>NC_136741.1:25013125-25650937 GCF_936440315.1 Barbus barbus | reverse complement strand
AAAAAACACTTCTCTATTTGTTCAAATACTACTTTGTTACTCCTGAAAATGCTCCCTTACTCTGGAGAATTTTAAAAGCAGAATTTTCGTTTGTGGGTGAACTACTCCTTTAAGCTCTCTCCTGCTATGCTTGGTCTTACGCTGAGCTTAAGCATGATTAGTTCTGTGATATTTCTTCATCTTCATCAATTACCTACTTGAGGAGCTGTCGGCTGATTCATGAGTCCCGCTGATGTTTTTTTGTTTTTTTTTAAATGTGTGGGAGTTTAGCGAGGGTTTCTGCCAGACTAACACTCGGTGCCTCCACTCTCTCGATCAGAGACAGAGACAGGACTCACTCCAGAACACAAGTCATCTGACTTTGGATGAGCTTCAAGGACAAACAAAACCACCTCCTCCTATATAATGATGAAGTGGTTGCCCTTGCCCTTTCGAGATAATTGCATTATTTCTCTGTCTTCTAATTAATCTGGAGGAAATGTGTTTAAAACAGGATATTTAAATACAATGAGGAATGCTGTGTAAGGAAAAACATAATGCTGCATATAAATTCTACATTCTTATGGTTATTTACAAATGAGAATTGTGTGCCCACAAAGTTGTTTCGAATATATATATTATATATAACAGTTTTAGATTTACATAATGTGTGCGACATAATGAGAATGACAGTGTGTACTTCAGCCTTTTAAAGCACATACAAATCCAAAGCATGACACTGTTAAGGATAATGGAATTACTCTCCATTAACCTCAGATTATACTGGTCAGTTCCATCACAATCTGGAACTGCACTTCATGTGCACTTGAGAATTACTTATCCAAGTAAGATCTTTTATTGATTGATATTCAGTTGTGCTCACCCTCCACAGCTTCAAGCAGCTTTTCCCCTTCAGAGAAAATAGTGAGCACTGCCAGAGAACTTTAAAAACATGCACTGATGCTCTTGATGTCCTTGATAGCTACAAACAGGTATTGAATTCTGACTTTCCCAGTAGTGCTGTACAAAACCTAGATCTATATATACAGTCATGGCCAAAAATATCGGCACCCTTGGTAAATATGATCAAAGAAGGCTGTGAAAATTAATCTGCATTGTTAATCCTTTCATTGGAATTATAAGAATTTAAAATGGGGGGAAATATCATTATGAAATAAATGTTTTTCTCAAATACACGTTGGACACAATTATTGGCACCCCTAGAAATTCTTATGAGTAAAATATCTCTGAAGTATATTCCCATTCATATTCACAATTTTGAGCACTCCAGGGTAATTATGAACATGAAATTATCCAGCCATGGCTTCCTGTTTCAAAGAAATATAAATAGGAGGGAAAACAAAGCCCAAATTCAAAATCACACTACCCAGGCGGGATAACCACTCATCTCGACCAATCACGTGAATGAAGGCAAGCAGAGTCGGTCTACTTCATAGTATGGTGCGCGAGAGCAGCGCGGAGTAGTAGAATAATAATTAATTATTGATTACTGATTTATAACGGAAATCATATCTTAAAATGAAAAGAAGCAGGCTTTAGCAATCACATCATTTTAAGCCATAAACTCCTGGAAAGTCCAAGGATCCAGTGAACGAATTCAAACAGTAGCCTAAGCTCAAAACAGCGCTAATTCAGAGAAAACACGGCTGATTTCATCAGCGATTACGAGAATAGTGATTTACATCCAGATGTCAGTAAAATTATTCTGTTCAGCGTGCATTTGGCTTAAAAGCAAGAGTGTTTTATAATGAACGCTGATTATGCGATGGTCAGAGATTTAGCGATTCTGAATGGATCCGTATATTAAAGGCAGGCGATATTGCAGCTTGACCTGTGCTAATTTGTATTGAAAACTTGTCTTTGATTATCGATTGATTGATTGTGGCACTATACATACATTGTGAATTATTAAAAAATACTTATTTAATAGAAATAAATAAATACAATGGGGGGGGGGGGGGGGGGGGGGGTACATAAGTATTTAAGTACTTTTTAAAATAATTACAAATAAAAAATTAATTAAAACAGTTGTATGTTAAGAATCCCAACAATAGAATCCATCACATAGTAGACACCATTATAGTTTCCATTAAAACCAATACAATTCCCATCATAACCATTAAATCCATTACATTTTCTATTGTGTTTTTTAGCAGGGTTGTTTTTTACTATGACATCATAGACAGCGTCAGCATTTGAAATTGAAAGCAGCCTTCTGTTAGTGGGGTTATAATATATAAGTCCACTGCATTCCAAACCACATAAATGAAGACTTCGTAGAGCATTTGTAAGGAAAATACCGATGGGCAAGACCGCACACTTCAAGTGTAACATCAAACAAAGCGCACGTCTCTCACGGTGCATCCTGTGTAATGAAGCCCGTTGTAATTTGCTTCAACCTATCCAAACTTTATGAAAGATTATTTTACGGAAGGTTCGAGTGGTGTATGTGTGTGAGGAATTAGAAGCAAGCAGAACACTGGTGTTTCTAAAGCCAACTCAGCGTCATCGCACATCTGGTTAAAAACTAAGCTCAGAATCGATTCTGAATCGTTGGAGAGAGAATCGCGATGCATCGATGAATCGATTTTTTTATCCCACCCCTAGTGTTTATGCGGATTAAGGTAAAAAAAAAAAAAACATTTTCCACATACTGTACATTTTGGTTGCTCTTCTATGCGCCGCCTTTCTGAAACACTTCCGATTTTTACAAAGCTCATTGTTCTGAGAAGTGAGGCATGCTCTGATTGGCCAGCTATCAAGTCCGTTGTGATTGGCCGAATACCTCAAGCGTGAGACGGAAATGTTAAGCCCCTTACTGTAATGTGATGCCGTGTCCCGGCGCGACGAGACTAAAACAATAAAGCCAATAATAAACGAGGCACTTGTTGCATCCAGTGGGGACATAATTACTGATTATAATGACTTATACTGTCTTTTTACACGTCGCATTACATCGCGCCGTGTAAACTTTACCATGTCTGCATTTGTGATCGGAGAAACGACAAACAATAAGCACTACTCTACACTGCTCAAAATTCGCGTTTGAATAGTCAGTAGCAGAAACGTACTTACAGGCTGTGAGTCAGAAGCGCCAGACTGTCCTTGCAAAGTTGGAATTGCCCCACTTTATAGAAACAGCCTTTGTGCAAGCTTGCATTGTTGGCTACTCTTCCAGGTTCAGGAAATAGTCCTCCGTAAAATGTGCTGCACACACTCAAATATTTGGATTGAACTATTCTGGAACAGTGTTATAAATACAACTTAACCACTGATTTCTAGTTGTGTCCTCTTTTGGAAGCCCAAACAAAGTACTTTCGCTTTCACAACAAAACGCAGCGTCTCCAGGACATGGCGCCGGCGGCAGCAACAATACTACAGCGAGAATAAAAGTTACGCCTTCTTTCATTGAGTATTTCAAGTTGTCACACATACTGTGATATGGCTTAGTGTTTTAATATACAAAACATAACATCAGCACTTAGACTGATAACTTAATCACTTTAATATTTTGGTGCAAACTTTCTGACTCAATTGTTCTTATAGTGTATGAATGCATGTAACCTTTATTCCTAATAATTGTGAAAACAACACTTACAAACCCAGTAAGTTCCCTGTGCTGTCATTTCACATAAAAACAGCTCTTCTCGCATAAGCAAACAAATAGTCTGTTCTGCGGGATAACAAAGTCTGCTGGGACTGTGGGTAGGATGGTGTGCTCCGCTGGAGCTTTCAAAGGGTAAGTGGATAGAGCTTAGGGGAGTGTTAGCGATGCAGAGAAGCTTTGGCCTCTAGATGAGCCACTCCACTGGACACCACACACCCAGATCAGTCCACCTGCTGCCAGCATTCTCAATAACAGATAAGAGCCTATCTCTACAAACCAGATACACAAGTCATTTAACATATAAGGTGGTGGGCTGCAGAAAAAAAAGAGAGAAGAGTTCGACCTCTCCTCTTTTGGCTGCTCCCACCCATCAGTGACATCGCTCTTCTATAGTAAGGGATGGTGGCCTTGGTGAGTATTGATTTGGTGTTTGTTCACCAAAACAAATGCTGGATTTACCTGCTGGACTCAAGGGAACATGCTTTGAAATTAATTACATGGAAAAACCCAATGGCAGAAAGCAAATACACCTACCCTAGCTGTATTTGACTTAAATATTTTCTCCTTCGTGCCTGCAATCACACTGCAGCAAAAAGACAAACATGGCACAACATCTAGAAAGAGCCTAATAGTCCCAGTGAGATCATGCAGACCCTGATGTGTGCATTCGTATCACTTTTTTTTTTTCTTTTACGGTGGACTGCAGGGACTTGATTTAAAGATCCATCTGTTCTTAAAGGAAGGAAAACTGAAAAATAACATCAGTGACAAGTTCACCAATTAAAGAGCAGATGGCAGGCTGTGGCAGCTGCTACCTGAGCTGGGTGAATAGCATATGCTGGTGGACGGAGTTTACAATTAAGTTCACTTTAATGTTTTATTAGCATATCGAGATCAGATGGGTTGCCTGAGCATTATGAGAAACTTTTACTCTAGTTTTTTTTAGCAATATGGTTGCCAAACAGCAAGACTAAACAAGAAAGCATGGATGGATGGAACGACAGAACAATATATGGATGGATGATGGATGGATGGAACGACAGAACAATATATGAATGAATGGATGGATGGAACGACAACAATATATGGATGGATTGGTGAATGGATGGATGGAACAACAGAAAATATGTATGGATGGATGGATGGAACAACAGAACAATATATGGATGGAATGACAGAACAATAGATGGATGGATGAATGGATGGAACGACAGAACAATATATGAATGAATGGATGGATGGAACGACAACAATATATGGATGGATTGGTGAATGGATGGATGGAACAACAGAAAATATGTATGGATGGATGGATGGAACAACAGAACAATATATGGATGGAATGACAGAACAATAGATGGATGGATGAATGGATGGAACGACAGAAGAATATATGGATGGAACAACAGAACAATGGATGAATGGATGGATGGAACAACAGAACGATGGATAGATGGATGGAACGACAGAACAATATGTGGATGGATAGAACAACAGAATGATGAATTGATAGATGGATGGATGGAACAATAGAATGATGGATGGAACGAGAGAACAATATGTGTATGGAATGACAGAACACTATATGGATGGATGGAACAATAGAACAATGGATGGATGGAACAATAAAATGATGAATTGATGGATGGATGGAACATTAATTTGAACAAAAGAAGTTCAGAAGAGAATGATAGAATGATAGAACAAAATAATAGATAGATAGATAGATAGATAGATAGATAGATAGATAGATAGATAGATAGATAGATAGATAGATAGATAGATAGATAGATAGATAGATAGATAGATAGATAGATGGAAAAGGATAATTTCTGTTTGGAAACAACAGTGTAGTTGAATTGCGTTCACATCTGATGTTCAGTACACTAATTTCACACGAGACTGGACCAGCAGTTACACTGAAACAAAAAGATCAGAGAAGGATCAGCCAAAGTATAGATGTGCATGCAGTCCATTCCTGTGTGGCTCTTGGATAGGTACATTGAATTGTCTTTATGGAGCAGCATGTCGCTGCTGGGTAATGGAGCGTGATGAGCACTTTGTGTCAAGCTCAGCTGTCCCAACAGATAAGACCCAAGCCACCACTAACAGTTGGTGTCACATTTCCACCTGAGCATCGCAACGGAAGTTCAAACTGCTCCACAGTACAGTGCAGTGTATCCAATGCCATTATCATGAATCCCATGTCTATTTTGCAACTGGTGTGTTCAACAGTCGCACACTGGAATTTCTAAAATCCTGAAAGTAATTTCGAAAAAAATTCTGAAAATAATTTCTAGAAAAAAGAGAGCGAGAGAGAGAATACCCTGGAAATAAATAAAATGTGCTGGTAGAATTTTTCATTAATTACAGGAATTTTTATTTTAGAATTATATTTATATTTTTGGATTATTATGAACTGAAGTTACCATGACTTGATGCCATAATTGCAAGAATTTTCAGAAAAAAAAAAAAAAAAACAGTATTCTAAACGGCAAAAACAGCAAATGGTGTTTCTGAATATTGTACACTGCTCAAACTTCAAAATAATAAACTAAACAATATTCATGTAAATCTTTTGCCATATTTCAGGATTATTTACTTGGTCTAAAAATTATTTTCTACAGTGTGGGTCACTTTGTGTCAAAAAGACAAATAGCAAGGATTGTATTTCAGCCATTCTGTGGAGTCAGAGTTATTTGGCGATCACAGATCTTTGTGGAAATTACATCTGCTCATATGCTCAGCCTGAGCATGAAGGACTAGCACTTTAGGACGAACAGAGACATTTCCTGTTGCAGATCAGAGGAAAGGACACGATCAGATTCCGTTGCAACACATAAAAGAAAGAAAAAAACAAACAAAAAAACCCCAAAGTGGTCACAATGGAAGGTGGCACTTAACTGATAAGATGTCATGCATCTCTTTGCTTCCTTTCTGTATTTTTTAAATTTTTGTCTCTAACAATGTGTGATGAATGTTATTGGAATATGTACCACAAACAGGCTCAGAAAGGCTTGAGCTGGTTTAAAAGAATCTCAAGTGGGCATTTTGCACACCACTGCAAGAGCGAATGGAAAATTATTATTTTTATTATTATTTTGTGGCAACCAGCCTGACTAGCAATTAGCTAAACTTACCGCTTGCACTTTATAGTAACGATTCATTAAATCAATCACAGACATATGCACATTGAGCCAAGTGGAAATTTATCTAGCCTCCATATGGTAGAGTTAATGTAACTCCTCAGGACTGCTCTGTTTGCGTTGACACTGGGAACCTTCCTGCAAAGTTACAAAAAGATGTTATTTAATTTAAAATATACTTATCACCAAAGTAAATATGAAAACACATAAAATGAAACAACAACATTATGGATATTGATTTATAAGAGACCATGTTATTTTTCATTTCAGTGTAATTAATTACAAAGAACTTCTACTTATTAATTGCAAATAAGTCTTTAATTGTGCATTAATCAAAGTGAGACTATATACACAGTATGAGCTGTTTTTAAACAGAGATGCTTATAGGAAGCTGCAGTCTATATGAAAAAATAGAATCTATAGGAGGTTGTGTTTTCACACTACTGTACGTGTCTTGCATAAATAATTTGAGACAAATAATGTGCCCTCTAAAACAGAATGCAAATGTTGAATACATATCTCTTGGGATTAGTTTCAGCTAATAAAAAAAATACACCTAATTAACCAATTCTAACGCCTTTTGAAGTTTAAGACTTTTGGTCAACCAATGGCGTTTAGGTCTTTTTGTCTGACCAATATCAGACAATGGGAGTCTCTGGGAAACCTGTCTGAAAACAACTGTTTTTGCAAGTCAGACAATAGAAATTACACACTTTTTCATCTTTGATGAGCACATAAAAAGCACAATAAACCATTACAATATTCACATTGTAGTTTAATGCTACATCACTTGCAAAATCCTCACAAACATACTTTTAAAATTTTGCATAGCCCCAGTCACAAACTTTTATGTGAGTTTGTCGTTTATGAACTGCAACTTCACATTCATAAGCACAGGCAAACCAAATAGAAGACAAAATTCCTCAAAAGTATGCAAGAAATGTTTGATGGAAAAAGTTTGACCAGCTGCTCCTAACGGATGTGAGGCAAACTCAATTATCTCTCACCCGACTGACATTTCTGTCCAAGCTGTGCCTCAGAAAGTATGCACATTGTCCAAGCTAATAACAATCCTTTCCATAACTGAAGTAGAAGCATTGAGTGCATTTGTCAGAAATGTGGCTGTTCACTGCAGGAAGGACAGGAACAGGAAGGTGAAAGGAGGTGAAAGACAGGAAGGTGAAAAGTCGGGTCTTAATTACAGGGCAATGGCATACGTCTACAGGGCAGAGTCGAGTGGATAAAGTTGGACTGAGTGGGAGAATGCCTGCGAGATTAGCCGTAGGCGACAAGGTCCTATAAGAGAAAGAAAGCGAGAGAGCGCTCAAGACAGAGAGAGAGAGATAGAGCAGGGCTTCGAGGTGGAAGATGGGGGTTGTGTGTCAAAATCTCAAAGGAGATCCATGCTGATGATGCTGACATAGGACTGTCTACCACTCAATGAGCCAACACCTGTCAAGAGACTGTAATCAGAGTCAGACAGACAGAACGAAAGAGAGACAGACTTGAGTGTTCAGTTATTGCTGAAAACAGCGAGAAGATTCGCAGGAGAGAGAGGGACAGGCAGAGCCCATATGCCCACATGATATGGACAGTCACAGCATTTGGCCCACAATGACAGTGTCCAAATCAATTTAAGAAGGTATAAATACCTGACACATGACAGGTTTATAAATGATTTAGACCAAAAGAAGAATACATGGGGGGAAAGGGGGGCATGTCAAGTCAGTAATCAATAGACCATGGTTATGACAGAAAATAACGAAGCAAGTACACTTAGCAGGTACATATTTTCATGCATTATTTTTGATATTAGTGGTAATTGGTAAGACAAGAGTTATTGTTAGTTTTGCTTATTAAACGAATAATTCATGCAAAGGTTCTGTCATCATTTACTCTCCCTTATGCTGTACCAAATCCTGTAAGACCTTCTTTCTTCTACAGAAAACAAAAGAACATATTTTGAAGAATGTTTCAACAGTTCTTGTAAATACAGTGAAAGTCAGTGGGGTCCAAACAACAATGGACCCCAATGACTTTCACTATAATGAAAATGAAAAATAAAATAAAATAAAAGATACAGGTTTGAAATGTCAATGGGTAAATAAATGATTACAGAATTCTGTGAACTATCAGTTGAAAGGGGTCATGAACTGCCTTTGTTTTTTATTTTTAAGATTTTTACAAAAAAATAAATAAAATTTGAATAGGCTATTTTCTGTCCTGTTTTGACCCCCTCATCGGAACGCTCTGTTTGAATAGGTATATATATATCAATATAATTCTGATGCAGCTGCTGGCTCTCTATAGCTCTCCTATACTGTAAACTAATGTGTGTGTGTGTGTGTATATATATATATATATATATATACACACACACACACACACATTAGTTTACAGTATAGGAGAGTTATAGAGAGCCAGCAGCTGCATCAGAATTATGTTGATCATTAACAATTCTGTGCATTATCACCTTTAGCTACTGGGTCTATCCACTGCAGTGTTTTAACAAGCACAACTGGGATCTTATCATTCTACTACCTTTCAGGTATTATGTATCCTCTTCACTGCCAGTGCAAGCCTATACATTACTCCATGCGGATAACATTTACCAGCCAATATAACTACATTTTGCATTATTTTTTGTGAATTTTGCTAATCATAATTATGTTTTATTGGCTATATGCAACAAATATCAAATATGCATCAATACATATTTATCCATCTTAAACATTTTACAATTTGTATTTCCATCCCAAATTTTATGCAATATGTCAATACTGTATTCTCCTCCATGAAGGTCAAATTAGCTTTCCTCCTAATCACATTAAACCATGTAACCGAGTAAGTTTTTCTCAGTTTTTATTCACATTTAAAAAAAAAAAAACATTTTTATGTACATTATGTTCAGATTTTACAGTGTAAATAAAGTCTTGCACTGTCTGTTTTAACTGAACTGTGAGTATTTGTGTACTTTACATCTGCACTGTATTTCCTCAATGCAATCAATAAAGTACAGCAATACATCTTCCTGTCTATCTAGGTGAAGCTCTTGGAAAGTGCTTAAGCAAGAACTCAAAGATCACTTCATATGCAAAGTGTGAAACTGGCATATGGTTCGAACTATCACACTCAGGTTGTCTGACTCAGAAACAGTTATGTGATGCCTCACAAATTGCTTTCTGTCTCCCCTTTACCCTGGAATATCCGAATCACTCCATCTTCACAGCTAGAAGTTGGGTACAGCCACTCCTCTCCCCTTAGTAAAAGATAATGAGGACATTCAAATGTGACTTATCGCGTTATTATAGACATGAGTAAGCTATCTGCCTTCTCACCGTCTCTTAATCAGGTCTCACGGGAGAGCTGCTCAGTTGTGTGAGCATTAGCACTCCACATTGACATTTAGCTATTATGTCGAGTTCAACTGTGTGAGAACTACACTGGTATTTTAAGATTTTCCCTCTTTTGCGCAAGCTTCCTCTTGTGAACCAAAGACTGTGCCTACTTCCTGTGGGGGTACTCAAGGTGTTCATAGAGTTCATTGAGTCTTTTTTTTTCATCGGAAGAGCTGATGGGGAACATAATGTGTATTATTATCCACTTCTGTTGTTTTAAGTGGTTGGTGTCTGTCCTCTCTGGAAGGGGAGTTGATGTCTGAGTTATTGACAAAGCTACAACACAAAATGAACCAGAGATACAATTACCCTTTTATTGAAAGAGTATATGACCATGCAACAGTATCATGTCAATCATCTAAATTATCGCATGCCTGGAATTCAAGACTACATCCTTAAAACACTTATGTTCTTTTCCCATAAACCCCTGATTAGACACACCCAAGGATTCAAGGAACATAAACGACCACTTATTAACGCCCAATTTAAATAAACAAACAGGCCACAAAATCTACTTCTACAAAAAGGTGCTACAAATTGGGTGTAATGTAATGTAATAATAATAATAATAATTTATTATTATAATGATTATATTTTTAATGAATGAATGAATGAATGATCATTTATTATTTTAATTTGGGGTCAGAGATTTTTTTTATGATTTTCAAATAATTCACTTATTCTCAGCAAGCCTGCATATATTAAAAAAAACATTAAAAACTGAAATTGAGAATATTCTAACATCATAATGTTGTAAAATTGTTATTGCAATTTAATACAATTTTTTGACTTTTTGACTTTTCTGTCACTTTTTAACAATGAATGCATCTTTAATGCAAGATACTAATTCCTTTAATAAAAATGTTACTGACCCTGAAAAGAATATGATCATTTTCAGAGTGAAACAATGCACTATTGGTTAAAAATAATGTAGAAATGGTCAAATAATTCCACTGCTATTGACTGAAAAAATATAGCTATAAGTAAAAAATCTATGCAGAATACAATTTCATGGTCAGTAAGAAATACTTATGGCTGGTAAACGCTCTCATTTCATCCACCATGCATTGGCAGGTGGGGTAAAAAGTTAATTTTGGACCCTGGACACACCTGCATACGCTCCCTTTTTTCATAATTCCACTGCTCGGCCAATTTCTCTTTTCCTTCTCATTTCTTCCACCTCCTCATGAACGCAATCTTAAGAAACTGACCCCAGGTCATTAATATGCAAAAGAGGCTGTTTCCCAACTGAGGACTTACTGGAGCGTGTCCCCATGTCTTTACGAGTACAATAATGTGTTGCCTATGACACTCAGTGTGTTATAATCAGCTGACACATAGTGAGGAGGAGTGTGGAGCGAGGTGGAATGGAGCAGGCCCCCTGGAGGGTGAGAGATGGAAGCGGTGCTCTCTTCAAGCCCAGCAAATCTTATAAAGGATCGGTGGCCTCTGGGACTGAGGAAATGAAAGTTTGCTTCCTCTTTTAGAACAGGTGCTGTAACTTTTAGGTAGTGATAAGTTAAACATAGTCTGAAGGCTGACCTAAAAAAAACACTGCTCTTCCAGAGAACTGCAAACCTCAGAAAGGGGGGAGATGGAGTTCTATGACTCTGTTTTATGTTATGAATGGGGGCAAAGATGCAGCTGTTTTTGTTTGCATATATCATATGGAATGCTTAGTGGTCAGGTTTGTAGCCAGCTGGGTTTCCATAGCCCTTATAGATCACAATTTGTTTCCTCAAGTGCTTACACAGATAAAATAGAATAGAATGTACAATTATAAATAATATATTTATCTTTTATAGTTTTCAATTGATATAGTGAGGTTGAAAAAAGTTAATTTATCTTTATTTTTTAACAAAACAGAATGTTTTATTAATTATTAGCACTCTGGGTTTGAGTCCCAGCTGTTCCCTTTCAGTCGATCACTCAGAGTCACGTCGGATGACCGACGAAATTGGGATCTCGCCAGTGAGACCACTCCACTTCCAGTATAACTAAACGAGCCAATGGACGTTGGTATGCGGTAATTTACATCCAGCTGCGCGAGTGATTTACATGCAAGCCTATTCCTAGATTCGCGCGAATAGCGTTAACTAACCAGGCGCTTGCTCTAGTAGTCACGTGATTAACGAGCGGATGCTTGTTGTTGCTGATGAGACCTACCACTGTTGTGTCATCAGCAAACTTGATGATGTGGTTGGAGCTGGACTTGGCAGTGTGGTAGTGCTCGAGGTGTTGTGGCCGACACGGACTGACTGAGGTCTTCTGGTTAGAAAGTCCAGGATCCAATTACAAAGGGAGTTGTTAAGGCCCAGCAGGTTTAGTTTATTTATGAGCTGTTGTGGGATTATTGTGTTGAATGCCAAGCTGAAGTCAATGAACAGCATTCTAACATAGGAGTCTTTATTTTCTAGGTGGGTAAGAGCCAGGTGGAGGGTCGAGGAAATTGCATCGTCCGTAGAGCGGTTCGGACGGTATGCAAACTTGAACAGGTCGAGTGTGTTGGGGAGGCTGGTTTTGATGTTGTCAAGACTAACCTCTCAAAGCACTTCATCATGATTGGAGTCAGTGCTATGGGACGGTAGTCATTTAGACAGGACACAGGTGATTTCTTTGGTACCGGTATGATTGTTGTGGATTTGAGACATGTGGGGACGACTGCCTGGCTTAACGAGGTGTTGAAGATATGTGTAAGCACATCTGTCAGCTGTGCAGCACAGTCTCTCAGAACACGGCCAGGTATGTTGTCAGGACCCGCAGCCTTGCGTGGGTTAATCCTAGATAGGGTCTTCCTTACGTCGGCTGGAGATAGACAGAGCGCCCGGTCGTTGGGACGTGTGGGCAGTTTATGTGCAGGTGTGTCATTCTGTATTTCAAACCGTGAATAAAAGTGGTTGAGTGCATCGGGGAGGGACGTGTCATCATCACAGGCCTGTGGCGGGGGCTTGTAGTCAGTGATGGCCTGAATGGCTTGCCACAGGCTCTGTGTGTCTCTGCAGTGATTGTTGATGTTTTGAGCATATGACCGTTTTGCATTTTTAATGCCACAGGACAGATTGGCTCTTGCTGTTTTGAGGGCTGCTTTATCTCCTGATCTGAATGCTTCATCTCTGGTCTTTAGCAGCCCATGAACTTGGCCACACACCACTTCCTTTTCCCATTCCTTTTCCCCTTGACGACTAGATGTTGATCACTGCATCGGAGGGCTCTCCCTCTCTCTCTCTCTGGGCATGACAACCTGGCTGCGTTGCCCCCTTCGGGTGTGGTAGCGTTGTCCGAGCCAGACCCAGAGATGACGGCTATGCTTTCCCAGGCCTCCGAGAATGTCGGGCTCGTGTGGAATCCTCCACCGCGTCCCGATCCTTCAAGGCTGGAGGAGTGGTTTCTCAGTGGGTTCTCAGCGCCCCCCCCTCTGGTGCCATTCTTCCCGGAAGTGCATAAGGAGCTTACGAGGTCGTAGAAGGCACCTTTCACTGTCCGAAACAGATCTTGTTGCTCCTCCCCCCTCACCACCCTCGATGGTGGAGCCGCTTTGGGGTACACGGGCATCCCCTCAGTAGAGCGGTCTGTGGCCATGCAACTGTGCCCAACAGCCACTACCACTCTCCGGGGTGAGCCGTGTCTCTCCTCACGGGCCTGTAAGTATTTGTCAGGCCTAACTGGCAGTGCTTACAGAGCTTGTGAGGAGGCGGCTTCTGCCCTCCACGCCATGGTGTTACTGCAGGTCCATCAGGCCAAAGCCCTGAGAGACCTGGAGGAGGCAGACCCAGCCCTAGCTTTGCTCTGTCCTGTACGCGCACTGCGACAGTACGTGGATAGAACTCAGAGCTTCAGGACCTCAGAACAGCTCTTTGTCTGTTACGGAGGACAGCAGAAGGGGAAGGCTGTCCCCAAGCAGAGGATGGCCCACTGGATAGTGGATGCCATCACCTTGGCCTATGGAGCACAAGGTGTGCCCTGCCTGCTCAGGTTGCATGCTCACTCCACTAGGGGTGTCGCATAGTCCTGGGCGCTGGCTCATGGTGCCTTGCTAGCAGACATCTGTAGAGCTGCGGGTTGGGCGACTCCCATCACATTCGCTAGGTTTTATAGCCTACGCGTCGAAACGGTTTCCTCCTGCGTTCTCACCTCAAACGGGTAGTGGCACTGAGAGGCCCGGCTCAGAGTTGGCTTGCAGCGTCCTTACGCCTAATTCTCCAGAGAGTTCCTTAACCAGGCAAACCCTGTCGAGTCCTCCAGCACTCCGGCGTCCGGTCCGGCCTTCAGGCCAATGAATTCTTGAAATGTGGTGTGAGGCTAGTGCCGATATGAGAGACCCTGCTGGGATCCCATATGTGTATTCCATGGTATGCTTATTAGAGCAGTGTTTCCCATGGCAGACCACGTTCTGTCATCTCTAATGATGCAGTCTAAGCTATCTCAGAGACTTCCATGTGCAATAGGGCCCTACGGGGTTACTTCATATGTCCAAATGTCACTTAACCCCCTCTGGGAGGAGGTGACTCCATAGTGTGCCTCTTCCAAGAGGAAGGGCACGCTTCCCAGTGTTATCCAAGTCCTACTGTTTGGGTTGCTCAAGGAACAACAGTAGTTGACCTTCTCTGTGTAGAGCCCGGTCCTATCGTCTGCCTTATAGGAAGGATCAGGAGGCCTACACAGGGCACTGGAAGGGACAGGTTCTGTGGTGCTTTTGTAGGGATCCCAATTTCGTCGGTCATCCGACGTGACTCGGAGTGACCGACTGAAAGAGAACGTCTCGGTTACATATGTAACCCTCGTTGCCTGAAGGAGGGAACGGAGACGTCATGTCCCGTCGCCACAGTCGCTGTACCACCACTGAGCTGCCGGGACACCGGCTCGGCTCCTCAGCGAAAGCATTTATTAATGCGGTGCACCTGCTGCCTCTTATTCTCACGCTGTGATCAGCGGCAGCTGGATGCGAATTGCCGCATGCCAATGTCCATTGGCTCGCTTAGTTACACTTGAAGTGGATTGGTCTCTCTGGCGAGATCCCAATTTCGTCAGTCATCCGACGTGACGTCTCCGTTCCCTCCTTCAGGGAACGAGGGTTACATACGTAACCGATACGTTCTCTTCTATAAAATAAAGCCCAGTAAATACAGTAAATAAATAAATTAAAATAATATTTGTTTAAAAATTGTTGTTAGTTCAAATTAGTCAATAAATTTAGGTTTACATTACTCGGCTTTGCACATTCTCATCATAAAGTCCTAAAAGGTCTGGCAACTATGGCTGTTTTACTAAAATGTGATACTTACCTGCTCAGATGATACATATTTAAATACACATCTCTAGTCGTCCTGCTATCACTGATCAAGTAGCCAGACAGATCTGCTATGTTATGATCAAACTATAGATCCATTGAGCATTGACTGAAGTGGAAAAAATGGTGCTACGCAAATCATCTGGAATTTGATATTTCAGTCACAGATGTTGACAGAGAGCCCAGAATTCCATAGTATCCATCTAAACAGTTTTGGGATTTAGTTTTAAATCAAAACATCACAACCATGACATTTTTAACTTGGTCCAGACTCAGAGGATTCTGATAGCCTGCCAGGTACATAACATGGCACCTAAAAAAGAGAATGAATCCACATGCAGTTAAGGTTACTTCCAAGTTTTGGTGATTAAACACTTAAGATAAAACTAGATTGAAAAGTATGTAGACAAACTTAAAGTTGGCTTGAAAAAAAACTAGCTAGCATTTTTGAAAAGGTTTTAAAAGCTTGAAGTTTGAAGGTTTTCAGATTGATATTTAAAAGAGTTTTAAAGATTATAGTTTGAATGTTTTGACGGCAATACAGTCTATCAGAAAAACAGATGTAGTTGATATGGTAACCGGGGTGGTTGCTAGGGTGTTTCTTTGCAATTGCTAGGGTACTCGGGGTGGTTTCTTGGGCGGTTGCTATGGAACTCAAAGTGGTTGCTAGGGTGTTGCTATCCGGTTGCTAGGGTACCCAGGGTGGTTGCCATGATACCTGGGGTTGTTGCTATGGTGTTGCTCCTTTGGGGACATCCGTGGTCAATTCCAGTCATCACAATTTCAGAAATAACTTCTAGAAGCAAATCAAACTAGGTTTGAATATTTTGTGAAGGAACCTGACTGCTTGTAATGATAAGACAATATTAGCTTTTAATTCTTCAGAATCCTTTTGTAATAGCAAAAGGAAAAAGCAAATCAACAGTCATATAATAGTTATAGGAGTTTATGAGTTGGGTGTATTAGCAGTGGAAAAGGATTACTTCACAAATAGTTCAGGGAAAAAAAATCTGCAGAGGATGGAAAGTAGAAAATAAATATTTTCACATGGTTGCTCTTATTAAAGCAATTCAGCAATGTTATTCACTAAAGTGAATTAGCAGGCTTGTATTTGCTCTTTTACCCTTGCCTAAAGCAAGCGCTTATCTCAGTTTGGTGGTCTACACTCACATCAACAGAGTGCTGTGAATGCTATTGCTAAATGCTAACGGTCACCTTTAAGCCAACAAAACGCCGTAAAATTGTCTGCTGGAATGCCTGTTTGTTTTTCTGGTCTCAGGTAGTCTTTAAAAGGATTGAAGCTCGACTTTGATTGATAGCTTATCTCCATCGCCCTCCAGATGTCACAACAAAAACAGCCCAGGCCAGGGCTCAGGTTCAAAACAAAGATTCAATTCCTAATGTGCCCAAATGTATCGCCTCCGTGAGGCAAGGCTATATCTCCCCTGAGTCATTTCGTAGGTGTGTACCTGTCCGTTTGTGTGCGAGAAAGAGTGTGTACATCAAAAGCGGCGGCAACCTCTGTCTTCTCGGTTGTGACTTCCTGGATAGATCGTACCTGGATGGCAGATTCAATTCAGCTGTTGATCACTCCTTCCCACGCACATTTCAGAAAAGAGTCAAAGGTTGAGGTGAGAATCTGGTAAATATTGATCGGCAGAAGCGAGCCATTTTTTTCACTCTGCTCTCAGATCGAACATCTCGGAGACTGCCGTTAGTTGTCCGCGATGGAGTAATCGGTCACATGCTGAAGAGATAGAGAGGATTAGAACTGAATCGGTTAGCCTTTTTTTAGGTGAAGTATCATTGTACGCCACACATTTTCTTTAAAGCACGCAGCCTCGAAATACCCCACCTCTGAGACTTCAGCCTTTCCTAAGTCTCCATCTCGTTCTAGAGCTGCTAAGCTTTAAACATTCCGGTCATGGCTCGGCAAGGTGCACACTGTCAGTTTTATTTATAAACCTGGCTGTCCCAGTCTTTCATACAGAGAGCAGGCCGCCAACCCCCCCACACATACACCGAGAGAAAGCGGGAACGGCGGGCAGATACCATTCACCCCTGAAAGACACAACCAAACGCTTTGGCGGTCATGCGACCCGCCTGATGTTAATGAGACAATGTTAGGAGGGTGTTAAGAAAGCGAATACAATGAAGCTGAAAAGCTCGGTTGGGCGCAGTGTGAACCGAATTCATGCGCCAGGTGCCACCAGCCCAACGGCTTTTCTATAAGAACCTTCTCATGGTGAAAGACACTGAAGCGGTAAATGTTTGAAGGCACCTGAGGCAAAAAGTCAGAGCATTGTGACAGTGGGCTTTGATAGGCACAAGCCAAATGATGATTGTCGCGGCAGGTGGGGGCGTACGAGCGAACCGAGAAAACGTTGCAAGACACGCACACTCACCAGAGAAATCAAACTATGTAATAGCAAGACATAATGGGGACAATGGCATGCAGCCACGTACTCCGTTAAGACTTGTGTGGCCTGATCAACGCTGAGCGCATGTTGATGTCAGTCATTAGGGCGATATATTCATCGGACTGGATGTGTTGTGCGTTTCGCTCTCTAAATTGTGTCAACCTGCAGTACGTGCCACCCATTAATTTGAAAGAATAGATGTAGTAATGTTTGTAGCGTTTGAATGCTAATGCTATTAGCTTTAATTAGACCTCTTAATTTGCTAGAGGGTTATAACTCAGCCAGCAGGAACATGAATCATAGTTATTCAAATTTAGAAAGCATTGTTTTACGCCACTGCAGCTGTTTGCAAAACAAAAATTAAAATACAAATGCAAAGCATGGTTTATTGAATCAATCTTAAATGCAAAACGGCGATGTATTACAGAATTAGACCCATACTTTCTTACACTATTTGTGCCTGCTAACAATGCCATTTTAATTCAATATTTTTGGTTAAGTGAGAACACTTTTGAACAGCTTTTGCCATGTACAGAATACAGACATACAAATCTGAAAGAAATAAACACTGAGACAAGTAAATACACTTACGAGCTGATTTTAAACTTCCGCTGATAGACTGCTTCTCTTAAAGACTATTTAATTACACTGCCTTCTACTGGCGCTTGGACCCACTTTCCTGTTTATCAACTAAAAATGGCCAAGCAAGTGCACACACTGACAAGATACGAGATACAATACGAGACCAAATGCGATTTCAGCACCTCACATTTCATTTACAGGTATTAATAATTTGTTTAGATGTCTGAAATGTATATCTATGGAAATACTGAATAATAACCCCAAGAACTACAGTAAAGATTACATTTAAAAACAATAACACTAAAACAACTCCCCTTTCAGGGCCTTCTGTGCCTGTTATGGGTCTAATTTTATCTGAATTTCAAATTAAACACCATTTTAAAACATTGTGTTCGCAACTATTTGCAATTAACAACTAGACACAAAAACTTTAAAATTCATATAGATCCCTATTTTCCAGAGACACAAAATCCAGCTACAATTTGAATGAATTCGAATTTGACTATACATTTCACAAATATTGATATATGGATAAAATTACAAAATTAAGAAGAGGACCGCAATTCATTAAATCTCAGCCATGATTGTGCCATCGTGTGTGACTTTGTAGTTTGCCTTTGTGCGTTGTCGTCGTTTGTTTAAGTCTTTGAGTGTCTTACCAGAGAGATAGTGAGTGGGTCCACTGTAAAACCTGATAAGTTAAGAATACTCAAAACATTTGAGGAAACTTATTGCCTCAAAATATTTGAGTAAACAAACTCAATTTGTTTTTATGACAAATGGGGCGGCTGAGAGCCATGGGAGCCAAGTGAAGCCTCTCTTCCATGATCCCACCCCACTCTTCACAAGGATATTTACAAACAACTTACTTCCATAAACAGCTCATTCATTCTGATCCTTACAATTAAGTGCTAGTTAACAAAATCACACTAACACATGTAGTTATCAAAAAGACTCTCACTATACACTTCAACAAATTTTATTTGGGATAAACCCCTTGAGATGCATCATCTCGTTTTCAAGGGGGTCCTATTACACAAAAATCAAAAACATAACACAAAACAAGCAACAGCAACAATCACCACAATCAAAACAACATACCCTACTACAATATTAACACAAAATAGAATAATTATATTTAAATAAAAATATATCTTTAATTATAATTACCTAGCACATATTAAAAAATAAAATAAAAATACTAAATATATAATCTAAAGAAATTACAAGAAGTTTCAAAACAAGAGAACAAACCTTTTTTGAACATATAAAAAGAAGTCAAATATCTCACATTTGGAGGTAAATTATTCCAATCTGCTGGAGCCTTGTACCTAAATGCCTTTTTCCCAAACACTTTCTTAACTAAAGAAGTGAAAAAAATAATTTGCAGAGTGTCTTAAATTATATGAAGACAAATATCATATCAAATTCTGATGTAAATAATTATAATTAAAATAAACACATTTGAAAATAAATTGCAACCAGTGAATATGCCATCTGATATTGAGTGGAAGCCATTTAAACAAATCATACATGATACAATCATATGTATCGTAAAAACATTCAGTTACTGTCTTATATAATATCTGTTATATATTACACTTGCATGTTATTATTCATACAAAACACAGTTTATACAGTCTTTGAGTCCATCCTCAACCTAACCGGAGGCTGTATTCTTCACCATAATGGTAACACTACAAAACCAACATAACCGAAACCTGTGTAAATCCTAACATAACACAACATTTAAGTACTAACTTATGTCTCCCTATGTTAATCTTGTGCAAAACACACAAAATAACACTTAATTTCAACATTTATTTGCCTTGTTGTCTGATGCAAAGCATGCTGGGAACTAAAAAATTCAATCATTTTAAGTTAAGCTTACCACAACTACATTTTGAGTTTACAGAACTTATTTTAATTAAGTCCAATGAACTTTCATTATTTTCATTATTCTGTGATAGTGTTTTTTTCATTTTGTGATATTCCTTGTTTTAACTTGACTCATGCCTGATTGACTATGATTTTGGATTCCTATTGTGAATTGTTTGCTGTTAACTTGTATATATTTTGTAAATAAGTTTTGGTAAGTTAAGCGTTGTAGGGGGTTAGACGCCATTTTATTTTGAAACATCTTTTGTCGTTGTTTTTGGTTAAGGGAGTCAGGTAAGTTGAAACTGTATTTTTGTTTTCTTTAATTTTGGCTATTAATTATAGCGTGTTAAAAATATATATTTTGCCCCTGAAGCTAAACCCTTATTTGTAAATAAATTCTTGTAATTCAACATATCTCTGGTATTGAGACTCTTCCTTTTTCCTGTTACGGGTCGTAACAGTGTTGAGATGAGATTTTGTGCCATCTACTGTATGGTCAAGAGAGAAAAATAAGGTAGGGGGTCATCTTACCGATTCTTACCCTGTAGTTTTTTGTGTTTCTTGTGCAAAACTTGCTTGTTACAATGCTTGTTCCCTCTTGGCTAGGGGCATCACAATTCACGATTTTAATCACAATTCTTTGTCATACTAATTTCCAAACTATAAACATACAGCCAAATTAATTTCCCTATTATAAAGACAAAGCCTTTCAAGGTAACAAAATATAAAAAGGTATGGCAGATATTTAGGCCAAAGTGGGTGAAGATAAAAATCTGTCATTATTTTAGCTTTGTTATTAAAAAATGAGAACAAAGATACACATTAATAAATATAAAAGATAAAATATAAAAATAAAACACTATATAGATTGATTCCTATTAAAGAAACTGTATAACGTTTTTCAGTCAAGAGTAGTGAGTGATTTTTCTCTTTGTGTTTGGTGTTTTATTAACATTAAAGGAATAATTCACCCAAGAATTAAAATAGGCTAGTGTTTTATTCTTATAACCTTCATTTACTCACTAAAAAGTTGCTTTAAACCCGAGTTTCCTTCTTTTGCTAAACATAAACGCTATTGTGAAGAAGGTGGAAAACCAAACAGTTGCTGGTCCACAGTGACTTCCATAGTATGTTTTCCCCCTACTGTCAAAGTCAATGTGGACCAGCACCTGTTTGGTTACCCACATTCTTCAAAATATCCTCTTACTGATGTGAATGTATGTGGCACTGTACAGTATATTGATACGGCTGCGCCAGAACTGCAGCTGATAGAATGTGCGCTGTAGCAAGATACAATGATATTTCTTCAAAAGCAGATCGTGGAGAAATTTTATCAGGGCCACTGCTGGCCAATTTTATCAGGGCCACTGCTGGCCAAATTTTTTTATGGTTTTAATGGTTATAAGTTGATCGTTTGTAATGGCATTTGTGATTTATTTGTGATTAATTTGTGATGGTGTTAGAATTTTCTGTGATGGTCTATATTGTTTTCTTTCAGCATGGTTGCCTCATTGTTTTCATATAATGCATTTTTAATCATTTTAAAGGCTGTTGTTGGCTTAGGTCTGCGTTTATAACCACACACAACCCCCCCCCCCCCCCCCCCCCCCACAAAAATGTATATATTATCCTAATACTTCTTTGATTATGAATGTAGCCTACCTGAAAGTGACGCACGCGATTCGTTTTCATCTTTTTTTTCTCTTCTTTTCTTGACGCCGGATTGCTGATGTCTTTTCACGGGCATAGTTGTCCATCAATTATGATCATCTGCATTCAGCCGCAAACATGAGGTGCGAGCAGTTGCAACTGGTATGGTGCCCCCACGCAAGTTGGTGCCCTACGCAAACCGCATACTCTGCATATAGGGAGCGGCGGTACTGATTTTAACGTCCACGATATCGTTCATATCGCACAGACCGGACCACAAGGCAGGGCCGGTGCCAAGTGGGGGCATTCACGAGTTGTGCCTACCACTTTCCATCCTCTCCTCTCCTTGCAGAATGTGAAAAGTGAATTAAAACAGCGCGCAAAAGAAAGCGATTGCACACTTTAGCAGTGTCCGCACTTTAGCATCGGACCTCAAAGGGGCAGGGACTCCAGCCCCTGTGATTGATTGCTTAGCAAACCCAACTCAAAAGAGCCCATCCCCATCATTCTCAACAGGCTGCATGTTATGAAGCATCATTCATGTCTGTAGCAAGTACATGAAGAGCTACATGGCAAAGTTCAATAATAAATGGGAAAAAAGAGAAAGAAAACACTTGCAAAGCAGTCAAATAGTTTTCTACATAGCAACATAACTGTGTTCAGGACTGCCATTTCTCTGTAAGTGTGTGCTATGGGCAGGTGGGAAGAATTCTGAGGAGCAACAATCCACACAGCAGAGCAGAATCTGGATATGTAGTCACGTCCTTGCCATGCACCGACCGCCTCAGGCTAAATAGCCTGGCCGAGATAGGCCATTTGTGACAAAACTAGTCTCAGGCCCGTTTCTATCAATCTCTGCTGTGAAATAATGCACATCTTTATTTTAAAGCTGGTAGGTGCTTATTTTATGGGTCTACATTTTTCATCATTTAAATATGCAATCTCACAGCACCAAACACGCTCAATGAATATTGAACTGTTGATTGAAACCGTATGGGATTAAAAATAAATAATGGAAGGCAAAATCATTTCCTGGAATATCTGGCTGATTTGCTTGATGTAATACATCATTTTGCAAGCAACAAAGCGATGTATCTGTTAGTGGACATCAGTTCCACTAAACGAACACAGCTATATACAAGCACGTGCAAGAATGGCTGCTGTCAGTCACACACAAAACAATACAGACAAGCATTCATGCTTACATTCACTCGAGATGTAAGGGACAACTTCAGAACTAAGCCATCCACACTATTTGAAATCTTTGAACCATGTTAAATCAATCAAAACACCATTAATGTAGTATAAGCAACGTCTTCACTAGTTTTCATGTTTGGAAGACCTCAGTGGTGTGTACATTGGTGTTTAATCATGTATCAAGTACTTTTGAAGTTAAGCATGCAAACCAACTCATCCGAACCAGGTAGGAAAGCCTTCGGATAGCTCAGGTTATCTCCATATACTTGCTCCTGCAGATGGTTTCAACAAAATAAACAACAAAATATATCTACCCAGAGACGTTTCTGGCATCGCAAATCCAATTCTGGTTATTCTGATTTTCACTCTGTTATTTGCCAGAGGGCCACAGATTGTATTTCCTTGAACAAAACAGCTATGACTTGGTTGGAAATATTTGCTCAGTGATGCTTAAACAGCATTTACTGCCTCACCAGTCCACACGCCATCGTAGCCTGAGGGAGGATTGCCGCACTGAGAGCCATCTAAATGTAGCCTATCAAGTTAGCACTTGTTAAATTGGTGCCAACTATACATTATGATGGGGAAGAAGAAATCAAATAACTTTGTAATTCTTAGAGAGTCCCTGGATTTTATTGTGGCAAATACAATAGGGTTGTGCAGAAAAACCTTGAAGCACAAAACAGGCTAATTCCGTCTTCTGGCATTTATAAGAGACGAGATGGAAAAACTAATATCACACAGGCTTGATTAAGTTGACGATAAGACAGAATTCTATTTTTTCATCTGTTCATTTCTTTAGACTTCCATCCCCAACAATTCCCACTCCATTTGCACAAATTAGGCGGATGCAAATTGCTTTATGAGCAACTGTATGAATGGTAATGCAGTTCTGAGTGGGTGAGATGAGAAAATGAACATGGAACCATTCAATCAAGTGACACATTTCAGTCAGAGCCATTTGTCAGTGCCACATTTCTTTATATTTGATCCACGAGGTAAGAGTGTTATGCAGAGATCATTTGTCTTCATCAAGTATGAGAGGTGACTTTGCACTTCTGCCCACTGAGCTGTCAGTCTGCAAGACCCGCCGACTCTGGAAACAAGAAAACCAGTCAGTTTCACAGTGCATGTGGACTCTCCAGTTTATCTGTGGTGAAATGTATTATAACATGAATAATCGCAAATCACGAACTCGGAATATGACAAATGGAGTTCTGAATCTTCCCCTACAAGAAGTACTGTGGCTATACCATAGTATAGGAAACACATTTTTGAAAATTTGGTCTCCAAGGACGCAATAAATTGATAAAAAATGACAGTAAAGATAATTTTATAATGTCCACTAAATGCTGTTCTTTTCAACTTTCTATTCATGAAAGATTCCTAGAAAAAATAAAATAAAATCACGGTTTCCAAAAATAAATAAATTAAATAATGATCAGCACATCCATTCAGAAATGTTTCTTGAGCACCATATCAGCATATTAGAATAATTTCAGGAATTTCAAGGACACTTAAGGCTGCTGAAAATGCAGCTTTGCCACAGGAATACTTTACATTATGAAATTACATTAAATTGTAATTAAATTGTAACAATATTTCAAAGTATTACTGTATTTTTGATCAAATAAATACAGCCTTGGTGAGCAAAAGAGATATGTCATGCTTTAAATACTGACATTAAAAATCCCAGAATCTCTGAACAGTAAATACAGAAGTTTTATGCTATTTTAATTGTGCCTTTACAGTATATCCTTTTTAAAGATTAAAACTCCAACTTCTATTCAGTGCCATTAAACACAGAAAACAATGTGGAAAAAAGTGGGAGACAAAATAAATACTATCACTACATAATTTGAGGATTTACTGAAAAGGAGTAGTTGTTTTCCTCTTCATGGGTAAGACACATTTGGTCTCTTAAATGATAAGGTGGGAAATTACAATGACACTACACTCTCTATACTTTATACATTTCGCTCAGTCACACGTCTCTCGCATACACAGAAGGCTATTTCTTCTGTGCTATAATGTGTTAAAGCTGTTGACAAGTTGGCTGTAGATTGTTCTTGCACACATTTCTGCATTTGCCTCTGTATAAAGAGGATTTGAAGAGATGAATGTTTGCTGGAATTCTGGTTAGTCAGTTGGAAAATTTCAAATGGTGGTCATGGCTTCTTACTATGGCACTAATGCCAGACGTGTTAAGTGTTAGTCATGATTCAGGGCACAAAATAAGAGCCCCAGGCTTAGCGGTTTAACACACACACACACACACACACACACACACCTATATTTAGGCTTGGATAACAGTCAATTCAAAAGTTTCTTTGAAACGTAAAGAGACAGTTCACCCATAAAAATTGTGTCATCATTTACTCACCCTTACATCATTCGAAACTTGTTAAAGTTTTTAACGCTTTTTCTTCAGTAATTTTGAAGCTTGATATCACTGCTTGTTATTCACTTTCAATATATGGAAAACTACATTATGGTGTGTAAATTATGACAAGAGTTTCCTTTTAGGTGAACTTTCTTTTTTCTTTTCTCTCTTAAAAATAAAAGGTTCTTTATTGGAACTGGTGGTTCCATGAAGAAACTTTAACATCCATGGAACGTTTCTATTCCACAAAAGGTTCTTTATAGTGGAGAACAAAAGTTTTTCTTTTGTTGTTTTTTTTTTTTTAAGATTTTTAAAATGTTCTTCACATTAAAGAAAAAAAATATTCTTTTTAGAACTGTTCTTTGAGGAAACAAAAATAGTTCTATGGCATCTCTTTTGGAAACCCCCATTTGGAACCGTTGTTTTAAAGACTGAATGAAAGCCATTGGAAAGCTTTCCTCTTCAGGTTATCTCCATATACTTGCTCTTGCAGACAACAAAATAACAACAACAGAAAATGTCTACACCGAGACGTCCCAAAGAAAAAAGAATGCCACAGAAGAACTATATTAGTGTGTAAATGACCAAAAAGTTAGATATATCGTAAAAATAGGTAGGTAGAAATATCCCTACAGCCCACAGGGAATATTCTATTACTGATAGCAATCAACACCACACTGGATTTGTCACAGTCTTCAACCGTCTTGAAATGCCTACAGAGAACGATCAACACCCTGGACACCCACAGAGGCTGATTCTTCAACTTTCCCCTACAGAATTGTGAATAACGTTGAGCCGGAATTAGTTGTTCACAGTCCACAGAGCTCATAATTATAGAGAAAAATTGAGGGGAAAAAAAATTAAACAAAAAAATGAGGAAAACATTTTAATCAATGCTATGATTATGTTATCATCTGGCAAAGGTAACAAGACATACAACAGATTAAATCCTGCTCATAGACGGCGGAGGTTGTGCTCTTTTCAGACACTGAGGAGAACAGTATTAATTGAGGTCAAAATGCCGGGTCTCACACTCCATTTAACACAATTTCCCCAAGTAAGACCTGCCCTGAACTGGCCGCACACCCTCAGGAACTGGTGAAAAGCTGCTTGAAATGAGCCTGTCATGCCAGGCAGCTTTCCCTTGGATGCGAGAGCAGGGAGATCGCTATATTGGATTAGAGGAGTGTTAGCACATGCTGCGTGTCTTCTGGAGTGTGTGTGTGTGCACATTTGTGTGTGACGCTCCATGCCTGCTGGCAATAATAAAGACTAAATGCCACGTTACGAATGTGGTGTCATTAATCTTTGGGTGGGTTCCACCCAATCAATGTCTTTTTCTCACAGGAGCAAAGATTGATATTACGTGTGTAGCCTTAACTCTGTAATCAGTGCGACTACACAACACGCCCCCTTGACATCACGTCTCAGGAGTAACAGATGCACTGACAGATATGTTGCATGGCACATAACAAATGGATATTAATTCATTTTTTGTGATAACTTAAGTTTAAAAGTGCCCAGATTGCAGTTTGTCAACTTTGTGAAAGGTAATTGTATTGCAGCGTGAGTAGAAGACAGTAACCACGGGAGAGATAGCATTAATTTCCATCCTATTGTTTACCACAAGCAGACATTTATGCAAGTAATGCAGTTTTGCTTTAGGCCCAGACTAGTGCACATCTGTAAAACAAAGACCAACAGGAGATTCTTTTCTGCATATGATATAATGAGGTTATACTATTTGTCTGCATGAATCTGTGAACTGTATTTTTATTTTTAAGACATTTGTCTGGGTTACAGATGAGGATAACCCAGTGTTAAAGCAGTCAACCAAATTATTTAATATTTGTTCATCAAATATTCATGATTTAAGGGATTATTTGGCTTCTGGTGAAACTACAGTAGGCCCACATTTAAAACCATTCAATTTCATACAGGTGCCAAAATTAATATTGCAAAATTGGATTTAACAGTTCTATATTTTTCCATATACAAGTATAAAGTACTCTGTAGTATATGGAAAAAGTACGGTTCAGCCACATGGGAGAAAAAGCACTATAAAATGAACATAAAATTCTTCTTCATGAACTTCATTTCAAGTCTTCTGAAGCTATATGATTACTTTGTTTTGTTGTTGTTTGATTGTTTTGATGAATTAGTGGCTAATTCGTCACAATTTTTACCATATCATACTGTGAATACGTCCCACTGATGCAGGGTTATTATTAACTAAAACTGAAAACCATAAAAATTGTATGTTGGTGTGGACGCTAATATAGTTATCGTTCTCTATGTAAATCTACCTTAAAATGCACCGAAAATACCGACATAAAAATAAATAAAAAAAGAAAATATAATCAAATTTGAAATAATTACAAAAACTATAATAGTATATCAATGACATGCAACTAACACGTTTCTCATGAGACTGGATTGGGAACAGCCTAAAAAAATATTGTTTTCACTGATGTAAACTTGGAGCAATCTCAAGTTTGAATCAAGTTAAACTTACATCCATCCTAGATCAGTGATTTGGAAAACTAGGCATACGCATGCAGCAAATTCTCTGAAAAAACTGGCTGAACGTGTTCTTGACAAATGATGAACTTTGAAACCAATGAGACTGCTCAGCATTATCACTCTCCATCCTTGTCCAGAGATCTGCCAAACTGAAACAGAAGGGCCCATAAGGGAGATGGCACCGTTCACTCATAATTTACTCTCATTCAATCATGTTGTTGGGTACGTCTCGCAGGAGTCAGTCAACTGACATTCTGACTGGTAGCGGGATAAAGACACGGTACAGGAAATATCCAAAACTAATTCCTCTGAGAGGTTGTTTCTGCCAGGCAAATTTTGCCCAAGCCATTTTTTACAATTTAAGCAGAGGTGGTGATCAGAGGTGCACAAGGAGACTGTATCTGGCATATGCCAGTTGTATGAGGTTATTGATATTAATGCAACAAATCAAAGATTTGAAAGCTAGCAACTACAATAAAGTTCAGTAACAAAAACGATTATCATATTTCCAAGTCATTCGTTACTTTACACCCAAACCATTATTCTGGGAAGTAGATCCTTCTCATAATTTCACTACTCGGCCAAGGCTTTATCCACGCTAGAGTCTCTACTGAAAGCGAGCGTCTGAGGGGGGATGTCGGGCTCAGTATGAGGAGGCTGGTTCATGGTCTGCTGCCAATGATAAGCCTCCTGACTATTATTCATCTTCACCGAGCAATAAGGCAGCAATTAAGCACTTTAATTTACAGAGCAAAGCAGCTTTGAGGAGCCATACATCATCATGTTCCGCTGCACGCAACACTTGTTTGCTTCAGCATCCATGATTGGTTGAATGATTCCAGACTGTGCTGAAATAATAAAGGACGTGTAAAATTTGATCTGGATGTTTCTTGGTATTATTGCATTAACTGTGATAAAACTGAGCTTTTAGAGAGTTTCTAACATGCTAGCGCTAACAGCTGGACGCTAATGAATGAAGCTCATGCTCATAAATCTCCACAGGGGATGTTCTACAACAGTGATCCCATCAATGAGGTCAAGGCAAAAAAAAGTCAGTAACATGACCAATGTAATTCAGTGTTAACTTAAAATGACCAGAGGAATAAGCGTTGCCCATTGCTTATATGATAATGTCTTTGGATATTTTTATTTTATGCCGCTATTTTCTTTACATGACAAAGGAGTTGTAAAAGACTGGTCTATCAATCTTGTTTTATGCAGGCCCTGAGGATAACACATAAAACTGAACACATAATTTGCATGCACAGTAAATCCATATTATTCCATTTCACACTTTTAAAGGGTTAGTTCACCCAAAAAATTAATTACTCACCCTCATGTCGTTTCAAACCCGTGAGACCTCCGTTCATCTTCGGAACACAAATTAAGATATTTTTGATGAAATCTGAGAGCTCTCAGACCCTCTATAGACAATAAGGGACCATACACGATCAAGGTCCAGAAGCGTAGCAAGAAGATTGGTAAAATAATCCATGTGACATCAGGAGTTCAATCGTAATTTTACGAAGCTACGAGAATACTTTATGTAGGCAAAGAAAACTAAAATAACGTTATTTAACAGGTCGTCTCCTCTACGTCAGCGTAGCGCCATTTTGGATTATATCCGCTGGATGGAAGCTGCATACGCTCTTCTGTGTCAGCCACACCGTGCCGATACGTCTTTTACGTAGATTTATGCTTTGATTTGAACGACAACAGCGCATCCGGTATGCGGCAAACACAGAAGAGCATATGTAGTTTCCGTCCAACCGGTATTCTCCAAAATGGCGCTAGGGTGATGTGGAGGAGACGAATTTGAATAAAGTCGTTTTTTATTTTTTTATTTTGCGCACAAAAAATATTCTCGTAGCTTCGTAAAATTACTGTTGAACCCCTGATTCCACATGGATTATTTTACTGATCTCCTTGCTACGTTTCTGGACCTTGATCGTGTAAGGACCCTTGCTGTCTATGGAGGGTCTGAGAGCTCTCAGATTTCATTAATAATATCTTAATTTGTGTTCCGAAAATGAACGGAGGTCTTACGGGTTTGGAACGACATGAGAGTAAGTAATTAATGACAGATGTTTCATTTTTGGGTGAACATCCCTTTAAGAACAAACACACAGTGCTGAGTACTGATTACATGTAATCTGGATTATGTAATCTGATTAAAAAATGATGTTTTAAAATGCTCAATCAGATTACAGAAATTGAGCAAGCAAACAGGAAACAGGAAGCATACATGTGAATGTAAGGAAGTAGAAATAAAATAAAAAGAATTGAAGTTAAAAAAAAAAAAATCACAAACCATAATTTTAACTATAAAAACAAAGTATAGATTTAATGTAAATGTATAGATTAAATTTAATTCAAATGTATGAATCGAACAGGAACCAATTCTTCAATTCTGAATTCTGCAGGATCAGACTGTGATGAAGTCAGAAGAATTGATTTATAACAAATCTGAATGTAAATGAGGCTTATTCAGTTCCCTAATTAATATGAAACAGACACAAATTTCATTTCCCTTAATAGCTAGGTGTTATTTTGTAAACAATCATCTCCAGTCAAGAAGCCGTCATGCCATAGGTATCACAATGATGACAAAGTGCATAAACCACGCTTCATTTCAAATAAATTATTCCACGTTATTGATGCTCAGTGCAATCAGTTTGTTCTCAATAGCGTTTGATTCCAACATAAGACGTGGATTTTGCTGAAGAGCCGGCAGCTGCTTAGAGGAGATAGGGCTCAGACCTTTTCTGTTCTTGTTGCACAAACAGGATTACTTTAATCAAGTGTCGTAGTTGGAATATTTTACTATCTCAACCTCATCACATCTCTGCTTTTCCACTGCAGCTTTTGAAATTTACAGATTAGGGGCCATTCTTACAACTTCCATACATTAATCTCCATAAAGAACCCATAGACATTGGTATGAATACAGATACCTTAACGGCTGGGATGTGAAAATACATTATGGAGATAATTGGAGTCACTGAAAATGTTTAAGAATACAAATGACAAAACACTGAAGCCTGCTTTATGCCTCTTTTCACATATAGGGGTGAGATCTAATCTTAAATATTTCAATGAAATCGTATCATCTTGAAAAGATATGTTTTGACATTCATCATAACAAATATACTGTTGCTTCAAAAAATCCCTCTTTCAAGAGTCTGGAAAGAAACAAAAACATCTGTAAAAGCTTTGATCTATTTTTACAGAAAGCTTAGAATCTAACGAAAGAAACAAGTTTTATGCTATTATGAAATACATTACACAATACATATTCTTTAATCTACTGATAAATAGGACAATAATGTGGACACACACATCGGAAGTTGTGAAATGCAGTGGGCTAATCTGGAGTACACTAAGGTGCTTTATATAACTGTAATATTGTGTTTCTGTCAGTTCTCATCAAGGCTTATGACAAGTCCTTCATCATGCAATGCAAATCTTTAAAGCCGCTTGATGCTTGAACATTACTGCTAAAAAATAAATAAATAAATAACACATGGAAGCCAAAAACTGAATGTAGAAAAGTTGCATCAGTGTTTCCCAGACGTTTTTTTCCCATGCAATACAATAGTCACATCAAAGGCTCAAGTTTTTCTGACTGACAAACTGCACACATAAATACACTACACATAGACCTATATAAATGAAATGTGTGCACACAGCTCTATAAGAGGAGAAGAAATATCAAAACATCAAGCAACAAAAATTAGAACACCAATAATTTACACAACGCCAAAACATAGTGATGAACAGCGTTTACTTAAATATTCCTGTATGAAAAAAGACGACCTAAGATGCCAGACAGGGACTCGATGAATCTATTTTGGAATTTGTTCATTAGCCGTCCGAACGAACCAAAAATTATTATGAATTAGACTTTACAACACAGTATATGAAAAAGAATACCGTTTTGGACAAATTAAATCGGACTTTCTAAACAAAACAATTCAATAGAATGAATCTTGCTCCATCAATATGAATCCATTGGAATAAATCGTACTTTATGAACGAACCAATTTCCTGCAATGATGTGGACTTTCCAAACGAACCGATTCATCACCTTTTTCTTGCGGTAAAAATGGCCATTTGTAAATTCTATGGGTCTAGCTTCCGGTCTCTTCCGCGTCCAGCTACTTTTAACTGTACAAAACAGTTTGTTTTGCTGCTTGATATTGAAAATTGATGTGTCTTATCGTATTCTTTTAATGTATTATCTTAATTATGAATACACGTAGTGCAAACAGTTTTACCGTTTACTGCACGTTGTTATTCTCCTCGTTATTTACCTATAGCAGCTAATGAACCAGAAGTCTCACTCATAGGCTCACTTCTGCGTTGAAGAAAAAGGTGCATACGCCTTTGCCAACGCTACACTTAAGAGAGAAATTAAAATTGCTTATAAAATCAAATACGTTCTGACGAAAATAAGCCTAAGGTTAATGTTCATCTTCTGTAGTAGTGGCTATTGATAAAACAGGACAGTTATGAAAGACCAAAATATGACTTCTTAAAACTATCTGCCTACCTTAAAAAGAGATTAAAACCAAAATAAGATAACATTAGTTAGGATAGATTCTGAAGCAGAGTTGATTACACTGAGCATATCAATGAATATTAGAATCCAGATTACAGAATAAACCTACCCACTCACATTCTTTCATTCACAAGAAGAAAGTAAATGATGAACAGCAGTGCGTGTTCATGTAAAGTCTGAACTGAAGATTAGATTCACAGTCTTTGGTTCAAATTGAGTTCATGGCTTCAGGTTCAGCCGAGGGTTGCGCTTACCTTAAAGTGCGTACATGGAGATGAAAGATGAAAGAATATGTACGGAGAGATCGTCTTGGAATGAATTTTCACGTTTAAAAGGTTGGCCTAATATTTTATGCAGGCTAAATGCAAACAATTTCAAACTTCTTCCAGCTAACACTTTTGAATTAAATACGTTTATCCATTGCTATATGTTTTAATCTGTAAACAAACAGATTTCAGTATGGTAGCCTACTGGTATATTTAAAAAAATTAAATAAATTATAAACCACTTGATGAGTTTTCTATCCTGTACTAACTGAATTTGAAAGTTTGGGGTGGGTCAAAGCAAAGCGCCCGCCTACATTTTAAAATAGCCAATAGCCTTTGATTTTCATTACAGTTGTGAACTATGATTTGCTATTTCTAACCAGGCAATGGGGATTCAGGATCAGGCATTGGCTGCCCCCCCCCCCACACACACACACAAAAAAACAAACACTTTAAACAAATATGATTCCAAACCTTTTTATTTATACAACATTTAATTTATAATTTTGCATATTGTTACTTATACAGTAAAAAAAGTTTGGACACATTACTATTTTTAAAGTTTTTGAAAGAAGTCTCTTATGCTCATGAAGCCTGGATTTATTTGATCAAAAATTATTTAAAATGTATATTTCTGAGATGCATAGATGAATTTTCATCAGCCATTACTCCAGTTTTCAGTGTCACATGATCCTACAGAAATTATTCTAATATGCTGATTTATTATCAATGTTAGAAACAGTGTTTAATGTTTATTTTATAACTTGTGATCCTTTTTTCAGGATTTTTTGATTATTAAAAAGGTGTTTAAAAATAATGATAAAAAATATAAATCTTTTATAACTATATAAAAAACTTTTATATCAAGTTTCATTACTATCACTTTTTTTTTTTAAATGTATTTAACATATCCAAGCTGAATATTACTGTTTTGTTCTGTATTTTTGATCAAATAAATGCAGGCTTGATGAGCATAAGACATTTCTATCAAAAACATTTGTAAAAATTTGAATGGGTCCAAACTTATATATGTACACATTAATCGATGTTGGATGAAGATGTTATTGTTGTTGTTATTATTATTTACATTTATTCATTTCGCTGACGCTTTTATCCAAAGCGACTTACAATTGCTATATATGTCAGAGGTCGCACGCCTCTGGAGCAACTAGGGGTTAAGTGTCTTGCTCAGGGACACATTGGTGTCTCACAGTGGATTCGAACCCGGGTCTCTCACACCAAAGGCATGTGTCTTATCCACTGCGCCATCACTACCCTATTTAGCTGTTTTATTCAATTTAATTCATAGTTCCAGAATACCATTTCAGTAGATGAACATTAAGTACTTTTATATATTTTTTCCCCTAGCTGGGTATGGGCAGGATTTCCCCCTCCAATTTGATCAATAGTGACAACAGATATTGTCATATTATTAATATCAATAATATGATAATGTATTGCATTGTTACCATAAATATAATATATATATATAGTTAGTTAATTGAAACTGAAATATTAAGTGTTATGTTAAAGCAATAATGTAATCCTTTATTTTTAGAAGATACACCTGATATCCTTTATTTGAAACATTAAACAATTTTCTAGTGTGTTTGCTTTTTAACTTTGAATAAAAACTTATCTGCTTTTACTTGTAAGAAAGCATACAGATATCATGTTTTCATCATGTTTTCATAAGACTAGGTGGACAACTTTCAGATATTTGTCTTTGCGAAATCACAAGAGTGGTTAGGACAGTCAGAAAGTGGCAAGTACAGAAGATAGAGGGAGAGAGAGAGAGAGAGAGAGAAAGAGGGATAGAGAGAATAACCCTGCAAACTGTCAGTCATCTTCTCCAGTTCTTTGCGGGGAGAGGGGGCTCCCAGTCTTTTTAATTCTCTGTGAATCTTCTGTCCATCACCACACTTTATCCCTGCTTTAGAGCTTGGCTCAGACTCACGCACTGTCACTTTCCTGACAAACTACACCTATGCACGGAGAGACATCATAAACTGTCAGGAAAGAAGGGGAAGAGAATCCACCCGACTCCTCTCAAGAGAAAGAGGAAACCCATACAAATACTCCAATCACTTTTCACTGTATTCTGGCACTGAACAATTCATAAAAATTTAAACTAAAATGTTTTGCAAGCAAGTTTGAGGAACTGAAATTACATGGCAAAATGACTAGTAGCTCTAACACATTGGCTTTGAAGCTTTTTGTTATGTTTAACCTCATTTTATTTTTTTAATAAACCCCACACATTACTATGGATTAGACTGTTGGCTGGAAGCTGCAGGTAGGCAATTCATGTAGAGGTTTTAATTTGACCTAAAATTAACCATGACCATTTTATACGGCTTTGACAGCACCCTACTTGGATTAGCTGTTTTAATTATCGCAAATGTCAAGCGGGGCTAAGAACCTGCTCACAACAGGCTAAAAACACCAAACAAAATGATTGAACCAGCGATACCTTTTTCTTGAGGTGAATATATTCCCACATTGCAATGAATTCCCTGAGACATGCTCACAATAACTGATGACAGGTGAAAAACCTGAAACAATTCGTGAAACAAATCCAGTTTGTCAAATTTTCTCTTAATGGCACATGATTAGAAAATGCTGTCATAAAAAATACTTAGAATACCTCTAAAATGTTAAATATAGCCAACAGATTCACATAAATTCACACACACACACACACACACACACACACACATATAATTTCTCTAAACGATTATTGTTATATTAATATTTTTCTTTGGAAGTAGAAAAACCTAAGTCTTTATTACTCAACAAGATAATACAGAGTCCCAGAGCCTTTTTAATAGATTGTACATTTAATATATTTTAAGTTTAACAGAAAAATGCACACTAAACTCTACTCTAACTCTTCTCACACTATATGTTTTTTGGAGGTAAAAATGTGTGAATAACCATTAATTAGAAATCTGTATTTCCCAACAAGATAATACAGTCCTTTTAATATATTTTCAATTAAATATATTTTTAGATTTATAATAATACACACTTTTATTCTAAAAAAAAAGAAAATGTGTGAATAACCATACAGTGAAAATATTTATTACTCAACAAGAAAACACAGTCCTTTTAATATATTTGAAATGCAATATATTTTAGATTAAATGAAATAATCCACACTTTTTTCTTTCTTTTTTTGTGAAATAAAATGTGTTAATAACCATACAGTGAAAATTGTTATTGCTCAGAAAAATCATGCAGTCTTTTTACAATAAAATACTGTTAATGCTATGTCTTTCATACTTCACCTTACAATTTACAGTAAAAACGTTAAAGAGTTAAATGACAAATCACATTTGAGTATGCTTTATTTAACAGTATTTTCAAATTATATTGAATAAATCTAATGCGAAGTTCTTATAAGAAAATCAACATGTTTAGATTTTTCAAATTAGAGTTTCAAAACTGGTCTGTTTATACTTTTTTTTATTTAATTTTTTTTACACTTCAGAGGATCTTGCTGTTAGTCTATGTTGTTTGATCAGGTTTTGTGCGCCTGTTCTTAATATTCACCACGATGTCAAAAGTAAGAGTGTCTCTGAGCCGTTTCTTCTGTTCAGCTGACAGGTGAAGAAATGGCCCATCTTTCCTCTAACTTCTAATCCTGTTTACTCTCCTCCTCAGATGCTGCCTATTCCACAGCTCGGAGTCTGGGGACAAGCTTTGTGAACACGCAACCTTCTCCATTCACGCCAATTTACAGGCCTAGCAGCCCAAGGCTCTACTTTGCAGATTATGAATGCTTTTACCTGGCTTTCCACACCTCTTGGTAATTTCGTCTCTATCTTCTTCGGACCACATTTTCTAACCCTCCCCCTTTACGTGTGTCACTTTCGTGTGAATTTACATGCAGAAACATCGTGACCACATCAGCTCCATGAAACACAGAGAGCTCTTCTTGATATACTGCCATGTCATCACATCCTGCTGGTGTGCAATTGTCAAATTTAAATGATTGGTTTTGCATACCAAATAAGGCCGTGATCAGTTTGATTGAAGTGGTTGAACAAATGAAGAGATATTCTAAGGTACAGGGCAATAAAAAGGATGGTTTCTCCTTGGCATTCACGCCGGCATTCAAATTGCCGCATGACATGTTAGTAATGCAACAAATTAGCAAATCATGGCAGCCTCTCTTTAGATCAGGTGCCACTTACATCTGTGTATTAATTGATAAGGGAGAGCGTGAGGAATTCTCGGTGTGAATACATTACTGCCATTACAGAGCTGATTGCACTTCTGAATTACTGCAGGCACACAGGTAACGTGATAAGTTGCGATTATATTGTAGATGCATCTAAAATAATGCTTACCATTTGGCAAGAATATGCTTGGAAAATTAACATATTTTATTATAATACCATAAATATCATTTAAATAGAATCTGTCATGATTAGGATGATGGATGGCATTTTGTATATTTAAAGCATATTAAAACACATTTTTTACACTTTAAAAATAGTACACTTAATAATAATAAAAAAATGAACATAAGTAATTCAGTTAGAACAAATCTTTAAGAAACAAAATAAAAATGCAAGCTATAGTCTCGGGTGCTTCATAAAGAGTTATATTTATTTAGAATTACAGCATTTAAAGCAAAGATATCGGCACCTCTGAAATTAAACATTATAATTTTAAAGAATGTATGTTGGATGAGTTCTTTTGATATAACTCCTCTTTTTTTGATATTGCATTAAAGGATTTATGTGTTACCTCAATGATAAATAATCATTTTTACTATGACTTAGACGTGTGGTTATAAGTGCATGATATAAATATGTTAATTCTGACATTCAACAATGACATTTCAGTCATAATTTACTCATCCCCATGTCTTTCATTAAACACACAATGGGATATTTTGCAATATGTTCACACTCCTTATTTATATACATCAAAATAGTATAGCAACCACACGCTACTAAATGACAAAAAACTGCAAAAAAGTTGAAATCTAAATCAACCCTATTTGTTTTCTTCATCCATGCAAATTAAAATGCCATTTATTATAAAACGATATTCATTCCAAATTAAAATGTCATTTATTCCTGATTGCAAAAGCGAATTTTCAGTCTTCAGTCACATGATCCTTTAGAAATCATTCTAATATGCTGATTTGACGCTCAAGAAACATCAACATTATAAAGGCTGAAAACGGCTTGATATTTTTGTGGAAACCATGCTACTCTTTTTTCAGGATTCTTCAATTAATAGATTTATTTCCGTAACGAAGAAGTCTTCACTGCAACTTTTGACCAATTTAATGCATCACTGCTGAAATAAAAGTATTAATTTACTTTAAAATAATAATTATTAATAATAATAATGATAATAATAATAATGATAAATCGTTCTGACCCCAAACTTTCGAGTGGTTTTTGTATAATTTTATAATGTAAGTTAGTCAATTCCATTTTATTCTGATTTCAAAGCATCTTAAATATGGCTTTTACACTTTTTTTTTTTACTTTTACAAGCATTGTGAAGAAAAAAAAATCAAATCTCAAGTATAATTTTTCTACAAATGTAATGCAGTTTGAAAACTTGAGAACCAATAGTGTTTATCATCACTAATGTTAACCTGGCGTGATTCATATGGAATTACAGAATGTAATGTTTGGTAGTACTATTCCTTTAAGAGTGATGCAATAGTCCTCATTAAAATGAGAACATATTAGCACTCTTATCTCAATTAAGTTCTACCACTGACTCATATATACTTCTGTCTTCGTCTCCCTGGTGGTGAAATTTGTTTTATGGCCTTCACCTGCTTGCACTTGAAACCAGCTAAATAGGCTGCCAGGTCTCTCATCCCCCCTTCAATACTACGACCGTCTTCTCAACCTTTCCCTTTAACATGCCGAACTTCTAAACCATTCATTATCTTACCAGTTTCCCCCCTGTGCCACTGCACACTAACAAGTGAACTAGACAGCCCTATTCTATCATTGAAATGATTAATTCGAATAGCCAAAGGTTTCCTCACAATTATTTCTCCATTTATATATCCGAGGGCCTTTATAAACCGCTATGGCTATCTCTGAGAAATCTGGGCCACATTTTCTACATTCATTTTTGCATAAGATCCATTACATCGCTGCGGGGTAGAATTTTTAATCTGCCCCACTTCAATAAGCACATCTCTGCCTACCTTGAAAATATTGTCAAAACGGAAGGTGGCTATTATTTATCAGTGCCAGGATTGATAAGAAGGGGCCGAGAAGGGCTGCTAAATGTCTACAGTTGGGTCCAAATGAGACCACATTAAAAAATCTGGGATTTTTTCCCCCCCACTCAAAGTAAAACAAAGACATAATCCAAATGGAAACTGAAATTATTTCTTTTCTTTAGAGCAATGATACCTTTGTTCTGGGCCTCAAAGTGTCGGACATATAAAACGCCCTTGCAAAGTGAGCAAGGGTTTATTACAGCCATTTTGTGAGATTATGCAGACACATTGGCTTGACAAAAATAGTGATTAGGCAGCAGCCTTCCCATGTCTCGCTTCCATATGGGTCTTTACAGCTCCAGTGAAGCCATTAATTTAGGAGGATCGGTGCGAGAAATATCAGTACCCGCCGAAATTTGGTCAGACTCAAAGGCACTATTGAAGGGCACCAAATAACATGCAAGGAGGACTTCCAAAAGGCTCTGTGACTGCTCCTGTTTCAGCTGGACTAGTATTTATGGTTAAATCCCCTGGTAGCCCAACAAGTCGGAGCGGTTCTCGGGAGATTACATCCGTGTTCGCACACTTACCTGTCAGTGTTCCTGACAAGCTTATTCCTCTGAGCTCTTCGAATAAACTCCTACACCTTCACTGTGAAATCTACTTTAGCAAACTCCATTTCACACCTCAGCCGTAACCCGGTTTCATAACTTAATGTCAAATGTTGGTAAATAAACATGTAGGATGTTGCTTATTGAGTGAACCTTCCAAAAAAAGATACAGACATGTGGCTACTTCTAGTTTTTTATGGTGCTTTACTAAACATGCGACTGAAGTTACACTATTTTGGCATTGCAAACGGATAAAATATCATAATTAAATATATGGTAATTAATATATCAGCACCTTCAAGGACAGTTTATTGATTATGATGTACAATGGAGTCCAAAAGACCATTTTGAAAATCTGGGACCCCTTAACTGATGGACTGGAGTCGTGTGAATTACTTGTGGATTGTTGTGACGTTTTTTATCAGATGTTTGGACTCTGACGGCACCCATTCACTTCAGAGGATTCATTAGTGAGCAAGTGATACAATGCTGAATTTCTCCAAATCTGTTCTAATGAAGAAACAAACTCATCTACATCTTGCATGACCTGAAGGTAAGTAAATATTCAGCCAATTTTCTTGTTTGGTGAACTATTACTTTAATTTCCATTGAAGCACAAGATGCTTTTTGAATGCTAGATTAGATGATCAACAGGTTTTACACAAACTTCAGGATTTCATATCAGTTCAGTTAATGGGGGACATGCAAATATGAAGAAATCCATGTTATGTTGGACTTTAACAATTTCAGTTAAATTTAATCTGATAATTTAATTTGTACCGAAAAGATAGTTGCATAGTAATAGTAATAGCATTTTTACTAGCACACTCAGACTTTTGGATCCACAGCATAATTGTTTAAATTTTTTTATTTTTGTAATTTAAATAACTCTCAGTAAGTATGCCTGCCGTCTTTATGTTCTCATCCAGCAGAGACTAATCTCAGTCTATTGGTAATTACCAATCAGTATGCAAGTCTTTGAAGGAATCGTCTCCAGGCAACCATATAGATCAGCCAAGCTCTATTCTATTCATCAAATTAGAATGAAATGTCTCCTCCCAGATCAAAAATGCTGTAGTGCGTGTTAGAGGCAATTACTGATACTGTAGCTAATCATATATTTGCTCTACATATATTTCAATATGAAATGTTATTTATTTTATCTCTCAGAGATTGTACAGGGTTAATACAAATGTATTAAATAGGTCAAAATGCTTACATAACAGCAAAAGAAAACACCAGACGAATATGTTACATTTATAAAATGCAAAATAAGGCAAAATTGTGGATACTATCAGGTGATTAACTATTTCAAATGTTCATGATAAAAAGTAGCACACAACTATAAAGAAACTAAATAAAACTTTAATTATAAAAATGATATAAATAAAAAGCAGCAATAATAAAGTTAAAAAAAATTAATATAAAAAAATTAAATAAAAAAATAGAGAATAATTAAACATTTCTTTCAGATGTATGAATGGTGATATTTAGAAAACATGAAACCAACAAAGGGAATATCTGTTTAAGCCAAGTTCAGATGACACACTTTGGTCTCATCGTCAAGCGTACAAACTCTGCAGATGTTTGCAAGAAATATTATCACAGGAACAAAGATGATGAAGAATCTTTGAGAGATATCAGGGTTATTATGGGTTGAATAAAACAAACAAAACAAAAAATGTGTTTCATAAGAAATCATCTAATGATAGACTTACGTAATTGTCCAAAACAATAATTCATACTAACTAGCAGCAAGAAATCTGTGTAATTATCCAGAAATTGTCGCTATTCTTCAAAACAATAATATCTCTCATGGCTTATGCAAAACAACACAATTCATTTCATCTATCTAAAGGCCTTTTTACATACACAAACACAGCGTCGCTGACTTGACCGACATGTGTAGAAGGAAAAACACCATTCATATTCATAATTCAAGGATTTCTCTTAAAGATCCAACATTCCAGGTCACTACTGCATTACAGGACTTAATACTGTGCTCAATTTGAATCTCAGTTCTGAACACCTAAGCAAAATTATTAAGAGAAAGCTTGCTTTTTTGCATAAAATCTACATACAAAAGACGAATAGTTTGACAAAGAGGTAAAAAACCATCACAATATAAGGCAATGGAGCTGAGTCACCAGTTTTTTACTATTTAAGGAAAATAAAATGTAACTGTATCCACCCAATCAGATTTTTTTAAAGTATTAAAGCTGAAGTGTGTATGCAACAATTCTAAGTAAGCCTGTAAATTTTTAGCATGATTTCTGTTTGGGAAACCATATTGGTGACATCAGTGGCACGGAAATGACACACTTCAGCTTTACATAAAGGCCGAGTTCTATGAAAACAACCATGACATGATCAGAAACACTACTCCATGAACATGGGCCATCTTGCTTGCGTCTGAACTGAAGTATCCTCTTGAGTTCAGGCCTGTGATGGAGAGGAACACAAAGACATCACAGACAGGATTATACATAGGAGGCCATTACAAGTGTCAAGCAATTGCCAGGCTAGCAGTTCGATTCTGTGAGTAATGAGCTCACATGAAGTCTTACTTGACATCTTTGGAATACGGATGGGGCTGCTGCTGCTGCCGTCTCCTCCGTCACTCAGGGCTTTGATCTGAACGAGTAGGTCCTCTTCTGACGGCAACTGAAGCTCCACGGACGTCCTGTTGGTCTCGACTACGCTGCTTCCTCTGTGCCAGTTTTGACGATACACAACCTGCGCGGGAGAAAGTGGGTCAGTGAAATGCAGCTAGTCTGTGCCAATTAGCTAAAAACACTCAAAAATAAATAAGTCACAACCACAACAAGGATATTTAATGACGTACAGCAGAAAAAAAAAGTGTATAAATGTCTGTTTCGCACCATTTCCATGCAATCTTCAAAACCCAGGTAAAAGAGGGAATACAAATTAAATAATCGTTATAAATTTCAAATTGATTTTCAGTGGGAGGATTATTAGTATGTTTGCTGACATATCTTGCTGTGAAAAAAAATAGGTTTCACAATCCATAAATCATTTAAATGTATTTTTTTCAGATTGACAGTGCAAAACAAATAGCCACCAAACTGATATTCTTTCTTACTCATACAGACTAGAAAATGTATGATTATTGATTGCATTATTCTGCAGGCGCCTCACAGCGGACGGTTAGGATTGCAAATGAATAGTGCTTCACCCTCGCAAAGCTCTTCGCTCCAGATGAAGATAGTATCAGAGCCGTCCAGCTGTTCACCGACCCCACAAACCTCTACATTTCAGAGAGGCCGCCGTCAATTAGCTGGCAGCACGCTGCAGCAAATTAATTTGCTCAAAAGAAATGAATCGCATCGGACAATTTTTAATCCTCTTTCTGAACATTTTGTGTGAACTCTCACTACAGATGACTCGGGTTTTGAGCGCAGCAGGAGATCGGAGAAGCTTGTTCTGAAATGTAAAAAAGCCTCAGATGTTTCTGAACTGTATGTATGACCTTCAGTGTAGAAGTGCTTTATTGCGGCTTGTGAAAGGAAATTTGAAAAAAAAGTTAAAGATTATATTAAAGGGGAAATCACATCTAGACAGTGAATATATTTAAAAATACCTTTTCATTTAATGTCTAGTCAGATATTTGTTCAGAGTTCATTATTTTTAACATTTATCATTTATATTCTTTGTTAAGGGTCTTGCTAAAAGCATATACAGCATCTATGAGAGAAACCCTGAGTTTTTCATAATTTTACTAAAAGTGTTGCTAGCAAAAAAGAGAAAGAGTGGCTTTTGCTGAGAAGAGAGATTTGATTTGTTTTGACAAATCCAATCCAAGATGACATTTTATCATTTCTAATGTAGAGGTTTATACAGTAAGTTATGTATGTTAAAGGCCTAGTTCACCCAAAAATGAAAATGCTCTTGTTCCAAACCTGAATGCATTTCTTTCCTCTGCAGAACATGTAAGAACATATTTTCAAGAATGTTGGTCACCATACATTTTGGTTCCCAAAGAAGTCAATGGGAACCAAAACTAGTATTAAATACAATGCTATGCAAAATGATTTGCACTTTCAAGTTCAAAGGAGTTCCATGAGCATATCTGGAAAGGCTTCACTAGCACTTCAAATAAAAAATTTAATGAAAAACATAGTATATAATGCAGCTTTCAAAGGTAATGTTCTCAGTCATTTATCTCCGAGTTGTTTTATGTGAAACACCAGCTTATGTGGCACAAAAAAACAGATTACCTTGTAGCCGGTTACTTCTGATTCATTGTCCATTGCCTTCACATGTTCCCAGTTCAGAAAGACCTTTGAGTTCGTCAGGTTCCACTCAATGTTCCCTGGGGGTTGACTTGGAGCTAAAAGACATAAATCATATTCTGATTTACTTCCAACTTGTGTAATATGAGTAAACAACATCCCCCTTATATTTTGTCCTTTGAAATCTTAACAATCAGCACTGCACCAGCTGTGGCATCATCTAAATGAAAGACTTTCAAAGCTCACTGACTCTCACTTTAAATTAGCTGGACTATAAATGGAACTTTAGGAATCATTTTTATGTAGCAGCAAAAAACTGCTATGAAACAAAGAAACATTGTGCAGAACATCAAAGGAATATCTCTATAAAATATCTATATAAAATTTTAATTCTTTGATTATTTATTCACTCTCTTGTCTTTCAAATCCCTTAACAGAATGTCCAAGCTGATCTTTTCCATTCAGTGACGTTGAATGGTGACCACCTCAATAATTCTGTCTCTGTCTATTTCTCATACAACGCAATTGAATGGATTCTAAAGATTTTTGATATAGTGAAAGTAGTATAGACTACTTTTATGATGCTTTTATCTTTTTGGAGCTTGACGGGGCCAGGTCCCCATCCACTTTCACTCTAAGACAACAAAATAGAGTAGACAATCTTCAAAACCTCTGTTTTTGTGTTCCTCAGTTGTTGGGTTTGGCACAATGTGAGGATGAATAAATAATGCCTGTTTATTAGTTCATAATTTTGACACTAAAGAATGAGTTTTAATTCATTACGCTTGACAAACAGAGAAATTCACATAGAACTAAAGGCAAAAAACGACATCTTTAAAAAAAATGCCGTTGTAATGTATTACAGTTTTTGATATTCTGACATGCCAGATATTTTGATGCTGCTTGAATGTCAGCATGCCCTTCTTTCGTTTATTTCCATATCTCCCTAACTGTTAAATAGTTGCCCCAGATGTAGGGTTGCTTGGGAGCAATTTTATAAATTTTGTGTTTGCCACTGCCCGGTCATGTGCCCACACAAACAATTCTACTTTTCACAGTAATTGAGGAATTTATACACAGTTTAATGGCATTTGAGCCCTGAGAAACCTCTTTTCTCGTCAAATTTCATGGCTAGGACTTTGTGCACCATGTATTCATAGTTTAAAAAAATTGAGGATAATAGCTATCGTAATTTGAAGCAATTTAACTGATAATACCGAGCCCACCGAGTCTACAATACATGTTATTATGATAACTATTCAAGATCATAACAGTGTTCGGCGGTATCACAGTATGTTTAGTCAGAGAATCTGCCGTACAAAGAAAAAAGGACAACCGGCTATCTGCTCCGACACAAAGAAAGAGATCTGTCAAGCTCTATTTTTTAAAGCGCCCTTAATTGTATGCTCAATCTATTAGCTGAAAATAGCCATAAGACTCCCTCCATAGTAATGTAATAGTTTATCAGATCAGTTTCTGGCTCAGTTAAACACAGTGTTTTGTTCTTGATTATTGACATCAGATAATGAGCCTATTTAGCCACGGTAGTATAACAAAGGCCACCTTAATCTCTAATAGTGTTGAGAACACCCCACTAAAATGTTAAGAGGGTAGGACTATGATTCTGTCAGGCCCCTAATCTACATTAACTGGCAAATATTATCTACATTAACAAATATATATTTTTTAAACTTTCAAGCTTTTTAAACTGGGGTGAACTTCTGTCAGGACCACTATCGTCAAAGATGATTGACAATTAACATATAGTTTGGATTGGCGGTATGGTTCTATTCTGGGCAAGAACTCCCTGCGTATCCATGCAGCCTTGCATGGATGAGAGCAGGGAGAGCGGCGATAACGCCCCCAGGGTAAACAGAACAGAACCAACAAATGTATTGCAGATATTGTTAAAGTTCAGTAATTTTATGTACACATTTTAGAATTTGTCTGATTCAAAAGAGAATCAGAAGGCTGGATCCTGACTGACAGTGGAGGAGTTGGGGATGGAGGAGGGTAATTAGCTATGAAGCAATGTGAAAACTGCTGATAATACTGACGGACCTTATATATGGATGCTTAGGCGAGAGTCAGCTGATGCGAGCTTGACTAACGTGACCTGCCAGAACTAACGCTACGCTTGATTTTAATTTTAATGACATTATTTATGCAATTGAAGTGTAAATGCATTCATGCAACATCTGAGCTGCGATATAAACCAATTCACATGCGGTTTTAAAAAAATCATACTAATATATATATATATATATATATATAGTGTGGCGGGAGTAGCCAACGACAGACACAGTGGGTGTGGCGTCAAGCCTCGGAGAGGTTTTTATTAAACAAAAATATTTAAAATAAAGTGTCCAAGGGGAAAAGTGTCCAAATAAACAGGGAACCTGGTGTCCTCGCTGTGCCGCGGGGCTAGTGAAGGAGGGTAGTGTTCATCAGGGAAGGGTCCAGGGAAGGGGCGGAGTCCGGTGGCCGCACGCGCTCCCCTCTCGGGGCCGGGAGCGAGTGGCGGCGGCGTCTCGTGCGCGGCTCCTTCCATCTCCTTAGTTCCCGGCGGTTCTGGGGGACTCGACGGCCCGGCATCCTGGCCCGTCAGCCGCCTAACGGGTGCGGCAGTCCTACTCGACGCACCCTTCCTGGACCCACGAGGACACCAGCGTGCATGCACGGGGAAGAGACCGGTCTCCCGAGGAGAGGCGCGCTCGGCGTTTAAACGGCGGCCGTGATGAGGCTCTATTCACGTCAGGTGCGCCTCATCACACGCCGCCAGCCCTGCGTGTTCAGCGCCCCTCCTCTCTCACACACCCACTCCCGTCGGGAGCCTGGTGAAGGGCGGCGAATACGGGACGGGGTGGTGATGATGGACAGGGGGGAGGCAGCCGACTCGTCACAATAGCTAGTGTGTTTTACCAACAGTGTATGTGGCAATGAGCCCGCGGCGATAGCTGTTACTTTACGCTGTATATGAAGCCTGAGGGTCCAATCTTGCACTGTTTGCAGTGAGGCGCCCACCATTCAGCTTCCTCTGGCAGTCTTAAAAATACAGGCTGAGGTTTTTAAAGCCCCTGGAAGTCTGAATACTATACTGGACAAGTCTTGTTATTAATGGCCTTTTTACTTTCACTTTTTATGCAAATAGTCCATGTAGTCTATCATAAAGGCTACATACATAATAAATACAGAGGACTTAGACAATGCCATTAAATAGTTTTAGATGGAGCCATGCCCAAAATCATTTCATGTCATCTACTCATTTACTGAATTTGGTTAGAAATCATGTTTTTAATAATCATATGACTTACGTGGCTTCTTGGTGGTGATGCTGATGCGTGCGCTGGAGGGTCCGGTGCCTGCGCTGTTGTGTGCTCTGACTGACATCAGATAAAGCGTGCTTCCCTTCAGACCCGTGATATTGACTGAGGTTTCTGTGACCCTTAATCTCTCTGCATCGCTTTCAGGTGACCCATCCTCCAACCACTGCACCTGTAATAGTGAAGGTGACATTTAAAGAGACAATAGGTCATTTAACTTTTTACAACATATAAATAATTAAATAAATAATAAAGTTCTCCATCTAGCAGCTCGCAAAACAAGAGCAAAAAAAGTATACTTTTTTAAAAGTACTTTTAAAAGTGGTCTTATGGTAAAGAAATTGGTCATGAAATATGAAATATGAACATATGAACATGAAATATGAACACACACACATTTTAATGTTTGAATGAGCATGATGTTTCTGCTTGAGTAAGCGTGCTTCCAACCTCGCAGCTAAGAAATCGACTTGAGAAGAATGTCATTTTTGTTCCTGTATTAGCGTTCGATACACTAACTCTGTGACAAAGTCACTGTGACTCGGTTTCTTTTTTTACTACGTTCAATAAACATCTGCACACCGCAGCAAGGGACTCTAGAAGTATTTGTGGATTTTCATATGTGCTTTTTTTACTACCCGAAGCTGTGAACGACTTTGTGGTTTTCACCACGAAACAACCGTGTGACCTGGGATTTCTCGCGGAGGCTCGTTTGGGTTGGAAGGAGAGAAATGGCCAGAAACCTGTGGGTTTCTCATGCAGTAAGAAACGACCTAGCAGCTGAAGTGTTTGCAGGAGGGGGAATTGATGTATGATGTCCACACATCTGAAAGGTGATTTATATAAGTGCCCAGAAAGCCTGGGTATTGGCGCTCCCCGGGAGACAGGACCAGCTGTGAGAAGACCTCTTCATTCTGCAGATGAGATTGTGAAAAATGTGGCCGGGGGATCACAGACTCTTGTTGGGGAACAGGAAATTGCACACCCTGCCATCAGCGCAGTGCATACATTAAGGAATCTGATTGAGGTTATGCAGTGTGAGGTCAGAGCCTCTTTTTTTCCCTCCCTCCATTTATGGTGTTTATGTACCTCGTAGCCTGTTATCCGTCCTTTGCTGCCACTTTGGTGAACAGGTTCCCAGAATACCTCGATCTCAGATGCGGACAGAGTGCGGGCCCAGACTCTAGGAGGAGCTACTGAGGGTTCTGTTGATGTCAGACATATCAAAAACAGGTAAAGAACGTGAAAAACAACAGGTAATTAGAACAGACAGTTTACAGGATTCATCCAACATCCGTCTTTGGTGCTTAAATGTACCACCTGTTTGCGAGAACTAATTGCACTGTTAGCACATTTGCGAATAAAGAAATTACCATCAAAGTGCACTAACACAGCTGTGGAGGGAGTGTAATTAAAACTTGAAACGCATCCATCAACTTTTGTCATTCCTAAACGATGTCCAATAATGTCCTTGCACAATTTGCATACAATCAACAGAACACAAGCATATTAACCTTCATCTGCTGAATATACAATGACCACGGGGCTAAACGGTCCCTCTCCGATCTCGTTGTAGACGCCGACTTTTACTTCAAACTGAGTGAGTGGTGGAAAGGTATCATTTTTATAAATGTATCGTGATGCATCTGCCAAGGCCAACACGCTTTGTTTCCATGTTGTTGTGCCAAGTGGACGAAATGCCACCACGTAGCCAAACTTTTCTCCATTTTGTAGCTCCTCTGGCACAGGCTGTGAGAAAAGAAGATGAGAATTAAAAAAATGTTACGTGATTCAATAAAGAAAGTCACTTGTTTCGTTCCTGTGGTTTTACATTTACATTTTATCCATTTGGCAGACACTTTCATCCAAAGCACCTTACATGTATTTAGCGGCTTTAATGAGCAAAATAACTACAATCTCATTAAGAATTTTGTTGCAAAATCTGCATACAAATATTTAATATTACAAAATCGTGTTTAACAGTGGAATGCGTGATGAAAAACTACATTACCTATGATGCTGTGCAGAAATTTCCACCAATAAGATGGAATAAGATTTCGCAGCCAGCAAATCACACCAAAAAAAGCTTCTCCCACGATGCACCATGACTTCAATAAAAATTTCAATATTTGGATACATATATGCATATTTTGCAATAAATATAGTGTGTCTATAGATAAAATTAACAATTTTAAATGAATAGTTTTATGTGATTGTAGTTCTCTGCTTTATGGGTTTGTTGTTCTTTCCTTCACTAAAGTACACAATCTTTTACCTTTGTCTACTTTTCAAATACTTTTTTGCTTTGAATAAAATGTTATAATGTTGTATTCTCTTATTATAATAACAAATGCTCTGAAAAAAACAATAGCAAGTGCAGCTCTCTTCAACAAATTCCCGTTATTTGAGGTGTCACTCATGCCTGTAGCACAAACGAAGCGGGACGATTTACAAGGCAACGTTTCATAGGCTAATAGGGTTGTTCAATGTGTGAGCAATAATATTAGTCCCTCAAAAATGCATTAAAGCAAAATCATTCAGCTGACATGGCGTTACATTACTGCAAGTTGACAAGTAATTTTCCGTGGTAGGTTTACATTGTTGCTTACATAATCTGAAATCCAGTGAATATAAGTAAATAAAGTTGACAGATTTAAGCACTACTGTGTCAGTCAAGAAAACTCTGGACTTAGTGAAAAATGTGCCGTATTTTGAAAGTAATACTGTGTTTAAACACGATGCTGAATATCTGCCGTGACAGCCGGTGAGATTAAGAGAAAGCCATTGATAAACATTGTCATTTCAGATTTACTGGTGTGAAAGCTGTCTCATATCTGCGTCTTCATTATGATTTACATACCAGAGGGAGCAATCTCACTGAGGCAAAGAGCAAAGACGACAGCGCTGCCTTTTAATTAAACCTTGTCTAATTTAAACCACGTCACCGTGGAGAATTCCCTCAGAATCCGATTCACAAGAGAAGACTGGTTTGAAAATGCTTCTGTCACAATAAAGACGCTGAGCTCACCTCCCAAACAATCACCAGTTCGCCTCGGCTTCCTCCACCTCCACTCACGTTAGCCGGGGCGACTTCAGGATCTGCCAGCCAGAACAGAGAACACACAACAGAACAGAAGAAACGGGCTTTATACCTGTGGGATTGGAAAATCCAAATCCAAACACTTCCTTTTCCTGAGGTGCGGCTCAATGGTCTTTTCAAAATGGTTCAAAGAACCCGAATGAGGTAGAATGTAACAACCTGTCGAATTTTTAGTTTCCTGATGAAAATGGTTGTTTGGTCTTAGCATATGTTTCTCAGCCTGGTTTTAGTGAGGTTTTGTACACTTTTTAGCTGAACACCAGCTTGGGCAGGGTCGGAGACCAGTTAGACCAACTTAAAACCAGCAAATCTAACAAGTTCAAGCTAGTTTAAGAGGTTTTAATGTCAGAGCTGGGTAGATTACTTACTAATTGTAATCCGTTACCGATTACAGATTACATGATAGTTAGTAATGTACTCATTTTAGTAATGCAATTCAACAACATTTAAGATTACTTTTATCAAATTTGTTTTAAACTTACATTAAAACACACCGTATTCAAATAAAAAAGTAAAGAAAAATAAAATGTTCAATTTTTTATATCAACAATTAAGTAAAATGCATTAAACTTTACATTATACAAGGGTTTGCCAAACTGGGGTTAATGTAAGAACTGCCGTAGCTTTGTGCAAAAAGCATTTTAATCATGAGCATGACGTAATACACTCTAATTACAAGTGCTTAATTGTTGGAAGATGATTACATAATCCAGATTACAAGTACTGTAATCAGTTACTACTCAGAACTGTATAATGTAATGTGCATAGTATTGAATAATTATGAATACATTACGTATTTGCATTTTTTTTATTATTTTGCAGTATATATAATGTATCTGTATGCATATTGTGTACATTGCAAGTTAAATTAAGAGTCAGTCACTAAGTATTGCTAAATATTATTTTCTCATTGTGTGAACAGTGTTCAATTGTAACATATTTACACTGTCTGGAGGAAAATTAATTAAAAGTAAATAATGGCCAATTCCCCAGCCAAAGGGAAGACTAATAACCATGATTATGACTATTTACACTTCATAACTATTTACAATATTGTCCCACTGTGCAATGTTAACTTTTTATCAGTAATTATGTCAGAAAATGATTTCACAATATGGATATTGCTGTTAAAAAGCGTAAAATCCTTGCAAATGTCTCATTTTGAACTGTCTTTTTTTTGCTGAATAATTGGGATCTGAAAGACAACAGCTGTTTGCATATGATTCTCACTCGGGATTGTGTGATGAAGCCTGCGCCTATTTGTGAATCAGTGATCGAGGCATTTGCACACAGTACCTGGGTTTAAAATAGAGCCTTTCAAGTGTTACTGCCTGAGAATACAGGAGAAGTCCACTCAATTTTTGTTGATGTCGACATGAATTACTGATAGCTGCATTTCCTGATCGCTGATGTCCAGCCGCTGAGTGCAGCAGGGTTGGATTTCACGTTAAAGAATATATATATAAGCTGTTTTATTTTGTTCTAAATTTCCATGCAACCACATTTTCTTGCGCCAGCCCTTCTGTGATGCCATTCTGATTTCCGCGCACTTAATTTGTGTCCTAATTGTCTGTAAATTATTTTGCAATTTGGATGTTCCCAGGAAAACCGGTGTGAATGCACAAGTGTTTATTTCTCATGCCTGAACTCTATTACGAGGAGTCACTCCTGGTGATTTAAACTAATTATAGAATTAAATTACATTTTCTCCTTCCTGATGTATTAGAGATGACAGATATGGAATCGGGAGGGATGAACGCTTACCTGCAGCTTTGGTGCGAATGGGTTTGGATGGCACGCTGGGTTCCCCCACCCCCACGTTGTTGATAGCCACAACTCTAAATTCATAATCTACCCATGGATTTAGATTCACTGCTGTTGCATGAATCATCTGTCCAGGCACAGAATCAGGAACTAGGATTAAAGAAAATTTGGAATGGAAAAACACATCAATGCCCATCTGCACAAATGAGTAGCCTAGCATAATTATTTTGCATTTACTTATGCAGATATATTTCGGTCTATCTTAGCAATTGCCCATTTCTGTTTTTATCTTTCACAGTGTACAAAAAAAGCAGTTGCATAAATCACATTTAAGTAAACATATGAACAGTTGCTTTCTGCAACAATAGTGTTGTTGTTGCAGTAGATCTATCTATCTATCTATCTATCTATCTATCTATCTATCTATCTATCTATCTATCTATCTATCTATCTATCTATCTATCTATCTATCTATCTATCTATCTACTCACAAATAATCACATGTATCAATACAATTATTAAGAAAAGCCCCCAAATTAAGTTTACCGAAAGACATTATTATGCCACATGAGTAACAAAAAGCACATGAACAGTTGTTTCCTGCAACAGTATTCTATAATGAACTCAGATTCGGTAAGAAAATATGCAGTCCTGTACCAGTTTTGACTGCCTGCCAGCCGATAGAGAAAGGGGTCCTGGCTTGCACGATGTAGAGGGTAACAGGACTGTGGTTGTCAGGTCCGGGGCCCCACGAGAGCTGAGCAGCCCTGTCTGTGACGTCCCCCACCAACACGCCCACTGGAGCACCAGGGGGCCCTGACAACATCACCGCCAAAAAGACAAAAAGGACTCAAACTTGCTGCGTCTCCTCATCAGAGAAGGGCACAGCAAGGTGACCAAGTACCTTGCGATGTGAGACAAGTCTGCCCACAAAAGGCGACATGCTTAATATTCAGAACCAGGGAGAGAGATCCTTCACTTGATGATGGAAATACAAAAGGTTCTAAAGAGCACGAAGCAGGGAATTAATGCATTGATTTCAGATACTCCTGTAGTCATTACTTCAAGAGCTGAATAACGTAATAAAATAGAAATAGCGGGGCAAATTGTGAGGCCTTTTTAATTTATATTTGATAAATGCTCAGAAAAGTGTAGAATACTGAACAGCCTCTGCGGGGGGAGATGCACATACCTCTGACAATTAAGTCTGCCGCTGCAGACACACTGTCCATTGCTGTATGCACCATACAGACGTACTTCCCAGAGTGCTTCAGCTGCACGTTCCTGATCATAAGATCCCCAGAAGAGCCCTATAACAAAGAATATTATATAAAAAAATTGGTAAATAAAAAATCTATCCATCTGTCTGTCTGTCTATCCATCTATCTGTCCATCCATCCATCCATCCATCCATCCATCCATCCATCCATCCATCCTTCCAGTAATTTGATTGCTATATTCATGTATTATGGAATATGTATATATATAACCCACGTAATTAAGACAATTTAAAAACATTAATCTGCCGATAAGTAATAATTGAACAGCCAATTACAAATAGTAGACTATTTTGTACACTACTATTTATAAATGTTTTTGAATGAAGTATCTTATTTTCACCAAGGCTGCATTTGTTTGATTAAAAATTGTGAATGTATTGCAATTTAAAATATCAATTTTATATTTCAATATATTTTAAAATGCAATTTATTCTTTGATGGCAAAGCTGAATTGTCAGCAGCCATTACTCCAGTGTTACATGATCCTTCAGAAATCATTCCAATATGCTAAATTGCTGGTCAAGAAACATTTGTTATTATTTACAATGTTAAAAATGGTTGACCTTCTTAATATTTTTGTGGAAACTGTATTTTTAATGAATAGAAAGTTGAAAAGCATATTTGTTTAGGGGCAGTCGTGGCTTAATGGATAGACAGTTGGACTTGTAACCCGAAGATTGTGGGTTCGAGTCTCAGGTCCGGCAGGGATTGTAGGTGGGGGGAGTGAATAACCAACACTGTCTCCACCCTCAATACCACGACTGAGGTGAGACCCTTGATCAAGGCACTGAACCCCCCAACTGCTCCCCGGTGATGCAGCATTGGCTGCCCACTGCTCCAGGTGTATGCTCACTACTGTGTGTACACTTGGAAGGGTTAAATGCAGAGCACAAATTCCGAGTATGGGTCACCATACTTGGCCACACACCACTTCCCTTCCCCCTTTATTTGAAACAAATTTGTAAATTCTAATTGTCACTTTTGATCAATATAATCCATCCTTGCTGAAACTTTAAAGTCTCTAAAATCAAGTATATATTTTCATTTCTGTAGTTACATCACATTTGAAAAACATCAAGAAGCAAATAGCAGTAGCAAAAAGCTATCATATTTGATTGGCTCTTCAGTTCAGATAGGGTTATTTTAACTTGTTTGGACAAGCAATCCTTCTGCTGTTAGTGAGAGCCCGCCATTTATGCATTTGTTCATCGGTCTCTCCAGGTTGTCAAAAGGAATACTTGGCAACTTAAAAGCTCGGTGGATGATCTACGCAGTGAGAGAGTGGGTCCTGTGGATTGCTATTTGAGGTTCACTGTGTGTTAAACAGAGTACGATGTAAATCCTGTAATCAGACAGATTTGTGCCTCTATGTTCAGAGAGCAGCCAGGTGCCCTTGTACTCAAGTTCCCCCCATTGCTAGCTGAGAAACACCAGATACCAATCATTCCTCACTCGCATTCCTCTACCCCGAGTGATTACAAAGAGGAATCCAAGGCTACAGTAATTCAGAAATTTAGCATTTGTAGCTTTGAATTATAATGACTGACAGAAAGCGCACCCCTCCAATCATCCCGAAGTGATCGTGTCGAGTGAAATCGATGAGCTTGCCGTTGAAGAACCACTTGAAGATGGGGTGTAGAGTGGAGTCTTTAGATACTTCACACGGCAAGACAATGCTCTCCCCCACTGTGGCATCCATACTCAAAGGAGGGACTGTAATCTTCGTCGGTTCTGTCAAAAAAAAGTTTTAAGTGAGATAAAGGGAAGATAGGACTAGGACAGAAGTGTTGAAGGTCTTTAGTTATGCATTAATTCCTGAGAGTTTTCAGGTTTGGAGACTCAACGGCCAACCAGCTAAACAAACTGAAAACCAGCCTGGGAAAACAGCCAGACCAGCCTAAACCAGCTAAATTCATAGATTAAGTTGTTTTATTCAGCAGGTACTTGTTGATTCACTTACTGGACATGACAACAGAGAATCTGCCTCATTTTAAAATTTAACACCAACAAAATTATACTTTTTTTATTCAGTTCTTAATTTGAATAACCCTACTTGAAGCCATCAAAGTGTTCAAAAAACATGCATATGTAATGCCATAAGTTATTAAAGGAGTAAATTGAGAAAAAAAAAAAAAAACTTGCAACAGCAGCATATTTTTTAATTAAACATGCAGAAAGCGACTGGGGAGACGAGGATGAAATCCGCTCCCGGTGCTGTGGACGGTTCAGATTTTTTTATCATACCAACGGCTGGACCAATAACTCACACATGACAAAAGCTTGGATGAGTTATACCTCTGTCAAACCGGCAGGAACATAAAACAACTATATATTTCATTATCAATTTCATGCTTGAGTTGCTCAGTTTTTCCACTGGTTCTCATCCGGTTTAAGGTGTCCGCTTAGAAGCAAGAGAAATGTGCTGTTTGTGAAATGTGAAAGATGCTTTACCTTTGACGACTAAAGTCCCAGAACTGCTGGATGTACCGAAGGGGTTTCTGGCGACACAAGTGTACCTCCCTGCGTCGGATTTGGTAACATTGGCAATCCTGAGGGTGCCATCCTCTGAGATGGTCCGCCTGCAACAGTAAATAAAAACTGTTGGAACAACTGATGATAACTGCATATAACAGCTGTTTATTAAATAATAAATAAACGTTATATATATATACTATAGTACTGCTGTCAAACGATTAATTGCAATTAATCACATCCAAAATATATATTTTTTAACATAATATATGTATGTGTACTGTGTTTATTTATCATGTATATATAGATGCATACATGCAGTATATATTTCGATTTTGTTTAAACGTATATACATTTATATAATTATATCTTATATTATATGTAAATATATTTAATATATAAAGATTGCATATTTTTCTTAAATATATACATGCATGTGTTTGAATTTATATATACATAACAAATATACATCATAAATATACACAGTACACACTCATATATTATGTAAACAAAAATGTTTTTTTTTGGATGCAATTAATCATAATTAATCATTTGACAGCACTAATATATATATTTTTGACAGTAAAAATATTTAACAAAATAACTTTAACAAAATAACAGTTTCTTGAACAGTGTGTGTGTGTGTGTACAAAACCGATTCTCTCACTCTCCTCAAACATATTTTTATTAGAGCTGGTAGTTCATAAACAGGTTATGGATTTTTCATAACCCCAAACTCTCATTATTAAGTGTGTATTTTTCTGATATGAATGATGGCTAAAATTACGTAGGTTGGAGAGGTGTGTGAGATATGTAAGCATCCAAAATCTTCAACTATGTATTATAGAACTGTGTTAAGTAAGACTAAAAGTATTTGAGTGGTGAAACTGACAGTCTACTGGAACAGACGACAAAATAAGCAAAGATGGTCTTTAACCCAACATGTTCTCTGACACACAGAGTCTGCTCAGGTACTGGATCAGAGCTTTAATGTTCAAGGATACAGCAACCTTCCTTCCTTCTTTCTTGCCTCCCCCCCAAAAATTCTTAAAGACACAGTCTCAGCCCAACTATTCCAGACAGAATAACACAAAAACAATCAGTATATTTCTCTTTGTATACTTGTGTTTATTTTTTCTAAAGTCTGAAAACTGTAGAAAATCATTCAGATTAAACAGACAGAGTTTTCAACAGGATACAGTCAGTTAATGGGATTCTAAAAGATGAAACCTTAAAATTCACAAGTGAATGCTGCTATATTAAGGCCAAGAATAAAGTGAAAGGGAAGAAGATGTAAAAGGGAAGCTGGTTTGAATTCTTACCTGTGGCCTTATCATTATCCAACACATGTAAGATACTATCGATACATTAAAAAGCGTTTCCAAAAAGGTGGCAAGAGCAGATGTGATTATGGAGCTCTTGCAGAAGGCTGTCTGGATCATGTGAGGAGATGTTGATAGCGTCTGACTGAAATGCTAACCTGGCTAGAGATCTGACTTCGAAATAGAGCTGCAACAGCACAAACAAAACAGATTCTCTCGCTCTGTTCAAACAGGTTTTTATTAGTGGTGCTTCTTCAGGTTATGGATTTTTCATAACCCTCCCCTTACCCTCTGTATTAAATGTGTATTTGGCAGATATGAATGATAGCTAAAATTACGTAGGTTGTGTAGGAGAGGTGTGTGAGATAAGTGCATTGTAAGTGATCATTTATGCATCTGTTACGTTGTTGTTATGCAAAATATGTGCATTTTCTTTAGAAATTGTTAAAATTATTATATATATTTCGTTTAACTGGAAACTTGTCAGAGCTCCTGCAACTGATTTCAGAAAACAATTCTCAGATGTGCTTCATCGACCTTGATGTACATCAACAAACAATGCTGCTATGCTTTTAATAATTAGGAATAGAATGAAAGGATAGATAGATAGATAGATAGATAGATAGATAGATAGATAGATAGATAGATAGATAGATAGATAGATAGATAGATAGATAGATAGATAGATAGATAGATAGATAGATAGATAGATAGATAGATAGATAGATAGGAGCAATGTAAATATATAACGTTGAGATCCGCTGTGACCTTCTCCCTGAACAAATCAAACACAAGCGCAGCAGACCTGCCAGCTCAGAAATCAAACAATTTCAGCTGCCGCTTTTTAAAATAAATATGTATTTACTATGGCTCAGAGAACATGCTTTACGCCGAGAGCTTTCCTCTGATTTATTGACAAAAATATCAAACGTTGAGCGATAGAAGCGTGCCGACCAGACGACCCGTGAGCAATGAGCTGCAAAACCAATAGGAAAAAAGCCAAGAGCTATCTGCTTACGGAACGAAACTTCTGACCACATGGAGCCACATTTATATGTGCATCAAGACATGATGGCTTTGTAATCAGTCTCTGATCCTTCCTCTCCTGACCGCCCTGTGGAATATGATGACTAATCGATGCTTCTCCTCGCATGTTGAGGCACGTCCAGAGAATCACAAAGTCTACGGTGCAACACATATTGACTTGATGCAAACTTAGGCGTGTGAGATGAAACACGATTGAGATGTTCGTGTTTGTACTGCTTCAAACTAAAGCAGATTGCCGTGAGAACATTTCAGACTTAATCATATTTATCCACAAAGCATCTATCTGTGTGCCTCAGAAGGACAAAGTAAATAAACTACCTTTTAAAAGTTTGGGAGTTTTTTTTTTTAAAGCTTTAAAAGAAGTCTCTTATGTTCACCAAGGCTGCATTTACTTGATCACAAAAACAGTAATATTGTGAAATATTATTACAATTTAAAATAACTTTTCTATTTTCATATTTAATTTATTCCTATGATGGTAAAGCTAAATTTTCAGCAGAAATAATTTTATTATTAATTTCATGTCATGGCTGATCAATTTAATATGTCCTTGCTGAATAAAAGTAAACATTTAATTTGCAGGGTGGTATATTTCCAGTACGCACAGTATACAAATGTTCTCCATGCATGGAATAAACATATAACCATACTACTTTACATTTGTCAAAATGAGCAATATAGAGCAGAGCACACAGTGTGAGAAAACTGTCACCATACAATTCAGTTTCCATTGTAACAAATGGACTAGAAGTAATATTATTTGATTAGACTGTTAAGAGTACAAAATTAGATTAAAATGCATTTTTTTATATACAGAGTAGACACCAATTGCTGAAATAAACATGTAATTTACAATAACAATACTGCTTGAACCATGCTGTTTGAAACATTTTGCAGCATATTTTCCATAATGCATATTTTATTATGCAGCAGGCAGTATACTAATGTTTCATTCCAAACACAACTAACCAGAGCACATTGTGTGCAATGGTATTTGTCAGATACTCCATACTACTTCACATAAACTACTATATGTAAAACATTATTATGCAGTGCACACAGTGTGTGTGCATTAAAGTGTATTGTTAGAAGTTAAAGAGATAGTTCACCTAAAATAAAAATTCTGTCATCATTTACTCAACCTCATGCTCTTTCAAACCTGTAGGAATTTCTTTCTTCTGCTGAATACAAAAGTTATTTTGAAAATGTGGGTAACCAAACCGTTTCTGGTCCCCATTGACTTCCATGGTGTTTTTTCCCCCCATACAATGGAAGTCAATGGGGACCAGAAACGATTTGGTTACCCACATTTTTCAAAAATATCTTCTTTTATGTTTAATAGAAGAAAGAAACTCATACAGGTTTGGAACAACTAAAGGGTGAGTAAATGATGATTTCATTAAATTTTTGGGTGAACTATCCCTTTGAGATATTTCTACACAATATCTGAAAATAATTATTTCCAAAATAACAACTAGATGCCACTTGCTGAATTAAACATGTGCTGTTTATTTATGCATATTGCTTCAAATAGGGCACTATTTTTAAAACAACAGCATTCCGACAACAGTGTATGCACAATATAGTGTATCCCACAATGCAGTGTGCTTGACTGGACTATTTCCAAAGTAATAACAAAATGCCACTTACAGAATTAGACATGCTCTTTATTTGTGCGAACTGCATAATTGTTTCATGTAGGCTACTATTCCTAAATGTATGAAGTACACACAATGTGCAATAATGCAGTGGACTTCACTTGACCTTCCATTTCCTTCAACACATTTAGGTGAACTGTCAGAAGTTAAAACATTGCTACTTAAAATCTAAAAACAACAACAAAATAACTATTTCCAAAATGATAACTAGATGCCATTTGCTGAATTAAACATGCGCTGTTTATTTGTGCAGTTTGTTTCATATAGGCCACTATTTCTAAATCAATAATATGCACAATGTGCAATAATGTATCCCACAATGCAGTGCTCATGACTTGACCGTCCGATTAGTTCCTGATAGATTTGAGTGGACTGTCAAAAGCTAAAACATTTCTACTCAAAACCAGAAAAGAACTGTAAAATGCTAACAGGATGCCACTTGCTAAATTAAACATGCACTCACCATTTACTGAAATCTTTTCGGCATATTGCATAATGTTGCATATGCTACAAAACAACAGTATGCTGCGTAGAGTACCTACTGTGAGGTATGGAGTTAGGAGTACGTTAGCACTCCATTTCAGGCTTACCCTGAGCCTCTGATAGACAGTATCTGATACACAGTCTTGCACCTCTTGTCTCATTTCCTCCATTCGCTCTAACTTCCACTCCCTCTCCCCCTTTCCATCGCTCCCCCTCTCCCTCATCCAATAATCACATCACTCCATGGAGACCCAGGGCAGCATCAGTGAGTCATGGCATGTGTGTTCTCTCTCAGGCCCAGATGGACCACAGTGCACAGAGCGAGCTCCCATTGGTTATCACTCCATCCCCATCCATTACTGGAGATCATACACTCGTCCCTCCTGCCACCTGTTCTGACATAGCCATGCTAGAACGATTCTGTCCCATTGAAACCCCAAAGGAAAGAGGCAGAACCAGGGGTGTATTAATTAGTGTTCTACTAGGCACTCACTCTTGTGTGAAAAGTGCCATCAGGAAGGATGTTGTTGGTTTTGAATGTGCAACATCTGTGCCTTAGCAACTTGTGTTCGGTATGGACAAAAAAAAGGCAATTATGTTTGAATAAAAATAATATAGAAAAACATCACAGAGTAGTGGGCTGATGCTTTGCAAATAATGACTGCTAAGAAAGAGAATGTAGGCAACAGGAAGTAAAAAAATTCACTCATTATAAATTGTTATTTTTTAAGTAATGTTAATTTGGCATTATTTCTTCCCTTCACAGCAGATGCTTTTTTTCTGCAACATATAATTGAGCACAACTGGATTCCATTTAAGCACTTACATTTACGTCATCAGCACTATTTTGACATTTTAAATCTCCAGGAAATCAAAATTGGGAGTTTTGACCCAATGAATCTGTTCAAAAGCGACAGTAAACAATTACGCTACACAATATTTCTATTTTAAATAAATGCTGTTCTTTTGCACTTTTTTGTGCTGCTAAAACAAAATTCTTTAACAGCAGCTGCAGAACTGTTTTTCCACATTGATAGTAATAATAAGAATTGTTCCTGAGCACCAAATCAGCATATTAGAATGATTTCTGAAGATTGCTGAAAATTCTGCTTTTAAAGGTTATTTTAAATTGTAAAAATATTTACAATTTTAAATTTTTATATTTCACAATATTACTGTTTTAACCAAATAAATTCAGCCTTGGAAACACTTGTGCACTGTAGATACAGTATACACCCTATTTCATCCAACAAGGAGAGGTTTTTATCAGTTAATTGCATTTATCAGTAAATAAATAATAGATAAAGAAACAATCCACATTGCTTGTTGGAAAAAAAGTATATTATGGCATAAAATTAACTATACTAATAAAAACCATGCAGATGGATACAAGAACGCACTCTGTGTTCGGGCCCTAAGACGCTTCACCAGAACCCTGCACTACTGCGGTGCAAACAAACCCAAAGGCTCTGGAGACAAATGGAGTGCAAGTGGCTCATTTCGCACCTTTCATTAGTGACCGGTCTGCTGACCCGTACCTCTTGCTGTCTTTCAGGAACTCGTTGCCTCTCCTCCAAGAGTACGAAGCTCTGGGGGATGCGTGCGGCCGGCATTCGATGATAGCTTCCCCGCCTCTCTGGATCAGCGTGGTCTTCTTCACTGGGGTTTTTGAGAAGTCTGGAGGAGAGGCTGAAAGACAAGGGATTTGTGGTGTCTGGCTCAGATTTGTGATTTTATCGGACATATTTCACCACTAGAAATACTGAATACCAGGGTTCACACACATTTGACCAATCGATTTTCTTGACTTTTTAGTGATGCACTGAAATTATATATTTCAAAAGTTTTCATATATCCAAAAACCAAAACTGAAAAAAAAGTAATCAACTAATTAATCACAATGATTTAATAATCAGCACTCAAATGAAAACTAAGTTGCATAAAGATTTAAACTTCCCATCAAGTGATTTTCATATAAACATTTGAATTATATAATCAGGTTTCTACTCTAGTTTTTTTTTTTGCTGAAATATAAGCACGTTTAAACAGTGGCTGTAAGAAAAATTGGTTTCCACGACACATTTATTTGAACATATGTTATACAATGAAGATATCACTAACATGTTAGGTCAAAATATTACGAATATGTAATACAGTGTGTATATTTAGCAAACAGAATTTTTTTCTAGTTGTCTGATGAAGTTATGGTAATTGAATAGCTTTCCCGAGGCAAATGTAATGTTTACAGCTGTTTTACCGACATCTTTCTGCGGTTGAAACCCTGTGATTAAATGAGACATAATACATTTCAGTGCTGTTTATTTGAGCAGACCTTCTGATGTTTATACATGTTACTTTCATGCTTTAACTAGTTGCAAAAAAGAAGGGATGATCGGTTCATTTCCGGCCATTTCTGTGTATGACTACTTTCAAGATCATTAATATGGTTATAAAATAATATTTTATTGACATTTCTGTGGTGGTTGTACATTTGTGTTCTCAGATATGTCAACCTCATTAAATACATTTTAGAGCAGAACATAACTATGTTCATATGCTCACACAATACCAAATTCCATTAATCTCCAAGACTTTTCCAGGTCTGAAAACTACAATTTTAATTTCCATGTGGAAAGACTAGTTCTTTGATTTCAAGGAAAGATGCTTACCCACAACTTTGAGCTCAGCACTTGCATATATGACTCCATTATCATTCTCTGCCAAACACTGATACATCCCAGAATCCATCAGGTTTATGCTGGAGATGGCTAACACGCCACCATCAACACGAATTCTGTCCTGAGCATAAACAAAACTGTCAGGAGAGATTGCGAGCTCCACTGATAACCTAGATATATAATATTCCAACACATAAACATTTCAACATATAGCCTGCATATCTCAAGTCTTAGTACTTCACACTGAGGGGTGTTATTCTGGCGGTTAGTATTATCACCTGAGAGACCAAAGGCTGTCCATTCTTGAGCCATCGGTAAACAGGTTGAGGTTTTCCATTAGCCTTGCACTCCCAGTGAAGATCAGACTCGATAGCCATGTTTGCGTCATACAGAGTCTGCGACCACTGCAGGTGTTCCACATCTGTGTGAACAGCAATGAACTACTATATTACAAATGCAGAGGTCTGCATCTTGCCTTAAACGGCTGTCTCTCTGAACCTTCTCTCTTGCAATGAACTGCAGCAATGATGAAAGCATTGTGTTTTATAAACCACCAAAAAATGAGGTTACTCTGTGCACATTAATTCTAGATAGTCTTGTAGAGGAGCACAGAAGCAGTGCATATATTGTGGGCTCTCTGGGTAGACTAAACAACGCCTGCTATAGCCATTCTAATTAGTCTTGCCTTGACAATTGACAATAAAATCTATTCTTTCATTATTTATTATTTACCACAGGTTGCTGTGTGATCCGTTATCTGACTCATTAACAATTTAAATTTATTTTATTGATTCTCCTGCGGTAATCATGATGCCGACAAAACGCTGCATGGATAGGAAAGATAAAGAAAGGTGAAAAATTTTGAAAAATACTCAAAAACACATTTTTTTGGACACAGCTGACTAAATATTTGCAAAATGGGCTAATTATCATCAAATAAGTATTTTGTGTGTAAATTTAAGTCAGTATTTGACCTTACTTTGAAATACAAGACGTCCTTTAGCAATACTACGTCCTTTGGAGTTTTCGGCCACACATTCATAAAGTCCAGAATCCTCTGGACGAAAATATGGGATCTCTAGGACACCATTCGAGTGATTTATCTTCATTTTTCCTGGGAACGGGCTTCCGTCCGCTCTCTTCCAGGAAATGGAAGGCACTGGACTGAAAAAAGTCAGGAAAAGAGACATCACACTGTGCAAAGATGGAGGCTTAACATGATTCATTACTAGTTAGTAAGTTACTAGTTAGTCAACATGTTACACAATCAATTTCTGCACAGTTAAAATTAAAATTTGACATTCTCCAGTCGCTTGCATGTATGTAAGATTGTATTTATTTTTTGGAAGAAATAAATTAATACTTTTATTTAGAAAGGACACATTACATTGATTAAAATTGACACTAAAGACATTTATATTGTTACGAAATATTTCCATTTCAAATAAATGTTGTTCTTTTAAACTTTCTATTCATCAAATAATCCTGAAAAAAAAGTATCATGGTTTCCATAAAATTATTGAATAGCCCAACTGTTTTCAGCATAATAAGAAAAATCATGAAATGATTTCTGAAGGATTACTGGAGTAATGGCTGCTGAAAACTCATATTTGCCATCACAGGAATATATATATATATATATATATATATATATATATATATATATATATATATATATATATATATTTAAATATATTAAAATAGAAAATAGTTATTTTTAATTGTAATAATATTTCACAATATTACTGTTCTAAAGTATACTAATCAAGCAAACAGAGCTTTTGTAAGCATAAGAGACTACTTTTGCTGTCCCCAAAAATTACTCCAAAGGTATATTAAATTTATATTAAATGAAATGATAAATAAAATATAAAAAATAAATGGCCTGGCAGCATATCTATTCTGTGTTTGATAGCCCTCTAAAATCCCAGCATCCCTTAACACATTACCTGTGGACAATCCAAGGCCAGAACCCTGTCTCACCCTTGGATCACAGTCTGCAGCTGGTTTTAAAAATAATGCCTTCGCCTCTCCATCTGTTTCCTACTACTTCACTAAGATGAAAGGATCCTGTATATTTCTGAGACATTTCTCTTAAATAAACTGCTAAGATGTAATATGTGCCAAGTGTGGCAATCCCCAGTTAGCAAAGCAACCCTCTGGAGGCAAGGAGTCCATCTGTTAGTAAAGAAGAGACCTACTTTCCTAAAGCGAAACACTCCAGTCGAACTGATGATCCTTTGGCAACGTGAAGCATTTTTTCAAACTGGACTTCAATCTTTGGCTCATACTCTCCCATCACAGCTGGAAAATGAGGATGGGCAAGTCTTTTAGGGTAAAACAAATGCACTACAATTCAAATACGATTATACTATTTATAGTACATACATCACTTTATGTGCAAACAAGACACAACACATGCCGTTTGTCAAGAAACCCTGCTGAACAGACAATGGCTGGTCACCAGCACATATAATGCTTTGGATTCTCATGTTTTCAGTAGGTTTATAACTAGGTTTATAACAACTCTATTCATTTTGCAAGTTGACATTTTTGGTTATAGTTTTGTCTTTTGACAATATTTTGTCATGTCATTTTCATTAGCTTTAGTCCATTTGACTCTACACTTTTATACTTAGTAGACAAGAATATAATTTTGATATATAGATAGATAAAAATAGATAACTGAATAAAATGAAAACAGATAAAAAGGTAAATAACTACTTTTCTGAAAATTTCAGAAAATGTTAATACATATCATATGTTTAAATATAATTTTAGTACACAAAAATACTTGTTAAATTTAATAAAAAATAAATAAAAATAAAAAACTTAAAAAAGACCAGACTTATTTTATGAAAAAAAAAACATAATTATAAAATACATTATTTTAAACATTTATCACATATATAAATATAATATATAATATGAGATAACAGTGTTTTATTAGTTAAATTAGGATTTGTATTAATAAAAATAAAATTATTTTTATGAATGAATATAAAAATACATGCAAAACTATTTTAGAGAGTTATACAAAAAACAAAAAGAAGAATCCTAGTTGATTTTTTTTTAAATCAACTAGGATTTTTGGCACTAATTTTGTTAGCGTTGCTTTGCCAACAAGACTTTCGTAACCAAACAAGTTTTAGCTAAAGATCCTGATAGTTTTGGCTATGCTGGTCGACTTGCACCAACTAGAAAATCATGTAAATTTATGCTGGCCTAATATGGTCTTTTCAGCAGGGAACATAGATCAAACACAAGGAAAAGTAAGAAATAAGAATTAGTAAAGTAGTAAGAGTTCAGCAGTGGTCTTGCGCTCAAATTATTCATAGATAAAAATATTCAATATTCACATGAACTCAAAATATTCAAAACCTCTCCGCCCTACTTCATATACCTTGTCTGGGTGAATATTAAACAGACACTAATGACTAGTGATGTTGAGCCTCCCGGGGTATGTGTGTGTGTGTGTGTGTGTGTGTGTGTGAGGATGGAAGTCTTCTTTCTTAATGCAGAATTTTTTCTCCTTCCCTGTCTCTCTCTCTCTCTTACACACACACACACACACACACACACACACACACACACACACACACACACAGTTGGCTGAGCATGGCTCAGAGACTATGTATACACAAATGCTATGTCTCTGAGTGGCAGCAAAGCAAACACCGTCATGCTCAAATCTACTGATTCATCACTGTTAGCAGTTCCTCCAGGCTACTCACCATCCCGACGTAGCACCACTGGAGTTGGGGAACTGTAGACGGTCGTGTTGGTCATCACATTCCTTACCACACACGTGTAGTTGCCCACGTCTGACATCTCAACTTTTGCAATATACAAGTTTCCAGTCCTCTGAGACACAAATCGTCGGTTGTCCCCAACAACAATGCTGGGACGGCCATTAAATATCCAGGAGTATCTGATTTCTGAGGAGAAAAGTTTTTTAGATGACAGAACTAAAATTTTTACCAACTCAAAATATAGTTAGGATGGCCATATGTGCTGTTCATATGGGACACGTCCTGGCCAGGATTTTAATATTGCCTAAAACATCCAAAGTAGTTTGACCAATAACATGCAGGTATTGTACATAATCGATCAATCGTGGCACTGCGAACGCTCAAAGCAATGCAGATAAGCACACGTGTTTGTTCGTTTGTTTGACTTGAAGCGCCGCTGTGATTCGAAAGCATAAGGAGCCGTCTGCTCTGCTCTCTATAGCTCTCATGAATGCCACATAACGATCTACCGCACAGTGCAAACAGCCAAAACCTGGATATTTTAGGCAATAAAGGAATCCTGGCAAAGACGCGTCCTGTAAAAATGGCCCGTATGGTCACCCTATATATAGTCAACATGCTTCATGCCCTACTTAGTGTATAACCTGATGCATTATGAAATTTAAAATTTGAACTGTTTAAAATAGTTTTTTTTATTAAATTTAGCCATTTGTGGATGAAGTTTAGATGTGTTTGTTCTCAGCTTGTTGTGGGAAGGGGGTTTATATATAACAAGGTTAAAACAATACAGTTTAGACTTTGACAGTCAAGCAACAGGAGCTGAAATCTAATATTGTTCCATGAAAAAGGCATATTCTGGCTCTACAAACAGCTCTACAAAATCTGCATTCATTCTTCATGATTACAAATAAACACAACATTACAATAAAAGATGATAACCTGTGATGCAGAAATATTACAAGTGTGTGTGTGTATGACAAGCATTCTGACATAATAAATGCTAAGAGGAAGTTTTAAGACAAAATACATAATTAAATCATTCATTTTAACTATTTATTTTCATACAGGCATAATACATGTATTGTATTATGCTGGCAAATGGCATATTTCTCAAAAACAACCCTTATACTGTCAAAATAATTAAAACGGCCATCAAAACAACTTTTAATTTCCCACCACAAAATGTCCAATGCTTTGGTTTGTGCTTTTGGTTTTTATCTTCATAAAAATAAATATTGAAATCAAAATCTGGAAAAATATTAATTTATTATATATTGCTGTTTGCCTTCATTTTGAAGAGTTTGGGCTAAATTAGAGTATTTTGAGAAATTAAATATTGTTACACCATGTGCTCACATTTTTCTCTCTCTCTTACTCTCTATAAAGCTATATAAGTTATGCGAATATCTTTTAATAATACACGATTCTAAAGGCTTAATTAACACAACCCTGAACTGATTTGAAGTATCTACATTTACTGTTGTAGTTATTCATCTACAATAATAAATAAAGATGAAAAGTAAACGTTTGTGCTTATTTTAATTAGAATCACCTTTACATAAAAATATTGCATTATGGTTTAGCAAATTTGTTTTATAATAAACCCAAAGCAAATTAATGGGTTTTCAATTAAATTTTTTTGCTTTTCACAGTCTTTTTTTTTGTGACGTAAGCTCCTTTTGTAATGGTCTTCATAATTTTTCATCTATCTCCATTCATTCATGTCACCTCTCACTCTTTCTTAATGAGACAGGAATATAGGAAGACCGCACAGCAAGGCCTGTGGTATGAAATGAAGTATGAAAGTATCAAATTAAGCAGCGTTTATTAGAGGGCAGACAGGGGCTTAGAGTGGCTGAAATGTGGATTGATAAGAGCTATTTAAAGTTCAAACAGCATATCTAAGAGTGTACAGCACTGAGGAAAAATAACCATTTGGCTTCAAGACAGAAAAAAGTGAATTAAAACCATCATAAATGGAGTGGTGACAAGGTGAGGGACCTCTCGTCATTACTGGGCACTGTGCTCAAGGCTTTTGGTCTCTTAGGAAACAAATTCACAGCCACTATAATCTGAAACCATGTGACAGAGCAGACCAATGAACACGGCTATTTATGAGTAAAAAGAGGTGACTTTTTGTCTTTTTACTTCAAGTAGTAATTACTGTACAGCGTTGGTCTCAAACTCGATTCCTGGAGGGCCACAGCTCTGCACAGTTTAGCTGTAACCCTAATCAAACACACCTGATCCAGCTAATCTAGCTCTCAGAACCCTTACGAAAAAGAAGTTTATTTGCATACTTCTTTTAAACTTAAAAATAGGAAAGTATACTTTTAGTCTACTTTTTATGTACTTCTCAGAAATGGGATTTATGTACTTCTCAGAAATATATTTAAAATGACATTTAATTATACATACCCGAGAAGCATTATCCATATGAAAGAGCCTCGGATTACGGAATGTGGCAAACAGTCAAGGGTGGTGTGGCGGGAGAACGAGGGAAGGAATATAGAAGCTGGAGGGTGGTTGCGGGGAGCGGGGAGTGGAGAAAGGTGTGATTATGACCATTGATTTGACTGGAAATGTTGTGGAATGACAGAACGGTGGTGCGGTGGTGTGAAATTGCACCTCTGGCGCATGTGTGTGTGGCTCTTTGAGCGGCTGCTAATCAGCTGTACACAGACACAGAAGAGGTGCACAGCTGGAACGGAGGATAAAGAGACACGTCGCTTTAAACCAGCCACCGCATGCCTTTATTACTTTTCAACAAAAGGCCAAGGCTAAAGAAAATAACCTTTCCAAATGACCACAAGGGCACAAGTGCCATTAGGAAGGAGGAGGGGAAGCTAAATGCCAAGAGGTTGGTGCATGAATGCAAGAACGCCAGCTCCAGAGTGAGCCATTGTGCTCCGGTCATTTGAAAGCTTGATTTGCTCACAGTATGAGATGATTAAGATACAATCTGAACCAACATGTACCATACATACTAAGTGAGCAGAGTGGAGAGAGGTTTGCCACTTGCAGTCAATTCCTGACCTTGGATTTGCTTAGCATTATTCCACAGGCTAAACACAAAGCTTGAATTGATAAAAAATGTGCCGTGGAAAGATGTCAACAGGTTTGGCGAACAATTGTCACTCTTGCTTTGTATGAAAGGCTCTATTCACACAAATCAAAGTGGAAGAGTAGCGATAACTTTAAGAAGAGCGGCTTGTGTATTTGTATGCAAACCCCCCCGATATATGTAATAAATAACATTCAGATTCATACAGAATACAATTGTAACGGGGCGAACGAGACGCGATGTGCAAGCTTGTATTATTAAACACAGTCAATAACAGGCAGGATTATCAAAAAACAACGAACAGGTATGACACGGGCAAGAGTATTCCTAGAACAAGCATGGGTCTTTGATCGGCGAACAATATCCAACAGGGTGAGGCAGAGAGATAATCCAGGTAAACAAGCAGTGGTCCAAGAGAGGTGCAAACAGAGTCTGAACGGCAAGGCAAATGGTTAATCCAGAAAACACGGGCAAGAATCAAAACACTAGAAAACACACAAGGCAAGGCAAGACTAAGACAACAAAGAGGGTTCCGTATCGCAGCTAGAACTAGGAGAGTTCTAAATGCAGAACAATAGAACAATACTGGAACTAAACAGAAAAACACAGAGTGGCTCGGTAAGGCAGCTAACACTAGGGGAGCGATAAACACAATACTCGGCAGAGAGGAAGAGGAAGTCCATGGTTTATGTAGGGTCTGTGATCAGTGCAATCAGCTGTGTGTCGTCAGTGCAATGGATGATGGGAATTGTAGTCTGAGGTGGCGTGCAACAGTTAGTGTAGTGCAAGAGTCCATGTGGTGAGCGAGTGACCTCTGGTGGTGAGTGAATGGAAGTTCATAGACCAGATTCATGACAACAATAAAATATACCTCCGAAGTGGGGCGGCGGACCACACAGGAGCACAACAGCCTGTCCTTCTCTCACTAATACTGGACTTCTGGCCTTGCTGCTGAAATTCTGCAGGTCTGCGAAAACAAAATAATAGGATTGCCATTATTTTTCATTAAAGGCACTGTCATCACTCTGACATGCAACAGACGACTCACAGAGCAGGGACCTTTAGAAATGCCACTCTATAGCACAGAAAGGGACAGGCAAAAATGACATCCCACACTGGGCTAAAGCTGCGGTGTTTATTCAAATATCAGCTCCAAGCCTCATGAATGTATGCCTGTGTAAAACGAGTTGTGTTTTGTGCAAATAAAACACACACCGCAAAAAAAAAAACAAAAAAACAAAACAAAATTAAATTAAAATTTAAGTGAGGTTTATGCTTAAAGCAAGAAAAAAAGTTGAATGAAGTAAGAATTTATAAGTAAGGAAAAAAAGAAAGAAAAAAAAATTATACTTAGATGCATGAAATTCCACTAAGACATTCTAACTTGCAGACTAAAGTGGTGATTTCTGTAGACATGTGGTTGTCCTGATAACTATGATAATTGCATATTGTCAGATCTATATTTTAATGAAATCGCATTTGGTCTCATACTGTATCGCGTATCTTGTCAGTGTCTGCACTTGCTTGGCCATTTTTTGTGATAAACAGGAAAGTGGATTCAAGCGCCAGCAGAAGGCAGTGTAAAGATATAGTCTTTAAGAGAAGCAGTCTATCAGCGGAAGTTAAAATCTCAGACCACATTGCTAAAACTGCCCGGTCCTGCAGATTTGCATTATACAATATTAAGAAGATCAGGCCCTTTCTCTCGGAACATGCAACGCAACTCCATGTTCAGGGGCTCTTGTTCTGTCGAGACTTGACTATTGCAATGCTCTCTTTGCAGATCTTCCAGCCAATTCTATTAAACCTCTACAATTAATCCAAAATGCAGCTGCAAGATTAATCTTTAATGAGCCTAAAAGAACGCACGTCATGCCTCTGTTCATCAATTTGCACTGGCTACCAATAGCTGCTCGCATTAAATTCAAGGCATTAATGTTTGCCTACAGAACCACCACTGGCTCTGCACCCCTTTACCTAAATTCATTACTTCAGACTTATGCGCCCTCTAGAAGCTTGCGTTCTTCAAATGAACGATGCATTATTGTGCCATCCCAAAGACGCACAAAAACAATTTCACTGACTTTTTCATTAACTGTTCCCATCTGGTGGAATGACCTGCCCAACTCAATCCGAGCAGCCGAATCCTTACCCATCTTCAAGAAACGGCTAAAAACTCATCTGTTCCATCTTTACTTGACCCTCTAACTCTAGCACTCTCTATTCTAATTTTTATTTTATCTATATGTCTTTTATTTAAAAATAATAATAATAATAATAATTATCTGTACTGCGTTAGGCTAACCAAGACTTGTAATAGCACTTGCACGTTGTTGCTCTTTTGTTGGTTTTGATTGCTTCTTATGTCCTCATTTGTAAGTCGCTTTGGATAAAAGCGTCTGCTAAATGACTAAATAAATAAAATAAATAAATAAATATAGATTAGCAAAAAACAACGTTCTTGGAAAAGGCTTCAATTCTATGTATATTGTGCATGCAATATAAGTTGCTTTGGATAAAAGTGTTTCCCAAATGCATAAACATGAAAAAAAAAGAAATAAAAACATAACCGATGGCTATGTGAGAAGGTAAATATTTGGGAAAATGCTTTTTTCCACTCTGTAAATGCCAATTTTACCAGTGAAGCACCACCAATTAGTCCTTCAACAATTTCCTGCATCACTCAAGACCTGAAAAGATACATCTAAATGTGAAATTTCGAATGAACAATGTGTTTTTTAGATGTACACACAATATGAACGAGGCAGACTTGCTTTGTTATTATTATCTGTTGATTTAAGCCCTTTTTTAAATTTTCCATGACAGGCTGCATTTTAGTTAGGCACCATTGGACATCTGGAATCTTCTAGATAGGAAAATGTTGTTGCCTGCTACATCAGGGAAGAAAGTATATCTTACCCACTAATGGACCACATGACAACATGAAATATGAAAGATAACACAGTGGCCATTTTTACATATTATGCATTTAAAGCTTCCAAAGGATACAGACAGTGTAGTCAAAGTAATAGTAATCAAGACTCTCAAACATTCACATATACAAAGCAATCTGCACTTACATGCAAACTCCACTTTAGCCTCTCGGCTCAGGATGGTTCCAAATGCATTAGTGGCGATACACTGGTATACACCACCATGCTTAGTTGCCTGAGGGTTATTGATCAAAAGGTTTCCCTCAACAAGGCTGTAGTTGAAGTCTATGTCAATATCAAGATCTTTCCCGTTGAATTTCCACCTAAATATGAAAACAGGTGGAATGGGCACAGGATAATGATGATGAGAAGAAATTTAAGCATTAATATATACACATATTTTCTGTAGAATTTGTTATTTAAATTTAGATTAAAATGTACAATGAGTCCAAAAGAAGCAATGTTATCACTAAAAGAAACTAAAACTAAATAATTGCTATTTTTAAATAGAACTGTGTGTGTTTTTTGATAAAATATAAATATTACACTAAAAAACTAAACTAAAATTAGTTGCCAAGGGTAGTAAAAGTTGGTAGCTTTGCCAAATAACTGAAAAACAAAGTACTAAAATTACTAAAACTAAAACTGAAAGAATTAAAAAATATATAAAAAAATACAATAATACTACATTAATAATATTAAAATAACATTGTTCAAAAATCTGACACTAGTGACAAAATGTTTAATTATAAATTAAACTTTTATAAACTGCAACATTAAATAACTCAATTTCTTGTTAAAAATAAAACTGTTTATTCAAATATGATTTAATATTGTTCTAAAGAGCAAATAAAACATTGTAATGTCAATGTCAATGTGTCACAAATTCAGAATCTTAAATGCATGACATTCAAATTTTAAATTTCATTCCATTATTTTATTTATTTTTGTCAATGTTTCAAAAGTCCCATTTTGTTTAATTCTAGGCATAAATTAGTAAAAAAAACTAAAACAAACAAGAAACACTATATCTTCAATATGGTTTCGGACTTTTGTATTGAAAAGGTATTAAGGAAAACTGTAGTACTTGTAATGTGGTGCTGGACTTCCCTTGACTTTGCAGTTAATGAATATCTTGTTGTCCTCTGTGCTTAAAGGGAAAACACTGTCACTGGGCTCTTGGGTGAACACTGGGCCATGTCGAATAATTCTCTCTAGAAGAAAAAACAAGATGCTCATAATCCACAATCTGGAACATGAATCTAGATCATAAAACAGGTGTGAACACATCAGGTCTGCATTATGTCTAATGTGCACTATTCATTTATTTTCAGCAACTTCCCACACTGAGCTCATTAGATCTGCAACATAAACACATGCCAGAGGAACAGCTTTCAGTTCCCCTCTTGTAGCAGAAATCGTATCAACATGACGTCCTTCTTTTGGCAGGCCCCTAACACGCATGGCAGTGTGGCTAGGTCTGTTGTTTCGGTTGACTGCTGCCAAGACACCAATCCACCTCCCTAATTACTCCATGTTGTGGTAATTACTCCAGTGAAATGTATCATTTCTTAAATTAATAAACAAGCTCTCAGAAACATGTCTGCCTCTCCACAGAGAAAGGAATTGTGCTTTTTTTCCTCAGTAAAACTCACCTGTACTTTTTTCCCTGTTCTCTTTGAGTGAATGAAATTCATTTTTACAGGTCCCTAACCTTGACGAGGACAAAAAAATAAAAATTACCCTCCCGCATCATCAAGCTAATGGAAGTGTCTGGGCGTGTTTGCCTGGGGTGAACCCCTGTCTCCTCACGCTGTGGGAGATGCTACCTTTTTTCCCTTTCCCTTTTGTGTGTCCTTTGAGTACGAACTCTTAGAGTCAGTTAATTCTCAGCACATAGAGACTCCTTCACCCAGATATCACACTATAGAGACTGTGTCTGTTCCCCGAACTAGAAAATACAGAAAACGTCCAAACCAAATTAAGAGTAACAATTTAATTGATGTTCAACAAATAAAAAATGTTTACAACACAGAGAAACAATTGATAAAGCTTGTCTTACTGTATATCAGGTCCCTTTCTACAAAAGCACTTTTTGAAAATGATTTGATCAATGATAATAATCTAGATTTGCTCTGTTTGACAGAAACATGGCTAAAACCAGATGAATACATTACTTTAAATGAGTCCACCCCCCAAGATTACTGCTATAAAAATGAGCCACGTCCGAAAGGTAAAGGGGGAGGTGTTGCTACAATTTATAGCAATATTCTCAGTATTTCTCGGAGGGCAGGCTTTAAGTACAACTCGTTTGAAGTTATGGTGTTGCGTATAACACTATCTAGAGAAACACGTGTTAATGATAAATCCCCTGTGATGTTTGTACTGGCTACTGTATACAGGCCACCAGGGCACCACAGATACTTTATTAAAGAATTTGCTGATTTTCTATCTGAGTTAGTACTGGCTGCAGATATAGTCTTAATTGTTGGCGATTTTAATATCCATGTCGATAATGAAAAAGATGCATTAGGATCAGCATTTATAGACATTCTGAACTCTATTGGGGTTAGACAACACCTTTCCAGACCTACTCATTGTCGAAATCATACTCTATAGATTTTACTGTCACATGGAATTGATGTTAGTGGTGTTGAAATTCTGCAACAAAGTGATGATATCTCAGATCATTATCTAGTCTTGTGTAAACTCCATATAGCTAAAACTGTAAATTCTACACCTTGTTACAAGTATGGTAGAACCATCACCTCTACCACAAAAGACTGCTTTGTAAGTAATCTTCCTGATTTATCTCAATTCCTCAGCATATCCAACAGCGCAGAAAAACTTGATGATGTAACAGAAACTATGGACTCTCTCTTTTCTAGCACTTTAGATACAGTTGCTCCTTTACACTTAAGGAAGGTCAAAGAAAACAAACATAACCCCTGGTATTTATTCAATACAGTCACTAAATTAATGAAAAAATAAAGCATCAACAGGTGTTGGCAGTTCCCAAAAGCACAGTAATGACTTTATGAACTACTTTACTTCCAAGATCAATTCTATCAGAGATAAAATTGCAACCATGCAGCCGTCAGCTACAATATCGCATCAGATAGATAGATCTGCACTATAGATCCCCTGAGGAACAATTTCACTCATTCTCTACTATAGGAGAGGAAGAATTGTAGAAATTTGTTAAATCATCTAAACCAACAATATGTATGTTAGACCCTATTCCATCTAAACTACTAAAAGAGCTGCTTCCAGAAGTCATAGATCCTCTTTTGGCTATTATTAATTCATCACTGTCATTAGGATATGTCCCCAAAACCTTCAAATTGGCTGTTATTAAGCCTCTCATTAAAAAAAACACAACTTGACCCCAAAGATTTAGTTAACTACAGGCCGATCTCAAATCTCCCTTTTCTGTCAAAGATACTAGAAAAGGTAGTATCCTCGCAATTATATTCCTTCTTAGAGAAAAATAGTATTTGTGAGGAATTCCAGTCAGGATTTAGAACGTATCATAGTACTGAGACTGCTCTCATTAGAGTTACAAATGACCTGCTTCTGTCATCTGATCGTGGTTGTATCTCTTTATTAGTTCTACTGGATCTTAGCGCTGAATTCGACACTATTGACCACAACATTATTTTAAATAGACTAGAACACTTTGTTGGCATTAGTGGAAGTGCATTAGCATGGCTCAAATCGTTCTTATCTGAACACCATCAGTTCGTAGCAGTGAATGAAGAGGTATCATATCGATCACAAGTGCAGTACGGAGTACCTCAAGGCTCAGTACTAGGGCCATTACTTTTACATGTTACCCTTGGGAGATATTATCAGGAGACATGGTGTTAGTTTTCACTGTTATGCTGATGATACTCAGCTCTATATTTCTTCGCGGCCCAGTGAAACACACCAAATTGAGAAACTAACGGAATGCATAGTCGATATAAAAAACTGGATGACGAGTAACTTCTTACTGCTAAATTCTGAAAAAAACAGGTGTTAATTATCAGACCTAAAAACGTCTCGGTTACGTACGTAACCCTCGTTCCCTGATGGAGGGAACGGAGACGTTATGTCGTGACGACATTAGGGGATTTACTTGAGAGCCCCGACTGCCTCTGATAAGAGAAAACGCCAATGAAATTTGGCTAGTGGATTTTGCATACCTGAGCCACTCCCCGTGCATACGGGTATAAAAGGGCGACAGGTGCATCCACTCATCAGGTTTTCCGCTGAGGAGCCGAGAACGTGTCCCTGGCAACCAGCGATGGTTCAAGATTGTGGCATGGGGACATAACGTCTCCGTTCCCTCCATCAGGGAACGAGGGTTACGTACGTAACCGAGACTTTCCCTATCTGTCGGTCACTACGAGTTATGTCGTGACGACATTAGGGGTCTATGGAAAGCGCCACAACCTGAGCCCCGTCACGACCTTGTGGCATGCAGATGTTGACAAGCTAGCGCGTGACAGACAAATGCGATGCGAAGGTCGCAACCTTCCCGTCGCCCCAGCGCAAATTCGCTAACCTTGGTGCCCGCAGGGACCACTGAGTACATTGCTGCTGGAGATAGCCAAGCCGCTGTTCCTGTCCCCAGAAATCGGAAGGGATTTCGACCTTCTATGAAAGACTGCTTCAAGTCTTTCCTGTTTGTTGTTACGGCCCGGCAGTAACGACGGGGAAGCGAGCCTTCCGGAGAAGGGCGCTACGGAGGCCACACCCTGCCCGAAGGGAGGTAACGTGTGGAGACACTGGTATGGACTGGCCCAAGCCTGGGGCAGTGCTACATACGCCTGGACCCTGGGGCAGATCCTACCTAGGAGAAGGGAGGAAGGCTGCCAGCAGGGTCTGACAGAGCTCTGTCAAAGGGAAGACACGGGTTTACCGTGAGGGAAACCGTACCGTGGATGAATACACATGTGGGATCACCCGAAGGGAATCAGGCCACACGGGCACCTAGCCGAGTACAGGGGCTGACCGGAGACCCGGGCAAGCTAACACCGGTACTGGGCCTGGCGTCAGACTGCTCCGCCCAGCCTGCCTGCCGGGGGTGCTGGAGGAACTCCGCCAGGGTTCGCCATCCGGGGAACTAACTGGAGGAGAGAATAGGCGCTCGTATCCCCGGGTAAGGGGGAATGGCGCAGCAAGCGTGACACCGGCCAGCTCTTCCCGCCACTTACCTGTTACCCAACACACGGGAAGAGACTGGCTCAACGCGGAGACTGTAAAATCTCGCGAAGGTGTTCGGTGTCGCCCAGCCCGCAGCTCTACAGATGTCTGCCAAAGAGGCGCCGTGCGCCAGCGCATAGGAGGAGGCAACACTCCGTGTGGAGTGAGCCCTCACCCCGAGGGGGCACGGCTCGCCTTGGGATTGGTACGTCAAGGCGATGGCATCCACTATCCAGTGGGCCAACCTCTGCTTGGAGACAGCCTTCCCTTTCTGCTGACGTCCGTGGCAGACAAAGAGCTGCTCAGAGCTTCTGAAGCTCCGGGTGCGGTCCACGTATATGCGCAGCGCTCTTACGGGACACAGCAACGCCAAGGCTGGGTCTGCCTCCTCCGAGGGCAGTGCTTGCAGGTTCACCACCTGATCGCGGAAAGGCGTGGTGGGAACCTTAGGCACGTATCCAGGCCGGGGTCTCAGGACAACGTGAGAGTAGGCCGGCCCAAACACAAGGCACTCTTCGCTTACCGAAAATGCTTGAAGGTCCCCGACCCTCTTGATGGAAGTGAGCGCGGTCAGGAGCGCTGTCTTGGCCGACAGGAATTTCAGCTCGACTGAGTCCAGCGGCTCAAAGGGACCTCTCTGAAGTCCAGCCAGGACAATAGAGAGATCCCAGGAGGGCATCAGGGGTGGCCTAGGAGGATTTAACCTTCTGGCACCCCTCAGGAACCTCACGATGAGATCGTGCTTCCCCAGGGACCGGCCGTCCACTGCATCGTGATGGGCCGCAATAGCAGCCACGTACACTTTCAAGGTGGAGGGCGACAGCCCGCGCTCCAACCTCTCTTGCAGGAAAGAAAGCACCACTCCAATCGTGCATCTTCGGGGGTCCTCCCGCCGAGAAGAACACCAGTCCGCGAACAGACTCCACTTCAGCCTGTGGCAGGCCACTCAAGTCTGCCGCGTCCCATCCAGGAGCCGCACATGGCGGTTCCACAGAGCCGGACGCGGGTGCCGTATGGTGCCGAGCCCCTGAGAAAGAAGGTCCTTCCTCAGAGGGATGCGCCAGGGAGGGGCTGTCGCGAGGAGGGTGAGTTCCGGAAATCAGGTCCGGGTGGGCCAATATGGCGCAACCAACAAGACCTGCTCCTCGTCCTCCCTGACCTTGCACAGTGTCTGTGCGATCAGGCTCACTGGGGGAAACGCATACTTGCGCAGAGCCCGAGGCCAGCTGTGTGCCAGTGCGTCCGTGCCGGGGGGGGCCTCGGCCAGGGGGAAATACAGCTGGCAGTGGGAGGACTTGCGGGAAGCAAACAGGTCTACCTGAGCTTCCCCGAATCGACTCCAAATCAGCCGGATCGTCTCGGGATGGAGTCGCCATTCTCTGGGGAAGTGAGCTGTCGTGAGAGCGCGTCGGCTGCACGATTGAGCTCCCCCGGAATGTGGACGGCGCGCAGCGATTTGAGCTGTGACTGACTCCAGAGGAGGAGATGGCGGGCGAGCTGTGACATGCGGCGTGATCGTAGACCTCCCTGCCGGTTGATGTACGAAACAGCCGCAGTGTTGTCCGTGCGGACCAACACGTGCTGGCCTGGGAGCAGTGGCCGGAACTGCTTTAAGGCCAGATGCACTGCCAACAGCTCTAGGCAGTTGATGTGCCAAAGCAGTCGAGGCCCCATCCAGAGCCCCGAGGCTGCCTGCCCGTTGCATGTAGCGCCCCAGCCCATGCTGGAGGCATCTGTTGTGACAACAACATGCCGGGACACTTGTCCTAAGGGCACCCCGGCCCGTAGGAAGGCAAGGTCCGACCAGGGGCTGAAAGAGCGGCGACACGATAGCGTGATGGTGACACGACATGTCCCGCGGCGCCATGCCCATCTCGGGACCCGTGAGTGTAACCAGTGCTGAAGTGGTCTCATATGAAGCAACCCGAGCGGCGTGACTGCGGCTACGGATGCCATATGCCCCAGGAGCTGCTGAAACTGTTTCAGCGGAACCACTGTCCTGCGTCTGAAGGAACTCAGGCAGTTCAGCATTGATTGGGCATGCTCGTCCGAGAGACGTGCCGTCATACTCACAGAGTCTAACTCCACACCGAGAAAAGAGATTCTCTGCACAGGGGAGAGCTTGCTCTTTTCCCAGTTGACCCGAAGCCCCAACTGGCTGAGGTGCCGGAGCACCAGGTCCCTGTGACCACCCAACTGTTCTCGTGATCGGGCCAGGATGAGCCAATCGTCGAGATAGTTGAGGATCCTGACGCCCACTTCCCGTAACGGGGCAAGGGCGCCCTCCGCCACCTTCGTGAAGGCACGGGGAGACAGGGAGAGCCCGAAGGGGAGGACCCTGTACTGCCATGCCCGCCCCTCGAACGCAAACCGTAGGAACGGCCTGTGTCGAGGGCGAATCGAGACATGAAAGTAAGCGTCCTTCAGGTCGATCGCTGCAAACCAATCCACGGAGTGAACTCATCTGCGTCAACGTCTTGAACGGGAGCTTTTGTTTAGGGCCCGATTCAAGACTCTCAGGTCCAGGATTGGCCGGAGGCCACCGCCTTTCTTGGGCACGATGAAGTAGGGGCTGTAAAACCCCTGCCTCATCTCGGCTGGAGGGACCGGCTCGATTGCACCCTTTGCCAGAAGGACAGCAATCTCCTCGCGCAGGACAGGTGCATCTCGGACTGCCACCGAAGTCTCGGGGATGCCGCTGAACCTGGGCGGCCGCCTGGCGAACTGAATCGCATAGCCGAGTCGAACTGTGCGAATGAGCCAGCGAGACGGGCTGGGTAGCGCAAGCCACGCCCCCAGATACCGTGCAAGCGGCACCAAAGGCCCAATCGACGTGCCCGCAGTGGTGCAGCGAGGGGGAGTAAGGTTGGATGGAACAGAAGGCAGTGCGTTCTGACTCATCCCCACAAAACTCCCTAAGTCCCCGGGGGGACTGGCTAGAGGTGCGCGGGGAGGCATCGCGTCCCCAGACCGCACTCTCTTGGCCACTGGCAATATGGGTCTCGGGTGAGAGTGAGGAGGCATTGCGTCGCACACTGTCAGCCCGCAGACCTGGGAACCCGGAGGGAAGGAAAATTGCTCTTTCTTTGACAATGTGGGTACCACTGGCCCTTGAGCCAGTGGCGGAACAGAAAGAAAAGAAAACACAGGATTCTCCACCCGGCCCTCCTCCGGGGGAAGGAGCGACGCTAGCCTCGTCGTCTCCTGGGAAAGAGCAAATTCCTCCATCTCCGGGTTGTGCGCGTCAGGGCCGCTTTGTCGTCTTCCTGGAGGACTTGGCGGCCGGCTGAGGCGCAGGGGGCGCCGCACTCCTGCGAGAGGCTCGACGCACCGGCCTAGGTGACGACTCAGCACGGGGCGGAGCAGCTCTGGAGGACGCAGGAGGGCGCCCACGGCGACCAGCAGACTGGGGCCTGGCCCTTGGGCCAGCGTTGGCAGCTGGAGCATCCCGCCGTTTAGGGAGGATGTGCTGAATTGCCTCCGTCTGCTTTTGTACTGCCGAGAATTGCTGGGCAAAACCCTCGACAGTGTCGCCAAATAGCCCCGTCTGGGAGATGGAGGCGTCGAGAAAGCGTACTTTGTCGACGTCCTTCATCTCGGCCAGATTGAGCCAGAGATGGCGCTCTTGGACCACTAACGTGGACATCGCCTTCCCGAGGGACCGCGCCGTGACTTTCGTCGCCCGGAGAGCGAAGTCAGTCGCCGTGCGCAGCTCCTGCATCAACCCCGGGTCGGGACTACCCTCGTGCATTTGTTTTAGTGCCTTGGCCTGGTGAACTTGCAGGATGGCCATGGCATGCAGGGCAGAGGCGGCCTGGCCCGCAGCGCTGTAGGCCTTGGCGGCGAGTGCGGCCGTCAGCTTACAGGCTTTGGACGGGAGACGCGGACGATTCCTCCAGGTGGCGGCGTTTTGCGGGCACAGGTGCACCGCAACCGCTCTCTCCACCTGGGGAATATCCACGTACCCCCTGGCCGCCCCGCCATCGAGGGTAGTGAGGACGGAGGAGGGAGACGAGCGGCTTCTGGCCGAGAAAGGGGCCATCCACGACTTCGTCAGCTCCTCATGCACCTCCGGGAAGAAAGGCACCGGGGCAAAGTGCGGCCGCTGGTCGCGTTTTGCGCCGATGAACCAATCATCCAGCCGCGAGGGCTCGGGACTGGGCGGTCTGTTGACCTCCAGCCCGATACTCACGGCTGCCCGGGCAAGCATGGCCGTCAGCTCTGGGTCCGGATCGGCAGTGGCGACAACACCCGAGGGGGGCAGCCCCGCCGATCGTTCATCCTCAGAGGACGAAAGCCCATCCCCCGATGCCGCGATCGACATCTGATCCTCGGGCGGCGCACCGAATGAAATGCTGGCGGCCCCGTGAGGCGAACCAGCGAAATCACTCGGGAACCGGACGGAACAAGCGCTGCGGGAGGAGTAAGAGGTCCGCGGGGACGTGCCCGGCGGAGAAGCTCTTACCGTCACCCTCAGATCTCCCAGAGCGCCAGCCGGCGGTCCTCTGCTCGAGCCAGAGAGACCGGGACGGGTGGCGGCAGAGGGTGCCAATCCTTTCAGAAAGGAAAGGCGAGAACGCAGCGTTGCCATGTTCATACGCCCACAACAGGCGCATGACTCATCCACAAACGCATCTTCAGCGTGCTGGATGCCCAGACACTGAAGACAACGCTCGTGACCGTCATCCGAGGACAGGAAGCGACCGCAACCAAGAGAACACGGACGGAACGGCATCTTTAAAAAGACGCGAACCGCCCAGTGTTTTAGAAATTTGCTCTTTCAGGTGAAGTGCCCAGGGGAATCGCTGCTGCAGGGACACCGCTGTCTGCACCGTAACGCCACCCAGGAACAAACTTCGAGGCAGACGGCTTTGTGGAGATCTGATCTGTTTTGAAGATTTCTCATCCACTCGGCTCCGAAGCAAAAATCTGATGAGTGGATGCACCTGTCGCCCTTTTATACCCGTATGCACGGGGAGTGGCTCAGGTATGCAAAATCCACTAGTCAAATTTCATTGGCGTTTTCTCTTATCAGAGGCAGTCGGGGCTCTCAAGTAAATCCCCTAATGTCGTCACGACATAACTCGTAGTGACCGACAGATAGGGAACCCCACATGTAATAACCTAGAACACTATCTAACACTTGACGGCTGCACTGTCAATTCTTCTTCATCAGTTAGAAACCTAGGTGTGCTGTTTGATAGCAATCTTTCATTTGAAAACCATGTTTCTAGCATCTGTAAAACTGTGTTTTTCCATCTCAAAAACATATCTAAATTGCGACCTATGCTCTCAACGTCAAATGCAGAAATACTAATTCATGCGTTTATGACCTCAAGGTTAGACTATTGTAATGCTTTATTGGGTGGTTGTTCTGCACGCTTGATCAACAAATTACAATTGGTCCAAAATGCAGCAGCTAGAGGAAGTATGACCATATTAGCCCGGTTCTGTCAACACTGCATTGGCTCCCCATCAAACATCGTATAGATTTTAAAATCTTGTTAATTACTTATAAAGCCCTGAATGGCTTAGCTCGTCAGGACTTGAGCGAGCTCTTATCACATTATAGTCCTCCACGTCTGCTGTGTTCTCAAAACTCTGGCCATTTGATAATACCTAGAATATCAAAATCGACTGCAGGCGGCAAATCCTTTTCTTTTTCTCTTTCTTTCTATTTAGCACCCAAACTCTGGAACAATCTACCTAATACTGTTCGGGAGGCAGACACACTCTGTCAGTTTAAATCTAGATTAAAGACACATTTCTTTAACCTGGCTTACACATAACACACTAATACACTTCTATTATTCAAATCTGTTAAAGGATTGTTAGGCTGCATTAATTAGATCAACCGGAACCGGGAACACTCCCCATAAAACATGATGTACTCGTTACATCATAATAAGAATGGCATCTACGCTAAAATTTGTATGTTTCTATTCTGTTTCTCAGTCCGTGTCCGGATCAGATGGTGGATCGGCGCCGGGAGATGATGTATGTGGCTCTGATCGTCGGCGGAGACCAGGACACCGAGATGAGCGCCAGAGACAGATCCCCAGTGAGGACCCCGCCACTTAGACAGCCATCGGGAAAGACCACTGGAACCAGTTAAGCCCTTACAATCTGACTTTGCTGCAGTTGGAATTGAACTGCTGGTTCGTTTGGCCAGAGGAGAACTGGCCCCCCAACTGAACCTGGTTTCTCCCAAGGTTTTTTTCTCCATTCTGTCACCGATGGAGTTTTGGTTCCTTGCCGCTGTCGCCTCTGGTTTGCTTAGTTGGGGACACTTAATTTCCAGCGATATCATCGACCTGATTGCAAAGACACTATTTAAACTGAACTGAGCTGGATGATGACATCACTGAATTCAATAATGAAATGCCTTTAACTGAATTTTTCTTTTCATTTTACATTATTGACACACTATTTTCCTTTTTTGATATTGTACAGTTGCTTTGACACAATTTACATTGTTAAAAGCGCTATATAAATAAAGGTGACTTGACTTGACTTTGAACGATAGGAATTAATGAAGCATTAGAGCGAGGAGTAGCACACTCACAGTAGTCCACATTTAGCCGTCATTTACAAAGGGGACACGTCCCCATAACTTTTTGTCATTGATGATTTTGTCCCCACCCCTTTATGGAATTTACAACAGGGATGAATATAATACAAAGAAGCATCTACAGTTCTTCAGCAGGACTGTTCATTCCAAGGGGAAGGAAAAAAAAAAAAAAAAAAAGGAAAATGTGCTGTAATTTTCTGCCAGGACATTATCCAGTAATTTTACGAACATTTCCATTAACCCTAAAACAGTGAACCCTAAAATACAGTAAAGTGCAACATTTCTGTAAAAACACGTGTAAAATATGTCAATATGGAAAATTCCTTCATAAATACAGTTGAGGTCAAAAGTTTACATCCACCTTTCAGAATCTGTAAAATGTTATTGTTTATTTAGTACTGACCTGAACAAGATATTTCACATAAAAATAAGATGCTTACATATAGTCCACAAGAGAAAATAATAATTGAATTGATAAAAATGACCCATTCAAAAATTTACATCCCCCTGATTCTTAATTCTGTTTGTTACCTGAATGATCCACAGCTGTGTTTTTTTTTTTTGTTTAGTGATAGTTGCTCATGAGTCCCTTGTTTATCCTGAACAGTTAAACTGCCCGCTGTTCTTCAGAAACATCCTTCAGGTCCCACATATTCTTTGGTTTTCCAGCAGTTTTGTGTATTTGAACCCTTTCAAACAATGGCTGTATGATTTTGAGATCCATCTTTTCACACTGAGGACAACTGAGGGACTCATTTGCAACTATAACAGAAGGTTCAAACACTCAGTGATGCTCCAGAAGGAAAATTATGCATTAAAAGCTGGGGGGGGGGGGCACTTTTTGAATTTGAAGATCAGGGTAAATTTAACTTATTTTGTCTTCTGGGAAACATGTAACTATCTTATGCAGCCTCTGAAGGGCAGAATGAAAAAATATGACATGTAAGTGAAATAAAAAATAACACATCTCCATTATGTTCAAAAGTTTTCACCCCCGGCTCTTAACCCCCCACTCCTAGCTCAAACGTTTGGGATCAGTATGATTTTTGTTTTTTATTCAGCAAGGACACTAACAAAAGTGATAGTAAAGACAAAAAAATGTTATGTTGTTACAAAAAATTCAAATAAATGCTGTTTTATTTATTTTTTATTATTTGCTGCAGTATGATCATTTTCAACTGTGATAATAATAAGAAATGTTACAGCATATTAGAATGATTTCTGAAAGATCGTGTGAAATGAATTTGTACATTTTATTCCTAATCATAATGTAATCATAATGTTATTAAAGTTATTAATAATTTACTTACACTTACAATGAATCACATTTCCAGCAGGGATTCTTTAAAATGAGGGCAGCCAACCTAGTTTAATAACTTCCTAAGCTTATTATTATAACCACATCCTTATAGATCCATTCGTTGTTTAAATATTAACTACATTCATTTTCAGTATCTGAATGTTAAATAACCATTTCACTTTTGGTAGATTATTTCCCTCAATATAACCTATTTTCTTAAATGAGAATTATTTCTGATTATGTGTAGGCTACATGATATTTATTTATTTCCTGACGCTACAACCTATTATCTTCAAGAGATCTAATCAACTTCTACACCGACAGGAAATTTACTGCAGTTAATTACCGCACAGCTTATCAGTGTTTCATCAGCACTGTGACAATAAAAAAAAAATTAAATCTGTCTTCAAAGATGCGATATGGCAGGTTGTTAGATATGTGGGTTTGGTCTCCTCAGGTGTTCGGTGCTGAATAGCTGCTGCCCTTCCATCTGAGGCTGTCTGGCCTCTGCACTTCCTTCTCTCCAGCTAAGCTTTCTGAATATCAAGCTGTGCAATCAAAAGAGCACCTGTGGCTTGAATGCAAATGCCCATTTGAGTTGGCATAGTTACTGTAGCACAACAACGGCAATAACTGAAGCACCGGCACTGAGTTGGGGACATTGGTTTGTTTAAATGGGGCACCTGCCTCTTCAGATGCCCTCTTCCTTACAGTATGTGGTGAGAGTATGTGGTGAGAGTTGCATGAACCATTGGAGAAATAATATGCACATTTTAATGTAAATTTTAAAAGACTTTTGAAACATGTCACTGCTGACAGGATCTGATTATGCATATGGTGAGTTTTAGTGCATTTCTAAAGTGCTATAAGTAGATGTAAATAATATCAATAACTCTTTCGATATTCTGTAAAACAATGGTCTTCAACTCAAAGTGATGGGTCACGGGTTTGTTCTAATTGTGAGTGTAAAACGATGCAAAAAATATAATGAAAAAATATAATGGTGCAATATACTCTACAGCAAAATAAACAGGTTTTTAAAAATACAACAAAATTATAATATCTATTTAATTTAGTTTTATACATTAATTATTAACTATAATAATAATAATAATAATAGTAATAATAAAAATCCCATCCTTACAAGTTTTTTTGTCTAATTTTCAGTTAAAATATCTAAAAACACTTGAAACAAGATAAAGTTACCTGAGAGGCAACATTACATAAAATGTTAAAATTAATAATATTTATTTTTTCTTACTGCACTGGCAGATTTTTCCACTTGTTTTAAGCATAAATATGTATATATAAAAAAAAACTGCCAGTGCAGTAAGACTAAATATATTTAAATTCACAGTGCAATCTATGAATGTGAAAATGTTTATGCAATGTAGCTTCTCAAATGCATTTATATACAGTAAAACAAGTTAAAAAATACTAACTTATGCAATATATTAATAAATGTAAAAATGTCAGACTTCAACGCCCAATATATCATCAAAACTAAACTGCTTTAGAACATTCTTCAAAGCTACATAAACATGAAAAAAGTTTCAAATGCTACTCTGTTATGAACAAGCAAAGTGTGCCAAAATAAGTTATGTGAAGTTCTTGCTGAATAGAAAAATCAGAAACTGTGTCAAGACAAATGTCCTGCTGGGGCAAATGTCCTGTCCATCTGTCTCTAGAGGAATGAGAAAATGATTAGACAGAGGCACGAAAAGCCACTCTCTCTGCTGAAGTGGGGACTATGCAGAACAGGTGAGCTATCAAAGGCAAGTCGGGGGATATCGTACCTGCTAGGCAGCTCTTGAGTGACAGCAGGATTAAGAGTTCCCATGGCAACAACATCTTCATCTTCCAAGGTCACAGAATCTCTTTTATTTCCATTCAACTGCAAGAGGAGCAAGTCGTGTTCTTCCTATGTAAAGTCAGCTTTGTTAGCTGCAGAATGAGCAAGGGACAGGGCGAGAGGGAGAAAGAGCGAAAGACAAAAAGATTAGAAAACAAAACACCACAAGCAAGACGAGCTGTAACTTCAGATAAACCAGTGAAATATTAATAATTCATTCATCCAAATAAGGACAGACAGGATCCTATGCCTATGGGCCTGTTCACAGTTGATCAACTGCAGTCTGGCCTACCCTCAATATCTCTCTCAGGAGTCGAGGGAATCACACAGAGAGAGAGAGAGAGAGATAGACAGACCTGGGAAAAGCGAAGGCCTAAGAGAGATATGAAAAAATCCTCAGTGGCTTACGGCAGCAAAACCTCGACACATATTCAGCTGCCAAAGGCAATGTTTGGATTGTACTAAAAGTATTGGTTCTACACACTTACACTAGGAAAAATGCGTGTGATACATTTACAAACCTGCAAACATATTTCATTTTCAGTCCGGCGTATCTCAGGAACAGGATTATGATTCGATGGGGAGGTGATACACTTTGAAAGGGCAGTGAATATGATAGAGGAGTAAGCTATACGACATCAGCCCTCCCTCTGTTCGAGACAGCGGCATGCAATTCATCCACCTCACAGGAATTCAATATTCTTTAAAGCACATCAGAGTTGTCGAATACACACTTTAATTTATGAGGGTCAACGTCGCCGCATTGGCTTTTACAAATATGGGCCCTGGTGGGACGTGCGGTTTAAGTGTCAAACTGTAACAAATGTCTAGCAAATGAGTGTAATATTCTTGACATTTCTGAGTGCAGAACAGCTTGTGGTTTATGAGCGATATAGGAACACTAGGGACATCACATTTCGAATAAGCATTGAAAGTCACCGTGATACATAACATGTGTAACATTCAGACATTTCTTCATTTTCTGTGAACAATACCAAACCTGGTTTAGTCAGAATTGCTTTGAAGCATAAACACTGTTTTAAAGCATCAAATCTGACTTGAAATAATCACTGTTTTGTAAAGAATCAGCATTGTTTTAAAGCATCACATTTGTTTGGAAATATCAGTGTTTCTTTGAAGTAGTTTCTTTGAAATAATATTGTTTTTAAGCATCAGTACTTTTTACAAGTGTCAGTATCATTTAGAAGTTTCAGTAGTTTTGAAGCATCAAATCTGTTTGATACATCAGTTGTTTTTGAAGCATCAGATCTGTTTTAATTTATCACTCTTGTTTGAAGCCACTGTAATTGCTTTAGAGCATCAACATCGTTTTGAAGCATCAGTATTATTGTGAAATAATCAACATTTAAGACACCAGAATTGATTTGAAGCCTCAGATCTGTTTTAATTTATCACTCTTGTTTGAAGCCACTGTAATTGCTTTAGAGCATCAACATCGTTTTGAAGCATCAGTATTATTGTGAAACAATCAACATTTAAGACACCAGAATTGCTCTGAAGCCTCAGATCTGTTTTGAAACAGTAATGCATTGAATTATTAACACTGTATTGAATCATCATTATTTAGAATAGTTTTGAATAATCAGAATTGCTTAAAAATATCAAAGTTTTGAATCATCTTTTTTTTTAAATCATCAGTCCTATTTTTCTTTCAAGTGTCAATATTTCTTTGAAGCATTACGCTTTTATTGCTTTGAAGCATCAACACTGTATTTAAACATCAGTATTGTTTATTCAGAATTATTTTGAATCATCAGTACAGCTTAAAAGCATCAATATTTTTGAAACATCACAATTTTTTGAAGAATCAGATCTGTTTTGAATTATCACTGTTGCCTTGAGTTATTGGAATTGCTTTGAAGCATCAAATCTGTTTTGAATCAAAACTGCTTTGAAGCATCAGAATATTTAGAAGTGTCAGGTCCATTCTGAAGTACTGTACTGAATATCCTTTCAAAGCAACATTGTATTTCTAAATAATCAACATATGAAACACCAGTATGGTCTTTGTGTGTCAGTATTGTTATTTAATCCATTCAACTAACTTCTTTGATCCACCATTGCTATCAGAGAGCAGCTCAGTCATTGGGCAGAAAATGTAAAGACTTGACCATGGAAGGAAAAAAAGAGTGCAGATCAGGTCTGAGATGGGGGGAGAGATTAAATTAGACGAGATTGATTATGTTCCTGTATTATCTACTCTAAGGGACCACGAGCTCTGACCTTCAAGTCCTTCGTCATTTCAGTCATCTCTATCGATTTGGTTTCCATTTTTTTAACCTCCTGCCTCCTTTGTTTGTCATTCTGCTCCTGCAGCCCGCTATGAGTCTCAATCAAGTCTGGGAGGAGAGGTCAATAGCCGGATATTTGTTTGATGTCTTTCCTTATGAGATGCATGAGGGTGATCTATAACCAGTGAGCATGCGAAATGGAGGATGAAACTATAGCTGCGCAATGGGGGAAGAACTTAATTTGACCTGCACATTTGATTCCCTGCATGCTACCTGTTTTCGTACTTCTTCAGATCAATTAATTCAATCCTACTTCCCTTCACCGCCATCCTTTGAGGTGTGTTTAATACACTTGTATTAGATAACTGATATACATGCTGCTTGTTACGGGGTTGACGAGACGTGAGACATGCGGATCCATATGCGAGGCTTTATTACAAAACATGGTCAGAAACAGGCAGGGTCAGACATCGGCAAACAGGTATGGTGGAGGCAAGACAGAGCAATCCGTGGAGCAAGCGTGGGTCAACGATCGGCGTACAAAATCCAGACAGGGCAAGGCAGAGAGAATAATCCAAGAACTCGGGCAGGGTCAGACACGGAAAGGAAAACAAGGCAAGGCAAGACTATGAAAACTAGGAACGCTTTGTAAGGTAGACGGGCTAACAATACTCGGCCCTGATGCTGAGGAAGTCCATGGTTTAAATAGTGTGTGTGATTGTGAAATGAGCATCAGGTGCGTGTGATGAGTGAATGGTGACAGCTGTGATCTGTGCAATGCATGGTGGGAAATGGAGTCCAGTGTGCTGTGTAGTGTGAGAGTCAATGTGGTGAACGGGTGACCTCTGGTGGTGGTAAAACAGGAGAGCATGGTCAGGATTCGTGACATAGCCCCCCCCCAAGGAGCGGCTTCCAGACGCTCCTATATAGTCCAGGAGGGCGGTGGAGCGGAGGCGGAACAGGGGGAGGGATGGAGGGCCAGGTCCGTGAGGAAGTGGGAAGACCGGGGACTGAGGCAGAACCGGCAGAGCAGGACACCCAGGCGGAACCGGAGACCAGGGCGGAGCAGACGGACCAGGAGCCCACCAGGGCGGAGTAGATGACCACCAGACCGGAGTAGAAGACCACCACGGCGGAGCAGACGACCACCAGACCCGAGCAGAAGACCCCCACGGCGGAGCAGACGACCACCAGACCCGAGCAGAAGACCACCATGGCGGGGCAGACGACCACCTGACCCGAGCAAGAGCCCACCAGGGCGGAGTAGACGGACCAGGAGCCCACCAGACCAGAGTAGAAGACCACCACGGCGGAGCAGACGACCACCAGACCCGAGCAGAAGACCCCCATGGCGGGGCAGAGGACCACCAGACCTGAGCAGAAGACCCTCGCCAGGAAGCAGACTGGGCAGGAAACCATGGCAGAGTCTGAGATCTGGGGGAAACAGAGACAGACAACACAGGGAGAGCAGAGACAGACAATACAGGGAGAGCATTCATGATCTCAGGGGGCGTGGCAGGGCAGGACGAGGATTCATAGACTGCGTTTTTAGCCGTGACAGGACAGGGCGTGAGCTCACAGACAGCCTCTTTAGCCGTGACAGGACAAGGCGTGAGCTCACAGACGGCCTCTTTAGCCGTGACAGGACAGGGCGAGAGCTCACAGACGGCCTCTTTAGCCGTGACAGGACAGGGCGTGAGTTCACAGACGGCCTCCTTGGCCGTGACAGGACAGGGCGTGAGCTCACAGACGGCCTCTTTGGCCGTGACAGGACAGACAGTGAGTTCAGGGGCGGCCTTCATGACCGTGACAGGGCAGACAGTGAGTTCAGAAACTGTCTCCTTGGCCGTGACAGGGCAGACAGTGAGTTCAGGAACGGTCTCCATGGCCGTGACAGGGCAGACAGTGAGTTCAGGAACGGCCTCCATGGCCGTGACGGGGCAGACAGTGAGTTCAAGAACGGCCTCCGTGGCCGTGACAGGGCAGACCGTAAGTTCAGGAATGGCCTCCATGGCCATGACAGGGCAGACCATGAGGTCAGGAACGGCCTCCGTGGCCGTGACAAGGTAGACAGTGACGTCAGGAACGGCCTCCATGGCCGTGACAGGGCAGACCATGAGGTCAGGAACGGCCTCCGTGGCCGTGACAGGGCAGACAGGAAGTTCAGGAGTAGGTGCCACCACTTCGGGAGGTTCTGCAGCGGAAGCCGCCACCTCTGGAGGCACTGGAGCAGACTCGTGGACAGTAGAGGCCTCAGCAGCACACTCGTGGACAGGAGAGGCCTCAGGAGCACAGTGTGCAGCCCACACACTCAAAATGGCAACCGCCATAACGGGAAGTACTGAGGTCAGGGGAACAGTCTCTGTAACAGACAGGGTTGAGGCCCTGGGAATGCCAGCTACTCGCACTGACATCAGTGGTGGGTCCATCACACTGGATATCAGCACTCGAAGGACTGACCTTGAATCTGTGGTAACAGACTCTGGCTGAGGAGCTGAGGCGTGAAGTGACTCTGGCTGGAGCACTGAGACGTGGTGTGACTCTGGCTGGAGCACTGAGACGTGGTGTGACTCTGGCTGGAGCACTGAGACGTGGTGTGACTCTGGCTGGAGCACTGAGACGTGGTGTGACTCTGGCTGGAGCACTGAGACGTGGTGTGACTCTGGCTGGAGCACTGAGACGTGGTGTGACTCTGGCTGGAGCACTGAGACGTGGTGTGACTCTGGCTGGAGCACTGAGACGTGGTGTGACTCTGGCTGGAGCACTGAGACGTGGTGTGACTCTGGCTGGAGCACTGAGACGTGGTGTGACTCTGGCTGGAGCACTGAGACGTGGTGTGACTCTGGCTGGAGCACTGAGACGTGAGCAGACTTTGGCTTGACAGCGACGACGTGAGCAGACTCTGGCTTGACAGCGACGACGTGAGCAGACTCTGGCTTGACAGCGACGACGTGAGCAGACTCTGGCTTGACAGCGACGACGTGAGCAGACTCTGGCTTGACAGCGACGACGTGAGCAGACTCTGGCTTGACAGCGACGACGTGAGCAGACTCTGGCTTGACAGCGACGACGTGAGCAGACTCTGGCTTGACAGCGACGACGTGAGCAGACTCTGGCTTGACAGCGACGACGTGAGCAGACTCTGGCTTGACAGCGACGACGTGAGCAGACTCTGGCTTGACAGCGACGACGTGAGCAGACTCTGGCTTGACAGCGACGACGTGAGCAGACTCTGGCTTGACAGCGACGACGTGAGCAGACTCTGGCTTGGCAGGCATGACGTGAGCAGACTCTGGCTTGGCAGCGACGACGTGAAGGGGTGTTGTTGTTGCCGCCATTTTGTGAGTGAGTGCGGTGTTGCATTCCTCCGCAACACCCACAGTGAACGGAGAGCCCACACACAGCAAGGCATAGTCCATAAATTGACTGAGAGATGAACGGGGACCCTCGCGGATTAACTGAGTCTTGAGCGGCTGATTAATGCCCTCACAGAAAAAATCTATGAGTGCGTAGTCCGGCAGATCAGAAAAATAGGCAAGGTCTAAATACTCCTGAATATAATCCTCGAGCGGTCGCGAGCCCTGCTCGAGGGTTAATAACAGTCGTGCACAGTCCATACCTGGCCAATGTCCTCTGGAAAAGCCGCTGGATCCTTGTGTGGCCGAGTATTCTGTTACGGGGTTGACGAGACGTGAGACATGCGGATCCATATGCGAGGCTTTATTACAAAACATGGTCAGAAACAGGCAGGGTCAGACATCGGCAAACAGGTATGGTGGAGGCAAGACAGAGCAATCCGTGGAGCAAGCGTGGGTCAACGATCGGCGTACAAAATCCAGACAGGGCAAGGCAGAGAGAATAATCCAAGAACTCGGGCAGGGTCAGACACGGAAAGGAAAACAAGGCAAGGCAAGACTATGAAAACTAGGAACGCTTTGTAAGGTAGACGGGCTAACAATACTCGGCCCTGATGCTGAGGAAGTCCATGGTTTAAATAGTGTGTGTGATTGTGAAATGAGCATCAGGTGCGTGTGATGAGTGAATGGTGACAGCTGTGATCTGTGCAATGCATGGTGGGAAATGGAGTCCAGTGTGCTGTGTAGTGTGAGAGTCAATGTGGTGAACGGGTGACCTCTGGTGGTGGTAAAACAGGAGAGCATGGTCAGGATTCGTGACACTGCTCTGCTGTATCATAATTTAAAAAGAGGGTAACATTTTCTATACAAATGACACCTATTTTAAGACACACAAAAAAATGGTTGAATATCCACCAGAGTTAATACACATCCTTATGTAAAAAAAAAATAAATAAATAAATAAAAAGGTCCCTGGGGGAATACAACATTAATGACTCAAAATATGTTGTCCTTGGATGTACCGAGAACCATGTGCCATTTGTAAAACAATCGAATTGGTGGACTTCTGGGACAGCTAGTAAGACCATTATAATCTACTTCCACAGGATGTCTAACAAGACCTGTAAGGCTCAAGTCATTAATGTGGCATGTTGAGCAAAAATGATCAATGCTAATTTATGTTTCAGCCTCGTCAGCAGTCCCCACTCACTTCAGAGAGAGGTCAGCTCGCTTTTTGTCGTCCATCCGGGGCTCTCACACATTTCAAAGTCAGGAAAAGCCTCCCGTTTCTGTCTACAGCATGACAATATGCATCAAACCATACTGGGGCAAACGTGAGAGTTATCTCTGTGTCAAATGGCATGCTGCGTTTTAATGATGCATGGTGTCTCTGGCATCTTCGGGGAAGGAGGGAGGGAGTTTCTTGGTCACTGTCCAACCAGATTCGGAGTAGTTCCTTACATGATTAATTTATAGAGCAGGGAAAAAATACAATGGCAATAATTCTTGTGCCCAGCGGATGACGGTCACAGGTGGTAGAAATATCAAGTGGGCCGAAGCCTGGTTAATGGTGCCTGCGAGGGAAAAGATCTGTCAGGGATAATCTCTTATAATACTCTGCCATAGATAATGTGCTTCCCCCCTTCCACTGTCGGCAGATGAAGAGATTGCATAGCAGACATTATGAAATGGGATGAGAATTATCATGACTATGCTGCCTGTGTCCAGAGCGATAAATGCAGAGCTAGCTTAGCTCAAATCTCATTGGAAAAATTGAGAAATGGGGAGGGGGGGGGGGGGGGGGGGGGGTTGCTGAAAAAAGATGGGACATCACAGTGTAATGTGATCTGGAAGGAATACTTCATGACTATGAGCTAAATGTACAGCTGTAGGAGAAAATGTCTACGATGACAATGGCATAAAAATTGTGCTTCTAACTGTAAGAATACTTGCGCCAAGGTTGGTCTGACAATGATCAAAGAGGCCTTTTTGTACAGGAAGCAGTGGCTTTACATATTATTATATTATAAGCAGTAGTAATAGTAAATAGGTGATATTATAACATAAGTGGCAACATAAACATATTTTATATATTATATATTTTTCAGTGTGGGTTAAAGGAACAGTTCACCCAAAAGTGAAAATTTTGTCATCATTTACTGACCCACATGTCGTTTCAAACCTTCTTATGTTGAACACAAAAGAACATATTTTAAAGAATTCTGAAGAACCAAGCAGTTGTTGGTTCCCACTGACTTCCATAATAGAGAAAGAAATACTATGTAAGTCAATGGGGACCATCAACTGTTTGATTACCAGCATTCTTCAAAATATCTTCTTTTGTGTTTAACATAAGAAATAAACTCATACAGGTTTGGAACGACATGAGGGTGAGTAAATGACGACAAAATGTAAATTTTTGGGTGAATTATTACTTAAAACTGTTACACCAGTAGGTGGCGACATAAACACACACACAAAGTATATATATATATATATATATATATATATATATATATATATATATATATATATATATATGTATGTATTATGATTGAACACATTGATTCATTGAGGAATGAAACACCAACATTGAAACGCAGAATGCTCATGGGTAGATCATGTCATTTTTTCAGCAAAAATTAACTAATCTTAATTCAAGTAATTTTGTTAATTTGAGCGAAGGTAATTTTAAACTTTAAAGTACCCACAACTCACTAGTTTGAATCTGGCAATATTGTGTTTAAAATGCAGTTACTCAATATCCACTTGTTTATTAAACTGTTGTAAAATAACATTATCACACTCACAATTGTGCTGTTTGTATTGATATTTGAAAGTAATGTAGAATTTTACTCTATAGAAAATGGGGAGGTTAAACACTGAAATTTCTGTTTCTGTTCACATATTTTTTACAAACATTGCAATATTGTCATAAGTATAAAGCCTACCCAAATATCCAGACATGTCAAACGCTTCCTAAAACCTGAGTAATAGTGCTTCTCAATAAGCCATGACGCATGCTTCCTTAACTCACACTGGCCTGATGAAAATCCAGCCTCCAGCTTCATTTACAGCATTAGATAAATCACAGGGTCTCTGACAGCAGATTGAGTCCTCAAAGAGCCTTTGTGAGCTTCACACCATCCTGCAGAAGCCAGAGGCAGAAACGCCGGCTGGGTTTAGCCGATGTGAACGGAATCTCAACATGGGCTTCAGTGAGACAGCAAACCAACCAACCAGCTATCAGCCTCAACCACACACAATCTGCCAGCTCATTGCCCCACAACCTGCTCGATTCTGTGTGCCATGCTAAATAATACAATTTTAGATGCTCTGAAATTATACAAATTTAAAAAAAAGTTTTGATGTACTGTTTTTGCAAGTGCTTCAAGATACTGCAGCTCAATGCACATTTGCACAACTCCATTCAAAGGCTGTTATGGATCATTATTTTGGCTGCTATTTGGCCATTTAGAGATCACTGACATTGTTCAATAAGAAAGCCAAAAATTTATTCATTGAGTTAGTCCCAACATTTATGGAGCTCATAGATGGAAAATGCACATTATCTATTTTAAAATATTTTTGAGATAACTAAAAATATCTATGTAAATATTTTAGGGTGGATATAGGTAAAATGGGCCATAAGTTTTTGTATTGAATATTTTATAGATATTTTAATGTAACAACATTTTAGTAATGTATACGCATTTACTTTATTGTATGCTTTAAATATGTATGTATGCATGCATGTGTATCAAATTAAATTGTATATATAATATACACACACACACACAAAATTGACTGCAAATACATAATGAAAGGTTAAAATAGCACCATTGCTTGAGCCAATATTGCTGTTATCCTGAAGCCAGACACAAGCGGTCCTCAAAGTGTTGCCGCACATCCGCTAGCCACTAGGGCTCGACTCCGACGGCAGACTACTTGATAAAAATGTCTGGAGGGGTGGATTCAGGAGCATTGTTTACACATACACATGACCTGGATTCCTAGGCTAACACCAACAAGGCCATTTACTCACAGTAATTTGGTTTCCTTGCACAGGCAGACTCCAGCAGGGCTATCAAAAAAAGACGAATCATTTCAGCAGGTGGATGGAGAGAAGGCTGCAGTGGCCTAATAAAAAAGCACTCTGCATATAGCCCCCCTCCTATAACAGGGGCCTGCTGGCAAGCTTGTAAGAAAACATGCAGTCTGCAGTTTCGCCAGCCTCTCAGAGAACACCATTAAACAAGAAGTTGTTGACTTGTTATGAATAATAAAACAAAAGCATCAACACTGTGGCTGTTACAGAGGAGCGCTTACATAGGAACCAAGAAGTTGTGCCATTTCTCATAAGGGTGACGAAATAGCTCATAGAAAAAATAAAAATCTCATATTTTTCCCACATACTGTAAGTTCGTGACCTCTATTTTCGAATTCATGAAGGCAAAGTGCTCTGAATCAGCTCAGTTAACAAGGTTTATTGATTAGCAAAACAACAATTATTGATTTTAAAAGTGAAAAACATATGTATTAAAGGGTTCATCCATGCCCACTCCATGTCAAGAAACATTCCCATCAAGCATGGTTCTTTGCTGACCTTATAAATGCCGCAGAAATTCAAGCACCGAGCCTGAGTTTAGCATCTATAACATCTCTAGCAAAACAGAAAGTGTGGGCATATGCAATATGTAATACTTTTAACAAATGTTTTTCAGTCCAGTTATTGTTTTTATTTATTTTTAATTGGTCTTTCACAATTCAATACCTTTATCTCTACATATAAAACAAAAAACTGTATGATGAATGTAACATGAATACATCTGATTTTTGAATGGACCCGCATTAAGCCGCATTAAAAATAAATAAATAAAAGCTGATATAAGCACACTTGTGATCGCATATCAGTTGAACTCTATATAGAGGTAAATGGACCACATTGCTATGATGTCCTGAAACTATAAACAGCGTACAACATGAATTTATGATTATATTTACAATATTTGCTGCAGAATATTTTTTTATATTGGTTTTGAAAATATGTGACCCTGTCTGTGAAATCCAGGCTAAAGTCTCAAAATATAATTATGAGATAAAAAGAATCAAAATTTTATTTCAACCATTAATTTCACCATGATTTCAATATTTGACATGGCCTTACTCAGTCAATACTAAAGTTATCAAGGTTACATTTTCTCAGAATGTTCTTTACCTTATGAAGGATGATTTTATGTAGAAAACAGTAAATCATAAAAAAAAGATGACTTCAGCTGGGTTTTCACAGCCAGGGCCACATACAGTATATATTGAACATTAATGTCTTTTATCACATTTTTTAGTTTTTTTCAGCATTTAGCCACTTGAAGCTGTACACTAAGTGACGTTCACACAGACAGAACAATCAAATAACAAGAAGTTATTGATTCTAAATAAGTGCTGTCGATTTAAACCAACATACTACGTGCAACAGTGACCAAGACAAAAAAGCAAGTTAACTTTTTCAAATAAGCAGTGAATAAAAAATGATTGAAAATAACAAATAATAATAAATTAAAATAATCAAAACATAAGATATATAACAATATATATATCAATATTAAAATATATACACAAAGCTTGCTTGCAAACCATTCACTTTTTTTTTTACCAGCAAGAAAACAGATTCCTTGACAAAACATCTTATTTTTACATTCGACACATCTCAACTATGGTCAGTTTTTCAAATTATGTGACGCAACCAACTAATAGCGTTAATGGGCATCCAGCAGCAGAAACAGCTTCTAATGACTTTGTGACCTCCCGCAACAAAAGCTCTTGTCAGTGCAAATGGGGCATTATAATGATTTTACTACAGTTAAGGGAATTGCACCAGTATCTATGGTAAAATCGCTGTAACGCACATGCTTACTGTGGCTTATTGCTAATTATCTAATTTTCGAGGAATAACAGTCTTAAACAGGTCTAAACCAGGGACGAGGTGACAAAATGCTTTATTGACATGCTTTAAACAAGCTGCAAATAGCTGGCAACTGCGTAATAGCATTTGTGATCGAAGGACACATGATCCTTTTCCAATCAATGCTCAATGTCTGTTGGTGAAAGTGAATGGGTATTTCATGACACTCCCCATGGGATCTCATAAACACCATCAATAACATCTTACCACACTTATGTGTATCATTTTCACTCATATGTTGGAGCTGGATACTAATGGTTGTTATATTTTACAGCTTTTCTGATTGAAAGTCATCAGAAACGCCAGCGATTTCTCTCTTCTCTACAAGGTTACACGACTAGGAAGCCAGATCATAGATGTACTGTATTTTGACAGCAGACATATACACACACACAACCACACTTCAGTCTTGCTCTGTCAAATTTGTAGTAAAACAAATTAGCGGCTACGTGATATAAGCCACCCCTTAACAAACTCAGAAGCTTTGGCTTTCCCTCTTCATCCTTGTGGCACCAGCACCATCTAAAAGCCTGTCAGTTCGAGTCACTGTCTCACTTTAAACGTGCATTAGATGCAGCATTATCAGTGTCCGAGGTGTTATATTTGGAGCTGTAATCTGCAAGCACAAAGGAAAGGGCTCTATCTCTTCCTCTGCCCCCCGTGGCTCAAGTATCACCCAGTCCTTTAGAAAGGCCACTAAGTGCCCAAGCCAGGCACTCATATTTCCCCTTCCTTCCAGATTATGAACGATAGGGCAACTCTTTTTACATTCATTACACAAGCGCGCATACATAATTGATTTCGTTCAAATTATGGCACCCCAAAATATTCAGCTGAGTTATGGCTGGCCCTTCCATCCCCAGCTGATTCTCCTTGTACACGAAATACATCAGCAACCCTTGCACTGCATCTCGTAAAATGGCCTTTAGGTAACAATATTTCATGAAGGCAAATCAATTGTAGAACTGTATTACTTTTATTGTGCCTACATTAAAAACAGAGAACAATATAATGTAAAATATAATAATAAAAACAATTATAATATTAATAATAATTAATACTATTGTTTTATTATTATTTTTTACAAATACTCATTTTTATTTTATATTGAATATAATACAATAGTAATATTTTGTGTTGTTTTATTTAGTAATAACAGTAGTAATAATAATAATAATAATTAATGATGATGATGATTATTATTATAATTGGCATATAATCACAAAATAAAAATAAAAATAAATTGTGCAGCGCTACAATCAAGCACAGCAAACCTGGATTTATAAGCTCATTTTAAAATGCAATTACAATTTTTATCAGAAAAAAAAAAATATATATATATAAATTGTAATTTTACAGTTGTAATATAAAATGTAATTATTAATATTACTATTATTATATATTATATTACTATTATTATATTAATATTTATTGTTTTGCTTTTTAATTTAATTTAATTCTTAGATATTTAGTATTTAGTTATTTATTATTATTGTTATTTAGTTATTTAGTTGTAAATAAAATGTATTAATTATTATTGTTATTCTGTTATTATTATTATATAAAATATTTTACATAGTGACGTACATATATATATATATATATATATATATATATATATATATATATTCACAAAATCACCAAATGCTGCATACCAACAGAAAAGCATAGCATCGCAATCTTTATTTGAAAAATTGCAATTATATTTTTCCCCAAATCACACAGCCCTAGTCTTTGTGTGTTCAAAACAAGACAAATAAAAGAGAGACAAGACTGCATGCTTGTCACCTACCGCATACTGCGTCCAATGCCTTTAACAATCAAATACAAGAGCTGAAATGTGAAAAATAAAACCCAACAGGCAAAGGTTTAGCTAAATGTGTAATTTTAAGTAGATAAAGGACAAATCATATGCTATCAGATTTCATTATTCCCTGCTACTTTAAAAAGTAATTCAAGGTGAGAACCTGATGCACAGCAAATAATGAATTGCCTCGGGTCAAATATCAAACCCTGTGAGGATTTGTGCAGATGAAGGGTTGTAAGAAGAACAGAAAAAAAACAACATCGAATCACAAAGTGCTGATGCTGTAACACAGGCATCATCACATTGTGGAATATCATCAAAGCGGTGCCGAGCTCTGTCAACACAGCCGGGCCGCAGGTCCCTCAGGGGAATATGGGCTGTCATTCACCTGAATAATGCCACAGACAGGGCTGGTATTTCAGAGAGTAGGGGAAGTCCATCATCCAGGATAGGTCACTAACAGACTAATCTTGCTAAAGGTTAGATGTGAACTGTGACCGGTCCCCACAACAGGAGCCTTTGACAAAGTGCAGGCATATGGCACAGGGAAAGAAAATGAGGTTCAGCATGTCCAATGAGTTCTGCTCCTCTAGAAAACAACTATAGGGATTGGAATACCATCTTGTGCATTATTTGTCTGGTTAAGAAACAACACTGAAGTAACAGGAGTAGGAATAAACCAGAATAGAAATAGTAAAAAGGTTATTATTAACTATTATTAAATTGACTTTAAATTATATGAATAACCAAAGTTTGAAATGTCACCTAACATTTTAAATATAATTGATTAACAAATATTTCCAAATATTATTTTTTGTATATTTTATAATATTATTGTGTATCTTATTATTTTAGGAAACATCATACAATAGTATGTATATATTTAAAGAACAGGAACAGCATTAAGCCAACTGAAAAATAAAATAAAAATCATATACATATACATATATATATACAGATGAATATATATATACAGGGATGAAACTCTAAAAGTGCTAAACTTCTTAGCTGGTAAAACATCTATGTGTTCAATCACCCAATAATAAAATGTGACATTCTGTAGTTTTGTCTCATATTCATCTTTTAATCATATTTGTAAATGTCTTGACTCCCCAGCCAACAGAGCAATTTTGTCTTTACTGTTCCAATACTTTTGGAGGGCACTGTATATTAAGGAACACCATATAATATTAATTAGATCTTTTTAGGTTAGGAAACACTACATAAGTAACAGGAATAGCATTAAACAAGGTGGAAATAGAACAATGAACTGATACGAAAAACAAAAGTTTAAAAAAAAAGTCACCTGGATATGTAAATCAGTATACAAATAGAAAAATGATCAAATTCAGATTGAAATGATTATGTGATATAAATTTAAATAGCCAACTATAATTTTAATATAATTTATTATTTAATCAAATTTTATATAATTTTAAAATATAATAAATAATAAAAAATAATAAAACGGTAAACAAAAAAGTGAAAAGTACATAAACAATAGAAATGTTTATACGTAATATTTAATAACTACTTCCTAAAATGTATAGAATAACAGAAATGAATATTTTCTGCTATTGCATGCTACCTTATATTGCATGTTTAAACATCACTTGTTTAAACACTATATAATTCCTGCTGAATTCAAATCAGCAAACTGAATGAACGAAAAGGGTGCCACTTATTACATTCTGACTTTTTCCCAACCCTCACTCTTCACATACAAACCCACCTGAAGGTGAATCTATAGCGTATCAGCACATCAAAAGGGCAACGTTAGAAGCACTCGATATTCAAGTCGAAAGGCTCTTGTTTCAACATGTCAAGGTCGAGAGTGGCATGATTAGAAGTTAAAGGGTTTGTAGTAAAAAGCTCAACAATCAGATAGCTTTGAAGGTCAAGAGTAGAGACAAATGAAATATCCTCCCACATTGTTCTCATGCATAAAATAGCTATGCAACTCATTTACCAGCTGTTGCTCGCGCAAATGGCTTGGCTAGTCAGAATCCCCGTGAGTGTGAGGGTTTAAAACATTTATACGAATACTTCGGCTGTGGAAGCACACTGTAAACTCTCTGCGCGCATCCATATTTATCAGCTGCATATGGAAAAAGTTGAATGTGAAACTGCTCATAGACAGCTAACTCAAGCTCCTTCCATCTCAGAGGTCTCAATTAGAACCGGTTAAAGACCTTCTTGGTCTGTGAGACCTTAAGGAGCGTGGGACCCTATTGGAATGTTGCATTACCATGCATTCCTAACAGGAGGAATTTTTCAGATATATCTCACCTTACTTGCGAAAATCAATGTTAACCAAATAGTTCCCACTGAGCAACATTTAAAACAAGTGATTAAATGTCAAATCGGAGTGCTGTTTGATTGAATTTAAGGTAACGTAATTAAATAGTGTATGGCTCATGTGGAAGTAAATACAGATCACCTATCAGGCTCAAACCACAGGAGTAGCATTGCTTCAAATCAAAACTCAGCAAGACTACCACAATTATCTCTCTTGATTCTGTATGTAACCACAGTATGACTGTGACGTAGCACTATATAACAACAAGCACCATTATTCACCAAAAATAGCTTTTGTTTTGTCTGCTGAATGGATGCACAGAGTCAAAATTAAAACAAAATTGACCCCGATTTTTTGCCAATTTTATTGATTCATTCGAATGTAATGTTTTGCCAAGATGTATTTTTTTCCCTCAAGAAATTGCAATTTTGAATAAAAATATTCACAAATGTTACAATTAGATACGTTGACACTACACCAATGATAACAGTTAAGAGAAAATGGTAACGCAAAACATCTCTAATCACAAAGCATGGGTATTTGCATTGAAAAACACAAGATGCCGGCTGCAGAATGGTAAAAAAAAGGCAAGGTTATAAGACATGAGTTGAACTTCTTTAAACTTAAGCATTGCATTTTTAGAATGCTGTTTCATGCACAAAATGATGAAAAAGTCACAAGTGCAATGGTCAAACATCTTGCACATCAAGCATGTTTAAAGAAACAACAATGGAAAAGCAGCACATTGGAATGCAAAAACCTGTAAATAATTACTGCATGTTTGATCTATTATATTCCATGTTTGCCTGATGGTGACGGACTGAAAGGTGTCTTTATTTTCTGTAAATAGCCTACTACTGTTATTATATTTATTATGTTTTCAATTCAAATTCCATTAATTCTACAAATATACTTAAATTAATTTGTTTTACATTTACACCATGCTGACCATTGGTTGACCACATGCAAGTTTTGCGAGTTTTTAATAAAGAGGATGTTATCCTTGAATCATTGTGTTGTCATGTTTTTAGATTGAGTAGTTAAAAAAAAAAAATCTTGAATGTTCCTGATCTTATGTTGCAACCGCCTCTAATATGCCTTTACTTTTCTGCTGATGCCACCTAAGCCAAATAAGAGGGGAAAAGTGATATGTTTACTATTACTATAAATGATAGCCTCCTTGGAAATTAGTGTCGGCTTTGTTTTATTCTATTTAATCAGTAAAAGTGCTTGCCATTCCATTTTTCTTACTCAATGAATATACTATTGAACTCCGAAATGTCACATTATGGGAGTAGAATTGTTTGCGAATGCTGTTTCATGTTGACTTTCACATTACACAGAATTGTTACAATGTGGTATAACTATACCAACCATAAAGCTTTACAGCTTCTCATATTATTTTATCAGACAGGATATGAAAGATCCAAAATCTCTTAATGCAATCTAGGCTCTTGCTGTTAGACAGATGTAAATGCAAAACCAGAACCCAAAGTAAACACCATCCAAAAAGACGTAAACATGTCCTCCAAAGAGCAAACATCTTTCCTAGAAAATATGGGGTGAAAGATCTTGTCGAATATCATCCTACTAGACAGCCAGACCACTTGGGCATGCAGATTATATGCATACGTCTTGGTACACATGCATGTTTGCATGTGCGGTTCTCATCCCAATGAATGTTTGCATTTCCTGCGAGTTTCAGAGCAAAACTCTGATATAAGGAATTACAACACATTTATCAGTTTATTCCAGCTTAACTTCTACAGCTTAGATCTCTTCGCTATCAGTTAAAGCTGGAGTGTGTTATTTTTTTTATGTTAAAATCCATTTTAATACAACTTTTAAGTAAGCCATCTGTATGCTGATTCCCCAAAAAGTATAAACACTGTGACTCTGGTTTTCTGTCGATTTGTGCTACCCAGTCAGATTTTCCTACCTCCCATTAAAACAGTAGGTAGTACAATTCGACAACGAAAAATGCTACCTGTTAAATTATGATTTATTAACATCTACACCTACCACAACTATAAACCTACCCTTACAGTAATGCAAATACAGTAATTATGTGTTATATTCATGGTGGGATACAGCTACTGGAAACCAACAATAAATAACTATTAGATTGTATTTTATCAACGTCTACACCTACCCCAACCCTAAACCTACCCCTTACAGTAATGCAGATGCATTAAATATTGTTGTTCAGCATGAGAAAAAGGACCAAATATTGATGTGCGCATGCGCAGTAAGCCCCGGTAGGAAAGTCTGACAGGTAGGATAAAACGCCAGGACACCGGCGCTATCAAAATAGTGCTCTGTTTGTTCATGCATTCAAACCGACACATTCGCTCAAGCAGTGATATTGGGACTGGACTATCTGTCTCTGTTTGTCTGATCAGCAGGAGTGTTTGAGAAAACCGGAATTCAGAAATTCTACACGTCAGTTTGAAGACAAGGTTTACTCCAACTCCAATGTTGTTGGTCTTCGGCTCCAGCCAATACCTCTGAGTTCTCAGTCTCTATAAGAGCATGTTGCACCTCTCGCTGTGATTTTTCAGTGAAAGCCTCCTTTAATTGCAATGATGACACTATTGGTCACAAGTGGAAGTACTAGTTCAGTTTTAGGTCTCAAGCCTCATTTACACGTCCCCCTGCACTGAGCACCACTCTTCGCCTTGAGGACCTTCACATGGTGGTTTAATTGATTGCAGTTAGCCAGAGGTGATCATTAACCGAAACATGCTCTCTGATCACACGTTCGACTATATGAAAAGAAAAAAAAAAAAACACGAAGAAGAAAATCAAGTCTGTTTATACTTGGTACTTCACACAGATATTCTAAGCTCATGTCAGATGAGCCTGGCTGTCAGAAAAAGGGCAATTTAATTTAGGTCACTTTACAATAAGTGGAAGCTTTTCTAACACTTGTTATTAATAACTCTAATTAAGTGTTAATTCAAAGTGTCTTTTCTGAAATGAGACTAAGTTTATGCCTGTAGTTCAAAAAGTTCATGTAAACTGTGAACGTACTTATTCAGTTATATTATTTAAAGCTTACATTTCTAAGGATTAAAGCAACAATGTAAGATCTTGCAGGTTCAAATGAAGATAAATCAAAAATAGATTACCACCTGTTTTTCATCATAACCAGTATAGTTGTATAGCTTAAAAAAGACAATGACAAAACAATAACAAACACTTAGACCACTTGCAAAAGCCATATGTGATACTTATACTTGATATTTGAAAGTAGTGTGCTATCGGTGATAACTACTATTAAAATGATTTTAGTTAACTGAAAAAAGCTGAAATAAAATATAGATATTAGATGAAAAACTTGAACTAAAAACAAAAATTAGAAATTATGTTTTGACAACTAATTGAAAGTATGTTGACTGAAAAATGAAAAAATGACTGAAACCAAAAACAGCTAATTAGAAATATTGTACAAAAATTTCCAAATAAGATCACTGAAGCTTAAACTAAAATTAAACTTTAGAATCTTTTGAAACAGTATAATTTTGCATTATTACTTATCTTACCAATGTTCTCGTTTGACCCTCAAACTTCAGAAACTTGCAATTTTCCATTACATGCATTTATGGTCAAAGTCTTAAATCACTCTCTGATTTTTTGGTGCACAATATGATACACTGGTTAACTCAAGCATCTAAAGCCCAATTTGGACGGTAATTATTTCTCAGGGGACGTAAGTGGGGACGTAAGTGAGTTTCTACGGAGACCCTAAGAGCTCATGGTGGTGTAAAGATTTCGGGGTGGGTGAAAAAAATTTGGGGTGGGAGGAAAAAATATTTTTCAAATCTTTTGCGTTCTCTCGCAAAACTTTGCGTTCTCTCGCAAAGATGTTTGCGTTCCCTCGCAAAACTTTGCGTTCTCTCGCAAAGTAAACATCTTTGCGAGAGAACGCAAAAGATTTGAAAAATATTTTTTCCTCCCACCCCAAATTTTTTTCACCCACCCCGAAATCTTTCCACCACCATGAGCTCTTAGGGGCTCCTTATAAGTCAACCTCTGTACCAAACACATAAATAAAGGGATAGTTCACACAAAAATGAAGAGAGTTATTTAGCACAATGTCCAAGCTGCTCTTTTCCATACACTGAAACTAAATGGCAGACATGACAGTCCACTATCATTGTATGGAGAAAAAAAAAAACTCCAGCTGGGATATTTTCCTAAACATCTCCTTTTATATTGCACAAAATAAAGTCATACAGGTTTGGGACAACATGAAGGTGAGTAAGTGAATAAATGTTCTGGGTGAACTAACACTGCAGGGCACCTTGACTTGTGTTTAGGTGGCTATAGTCTCCTATAAGGTAAGTCTCGTCATCTGTACAGCGCTAAATAAACTCACCGAACACTTTCTGTCTCAAAGTCGTCGCTGTTGCCTGGAGACCTGCATGGCCGGAGATTTGCATGCAAAAGATTAGAGTGTAGGATGGTGAACATGATGTCTGCTGCCTGTGACAAACTGTAATGAACCTCTGCGCCCCTTATCAACCCTGCACAAACCAGGAATGATCACACCAGAGCAGTACAAGGCAGCTAAATTGAACAGAGTGTGGAGAGCAGGAAGAAACGGCGGGCCAATAACAATGAGCCTGCAGCTTATATTACATAAAAATAAGGTTCAATTACAACCATCTGACTCCTATAAATGAGGAATGCTATTAGTTTCTTTCTTTCGTCTTCTTTTTTCTTTCTTTCCCTGCAGTCCATTGTTAAAAGGATAGTTCACGGCAAAATGAAAATTCTGTCATAATCTACTCACCCTCATGTCATTTTAACCTGAGATGTTTTCTTTTCCATGGAACACAAAGGAGTTATTTAGCTGAAAGTTACTGTACTTTTTTGTCCAGCAATGAAAAATGAATAGTAATAGGCTCTGGAAAGGACAAAGTAGTACAATAAAAGTGTCCTATAAGAATCACACATTATATTCCAGATCTTCTAAAGCCATATGGCAGCTTTGTTTGAGGAACAGCCATCGGACTACTGCACTTTCATTGCATTTTTGTCGATTTGGAACTGGCAGCTTCCACTTTCATTTCTGAAAAATCATAGGTTTCTAACTACATGATGGTGAGGGTGTTTTAGGTGAACTATTTAAGCATGTGTATATCTATATTGTTAGTGCAACAGTTTAAATTATTGGAAAATGTTGTCCTTCAAGTTACAATACAGCTGTAGGAATTAAGAGAGTTTAAATGCATTGAAATTTAACAATCATGATATGAAGGAAAAAGTTCAGAATCTTAGGGATGTAAAGATACACAAAAATAACAGTTCATTTATTAAATAGCGGTTTACAAAAAAAAAAAAACTTGAAATCTTTAAAGGAAAAAAGTCTGTCAATACTGCTGCAACTGGCTGCAGATCTGTGCTAATTCGGCTAAACTAAAAATTCTGGTGAATATCAATATAAATATAGATTTTTTTTAGTGTCTTCTGTGTATGTACATTTCTATTGATAATTATAGAAAGCTTTAAGGGTAAGGGTTAGGAACAAAAGTATTGCACTGTAGTGGGAGGAACCCATCATCTGTTCTATACAGTATATAATGACAATCAATAAAAGTAATTAAATAATTATTTTACATTAAACCAACCAAACTATAAAAAAGAACAATGTTTGAATAATAAATGTCAGTATTAGAAATAAAAAGACAGGTCCTGTATAATGCCTCACAATGCCATGCTCGTGTCGTATTGCTGGATTCTTCTGGTAATCTCTTGAATCCAGTGGCAGGGTGTAAACACAGTAAATACCCTGTAGGCCTTGTAAGCAAGCAAAGCTCTCGTATGATACAGCGCCCTCAGAAAAAGATAATACATAGCAGAAAGGATTTCCCATGCTAATTCTAACAGAGTCAGGAACTGATACGGGTCGCTATAATGCATCAGCATCGCTCTTGGTTCCATTATCTTCTGCTTGGGAACAGTGCTTCTATACAGTCACAGAAATCCATGGGATTAAGCAGGAACGAGAAGCTATTTCTAATGAGATACGAGTTTAAACCATTATAAGAAGGTGATCGGCTCTCTGGTTATTCCTGAACAAGTGGGGATGAAGTAAAAGTACACAAATAATCTGTGACACTGTTTAAATTCTGAATACATACAGGAAAAAAATATTGATTTTATCGGTGCCTTGTGTTATTGATGCCTGGCATTTTGTACCACACAAACCCAAACAAGCTTTTGTGCTAATAGTTCCAAATTTTTGTGAGAAAGACAAAAAAAAGTATCCTAAAAATTTTTAAGTGTCAAGTAAATAATGTTTAATTTGTGCATTCTAAAATTGAAAGATTTAAAACAGGAAAAAATGATATGCAATCTGAGGATCTTGATTTACAATTTTAATTGACCTACAAAAACCATTTACCATAGTTTTGGATAATTGTCTTGATAATTATCCAAACACACAGAAACTCCACAGATTTAATAAAAAAGTAAGTTTTTACCTTTACTTTTGATCAATTTAATGCATCCCTGCTGAATAATAGTATTAATTTATTGTATTGGTCCCAAACTTTTAAACAGTAGGTACATTATAACATATATAAAAATACATACTGTATAAAATGCAAACTGAGATGCATTATGTAAAGCACTGCTCAAGAAGCTCCTCTCTTAGTATGCACTGTAAAGAAAAGGATGTGAAATGAACAAAAATGTATGCACTGTCCCAAATCATATTTTATTCATTACAGTGTACAGTGAAACCACCATCTGAAAAAATAAAATGCAACTGTAACAATTATCATAACTTTCTTTGGCCTGACAGACTTGCCAGCGTTATCCTGGCTCTCACGTAAAGGCCAATTAGCTTTCAGACAGAGATCATTGGGACGGAACAGAGCGGGAAGCTGAACACGCACTAAAACACTTCTGGTTAAAGGGATGCCAATCATGTGCGTGCAGCGCTCTGCCTGAAGCACGCTGAACAACAGCCAACCATGCAGCTAATGCTGAATGCATTAATGCATAATCCTCCGTGTGCTACAGCAAAATGACAATTAGAGTGAAAGAATTTGCATTGTGGATGTACAGTAGGATGGTGAATGTATACTATAAGCAAAATTGGGCAAGCAATTAGCTGTTAGAGTTCTGGTGATCTTGTCATGGCTCAGGACTGCGCTCGCAACTTCTTCCTGAACGACAAAACTATTTTTTAAAGGAATCGTTTACCCAAAAATGGAATTTCTGTCATTATTTACTCACCCTCATGGGAATAACAATGTAGTTACTACAAAAAAAGTTTTAAAGCAAGTTACCGTATGGCTTTAGAAGACTTAGAATATAGCACACAAGTGAAATAAATCCGTTTTATGATACTTCTTATGGTATTTTTTGCATGCTTTAGGAAACTTGACAGTCCCATTACTCATTCACTTTCATTTTTTGAAAATAATAGACAGGATTAACCTAAAAAATTCACCTTGAACAAGAGTAAATGGTTGGAAAAAAGTATTTACACACACACATATATGTAGACAAATCAAACTAAAATCTTCTCATCACTGATTTATGTTTTTGTGAAGTGTTTTGCATATTGTTGTCTATTTCAACTGCACATGGACGGATATAAATAAACTGCAGCATAAGACACACGGCCTGCATGACAAAGAGAAAGCAAGAAAGAAAGCCAGCGAGATAAACAGCTATGCACCAAGATCAGCATTTCAATGGCAATTAAACCTCTGCCTGGCTTTAAATCACTGATAACCCAGCCTGGCTCCTCTAAGCACTTACTCATTTCAAAGCTTTAGATTGTGAAGATTTTATAATTGCTTTATAAAAATAAAGCTGTTAGAAATGTGTGAATCTGGAATATATAAACCTGGACGCTTAATATTGTGTATTTTGTTTGTATTTCTAAAAAAACACCAACATTTTATTATCTATAATATATCAGTTATATAACCATCAGACTAGCATCAAGGCAGCATTTTTTTAATTGAAATCACAAATTAAATAAAACTTTTTATATTCTAGAAAATATACTTGGATATATTTAGATTGAAGCGTCACCATCTTAATCCAGTTCTCCTTTTTGAAGTGGGCATTTCTCAGTATTGTGTTTGACCTTACTAGTACAGAACAGGTTCCAACTGTGACTGCACAGTCCTTAAACAGCTTTTCCTCTGAGGAATCAGAACTGTCTCTGTGTGTAAAAGAGATAGAGGGACATCAAGTGTACATCAAGGAAAGACTCCACTGAAAGAGAAGCTTCATTCAAATAGTGGTTTAAGACGCTAAACCAATTGAGAGTTTTGAAAGGCGAATATCGTCTTTATTCATTCATGAATAAAGAGATCAAGGATATATCTTTTGATTTTAAGAGCAGAAGTGTTATGCATATCCTTGCCTAACCTTTATCAGCGAATATTTATTAGATACTGTGACATTTCAGAATTTGAAAACAAACATGGAAAAAAATGACCAAACAACATGCAAAAGTTGTGAAAATGAGAAGTGTAATTTTGTAGGTGCACTGTAAAGGTTTGAGAGGGTAAAGGTTATCTCCAGATATAGAGGGGTCCAAAAGTCTGACACTACACTGAAAATCTGAAAAGCTAGAAATAAAACAAAAATATTAGAAGTAAACAACATTTATATTTTAATACATTAATACAAATGTAAATTGTCCCTGTCATGGCAAAGCTGAATTTTACTACACTACTCCAGGCTTCACGTCACATGATAATTCAGAAATCATTCTAACGTACTGATTTGCTGCTCAAGTAGCTTATTGTTCATGTTCATAATTTTAGCATTCTTTGAATAGAAATTCAAAATAACAGCATTTATTTAAAATAGAAATCTTTTGACACATTACAGTGACAATTACTGTCACTTTTCGTCAATTTAATGCATCCTTACTGAGTAAAAGTATTCATTTCTTTAAGAAGAAAAATCTTAAATACCCCAAAACATTTAAATGGTATTATACACATTTCAATCATTAAACTTTAGAAACCACAACCAAATCTTGACCTAAATAAGCACTTTCAAGACTTTCAACAAAAATGAACAAAAAACAACTTATCTTCATCAAATTATAAACCCCTGTGGAAAGGAAGGTGCCCCTGTTATTGACTGTTTCAAGAAAGGAAAAAAAAACCTTCCCCACCCATGAGAGTAACCTGACCTCATTCTTTGGTTCAGTGCATGCACTCTGCTCTTGTTTATGTGCTTGGCATCTAGGAGAGCTTTATTATTTACAGCCACAGTATATTCAATCATCCTGCAGCACAGCTACAAATACTATAAATATCAAGAGCCTGGATCAGGAGAAGTCTGAGCTCTCAGCCCAGATGAGCAATCACATCTATTCATCCGGAGATACAGGGCAACCTGAGAGCGCCGAGAAAGACTGTCTGTGGACCGTCTGAGATCACCGTGTGCTCGCTGCAATCAAAGCACACTGCTTTGCTTTTACTTTTTAGTTTGCTTTTTAAGGGTTGGATAGATTCAGTTGTTATTCTCTTGATGTCTCCTTCACATAGGAAACGAATGGCAGGCAACGGCACTACAATGAACATCAAAGCTTATCCTCATGAAATACAGTAGTGTTTGATTGCCCATCACAAACTTTGTGAATTAAAGGAACAGTTCCCTCTAAACAACAAGAAAAAAAGAAAAGAAAATGTTGCCATTTAAATCATGCCATTCTCTTAATGCCGTTCCAAACCTGTATGTAGTTCTTCTGTAATAAAGAGCAGCTAAGAAATGCAGCTCTTTTACAAATACTCAGAAAAAAAAGGTACAATTTCTGAACTAATATGTACACTTTAGATACTGATATGTACCTTTAAGATACCAAACATACACCCTTTAGGTACAAAGATGCACCTTTTGAAAAGGCAGCACTCAAGTGAAGCTTTTGTACTTTTTTTTGTGTGTGTGTTTGACAGTCCATAGATAGACCATAATCAGGTTTGTAATGGAGGTTGTCTTGTCCCAAAATATAACAAAGGTTAAACAACAATAAAAAAAAACATGATGACGCAGAGTCCTAACCGCAAGACCACATCTTATTGACGACGAGGAATGCACTCAGACTTTTCTGGACCTGCCACATTTCTATATTAATTTCATCCCGGATAGCAACAGACAAACAAAACCATCTGCTAAATACAAACAAGATAATGACGAAACGAATGCAAACTACAGGAAGAGTAATGCAACTTTCTTTGTTTTTAATGAGGTAACGTTATAATATTCTAGACACTTTTTTTTTAATCTCCAAGCACCACAATTCCACTTTAAAAAAATAAATAAAATAATAACAATCGAGCAAAACAAAAACAACACTTTTTAAATATGCCGAAATTAGTGCAATGAGTGTAAGGGTGACTGTAATGAGTGGGAACACTGACCAAGCTGGCAGCACGGGTGGCTAAAAGGGACCCGAACATCAGCGGCGGCAGCCTGTCTCGGCTCCTTCCTTTTTTACAGCTCCAAATCACCGATTTTAGGAGTATGGTGCGAAACTCCATTCACTGGCCAAGAGAAATGCCTGTTAGCAATAGGCTAAACAGGTAACACCACCTCCTCTCCACGATCCGCACACTCCGAAAACGAAACATTCACCCGCAAGGACTGCTTTCAAAAAGGTACGTAATTGGTCAGACGAGCTTCCTTCCCTCCAGTCTCTGAACCTCGCACTATATACACATTGACTCCTCCTCTTAATTAGTGCTCCTTCCAATCCAAATACATTTCATTTGTAAGGTGGTGATATAAAATATGAAAATAAACAAAGGGGCAGTGCAGAAAATATCTGTAATGCCACAGGTTAGACGCCATATTGAATTTAACACATGGGATGAAGGACAGACTTACAGTCTTTACAACAGCAGGCAATGTGAAAAGGTTCTAGATCATTTAATTTTTACAACATTCAAATCTGTTTTATGGAGTTTTGTCTAAAATCTTTCTCTAAAAGATGTTTCATGAGCTGAACGTTTGGAATGTTGTTAAACGACAGTACAATCTGTTCAATGCATTGCACTTCTATTCCTCACAGCCTTGTTTTCCTTCCTGTCAAAAATTAAACATGGCACTACCCTAAGGTCTACAGTGACCATACCTGTCAAGCTCCAACGAGGACCAAAAACACAGTAAAATCACAGTTAAATGTAGTGCATATGTGTAAAAGACCTGTGAAGATTCTTTTAAAATTGTTTCCATGTTTCACAGGGGGGGGAAAAAACAACAGCATATGGGATTGGAACACAATTGTGGGTGAGAAATGACAATTTCTTTCATTTCTGGATAAACTGTTTCATCGTGAGAATTTGCACTGACACCGTCTCCAAGGACAAATCCCTGAGGTATCCCACCATTTGTCGTTAAAGCCGTAATCCAAAGAAACCAAAGCATGTGTCTCGCTATAATTAAAATGCCTCAGATGTGACTGTGAATATTAATATTCGATTGCACGAATCCAGATACAAGAATGAAATATGTTCTTCCTCAATATGAATATTTGACCTTCGTTAGAACTTCAGGAGCCAACATCTGATCACAGCCAGAAACTTTTCTTTATTCTGTGAAACACAGAAGAACATATTTTATAGAAAGTGTGTTTTTTGCCTTATAATGAAGGTCACTGGGGTCCACCGTCCAATGTTGTTTTGATTTCATTATATGAATAAAAAAATGATGACAGAAAGTTCAGTTTAAATCTTTAAATGCTGCTACTAAGAGCTTGTTAGGACAAGGTAACTATCAAACAGTTCAACACACTTACAAACTACATACAAAACCCAAATCTGGAATTCAATCAGAAATGCCTGCAGCTTCATTTTACTGACATCATTTAGAAATTCTTCTGACAAGTCTGGTATGTCTGGCTAAGTCAAAGAAAAGGGATCCAAAATTCTTCCAACGCTTTGTGAGCAGCATGAGCAGACATGCATATTAAACAGTTCCCTCCTATAAAACCATATACAGGCTTCTACAGCAATCATTATCATGCAAAGAGACAGACGGTGCTAGAGGGTGACATGAGTATATACACAAAATAATAGTGCTGGCATATTGTCAAATGAATGAATTTATTACAACTGTAAGCCAGCCAAAATGTGTTTACGGAAAAAGACAATTGCTACCATTTGATATTTTCTATTTTTTAATTTAAAAAGTCTTATTGCTAAAAGCTACACATATAAAACATATTTGCATTAATACATTTATGTAGAAAGGAATTGCACGTTCATGCTTTTACACACATTTGATGGCATGGACAAATTATAGATATTGTATGTTGGTATATTTTTAATTTCATAATTTTTTTTATTACAGAAATTGGAATAATTAAAATATTTGAAGAATCTTCATGATTATTTTGAACATTTTTGAAAGAAAATATGCTCACCAAGGCTAGCTTTATTTAACTAAAATATATTAAAATATAGTAAAAATACGATGTAAAACAACTTTTTTTCTTTTTTATATATTTTCAAATATATAAATTTATTTCTGTGATGGCAAAGCTGATCGGCAGCCATTAGTCCAGTCTTCGGGATAGATATTAGAATTTATATACATATTTAATAAATACAAATATTTTTGATACTTTTTATTATGATAATTAGATTGATAATTATTTGATCAGTAATGTCAGTTTATCTATGCCACTGTTCAAACTGATGCATTTGTTTCACAAAATTAGGTTGAACTCTGCAAATGTGAGTTTCTCACCACATCAATGATGTTCAATTCATAAATAGTACTCTCAAGTGTGGTTTCATCTGTATATAGGAAGATAAGCCTGAACCAGGATAGCAGAGGTTTAGCTGGTCTGGGGATGTCATGCTCATTTAAATACATCAAATGTAAAGCCAGGTCTTATAATATATTCCAGAACACACAGCAAGACCGGGCGAGATAAAGGCTGAAGGACAGTCGCTTCTGCCATGGCTGGAGGTTTTTCCCCAGCTTTTATGAGAACAGACACCTTGGCTTCTGTTAAAGCTAATGTCACTCAAATGTTATCTCTAGGTGAATGAGACACTGTCCTTACGGGGACCCGCTAGGACCTGTCCAACAGGAGACGGTGATTATTTGAGAGGATGCCATTTCTAGATCCATGCTCTGTCAACTCCAGGTTATGAAGAGCGTGGCATCCCTCCACTCAAGGTCATGTCAGTGGGAAAGCCAGCCGACAGCTCTGTTAGATGGCACTGAGAGCATGGAAGGATTCCTCGGAAAGCTGGAGCAGATGGCAATCATGTGACAGAAACTGCAAAAGATGTAAAATAACACAATGCAGATTCTAAACTTGATACCGAAGCTAACTAAGCAGGTCTATGATTACCAGCTGTTATACTGCCAAAATACACAATTAACATAAACATAATGGGCATATTTATATGTTGTTATGCAGTTTTACACATTGCTTTCCTACTGGGTATGCACAATCCACTTACATTTGACCACATTAATGCATCTCTGCAAAACGGATATAAATCCAATCTACTCTTCCCGCACAACATGCACTCAAACCACCTCAGGAGATCAGATTACCATTGTGTCTTAGAGTGCATTTACACTTGGTCTTTTCATGTTTGGCTAGCTCCATAAAACACATGAAGTGACCAATTTGTGTAAATAGTGTCTAAATACCCAAAAATCCAAATTTGGTGAAAATGTACTAATTTAAAATAGATGAGTTTGTTTCGTCAGATTTAAAAAAAAAAAAAAAAACATGACATCACTTATTCACCAGTTGATACTCTGCAGTGAATGGGTGTTCAAACAGCTGATAAAACATCACAATAATCGACAAGTAATCCCCATGACCAGTGAAATCTGTGCATATTTCTCTCCTGTTTCAGTTGAGACAACTTTCTCACTGGAAAAAAAAAAATCTACATTATGGACAGAGGATTCGTATTATAGTCTGAAGCAATGCTTTGAAGTTAAAAACACCTTAATGATGGATTTGTTTATTACAAAAACTCAGATTTCCACTTCAAAATGTTAAGTGATGAACTGGAGTGGTATGGATTACTTGTGAATTATTGTGTGGATTATTATGGATTACTATGATTATTGCGATGTTCATCTGTTTGAACATTTATTCTGATGGCACCCATTCACAGCACAGTATCCAACAGAGAGTAAGTGGTGTAATGCCAAATTTCTCCAAATCTATTCTGATACAAAAACAAACTCGCTTGCATTTTAGATGACCTGGGAGTGAGTACATTTTCAGCCTATTTTAATTTTTTGGGTGAACTATTCCTTTAATAATTCATCAAAGCTTTGGCACAGTAGGTGTACAAATGCTTACAATATCTAAAGAGAATTGTACCCACATCAATCAGATTACTACCTACAGCATATGAAACGTAAAAATAGATTAAATAAAGCACCTAAACAATTCATTCCACCACAGATCCAAAACAGGCTCAAAACAATTTGTACTTATTATTGTGTGACATCTTTGGAGCTTTGGATGTGCTAGAGCTGTGCTTCACACTTTTTTGGTTCATAACAAATGACAAACAACAATCTGCCTTTTTGTCAGGTGGAATGATATTTTCACCAGTCTGATGGGACAGTCCAGGTGTCAAGGTAGTACCGAAACAAATCATGAAAATAAATGCTGTAAACTGCAATCTAAACATACACTTCAACAAAATGTAATTTAATTTGGGTAAAGTCTGGTGCCTTTAATAAATGCTTTCATTACTCAAGTCAAAGACTTTTTAAAAGAAAAGTTGTCAAATGTTTTAGATCTACTCGTATTGTTGCTTGGTTGGTTTGTTTGTTTATTTACGCTGTCATTTAGATAAAAGGAACTAACCAGGTCTAATAAAGGAAAGATTTAATGGAGACATCAGCCATTAATATTAATTTTTGCCATTAAACAAATACTTAAAATATAGTCTTTATGTTGTTTTTACAATAATTTGGAGATTCAATTATATATATATATAACATATATATAACAAAATATGATTCTGTTTCTGTTACTTCAAATTCAAGAATTGCCATTCTCAGTTGGTGCACAACCCAAATGTTTGCAAATCTTCAACACCTGTCAAAGTCAGGCATATCAGACCATGTTTAACTTCGACTCTGATGTGGATTTCCACAGGAATTACCATCTGCATTAGAGCCCTGTACGTGCCATGATCCGTGCAATCCCGCTGTGTTGACTGCACCATGTGGCAGAGGTCTCTGTGTGCTCTGACCCTCTCTGTGTTTACTGCACTTAACCATCTGGCTGCATCTGAGCAGCAAGGTCAGCTCTTAGACTCATTCAGACTTACATTCCCACAGCAAGTTGACTGTGTGGAGTAATCACACAAGTTTGCACAAGATTTACATGGTGAAAACAGAGAGATTGCTTCTCTGAAACTGTAACAGAGAGTGTTTTTCTAAATGCACATTGGGTTATTTTATGTCACACAAATGGAAAGGTAAAAGGTGCACTCAGTATTTTTTTACTAATTAAAGAGTTTTGCTCATAAAAGAGCAAATAGTACCTTTAAGAAATGAGATTGAAATAATTTCCTCTCTACCACTCTATAGTCCCCAAAATTATTGGTCTAAATTACACTACCATTTAAAAGTTGGTAAGATTCTGTAAAATATTTATGTTTTTGAAAGACATCTCCGATGCACACCAAGATTGCACTTATACAATAAAAATATAGGAAAAACAGTAATATAGTGAAATATTACAACATTTTAAAATAACGTTTTTTTTCCCTATTTTAATATATTTTAAAATATAATTTATTCCTGTGATGCAAAGCTGAATTTTCAGCCGCTATTTCTCCAGTCTTCAGTGTCACATGATCCTTCTGAAATCTTTCCAATATGCTGATTTGGTTCTCAATCCATGTTGAAAACAGTTATACTGCTTTTGTTTTTTTTGTTTTTTGTTTTTTTTGGTTTTTAAACGCAATACATTTTTCAGGATTATAGATGAACAGAGTTTACATGAAATTTATATTTTTTTGTGACAATGGAAATGTCTTTAGATTCACTTTTCATAAATTTAATGCATCCTTTGGTGTAATATTTTGTGTAGTCCATTTTCTCCCTGTACACATGCCGAGACTTTGTTGTCACAATTTTCAAGCTAATCACAAGAACGAAGCAAAACACTCAGAATCTTCAGAAATGAAAGACTTAATTTAAAGTTCATACTCTGTAAACCACAAAATGAGGCAACGAACCAATGCATCCAGAAACACATAACCAGCTCACCCTTCACTTCCAAAGGTTTAAAATTAGTCCTTGAAACCAACTGGTTGTGGACAATAAACCAAAATCGAATCAACCATGCTATTCTCAAACAACGAGATTGAGTTTCCACCATCGGATTTTGCACTGCTGGCAGGGGGGAGCTCAGGTAACCCTCCTCATTACATTAACAGACACAACCAGTCTGCCCTGTAACTTATACATTATGCAAAGTGACAAGCATATCTGTTTGGGGCACATGGGATTGATATGCGTGTAGACGAAATTGCACTCGCTCAAGCCTAGACAGTATTTATAATTCATATCCTCTTGCTGTTTTACACCAACAAAAGCAGAATGAGATTTTAGTGCTTGGAATTAGATGAGGTCTAAAATCAACACTATATGAGACTCATTCACTCTAGAAGAGAGGAAGGATTATTGGTGGAAGACGATTATATAATTGAAACTGCGGTTTTGTTTCTGCTCCATTAATGGTGGTGGGGTTTAGCCCATGCTAAAAACCTCAATTATCTTGTTGTCAGTAACAGCCCAAAAGGACCAATATACACTCTTTATTAATGTAGGCTCGATATAAGCTCATAAGCATTTTATGCACATTGTGAATCCCATAATGCATATTTAAACATCAAAAATGTGTAGATACATTGTGCCGAATGCTAATAAATCCATGTAAATGCTCATATAAAAGCAGCAGGGTGTGTATTACTGTTAAAAAACTCTGAATCTTAAGAAGGCTAAGCTCACAGCTAAAGTTCCTGAAGCTATCGTTAGCTTTTTATAGTTAAATTAAAACCGGTAAAAAGCAAGAAATGGTGAAAATGAAGAATACATGATTCTTAAATATTATAAAATGTAATCGTTGCATCTAACAGGCTATTATTTCTAGCTTTAGTCGTTTTCTAAAAGCTTGGTTTTCATCTGAGAAAGTGATCCTTAGCAAGCAAAAGTGCTGTTGCAGCAACTACAGACTATCTGTACACCCCAAGACTTTTCTTTTCTATATTGACATATTTCTTATTGAAACAGGAACTTGGATCTGGACATTGATTTAACAGTTTCCTTTAGTTTATGTCACAGCTCTACAAAACACTGGTCCAGTTTGCCACTACTGGTAGATGCCGGAACTACACAATCTGGCACTCAAGAGCATGTTTATCCATTGATGACCTCTCAAACATATCTGTGTATTGTTACAAAATGTTATTATATAATAACAGATGTTCTACTAGTGCCTGATTCTTTTTGGAATGCACTTAAAAGCATTAAAATTGACTTTCGTTTTTCCCTATCCGCAGCCTTTGACGTCACAGCTTATGATAGTCGATGGTGAAAAGCTTGGGATTTCAGCCAATTTTAGATATTCAATTATTTTAGTCTATTTTAGGGTTTAGATAATTTAACCATTTAACTAATTATGAATATTCTTGAAACTAAAGTGCCTTTTTTTCTTCATCATCACCATCAATTTGAATGTCAAATCCAACAGCAGCCATACCGCTTGACTAAAATGGCCAGTTAAGCATATTCAAGTGACACTCTGCCAGATAAACAATTTACCTCAGTGACTGATTCAAACCTGGCAAGTAATTGTATGTCTGTAAATGGAAATGTGATGAGTAGAAATTAGGACACTAACATTACGTTTCTGCTTCGGCTGAAATTACAGTTCTTTCAAATTTGCCAGCACCATTTTAAATCCTGAAAACCTGTTTATGGCCATATGAGAACAGGAATGATTGCACAGCAATCATATATTTGAAATGTGGTCAAGAATTAAACAAACAACGGCAAGTGGCTCATCAGTAAAGAGATTCTCACTTTTAACACACATTATCAGAGATATATTCACTCTAGTTTTCAGTGCTCTAGTGGTGTGTCTAGTTATCAGTGGTGTTGTCGCCCTCAGCTGTTAATTTGTTAAGCCCCAAGTTCCTTTATTGGCCCTTTGACACTTTAATGTCTCCTTTAATAATTTTCTCCCCACACACGGGTAGATTAATTGGCACACATTGGGCTGCATTCCACATAATGGTAGATTGTAGCCTGTTCTCAAAAACTCCCACTCACCCATGAAAATTATCCCGTGGGAATCCCGTACAAGACTCGTCCTTTAGTACATCCACATTAAACCTGAGAATGAGTCTCCATCTGTGAGCACAAAATAATGAGCTTCTACTCTGTGAAGCCATGCCGAAAATGAGCCATCATCTGTATACCCCAGTGGAACGTGGGCTACCATTGTCTCCAAGACCTTGTGCTCACGGACCATCCATCCTGGTTCCAGCGACTCTCCCAGATTTCATCATTGGACTAGACTGTGGTCCTCATCAGGGATCCAGAAGGTCCCAACCCAGAATCCAGTTAAGTTCCTCCAGAGCCAATCTAAATTAGCTCCAGAGGCTGGCTAGACATAACTCTTGTTTTTTCTTTACTCGTGCTTTACAATATAATGTTATGAGTCAATGCGTGCAACGCGAAGACGAATAGTGTACTGCAATGTAATATAGTCGAGCATATTCAGGCAATGCAACAAGCAGTTACAACTTCTCACAGGGACAATACCAATGACAAAGTTGGTGCACAATAACCAATGTGTCCAATAAAGGGAGGAGGCACTTCCAACTAGGCGCTCCAAATGATTTATGGACTGCAATCGTAGGTCCATGTTGGGAAATCAGGATCCCCTTGCCAAGAACATTGTGTTCTGGTTCAATACCAGCTGGGGACTGCATTACGACCGCTATCTCTTAAGCAAAAAAAAAAAAGATCAGGTTGTGATTTATATACGTGAAGGTGCAGATGGCAGGACGGTAGATCCTCAGAATTACCTGTGTTTACAGGACATACTTTCTACTAACGCAGAGCATTGCTTAGATATGCCTGTTTCTATCTGAGAACAATTTCTGTGAGCTTTCAAAGCCTTTGTGTTGATCTTTTTTTTTTCATTACACCACAATGCATAAATCAGAAGAATGAAGGCTACTACAAAGGTCTTGAACCAGAAGTGCTGGCAGCAACAGAAAGAGAAAGACAAGCCTTTTATTTTCGCAAAGCCAAGCCTGTCATGTTTTTGGGCCACATTATGAATCCATTCCGGTGCTGAGAAAGAGAAAAAGGCTTCCCCAAACCTCTACAAACATAAACAAGCCGACTGCGGAGAAAACGAAGGCACGTTGTGGCCCTGAAGATAAAGTTAAATCAATCACGCCAATGCAAGTATAATAGAAAAAGACAGTTTAAAGGTTCGGAATAATCACAGATGTCATGAGTTATTTTTCACTTCGGCGGAACATTGTGTTGCCTTGGAAAATAAAGAGTGGAGACGTTTTGACTATAGAACAAGCGGGTGCTGATGAATGGAGCACGCAGACTACAGCTCGAGATAGGCCAGAGAAAATGTCAAAGACCATATGGAATACGAGATGTGGTAGTACTTCAATAAAAAGTTGCAACACTTTGGTGTTCAAAATGTATGAGTCTACCGAGATATAATACCATACAGTAAATATTTAAACTCATTGTTCATTGTTCTGGTACTCACCTTCATGTTGCTCCAAAACCATATGCTTTTCTTCCTTCTGTAGAACACTAAAGATTTCTTGAAGATTCTTCCATATAATGAAAGTGAGTGGGGTCCAAAACAACACTGGACCCCAATGGCTTTCATTGTATGGAGAGAGATAAGAACAAAAAAAAAAAACAGAAGCATTTTTCAGAATATCTTTTTTTGTGTGTTCCACAGATGAAAAAAGTAATAGAGGTTTGGAGAAAACAAAGAAAGAATTTCCATTTCCGGGTGAACTATGCCTTTAAATTAGGAAACGTATTATTTCTAACACAAACACAATTCCTTTCTATGTAAATTAGTCTGCTTATAGATATTTATTATGAATTATGCTCTTACATCATTATATATCTTACAATATTATAGTCTTATTCTCAAATTTCAGCACTTTTTGTTTAGTGCAATTAGTCTTGCAAAATTACTATCTGTGGAAAGGAATTTTAAGATATTTGTGAATATTTTCTAGTAATTTTGGTAGAAAGTGTATAATTTCTAAAGTTTAGAGAATGACATAACTGAAATTATTAAACTGCTCTCTGAAATACTTGATTCTGATTGGCCAATTGTGGCATCCAATGGTGAAATATCTGAAAAATATACATTTTCCAACTAAAATCAATATTTCATATATTAATTACATTTCTGTTACATAGCCATGTAAAACAGTGATAATGTATAGTTAGCCATTCATTTTTCACTAAATGTCCCCCTATAAAAACTCATTTGCTAACTCACAGCATAAACAAAATGGAATTCAGCACCATATTTTTGGCCATGATTGCAACGTTTCATGATTTGCACAATTCCTTTAGTGACTCTGGAGCTAAAACAACACAGACAGCGTGTGCAAATAAATAACGCTATCAGCAATTCATTCTTAGTGAATTTGTCCTCTGTTTCCTTTTCAGCTGTCAAGAGAAATGGCACCATAAGACCATTGCTGCGGCACTAATAGTCATGGATAATCAACACTCCTCCTCACACACAACCACACACACACACACACGCACACACACACACACACACATCAGTCCTCTCTTACTGCATTTCAGTGTGCAAATTCTCTGATTGAATGATTAGCACTAAGAGGGACAGGCTTCGCTTTATTGCAGATGTAAGCAGTCCATCAGAGGAACAGCTCATTAGAAATCTATTTAGTGTGTACAGCTTTAATCATGACGGAGACTTTTTAAATATCTTCCTAACATGATTTTCAGGACTTTTTCCTAAGCTATTGATTGAGATGTCATATGCTAACCCAATTTGAGTTGATCAGACCATCTAATATTTTTTCTCTACTAAACAGGCAAGACACATTTTTGCATCCAGTCAACGTGATGTAACGCATATCATGCAAAAGTCAACCTGATGAGGTCCTGTTAATATTTCATTATTACGCCACAAGCAAAATTCAGGTTTGAGTACACAGAGCTGAATGCAGTTCCTTTCTTGTGGGCTCTTTAAAGGCTGTGGATATTGATCCATGAGAGCCGTCCACCACTATAAGTGCTAATTTGTTTCGTCTTTCAAAAAGCACACGACAGAAGATGGATACAAAAACACCAAATCACTTAATAAACTAACCAATTCCGGTGTATTTTCGCTGTTTGTCATTTGGTAACATTAGACTTTAAACCACAAAGGGATTTGTGACATGATTTATTGTAAGTCCTGATTAGCTGTTTGCTTGTTAAATTACTATGTAAAAAAGATCAGAAAACAGAATGATTCATTTGATTCGATCTGTGGCCAGCAGGGGGCCCTCCAAACCTCTGGGGTCCCAAGATTTTGAGCTCTTTGCCAAAAAAACAAACAAAAAAAACAAATGAGAAATGAGAATTTCACTATTAATTTTATCACTACATACCATTTATTATTCATTGTACATCATAGCTTGTTCTTTGTTTTTTGTTGTTGTTATTAGAGTGCCAGATTTGGCTATTTACGTGCTATCAGCTAGTGGCTTTTTCTTAAATGTGCAAAACAGAGATACATGTGATACACACCTACAGTAGCTATATACATTACTCCTACTCAAAAATATCTGCTGTACTTTACTCTATAATTAGCTTATAGACTGCATCTCATTGCAGGCAGATCTGCAAACCAACAGCAACAGAGCTAACTATACATGATCTCAAAAAAATATAAAACAGAATATGATTTAAAAAGAATAAGAATGCAGGGTAAAACAGAGAAGATAAGAATGAAACTTTGAGCTCTGGTTCATGGATAATGCCACTTCTTACAGACAGCAGCACTTTCCTAATCTTACAGATTCACATTTTAGAGAATTCTTAACCTACTTTTCGGGTGTCTCTAACGCATTCTGTTTGTTCTAGCTCCATGTGCAATGTTTCATTCATTTGCAATTTGGTTTTTAGAAAAAAGGACTGCCACAGCAATACGATCAGAATTAATACGTTCACTGTTTGGCAACAGATTGAGTTTATAGCATTCCTTCAGTCACATTATTTACACCTGAATGACTCAGGTATCAATGCACATTAATTGGGTTCACAGCTTATTTTGCTGAACGCAGGAACTGTAATTGACCAAACAAAGACTAAGTTATTGAATGGAATAATTTTAATCATACATTATATATATTGTCCTATGGTGTGGTCCTATCTCAAGCATGGTTCGATAAATTACAGCCCATGACATGAGCAGATGGTAAATTTTTGTCTCAGAATTGTTCAAATATTAAACTTTTTTGGAACCCCTACAAAAGTGTTAAGTTTTGTTGTCCTTTGGTGTGACACCCCTCAATTCCATTTTTTAACTGCATGTTAAACTTCATAATAACAGAAAATTACGCAAATGTGTCTTGCTTACCGCTAATGACAGGTTAGCTTGAAATAGCAAGGTCATTAATTAACTCAAAAGGCTGAAACGTCCTTTGGTGTGACAGAAAATGTCATCTGGTGTGACGCCTGTACAGTCACACCGCAGGACAAAGACGTCACACCAGAGGACAAGGTCTCTTTAAACAGCATTTTAAATAACTAAATAACTAAGATTTGTTGAACTCCTTTTTATTCTTTTTTGATTATTTTCAGTGTTCTTAAATGCAACAATTACATTAATTAAACAATTTTCTGATGTTTTTACAGAAAAGTTGTACTGTAATAAAGTGCCATGAAAATAAGCATAAAATGTGATACTTTGTTACCCATGGATCCCCGGCCTTCATCACCGTCCGATATCCTGGAGGAGCTGGTCAACACTCTTTGAGCCTCGCTCATGCCAGCTCCACTTCCTCAATCTGCCTCTGCCAGTCACATGGCACTACCGGCTGCCTATGTGGGTGATTCGGCTGAGTGTGGCGGCTTTCTCCTGCAACTGGCTTTGTTTATTGAGATGCAGCCACAGAAGTTCCCAACCAAGAGCTCCAATGTAGCCTTTTTAATCTCCCTTCTCTTGGGTCGAGCGTTATCATGAACAAGAGCAATATGGAACGCTAACAGTGCCATAATTAATTCCTATGAAGCTCTCTGTGTCGGATCAGCTACTGCGCCTGCATCAAGGTACTTCCTCTACCAACGAGTACACGTTGCAGTTCCGTACTCTGGCTGCAACTAGCGGTTGGAACGAGGCGGCTCTCCTCAGCGCTTATCGTCAAGGACTGGATACAAGTATTCACGCTCAGATGGCGATATATGACGATTCTGTTAGATTGGAGAGGTTCATGCAAAAGGCCAACCGTATCTCCCAACGCTTGTCTGCCTGCCACACTACCGAAGCTGCTCACCAGTCTGTTTCACCCGCCAACGGTTCCCCAGTACCAGAACCAATACAAGTGGACACTGCTCGTCTCAAGTAACGAACTTGCCTGCCGATTGGCAGCAGGGCTCTAACTCTATTGTGCTGCTACCGATCATTACATCGGATCCTGCCCCATCAGACCCCCGCGTCCAGCAGTGAGTACCCTCCAGTTAGACCCCGTAATTTCCAAGCTTTCTATGCTTTCATGACAACTATTCACTCCAGTACGTTCCATTACAGCCTCTGCCCTTGTCGACTCGGGCTCCTCGGGCAATTTCATCTCGCAAGACCTCCTAAGTCGTCTACATCTGCCCTGTTGACGGCATGCCCAGGAGCTCTGAGTCGAGACCATCCAAGGAAAGCCGCTAGGACGTGGGTATGTGAAGCTTGAGTCTCCCCCGATGAAGCTTAAGATCGGCAACTTGCATGAAGAGGAGATCACCTTTCTGGTACTTGAGGGACCCACAGTGGATATCATCCTGGGACGCCCCTGGCTCATACTCCATTCTCTAGAGATCAGATGGGAGTCCTGTGAGGTTATTCGCTGGAGCGAATTCTGTCAACAACACGGTCTCAATGAGCTTCCACGTCCGCCTCTCAAGTCAACCGCCATTCATGTCGCCTCTACGCAGGTTGAGAGTCCCGAGTCCAGCGTGACTCCCTCTGTCCCATCTGATTATAGGGTGTTACAGGATATCTTCAGCAAGCAGGCAGCCACTCAGTTACCACGTCATCGGCCATGGGACTGTGCCATCGACTTGCTGCCTGGATATAAACTCCCTAAGGGTAGAGTGTATCCTCTGTCCATCCTGGAGCGCAAGGCTATAGAGGAATACATCAAGGAGGCTCTTCATCAAGGATACATCCGCCATCCAGCTCGCCAGCGGCCTCAAGCTTCATCTTTGTGGGTAAGAAGGACGGGGGCTTGCAGCCATGTATTGATTACCGAGCTCTGAATTCCCAGACTGTCAAGCTCCCTTATCCACTCCCCCTGGTCCCGGCTTCTCTCGAGGAACTTTGTGGGGCCCGCATCTTCTCTAAGCTGGACCTGTGAAGCGTGTACAACCTCGTTCATATCCGGGAAGGCGATGAGTGGAAGACTGCTTTCATTACTCCTTCCGGCCACTATGAATACCTTGTGATGCCATATGCCCTTGCCAACGCCCCCTTTGTCTTCCAGGAGTTCATGAACGAGGTGTTCCAGGAGTTCCTCCACAGCTTTGTGATAGTCTATATCGACGACATCCTACTCCTGGAACCTGGCTGACCATCGTCACCACGTTAAGCAGGTCCTTCAGAATCTCTGTCAGTTCCACCTGTACCTCAAGCTAGAGAAATGCGAGTTCCATCGCCCCCCGGTGCAGTTCCTCGGCTACATCATCAGTCAGGAGGGTATCCAGATGGAATAGGGGAAGGTAATGGCAATCACGGAATGGCCAACTCCCCAGTCAGTTAAGAAGCTTCAGAGATTCCTTGTATTCGTCAATTTCTATCGCCGTTTCATCAAGGATTTCAGTCTGCTCACAGCCCCACTTACCACCCTGCTCTGTGGGAAGCCCAAGTCCCTGTCCTGGAGTCCCAGCGCCCATAAAGCATTTGAGAAACTCAAGACCGCATGCAGCATGGCCCCCATCCTTCGTCATCCAGATCCCCATTTGCCGTTCGTGTGCCCCACGCCTCCACCACGGGAGTCGGGGCCGTGCTGTCCCAGCAGTTTGGTGAGCCTCCACACCTCCAGCCTTGCGCATACTATTCAAAGAAATTAACCCCAGCGGAGCAAAATTATGACATCGGAAACAGGGAGCAGTTGGCCATCAAGCTGGCCTTGGAAGAATGGTGGCATTGGCTGGAGGGAGCTAACCGTCCATTCAAAGTCATCACTGATCACAAGAATCTCCAGTACCTCCTTGAAGCCAAGAGGCTCAACCCTCGACAAGCCTGCTGGGCTGTGTTCTTTACCCGGTGTGATTTCACCATTACCTACCGTCCTGGAAACCGTAACTGCAAGGCCGACGCCCTATCTCGTCTTCACTCCCCCGATACTCCTTCGGATCTCGAGCCGATTCTCCCTCCAGCCCTCATTGTAAACCCAATCATCTGGAACATCGACAAGGACATCAGAACCGCCACTCTTACCGAACCCGCTCTGGGCTCTGTTCATTATGTACTGGGCTCTGGACATCCAGGCAGCCAACGGATCCTCTCGCTTCTCCAAGCTCGGTGCTGGTGGCCCAGTATCTCCCGTGACGTCGACAGGTACGTCCGCAGTTGCTCAGTCTGTGCCATGTCCTTGTGTCCTCGTCACCTTCCCGTGGGCAAGCTCGTACCTCTCCCCATTCCTCGTCGACCCTGGTCATACATGGGAATTGATTTTGTGACTGACCTACCTGAATCCGAGGGTCACACTTGTATACTAGTGGCAGTGGCCGCTTCTCAAAGGCTTGCAAGTTAATTCCCCTCCGTGGACTGCCTACGGCCCTTGAGATCGCAGGATACCAGAGGATATTGTCTCAGATCGCGGTCCACAGTTCATCTCCCATGTTTGGAAAGCCTTCTTCCACCTGCTAGGAGTCACGGTGAGCTTGTCCTCTGGTTCCCATCCTCAGACGATCGGCCGGCTGAACGGAAGATCCAAGAACTCGGACGGTACCTCCGCGCATACTGCCAGGAAGATCAGTACAGCTGAAGCCGCTTCCTCCCGTGGGCCGAGTATGCACAGAATTCATAAGAGACATAAGAGCTTTGCGGATGCCCGACGTGCCCCAACTCCCATTTACCACCCTGGAGACCGGGTATGGTTATCCACCCGGGACCTGCGACTCCGCCTGCCCTGCGAGAAGCTGATTCCCCGCTATATTGGTCTGTTCACGATCTAGAGGCAGATCAACGAGGTCACCAACCAGCTCCAACTGCCACCCAGGTATCGAATTCACCCCACGTTTCCCTATTAAAACCGTGCTCTTCATCCACTCCAGATCAACACGATCAGGATGAGCCTCCTTGTCCGGAGATTTTGGATCAGCCTCTGTGTACCAGGTCCGAGACATCATGGACTCGCCGGCGACGGGGTGGCCGGCTGGAGTATCTAGTTGATTGGGAGGGCTACGGACCAGAAGAGCAATCCTGGGTGGTCCGGGACGATATCCTCGATCCTATGTTACTACAGGAATTTTATCGCGTCCACCCTGACCGTCCCGCACCCAGAGGCCATGGTGCCCCCGTCGCCGCATGAGGGCGTCTGGAGCCACCCCTGGAGGAGGGAGTAGTGTCAATCACCCGCACCTGCAGTCACTCATCAGCACAATCATCGTCCGGTCTACAGTTCACTACCCCGAACAGTTACCAGACCCCATATGCACTAACCTGTGAATACGAGACACTAATCAGTTCCCAGCTGTGACTTCCAGAATTGGACATTGCATCTAGTCACTCATCTGCTTCTCTCACAGCAGCATTCTGTTAATAAACCATCTTGTTATCACTTACCTGTTTCTCCTGGCTCTGTTTGTGACAAACGTTTTCCTTTGACATGTTCAAAATTAAATATAAATAATTTAATAACTACCATTTCTTCCCTTTAGTTTGACGTAATGTCCTATGGTGTGACACACATAAAAGAACCACAGATTTGTTTTTATCACAAAATATCTTTTTAAAAAAATTGAGTATTGCAAGATACAAATATCACTCAACTTAAAATGGTATAATTTTCAGCAGTTTTGAACAAACAACAGCAAAGTTTGTCTTGTTGTCAAAGTTTGTCTTGAAATTGTCCAACAAGTCATGGGGAAAAAATATGTTAATTATAATTTCATATTAAATAAATAGCACTATATGAAAATAAGTGTCTAACAATGAAGCTAAATCACTCTCTTGCTATTTATGTATTATTAAGAGGTTTGTTTTCTTATTTTTTTCTATGTCACACCAAAGGACAAATTTATGGTACAGTTCAGTAAAAAATGTTTAAAAAAAGCAGTGAAGTTTGTGACCCTTTATATTTTCTCAAAGATCAGACTTCACACTACATAAATATATGCATTTTGTTTTACAACTACCCATAAATATATATGCATACATGCATGCTATTTTTATTGTTTTATATCAACACCTCTGATCAGCATCAATTTAACTTGAAACTAGTCAAATACATTAGGTTTTCCTCAGTCAACTAGTTGTACAGGCAACCCACTGGCTAATCGATTTTGAAAATATGTTTTGCTCATCCCTAATGGCTACTTCATCAGTGAAGACAAGAAAAAAGTTCCAGTAAAGCGAATCATGACCAGGCTCGCATCAGTCTACTTAGCAGAATGGATTCTGTAATTCAACCCATGATGATGTTGGAATTTACCTCCACAGACATGGACTCTATCTCGACAAAATATGTCAAATAGAGGTTCATCGTCTTCTTCACACACCACACTGATTGATTTGGACATTTGGAGCCGAGTGGTAACATGGGGAATCACTGAAATGAATGAAGCCTCCCTTTTGCAATGGTACATTAAGCTATTTGCGGCAAGAGATGAAAAAAGTTAATACGAGACTAGCAGTTTTCCAACCGTTTCCTGTGGGATTTTTCTCAATTACATGCCCGTCGCTCCGCAGTGGAGTGAAGCTCAGAAATTTCATTCGGAGTTAATATGATGTTAATACTTGTGCTGAAGATGACTGCATTACTAAAAGGTTGGACGAATTAACCTACACACAAAAATAGCACGCAGGTCCACACATATCCATTCCGATCCCCTGAAACGTGGCTAAGCCCGATGATTTGTTTTGACTGGCATGACATTTTGACTGGCACATGCTTGATTTTTGCACATTGGAGTGGGACATAGAGATTCTGCAGCGTGAATGCTTTAGATAAAACTTGTCAGAATTCTTAACACAAACAGAACAATAAAAATCAATGTCATGCAGTTTGTGATAAACACGCTCTGATGGGACTACATTATGAATGGCCTTTGTTTGTTATACATCTAAAACATGCATAAAGTTTAAAAAGGGTCAGACACCCTGTGAGAAAGCCCAGCCACAAAGGACATTTCAGTAACAGTTTTTATGTTCCAGTAACTTCACTAGAAATTGTGCACTGAAACATTTATGAGTCTACGTTGTTGCACTTGCATGTTTAATAAAGATGCAGAGTGATTCATACGCATTCAGTTACGGCAAACCATGCATGGAAGTCAACTATATTAGCCAACGGCCATTCCCAAGAACACACACACACAATCCAACTGTATCTGCTTCTGGATGGAAGATCCTTTATGTTTATTCCCCCCCCAAAAAAACTGCTCCTTAAAAGCAATAAAACTAATGATTTATATTCATTTTTGAAGTATATTTGTATGAAAGTTTACATGAAAGTTTAATAACAAAAACTTTTTAAGTACGCAACTTAATTTTGTTTCCACTCATAATGCACCAATAGTGCAATGTAAATTAAACAGGAAACTTTATAATCCTCTTAACATACATTATTTGCACTGCAAACAATTAAGAACGACTTTCTAAAAAGAATTCCAAAGGCCCTCTTCCGGTTGTCACTGCGGGCTACGCATCCCAACGATGAGCCGGTAAACTCTTTAAAGGTTGAAATGAGGCTCGCAAGCCTCTGAATAGTTGTTAGAGCAAAATCATTAGGCTAGAGGGAGAAATTTGCATGCAAATCTTAGAAACACTCGGTGGGTATATCCTTCAATTTTAACTTTCCTCATGGACCCTGAAGCAACAGACGCCATTGTGTGTGAGGAGTTTCAAGTTCTCCTGACTTTAATGACCATACAAAGCCAAAATTATGGCAAATGTGGTTATAAATTCAAAACCAAATCTGTTACAAGACCTCAAAAGCATTTTAAAACGGCAAATCCACTCGAGCCTGCAGCTGTAAACTTAATTAAGGTGCCATGGTTCTTTACCCATACTTCACTGGTGCCATGATCATTTACTAGACCATTTCTGCTCCCAATAATTCCAATTAAATAGCTTTTTGGTGCTACTCTCCAATATATCAGGGAGGATTTTGCAACCATTTAAAAATGTGAACATGTAAATGCATTGTAAAACATGTCCTTTTGTAGTACTATTGTTCAGGAAGAACAATGGCAAGCTTTTCACCAGTTCCTTTTCTTCCTCAGGACCATAAATCACACCTTCCTTTTCAGAAAGGATGATACCACAGTAAACTCAAAGGATGTACAGTTGAAAATAGACCACTGGCAGAGCACAATTCGAAAGCCTTCTCACAGGAAAGAAGCTGTGTGACATCTCAAAAAGTTGCTGTTTGGTTCAAAGCGTGGCATATTAATGCATAACGAATACTATTATTTGGATGAATAAAAATACGATGCAGGATAATATTTATAAAGCTGCCAATAAGCTGTGTTTTTCTAATGTACTGTGGCATTAACCACTAGCAATATTTTTAGCACAGGAGGAAGAAGAGAATGATGAAAGTACTTTTCGGATGAAAACTGTACGGAACATGATAATTCCATTCCCTCTTGCTCTAAGCATTGACAGTGAGGGCTCTGATTTATTCATGAACCTTGCGCATGCAGGGGGGGGGTGCCAAAAAAAAAGTTGCTGAGAAAAGCAAATTACAGTTTCAAAACAAATCAAACCAAGGTGTGGACAAGGCATGTCTGGCACCCTCTCCTTAACTCTACTGGAAAAACTATTTGTCTCAACATGAACCAATTAAAGCATCTCCCTCTTCAAAATTCACCTTGGGAAACACTTTGGAGAGCAACAATCTTTGTTCTAGCAGAAATAGAAACAAATTTCTTTGAGGAGAGTGCTTCTTATTAGGGCATTTCATCATCTTGTTGGGCTTGTTTACCGAGAAATCGTACCTTTCAGTGTTGTTAGTGGTCTACTGGAATATTTTGGCTTTTAGGGCAGCAGAATCACATCTCCTGCAAAAAACAAAAACAAAAAAAATCTAAATGTCCTCACCAAGTACCTTCAAATGTCCTCCTTAAGCATATCATATCAGCATATCATATGCTTGCTAAATTTCACATAACATGCATATCAGGGTCCATGTCTGGATCCAATTCATAATTTTCTATTTTAAACATGAAAGGCCTGACATATAAAACAAAAGTCTGAAAAATCACTCTGAAAAAACCCGAATTCCGGAAATGTTGGGACATTTTTAAATTTGAATAAAATAAAAACTAAAAGAATTTCAAATCACATGAGCCAATATTTTATTCACAATAGAACATAGATAACATAACCAATGTTTAAACTGAAAGTTTGAAAATTGTATGTACAAAATGAGCTTATTTCAAATTTGATGCCTGCTAAAGGTCTCAAAATAGTTGGTACGGGGGCATGTTTACCATGGTGTAGCATCTCCTCTTCTTTTCAAAACAGTTTGAAGACATCTGGGCATCGAGGTTATGAGTTTCTGGAGTTTTGGTGTTGGAATTTTGTCCCATTCAACAAAGGTCTTCGGCCTTGTCCCTTACGCACAGAGATTTCTCTAGTTTCTCGGAATCTTTTGATGATATGCACTGTAGATGATGCGATTTGCAAAGCCTTTCCAATTTGACGTTCAGGAATGTTGTTTTTAAAGTATTCCACAATCTTTTTACACACACTTTCACAGATTGGAGAGCCTCTGCCCATCTTTACTTCTGAGAGACCCTGCCTCTCTAAGACATCCCTTTTATAGCTAATCAAGTTACAGACCTGATGTCAATTAAATTAGTTGCTAGATGTTCTCCCAGCTGAATCTTTTCAAAATTTCTTGCTTTTTCAGCCCTTTGTTGCCCTCGTGCAAACTTTTTTGACACCTGTAGCAGGCATCACATTTGAAATGAGCTCATTTAGTGGATAAAAGTGTAAAATTTCTCCATTTAAACATTTGTTGTGTTCTCTATATTATATTGTGAATAAAATATTGGCTCATGTGATTTGAAAGTGTTTTAGTCTCCATTTTATTAAAATTTTAAAAACGTCCAAACATTTCCGGAATCCAGGTTGTTATAAGATTTTTCTAAAACAATGTTGCAACTGTAGCTTCAGTTCAGCAAGTATTCATCTTGAAATACTAACAAATTAAAATGTTCTCTTAGGTTTTATTTATAAAAATCAGCAAAGATTTCACTGCAAAAGACATGTCCCATTACCTGAAGGTGGACCATTTTAGAATCATACTAAAAGACCTTTTACTTCTAAAAAAGTATAAACTATCAATCAGATGACAGAAGGCATGCAGTAGATTGTGTACTAAAGGTTTTTCAGCCATATTTTGATCAATGTGATTATAGGCCTTAGAAAATGACAGATCAAATATGAAAGAGTGATCTTTATAGGGTTAATACTGCACATTGAAGATATCTGTCACATCAGATGTAACACAATCACTGCTCCTTCCAACATTTAAGGATCCTGTTATATATTACAAGCATGCATTATTTTCAAAGGGAACTGGACTAACACCCGACTGGAGGCAGCTGCTTATGATATGTGAGTTGTGACATGAGCAGACAGCGGTTTGCTGGAGGTGCTCAACCACAGCGCTGTACCATCTATCACTAAGATCACTATCACCTTGCTGGAGATGAGACCTGTAGACTTCAATCCCACAGATGGAGTGGCTTGTAATCTACACTCATAACCAAGAAGAGCAGACAATTCCAGAGCTAAAATCTCCATTTCCATACTTTTGACCAATGAACTTGCCTGATTTTTCAGTCATATATAATTGCGATTCACAACAAAAATGACAGCTACAGTGATAATTATATTACCGTCCACAGGAATGGACTATAAGGTTCTGTTTATTAAAATTGTGTGTTGATGTTTTGTTTTATACCACTTTAAATGCTCAAGATCTTTAAATTTGGGTGGCTGTCAAGGTTTTTTCTCATTCATCAACAGGGGGAAAAAAAGCTCTGAAAGTAATTCCAACAATATTGTTATTCCATGACATCATTGTTTAAATTGTGGTGCGGAGTTCATTATTTTGTTTTCTTTTTCTTTGTCCTTGGTGTGGACAAGCCTTTAGGAATTTCAAATTAACATGATTTCAAAAGTAACCCTATTCACTTGCCATAATTGTTTTCTATTACCACTTATGTAATTTGCGTCGCACAAGCTAACCAATAGCCAAATAGTTATTCAATACTTAAATATTCAATATTTTACAAGTAAGCATAGCTAGAAAAATATATATATATACAGTATATGGACCAAAGAAATCTCCATGACTTTACCAAGAGTATTTTTAAGAGTGTTCAACAATTGGAAATAACAATTTTTTGAAATTCTCAGATTTTCCAGGTTTTCCATCACATAAAAATCCAGCAAAATAACGGAATGCACTAAATTAAAATAAAAAAGAAAGAAACAATGTTATTATAATACAAATAAAGCATAGCCCTGAAGCTTTGCAGGAGTTAATTTGGGTCAGTGGGTCTCATTCACTAATAATTGCACAGATTATTCTTATTTATGCACACAGGAGAACTTTTCAGGAACATTTTTGCCTAATCCACAACATGTGCGTACAAACATGAATTTGTTTAGAACATCATTCTAACGTCAATTAATTTTGAGTTTCAAATTAATTTATTCAATATGAGCAACTGCATGCCTAGGATTTGAAGATAATTTGCATAAAACACACCCCAAACCATATCAATTTAAGGGTTCTCTAAGCAATATTACATGATCGCAGCAAACAGATGACAATCTCTGAGGACGCATTCTTGCCTGATAGCATACGCAGCAAGATCCTCTAATAAAATGCTAAATATGTCATTCTCAAAATCAGTTTAACACCTTTTATACAGACCTATAGATGATTGATGTTTGGATCTCAGGCAAACGGTCGCTCATTTAGAATAAGGAACAAATTCACGTATGTATGCACATGTTGCAAATTAGGCCAACATTTTCAGTTCACTATTATTATTAATACAAATCAAATAGTCAGCAGAAAGGAACAAGTGCGGTGCATTCTCAATTCAAAATCATAGCTTTGGTAAGTGTGTGTGTTGGTTGGGGGAGGCTGATACGTTAAGAGTTATCTCTCTGGAAAGTTGCTTTATTAGCAGATGTTAGCAGAAGGTTATACACTAAACACCATCTGGAGCCATGGCAAGAGAAGCTGCTGTACTTCAATAATCAACCATACAGAATGACATCAGACATACAGAAAAAGCAAGTGTGCACACACACTTGTCCTAATCATTATTTATTCAGCTTCTGGTTTTTACACGCATGGGAATCTCAAGTATCCTCCCAGAAGCATTCAGAGCTGAAAATTTCAAGGGAGATTGGTAAGTACTCTAATGCAGGGAATGTTTTATAGCAGTATAGAGGATTTGCAGAAACAGAAATAATATTACATGCACACAAACTACTTTGTGATAAGAAAGCATATGGTCACATCTGGCTTTATTTATTTTGTGATCATGTTAATGGAAGATAGAACTGGTATCACCTGAATCAGCTGTTATTTAGTTTAATTTGATACAAAACATCCACACAAACTATTCACCTAACTAGAATTTAATGGCCTTATTTGAACTTGAAAAATATTTTACTGTAGGCTACATCAACTGGACAAATACAGATTTCACACAATGGATCAATGAACACACTTCTGTTTGTAAACGTGATTATTCACTCACAAACTGTCTGTTGCTAGCTTATGTTTACATATTAATTTAGACAGTTCAGTTCAACTACTTTAATTCGAAACATTAGGTAATATCAAACTTGATTAGAAATATAGTGCAAATTAGATTAGATTAGATTCAACTTTATTGTCATTGCACATCTAAGGTACAGGGCAACGAAATGCAGTTAGCATCTAACCAGAAGTGCAATAAGCAGAGGTACAGGATATACAGTGCCTACAATATGTTACATATGTACAGAATATACAGATAAGGCAGTAGTACTATGGACATAATTTACAAGTTTTTAAATACTATCAGTATGATATACAGATGGGTGATATGAACATACTATACAGATGGATTGTGCAGTAAATGTATGTACACTATGAGCAAAAACTATGAAAATAATTACAAATGGATATCAATAAGCTATAAATTAAGATATATAAACACTAGTGCAATGAACATTGAAAGTGCATAGAAATAAAAATTTACAGTACATAGTACTCAGTGTGTAGATTGGTTGTTTTTTTGTTTTGTTATCATTGAAACATGCGTCAAACCGATGCGTCGCGTCTCACGCTATTCCATCTTTAAGGTGATAGCTGTCCAGGTCTGATACACGCGCAGTACTGTCACACATGTGTATTTTAGAACGCTACATGGAACAAATCTAAACAGATACGAGTTTAAACTTATGAAGAACTCGGTCGTGACTGATTCATAATTCACAAGATTATTGAATGAGCGATATTTTGACGCTACAGAGTAACGCGAGGAACACAAGTGTTCTTCAGGTGATAGATTCGCTGGATAACTCATAAAACGCAGCAAACGCGTGGCGCGTATTAACGCGTCCCCGTATTACTACAACATAACATCAGTTAATCAGGTATTTAGATGTACTAAACACATCATTTATATCTGGATAAACACATTGCAGTAATGAAATCGATCGCCTTACCTTTAAATCAAGCTCGGTTCCAGTAAATGCCGTGAATGGAGACAGTGGGGAGCGATGTGGTCTGCTGGAGACACGGTGAGGTCTGTTGTCCGAACTGTTGCCTGTCTCCTCTCAAAGCGCATGTAGGCTATTCTTAACTGAACGAAACCCCTCCCCTGCTTCACATGATATTTTCAGCCACATTGTATTGAGGAACCGATCAGTTTGTCCAAATCCATACCTAAATGAACTACCTGTGATGTCGAAATTGTTTGCTAGCCCTTATCCATACGCACTTGGCAAACTGTAGGCTAATATGCACATTTTTAAATTTCATCTGTCAGGTCGTCAAAACATATGCCATGGAGTCAGTGTTTTGCACGAAATTTCTTGGTAAAGGGATAATTTGGTAACAATTTATTTTAGGGTCTCTTAGCTAGTTGCTTATTAGCATGCATATTACTAGAATATTGGCCATTTATTAGTAGTAATTTAGCACATGTTAATGCCTTATTCTACACGACCTTATTCTACATCCCTAATCCTACCCAATACCTAAATTTAACAACTACCTTACTACTTATTAATAAGCAGCAAATAAGGAATTGATTGAGGAAAAAGTCATAGTTAATAGTGAATAAGTGTTCCCTATTCTAAAGTATTACCTAGTATTTTACAGTCACAGCCAAAACAACAAAAGACAGGTTAAACTGAACCCTTTGGAATATATCTGTGTAAATAAACCAGTTTATTTATTTTTTTGCAGGTGCTTATGGTTCCTTAGACACGTGACCTGTTTAAATATATTTTCTGATCTTCATACTATTCTAAAGAAAATGAATGTAAAGAATGTAGAATCCTGAAAAAAAAAAACACTTAAAACTTTAGATAACATGAACTAAAAATGAGCAATATTTCTACAGCATTTATTACATGTTACTAATGCATTATTAAAATTAAAAGTTGTGCTTGTTAACATTAGTTAATGCACTGTAAATTAACATGAACTAACAATGAACAACTGTATTAACATTAACAAAGATTAATACATACTGTAATAAATGTATTGTTCATTGTGTGTTCATGTTAGTTAAAACATTAATTAACATTAATGCAAGAACATTTCACAAGAAGTTGTTTCACTTGTATGAATTAGAAATAAATATCCAAATATATTTACACTGATCTGTTCATTGTCACTGTTAAATACTTATCAATGAGTCATTTTAGTGTTATCTAACATACTGTAAATATACTGCTGTAACAGGCCTATGTTTTTAAAGAAGTCTTTTAACTTAACTCCTGCTCACATCCCACAAGGCCAGCTGCTGAAACTACCTTTCCTTGGTTTACTCCTTGAAAAGAGACTCTTGAAAATATGTCTGGTTTTCTCATTTTCTTTCAATTCCAACCATCATTAGCAACAAACTCTCACAGTTAGAGATAGTTTTCTATCCTCATAGCTGGAAAAGACCTGGCATGAGGGAATTTGTCTCTTTGTACTTTCTTCCTCCGTAATTGTGACCTTTTCTGATGGGTTCTGTACCCTTTCCTGCAGACAGATGAGGACCCTTGCAGTCTCCCAAACGTGTGGAAGCAAGCAGATGGTCGGCTTGTCCTTTTTTTTAGTTTTCAACAAAGGCACACAAGGTATAAAAGCACATTAAAGTAATATTAACATTACAGATTATAACCTGAAGGGACATGTATGCAAAGAACTGTCCTCCGGAGGGTATCACTTGAGCTCTGACTGTTCGCATATCAATACTCCAAGTTCCCTAGCGAAAAACCACCAACGGAAATAGAAAGGATATGGCAAGGATACCGCAAAGCTCAATTTCATTATCTACAGGGAAAGACGGAGAGAAAGAGAGAGAGTGTCAAGAGTTCCAGGAATATAAACTACACCTAGGACAAATATACAGCTATCAGACACGTTCATACAATTAAGATATTTGTTTCATGTAATTACCGCAAAATCCGGTGGGATGCCGAGCGTTACACAATGAACTTCCTGATACTGCTGAAGCTTGCAGATGAATGACTGGCTGAGAAGTGTTATATGATTCTGAAGGTTGATGGAGAAAGTGACTTTTACACAGACTACAGTGGCAGGGTGTTGATTCGGCACATTATTTCACTTCGCTTTGATGTTTACGCCTATCTAGCCTTTCAAATGACTCCTAATGCAGTGTGCTGGAGGTGGGTGGAGATGAATAGGCTTTGGTTAGTGGGCGATTTTGTAGAGCTTTTGACTGAAGTTCTACATTTTAATAACCAACCGGGACTCGTTTTACTGTTCGCTGGGTTTACATCGATGTACAAAGTGCTTTATGGGAGACAGTGGATGCCTTTTATTTTAAATAGTCAACTCATAAATGTCTAAAAAGTGATAAAGAGAAACAGCAAAATTTATCAACAAGATACAAAGAAACAGAAAACAACCAGATTTTTAAGGAATTAATGCATTTTTTTAAGAAAGATGGATTCAAAATATCAAAAGTGACAGTAAAGAAAAACAATTGCAATATTCCAAAATATTTTTAATAAAAGCTGTTTTTTATGAAGAACTTTCTCTTCATCAAAAAATCCTGATAAAAGTGTCACATTTCCACAAAAACATTGAGTAGCACAACAGTTGCCAAAACTGATAATTATATATACTGTATATATATATATATATATAAATTGCAATAAATAAATTGCATTTTTAAATATAATAGTTGTTTTAAATTGTAATAACATTTCAGAATATATTTTGTTCTCTATTTTGAGCTATTTTATGGCTTTAGAAGACTAGAAGAGTAAATAATGACAGAATTTTCATTTTCTGAGTGAACTATTCTGTTGATTTCTTAATTTTTTTTGCAGGAAGCCACCATCACACTTCTTGAATTGTGTTATTATGAGAAAAAGCATATGCACACTGAAAAACACCCTGGTTTGTAACATTTTCTTCATCCTCTGGTCCAATGTAATGCAGTTAACTTACAGCGTACAGTGATCATTATTGCATTGTCCCTCTGTACTCCAATTAGTGCATGAACTTTCAAAGTGCAGCATTAACTTCCCTTTGAGCTCCTGCAGCTCATTTACACTCAGTACAGCACAGACACATATAGAGTCATGTGTGCTGTCATCAAATCCCCAATGTGTCACTTGGCAAACACAATCTGACACACTCATTCTCTGCTTAGAACAAGGGCCTCAGTTAAAAAGTTTAAAAAAGACTGACCTTTTCTTTGCCTAATGTGACAAGATACATCCTTATATAAATGTCACAGTAAATCATACACCTTCAGATATGACTTTGAATCAGCTTCATACAGATACTCCTATTAAAGCAACTATGGCTTAAACCACATGCTCTCAAACTTTTTTAACATCAGTGGTTAGCCCTTCACAAATCAACGATTATTCATATTTTTTCTGCATTGATCAAAAAAATAAAAAAATAAAAATTGAGCAACATGCCATATTGTGAATAAAAATAATATTTTTTTCATTTTTTTTTACCTTTGCTATGCTATTTTGGCCAAATTAGCATAACTGCCTAATTTTGCCTATTTTTGAGTTGCAAGGTCTATTAAAGTTCACCCATCTTTTTAGAAGCAACTGAAACTCTTCTGTCAAGCTGGGTAATTTATCATGATGCTCAAAGCTACATTCAGTTTTTGAGTCAATAACAGGCCTCTCTAAAAGCTTGAAATGAAATTGAGCATATAGATGCTTACTTTGTGGGTAAATTGAATATTTTCTCACATTTTTCACATTAGATTTTTTTAATAAGATTTTTGAATGTCTTTGAAAAAAGTCAATAATGCTCTTCAAGGCTACATTTATTTGACCAAGATATAGTACTTTATATACATTTACTTTAAATATACATTATATAATAGTTTCTTACTTTGAACGTAAATGGAATAATGTCCCACCTTGTCAATCACTTTTGTTTTTGCTGGTTTTTATGTGCATGCAGATGGTATGTTGAAGTCTCCTATTAAAATCTTCCATTGCAGAAGAGTGCATTAAAGTCTAAGACACATTGAGAAATTGAATATATAGAACATCGTATATTGATTAGAAATGAAAAATAAAAATGGCAATTTTAATAAAGTTATATTGTAATTTTCCATGTGTCATGTCCAGTTTGAGAACCTCTGGCCTTTAGTAGTCTGCCATCACATATAAGGTCTGAGCATGGTTAGGATTCACTACTAGAGACACGGCTTTCATCATACCTGCTGTCAGGGAGATATTGCAAGCGATGCACTGGACTGTGTGAATACCACACAGCAATTCACATTCTGAGTTTCTGCCTGTCTTTGTGTTTGAGTGCATGAGAGTGTGTGTCTTCCCAGATGAAACAGCCCGAAAGCTTACTGTCTCTGGCGATTTCTTTCATATTATTTGAAAAGGTGAATGCTTAGTGAAAGGAAGATTCACTTCTAGTCCTAGTCAAAAGAAAACTGTCTAACAATGTAAATATACTGAATAGTGACGTAGCAAAGTGCTGGGCAGCAGAGTTGTGCACCATTTAAATTAGTTTAAATTAATTGAAATTCAAACAAACAAACTAAAAAATTCAACTGTTCTTTTTAACTAAAAAAAAAAAAATTGAGGACAAACTATGTGTATATATATATATATATATATATATATATATATATATATATACACAGTATATATATTCAGTAAATAAATTCAGTAAAATCTTTTGTCATTGCACTTTAAATTTCAGCTTTCTGTTTTTGGCCAATTCAATACAAATTCCAAAACATTTATTCTAATGTTTCACAGAAAGATAGATCCTGCCAGCGAATGTTCTTACATTTGGACAATGCAGAGTAATTGCACTGTGAAGGAATGAATACCCCTTAAATAGCAATGCAGGATCCCTAGTTAGACATGCCGAAAAAGGACAGATGGGAATCATTGCATTCAGAGCAGTGTCTCTGAATGGTAAAAAACAAACAAACAAGGCAAACCAACCTTTTGCGTTTCACATCTGAACTTTTCAATCAGAGACTGACCCATCGCTAATAAGTGACATCCCTGGCACAATCCGTAATTGATGAGCTACCACTGCAAATTGCTTCACAGGGGAACGCAGCAGTGCCATTTGGAGAAAGTAAATGCCTGCGAGACGGACCCCTGACACATCAAACCAGCTCTATATATGCCACCTCACACAGGAGAGAATGGAAGCTCCTTCCTTTTCTTAAGGAGCTTAGAGAAGCTCCATTTGCAAACCATTTCCAACACTACAGGTGAATAGGAAAAAAAAAAAATAATGAATAGACATTACTACACTTTGCCCAACTGATTAAATCGCAGTACACTAAATTTTTTGTTTTGTATTACAACATTTTCAGAAATCTTATGCCTAAATATGCTATTTTTGCTGAATTAAATATGCACTAATTTGCATACATTTCCAGAACAGAATCATGGACAATAGTTCAAGCCAGGTTCAAAATCCTTGTTTTATTTTAAAGATGTGTATTGTAATTGAAATCTACAGATACAAAGTAATAAAATAAACACTTAAATGTGTATTTTGTATATGTTTTGTTTCCACTAGTCTGAAAAAAGACATTATGGAATAGGCCAAAATCTCAAAATTGACCAGTGCCTAAAAAAACAAAAAAAACAATTTTTTTTGGCAGTAGTAAAATGTTGTAGTAAATTTTGCCTTAAAGTTGACATGAGTGCCAAGGCCAAGTTCCGCTTCTTAAATGGGCTTTGTGTGGACATGATTCTATGTAACCTCTAAAGTGTACAAATACTATATGTGCTAGGCAAGAGGAAAAACACTAAACATTATGCTGGTAGTTTCAACTTTGACATCTGACTGGATGAGCCACATACAAAGGTGCATTACTTCACGTCATACCTAACAGCACTTCTTAATCGTGGTAAAATTACTATATAATGGCTGTTTATAATGGCTAAAGGGCAGGGTGCAGAAACTTCAGCTTAAGTAGCTAGTTGTTCAGTCTTTCTACACTGAGTTTCTCCTAATTGCTTCTACAGGGAGAAGATTCTCAAGTGAGGGGAAATGGCTCGTGACCCAGTTTTTGACCTGACCAAGAGAGAACCTTTTGTGACCTAACCCGACCTTTTTAGCCATAATTCCCAGCCCTGGGATAGACTTGCTGTCCACAATCCGGTCCAATTACAACAGTTTTGTAACAACTGTATTTCAGGCATTTGAGATCTCTACAGTTCTTCACAGGTCACTTATTTTAAAACTAACATTTTCCCAAAGAAATCATGAGAAAGTGATCTGTTAACATTCCCAATCATATAAATGGATTTTGCTGCTGCTAAAGTTCTGCAAGTCCTAGGTGATTTCTAATATAACATTTCTGGTCCAAAATGTCATGTGACTAAACATACACTTAACTAGTGACTATACTGAGCTTTGACAAAGCAGCACACTGAGGAAATTATCAAAAAGCAAAACATCTTCTAAATTACAACTAAACAATTTCCAATGTATATAATGTTTGCATTTGTTAAATCAAATAAAGAATACATAAAAATACTTTTGATGTGAATAGCAGTTTAACCAAGTTAAAGCCTCTCAAACTTGTGTAACTTTTTTTTCTCTTTGTGTCTGTTGTCTGTTTCTTCAAATCAGTTCAAAGGAGGTGAGAAATGTTCCTGTTGACTCAGGAGCGAGAACATCAAGTTGCAAATCTTCTCCTAAAATAATATGTTTTTCCCCCAAATACAACAAGATATGTTCAGCACTCTTGGTATCAACTTAAGTGTTAAAAAAGTTGACCTAATTTGTAGAAAATGAATGGGTTAGGAAAACTGTCTACTAAGATGCACAAATACATTTTAATTAGCATTATGAAAATATACAGTGCTTTTATTTATTATGATATGGAGCCTTGCAAAAATTCCTTATGCAATTGCAAAGTTGCATTGCTGTGTAGCTAATGCAAACAATGATTCATAAAGCACACACTTTAAATCAGAAGTCAGTTTGACTTTTAACAAACAAACTAAATCAATAACTTCAAGGTCCACTAAGTAATTACACATTCATGGTTCGCTGCAAGGAGGTCTGGAATACCTGGAGAAAGCTATATGTTAGTGTTCCCATTCATCACAATAGCAGTTGTTCAGCCCATGCACACAGTCCCAGAAGTACAGACCATTTTGAACATATTTCATTTTCAAACATATAAAAGGGTAAGAACATAGACGGCACAAAATCTCATCCCAATACTTTTAATTTTGTCATGTCTTCTGAATATAAACATTTGTGAAATTTAGTCAGTTGAAACGGTTTTGAGGTTAATTAATTTAATTTGGTATCTGGAAAATGTTGATCTATGGCATTAGGTTGAATATCACAGTCTTTTTTTTTTTTTTGCTCTGTTTGTTAATGGTTATCTGGCTTATCTTCTGTGTATGTTTTTATAATTTTCTCTCCTGTAAAGCACTTTGGTCAGCCGAGTGGCTGTTATAAATGTGCTATACAAATAAAATGAACCTGAACTTGGTGGATTTGTGGGCACATTAATGTTTTAGATTTGTGGAGTAAAACTGAAAAAATTGATCGACACAATAGGCCCTAAGTGGCATGTTGTTACTAGTGTTATTATTTTTAAATATAATACTTATTGTAATTGATGGGGTTATTATTTAATATTTCATAATGTAGATGTAAATTTCAGGCACCTTTGCTTTTCATTCAAATCTATAGGCTAATAGAGTAAAATGATTGCATTTACTTTCACAGTGTTTTTATTATGATAGAAGTTAGAATACATATGTCTACATATGACATACAATAGTTGATTTAGTATTTTATGTTAATCACACTATCTACAGAAATATATTAAGAATTATTAAGAACATTAATAAGTTATGGGAACCTCTTACCACAGTAATAATTTAACATTTTGTGCTATATATACTAAATTAGCCAATGTTATTATGCTATTTTTATTTAGTGCACCTTTAAAGGTGAGGATACGTACCTTTAAAAAGATAAATATACAGTATATGAAACTGCATCAAACACATCAAAGCAAAAGCAAGGTTTGAAGCCAAAAGCAAAAAGCATGTAGAGAATCGTCATAACAACAATAAGAAAAAAGCATGAGACTCGCTCTGTAGTGGTTAGTGGCAGCTCAAATGAGAATTCCACTCTGCATACATGAAATAGAAAGAAATTGCCCTGAGTGTCAGTAGGACAACTACAGGATCTCTCCTTAATGTAGGGAACATGTCAAGGTTGCCCTACTTTTTAAAAAGCAAATGAATGATGCACCACATTCAGGAGAAAACTTTTGTCTTTTTTTCGCTCGTGCAACTGATGCTAACAGTAGGTGGATGTGTGTGCGCTATATCCAGCGTAGAGGTTTGCCCTATGAGTGTCGTATCTATCTGTGCATCTCACTTACTCAAGGTTGCAGTGAGATGATAAACTCTACTTCCAGGCCCATTATGATTTTTATTCCCCTGCTGGTAATGGGGCTTGACAAGAAAATCTGGCTGTAAGTAATTAAGAGGGCTGTGCAGTGCCCCTAATCTGAATATGAAAAGAATGTTCCTGAATTTCAAACATGAACATGATTTGCTCCACATTCGTTCATCGTTTAATGATTTTCTAAGCCATTTTGTGCTTTGTGGTTGTTTCTTTGTCACTATGGGCTGAATTAAATGCTATTAAGCATACCTTCTGTTTTTATTGACATGCCCCATCAGCAATTACAACTCTCTGATCTAAAGTTGATTTCTCCAAGGAGTGAGAAGACTCACAACTGGATGTTGGTGAAGAAATAAAGTACAGTAAATATTATGAAATACCACATGAGATGTGTGTTTCCGCTAATGTTTCAAAAGCAACACATGTCCTCTATCATTATGGAAAGCCAGTAAACTGGGCCACTCAGCACCACGGGACCACCCCACTCTTCATCCAGCTGCCCACTGTGCAAACATGTTCAATGATACATGTTCAAGATCTTCTAGAATATCAGATCATTTTCTTCAGAGAAAATACTATTCATTAAAATGTCCATTGCAGCGGGTTAGGATGAAATAGTCAAACTTTTTAATGCTAAGTGCCTCCAAATATAATGATATAAACAAATATAATGTGACAACCCATTTCTTAAATATAAATAAAGCTACTGCATGTAATTTCATATATAAAGACCCATTCATATTTATCAAATTCATAGAAAGTCTAAACTTTGATATATGAATTTATCAAAGCAAAAATAATGTGATGTATGCAATGTTATTTATGTAATTTATTCATGTGATAGCAAAGCTGAATTTTCAACAGCCATTACTCTAGGCTTCAGTGTCACATGATCCCTCGGAAATCTTTCTCATATGCTGATTTTCTGCTCAGGTATTATAATATTTTTTTTTATTATTATTAACAATACTGAAAAAAAAAAATAATGTCTTGAATTTTCTTTAAAAAAAATTCCTTAATCAACCAAACTTATAAGTAGAATTTTAACTTGTAACTTTACAAATGTCTTTACTGTCACTGTTATTTGCTGTGATGCATCATTGTTGAATATTAATTAAAATATTAATTTCTTCAAACAAATAAAAAGCGTTTTACTCTAAACATTTAAATGTCAGTAAATATACCCATTCATGCTTATTTTTTTAACAAAAAAGGAGACCAAAATATACTTAATGGATAGAGATGAACGTTCAACTGATTTGTTCTTCTAAAGCCTCACTGGCCCGCAGTGTCTTTAAAAATCTCTAATCTCGAGGAAAACTCAGTTAAATATCTCTTCCTTTGTCCCTGTCAAATGTTTCAAGGGAGTTGACGAGAGTAATAACTTGCTAATGGAAGTTAAAAGTGGTCGTAGTGCAATCAGAGAAATCTTCCTTGTGCAAGTAATGTGACATGATTTTCTTGAGGCATGAATCATAAATTATCCTGTCAGAGAAGCTGATATATTTGACTCAAATGTTTGTACTCTGTCTTACAGGTTTGATCTGTCTTGTAACACAGATGAGGAAGGCAAATGAACAGAGATGCTCACATTTAATGAGTCATACCAAAAACACTGTTTAAACCAAATATTATGAAACTGAAAGATGGTGGTTACAAAATCTTCACCTTCATTTTGAATGCAAGGCTGGTGTAGCTCAGCATTACTTGTTGCAGCCAAGTGGCAACTCCAAGTTCAAAGTAATTATATCCAAGCCAGTTTCCCATCCTTTACTGCCTTTTATGTCTTTTTAAAAGTACATACCTCATTCAAAGCATTTCACTACGTTATAGCACGGTCCAATACGGCAGCCGCCTTGATGATGAGACCCATCGACCAGAAAGAAATTGCTCTGGGTAACAGGCATGTCAGGTGGCCATATAATCAATCTTTCAGCACCATGGACAGCGGCGATGTGTAAAATATTTAGCGCCACCATTGTGGAAAACCATTGACTTCGTGCTGCCAGGAACAAGCTGCTCACAGATGGATGGTTGAATATGCAGCGAAACGCACCTGAAGATCTCACGTGCGACCAGCAGATACAAAAGAGACCCTTCCTAAATCCCACCGGCAAGTCAGTGGGCGACAGTTTCCACATCCTTTGATCTTCTTATCTGCAAAATACAAGCACTTCATACTCATTCAGGCTGCCAGAATTTGTCAGAGGAAAGCTTCAACAACATCACATGCACGAGACCTGCACCCTTATAAGAACTATACTTTCCATGCACTCCAAAAAATGGTTACCTATTTCTAGTCAAACATGTAGTTAAATGCATTTTTTATTTTTTTTTTGGTAATTGACAATTCTTTAAATTATTATTATTTTTTCTTTAAGTCACTAGGGCTGCCACTATAACTGAAATATTGTAATATTGCGATAATGATAAGCCAGCCGCAAGCAACAGTATGACAAGCAACCACCACAACAGAGATGTTTGCACTTTTTTTCTAGCTATATCTGTCTTAAAGGTTTAATCTGACTTGTAACACTGATGGGGAAAGCAAATGAACAGAGATGTGCATTTAATTTAGATGATGATAGATAGATAGATAGATAGATAGATAGATAGATAGATAGATAGATAGATAGATAGATAGATAGATAGATAGATAGATAGATAGATAGATAGATAGATAGATAGATAGATAGATAGATAGATAGATAGATAGATAGATAGATAGATAGATAGATAGATAGATAGATAGATAGATGACAATAATATCACATATTACGATACTGAGCCTCTCAAAATCACCGCAAGGGAAATTTCTTCACCCGCGATAGCCCTAAAAGTCACCTATCTGCTTTATGTACAAGACAACTTTAATTTTAAACAATTGCTTAAATTAGCCACAACCTAAAAAAGGAACTGTCGCTCATGTTAGCACTTCAAAATGCCATTGCTAAATCTAGCCGTGTTTATAACTAATTATCAAGCATGTCACCAGAGACAAGCAGACAGATGGTGATACATCAAGCAAAGTTGATGGAACACTGCTGATCATTGTCATTTAGGCTAGGTGTTGAAACAGAGGAGGACCGTCAAAGTTTTACGAGATAAGTGATAAAAGTTCAACTGAGGCGTTATGATGTGTATAGTTTCTGGACTATTGAAATATTAGTTTTGGGTAATCAGACTTTTAACTAACAATTTTTTACTCCTTGTAGCTTTTTGTGGCAAACAGACAACACACATAGACAGAAAAAGACCTAAATGAAATATAATCAACCACAGTTAGAGTTCACATGCAGTTTAGAGACAATTATGGAAAAATAATTAAATTAATTAATAAAGTAATTAATAAATTATAATAAATTAATTATAGTTTAATAATGAATAAATTAATCACTGTCCAAAAATAAAATATAGCAGAGAAATATACATCAAAAGATCAGAAAGATTTTCTTATTTTTAAATAAATAGATTTTTAAATAGATGTTTAATTCAGCAAGGATGCATTACATTGATCTAAAGTTAAAGACTTTTAAACATTAATGTTACAAAAATGTTGCACTTGTTATCAAAAAATCCTGAACAAGATCATTTACATTTACATGTATGCATTTAGCAGACGCTTTTATCCAAAGCGACTTACATTGCATTCATGTTACAGTTTTTACATTTTATCAGCTGTCAGATCAGTTTCAGCAAATGTTTAAGCAGCACAACAAGATTCATACAATTATTCTTGAGCACCAAAACAGCAAATTAGAATGATTGCTGAAGGATCATATGACACTGGATTGCCTGTGGATATCTAATTTACTATTTTAATTATTCCTTAGTGCCTCCAACAAAACGCTGAATACCTTTAAAAAAGTTGGCCCAACTAACCTGACACTGGAACTAAACTTGGGCAAATCTAGCACTTAGGTTTTCCTAAAAAGTGCACATTGCATCAACCCAGTAACTTTTTAACTTGTTTCTATAGGCAAACTGATAAAAAAAAAAAAAAAATGCCCCGTGGAAGTTGTATAAAGCCAGCCAATAAGATTGGAACTGGCAATTTTAGTCAGCGCTTGCCATTTTTAAGAGTAATATACATCAGTCGGTCATTGAATGGGCTGTTAGTGTGCCGTCTGATGCGGAGATTACAGAAATATTGACGTTAGCCTTCATAAAAGCACCTTTAAATGAGAACTAACTATTTGCATTGTATTGCTGCTAGTGTCTGACTGCCTCGTTTGATTCCGTATCCTGGAGGCACAATTGGGTTAGCGTGTCAACTGCACAGCGAAAACGCATCCGAGTGACTGAGGCCGTTCACTTCAGGGGGCTCGACTACTACTTTCTCTCTCTGATCCTGTGATGAAACATGGAGAGAGAGCGAGACACACATATTACGCACACACGCAGCCAGCAATCTCAGCATGAGTGTAGGGGGAAGACGTGAGCTCATTAGGAGTGTTATCCTGGAATGAGCTCAGCAGTGAGGCATGGGATTATTGCAGCTAGCTCTGCTACCCCGAGCTCAGTTCTACATAATGAGGTATCCTCTGTAGACCACCAGCGGTTGCGCTGTCTCATATCTGAACCTTGTGAGCAGGCAACGCGTGAGTGTATCTGATTATCTGGGTGCATATGCAAAACTGCTGATTTAACCTGTTGCAATAAAGATGACACATTTAATTAGTACACAGTTAATTCAGAATTACAGTACACTACAGGAGCTTGAGCTTGTATGGTGCACTACTTTCCAGCCACATGAATTATAGCTCTGTTCTTCCTGTGGTGGCCACAAGGGTGACTTTGTGACCTCAGGGGGTTTTGAACCTTTTCTGACCCAGAGATCTCACCCTCACACTCTCAGCAAAATCATGGACTCCTGACTGTAAAATGCTTGATTTTCTTAACAACATGAGCAACATTGTTGCATTGTGCTAAATGAACGTTGACTTAGTTTCTCATTGACTGTACTGTCCTTTGTCATGTTCTGGATTTATCCAATTGTAATTAACAAAGAAATGTTATAATAGCGGATTTATGCTCCAAAGAGGCAACAAATTAAGTGAAGATTTTTTTTTTTATAATATGCGGATTATATTTATTATATGTATAATTACACATATGTAATTATATAAAAAAATAACAATTAAAAAATAAGAATATAATTAAAATATGTAAAAGTGTTTAAAATAATTTACGTATATATATTATTTTAAAATTTTATATAAAATAAAGTATAGAATTATAGAAAATTAGCTATTTAAAATGCATTACAATATAGAAAAATAACAAATAATTAAATAAAAAATAATAATTAATTTAAAAACATTATATGTATACACACAAACGAGCACATACACTATAAATAATAAAAATAACAAAATTAACATATGTGACTGGACCACAGAACCAGGCTTAAGTCCCTGGGGTATATTTGTAGCAATAGCCAAAAATACATTGTATGGGTCAAAATGATTGATTTATTTATTTTTATGCCAAAAATCATTTGGACATTAAGTAAAGATCATGTGCCATGAAGATATTTGGTAAATTTCCTACTGTAAATATATCAAAACTTCATTTTTGATTAGTAATGAGCATTGCTATGAACTTCATTTGGACAACTTTAAAGGCAATTTTCTCAATATTTAGATTTTTTTTGCACCCTCAGATTCCAGATTTTCAAATAGTTGTATCTCGGCCAAATATTATCCTATCCTAACAAACCATACATCAATGGAGAGCTTATGTGTCCAGCTGTCAGATGATGTCAGCTGTCAATTTCAATCAATTTCATAAAATTGACCCTTATGACTGGTTTTGTGGTCAAGGGTCACATATATATGTTCAGATGCACAAGCCTCTAAAATCCGTCCGAAATTATCATTGAAAATGAGAATTTTTATCAGGCTCCTATGTTTAGGTTCAGCAATTTTACTCTAATGGCAATGTATACAAGTAGGTCATTTTCTATGCAATTAATAAATATAACCAAAAATGCTCAGCTGCCTATGCTTGTCTTTAATAGAAACAGAAACTTGTACTGCCTTTCCATGTGACTTTTGGTAAAACAAAACATACATTTTGTGATAGTTGTGACAGTCTAAGTCATCTTAATCTTCACTGAGAAACAGGTGGAAAGGAAGATAATCAAAAACAGGTCCAACCTTTTCCTGAGATGACAATGCTTTCCAAGAAAAAATGGGCTGAAATGAAATATTGATGCACTGCAGAAAATAGACCATGCCGGGCCACGGTGAGAGACGAGGAACTGACTGTGAGACAAGTGCGAACACAAGTTAGGCCAACCTAATATACCCCAATCAATTACTCCCATGCTATCAGCACTGGGCCATGCAATTAAACAGACGAGCCGCTGCGCTTGTTTAGGGATAGATCCGTCGTAAAACTATGCTGGAGTGACACTGTGATTGATTGCCCAGGTTTTTCGCTCTCTGTTTAATACTCTCAGTCCCAAAAGAGATTCCTCTATGCCAGCACCGTCTCAGATTGGGGGAAAATAAAGTGGAGAACATTGATTACAGATCAGTGAATAAGAATGCTTGTCTTCTGAAATTACCTGGCAAGATAAAACCAACCAAGCATGTAGAAAATGTACATGAGATAAACAGACACAGTCCGACGTGAGGTCATGATGCACTTTGAGGTGTAATGCAGTGAGATGACTAAAACGAATACGTTCAACGAGGTCTCATGTATAATGTCCACAAACTTTGACTAGATGCAATAAACAAAAACTGAACATGTCCTTGTCTGATTTGTGATCACTATCAAGGAGTAACGGAAGAATTCTCCAACAATACTGAAAAAGACAACACCAAAGCAGCCAAGCATGGCATCGGCTAATGATGCAGATGCTCTGATAGCTGGAATCAGTGAAGGGGTTGTCAACAACATAACGCTTTCCCTGCACCAGAGAGTAGATGCAATTGATACATCTGTCAACGTTTTATGCAAAAAGATCTCCTCAACCGAGAAAAAGCTAGATGAAACCGAGAAACTTATCCTGGATAACGTCAGCTCCCTATCACAACTGGGTGACCGATTAGCCTGAACATAAAGGAGCCTCGATATTCCAACTTGATCTCATGGAAGTGCATATAAATAGTACGACAAATAAAAACTTGTGGTATCAATATGCAAAAATGGACTTTGGTAGGATTAGGGTTGTGGGGTAGATGCATATCATATGTACACGAAAACTGCATATTTATGCACGCCAACAAATTTCGTATGATATGCACACAAAAACTGCTTATTATATGCACACCAAACACGTTCATATCATATGACCTGTGAGGCAACTTTTAAAGTCGTGACGTATTGTCAAGTATGGTGACCCATAATCGAAATTGGTGCTCTGCGTTTAACCCATCCAAGTGCACACACACAGCAGTGAGTAGTGAACAAATGCACACACACACACACACACACACCCGGAGCCATGCTGCAGCGCCCGGGGAACAATTGGGGGTTCGGTGCCTTGCTCAAGGGCACCTCAGTCGTGGTATTGAGGGTGGAGAGAGCGCTGTACATTCACTCCCCCACCTACAATCCCTGCCGGCCGGGGACTCGAACCCGCAACCTTTCGATTACGAGTCCGACTCTCTAACCATTAGGCCACGACTTCCCCAACTGTTCCAATACTTATGCTCACATCAGATAGAGGGATGAACCTCTAAAAATGCTGAACTTATTAGCTGGTAAAACATCTGTGTTGAATCACCCAATAATACATTGGGTGATTCAATTCTGTAGTTTTGTCTCATATTCATCTTTTAATCATATTTGTAAATGTCTTGACTCCACAGCCAGCAGAGCAATTTTGTCTTTACTGTTCCAATACTTTTGGAGGGCACTGTATAATATAAGAAAAAAATGACAGCGCTCATGTGATGCATTTCTAGATTATATAATTCTCAATCAAGTATGAAAACAAATAGAAATGCATCACATGACAATTAGCCTATGTATTTTTTTTTCTTTTATTTCTTTTTCATTTTTATTTAAGTTACTTGAGCTTCATGTAGTTACTAATAAAATCATATTGAGTGAAACACTCAATATTCTGGAGCAGTTCTAACAGGATTGTTAACCTTCAATAAAAAGCTGAGAAACTAATGTTTTTGAGACTTGGTCACCCAACTTTCTGCACCTTTCGTAAAACAAAAACAAAATCAGCCCTATAAACTTAAGGAACGTATGTGCATATTGCAATCCGCTATACAGAAACAACCAATCAAAGCAGTAACAGCAGCTGTTTGCATTCTAAACATCCTCCGGTGTAGTCCCACTGCTTATTTACACTGTAAGCACAGCATATTCATTTTTGAACACATGAACACAGCCGACACACATAGCGGAAAAAAACAACAACAACAAAAAAACACAGCTGTTATTTCTCCCCACCTTTGCAATATCAAACGGGATAATGGCTCGCAGCGAAGTGCAGCGTGATAAATAATTGATAGTATGGATAGTAACACATATGATGGAACATTCAAAAGTCAGTGCATTGTCTTGCCTGTTGCTGCCCATAGTTCAGGAATTAAATTATGTTTTATTAACAAAGTTCGGGAGGAGCACGTCAGATACTTACCCTAATTAAACACAAGTGGTACGGCGCAATCAAGTCAATCAACTCACGGACATAAATACAGCTGACATACCTCCACTCATTTGACGGTCTATCAGCATCCCTCCACCACCCCTTCTCCATCAATATCACTAAGTTCTCACCATACCACGGGGGGATACTCTGGGTTCGGGCCATTCCCGAGCTCAGAGCCCTTCCCCAGGACAGCACGCCAACTACGTATTACCATACTCGCCAAATACGCATTACGTAACTCGTGCTAAATATATGTAAGTGTGAACTCGTGAAAGAACATTCGGAAGGGTAATTTATACAGTGGAGGAAGCCAAATGTTTTTGTCTTGAGAAACTACAGTACACTTGTTGCATCACAACACTGCACCTGTTCAATTCAATTCTGAATGGCACACAACTATGAAGATATTTTTGTTGCATTATTCCAAATTAATAGATTGTGATCCACAAATAAATGTAAAGAGATTAACAACATTTAGCATATTCACATATGAATAAAATGAGATCCACAAATAAATCTTAAAGTTTCACAAACATGAATAACATTTTTAAAATAATATATAAACAATTCAGATGATCTGAATGTTTTTTTTATTGCAAATCTCATTTTATATATTAGTGAATTTATTTCATGTTTGTGCAACTCAATTTAACTGTGGATCTCATTCTTTATATTTGTGAACAATGTTTAATTTTTGCTAACCTCTTTACATTTATTTGTGGATCATAAGATACGATACACTTTACTGTCCCGAAGGAAATTTGTATTGGATACATACAATACGATATCTGCTTTTTTAATACAAGTAACATACGCACACATAATACATAAAGAAACCCACCACTACCTTACCCACAATATACAGCGAATACATAAACTACAATAAAACAACTAAATTGCATACTACCCATCTTGCGACACAACTGTAATCATATATAGTTACACACACTAGAAGGGGTGGGGGGATCATAATCTATCATAATCTATTTATTTGAAATAATGCAAAAAGAATATCTTCATACAACCCTGGTTTTAACAATACCAATCTTATTAAAAATAATAATCATAATAAATGAAATAATGGCCAAAAATAAATGTTCTCCTACAGTAGGCCAAGAATTTCAGGTACAATACTATCCAGAAGTTTGTGGTCGGTAAGAGTTTTTAATGTTTTTAAAAGTAGTCTTTTATGCTTACAAATGCTGCATTTATTTGATCAAAAATACAGGTTAGTAGGTAAAAACAGTTATATAGTGAAATATTATTACAATTGAAAATAACTGTTTTTCATTTTGTAGCTGTCGCAGATAAAGTGTATTTTCTTGCTGAAAATTTTGGTCACTTTGTGATTTCTTACAAGCCTCATGATCTCAGAAAAAAGTTGAGATTGAAAAAAGTTGAGAGGTGTAAGATTGAGAAGAGTGTTTGTTCAGGATATGTCTCCTAAATCCTGATTGGAAAGCACTCGGTATGTTTGTTATCTTGTTTATCATTTGTTTATAATTTAAGGTACAGTGTGAATTAATGCAAGTTTAATAAGTTTTGGGATTAATCGAACTATGTCATGGAAAATTCATAAATCATCACAAACTTGATTGGAATTGTATTTATTTTCAGTTTTTTTACGGTGTCCTTTTGATGTTTGTGACGTTGACTGTCCTGATGTTTACGAGGAAGAAATTAAATATTGAAAGTATCAATGGCATCAGTTGAAGCGTGGTTTTTCTAGTGACAGAGAAAAGTTCAGGAGCCGTTATACATTTTAATACATTGAATTAATGTTTAATACATTGAAATGTAGTTTTTTCAAAAAAAAGAAAACAAAATATATATATATTTTATAATTGCCTGAATTCCTTAAAAAAACAGTGGAACAATTTTCTGTATGTAAAAGTCTTTCGTGTCACTTTTGATCAATTTAATGCATCCTTGCTGAATAAAAAAATAAATAAAAATAAATATATATATATATATATTTTTTTTTTTTAAGTCTTACGGACCCCAAAAAATTTAACAGTAGTGTATATGAATGAAAGTATTACCAAACAAAAATATATTTTGTCATAATTTTTATCCACCGAAAAGGAGTCTGATCTATGTGTAGTACAGTCATGGCCAAAAATATCAGCACCCTTGGTAAATATGATCAAAGAAGGCTGTGAAAATTAATCTGCATTGTTAATCCTTTTGATCTTTTATTTAAAATCACCTTTTTATTTACAAAAATCTACCTTTCATTGGATAATATGAATTTAAAATCGGGGGAAATATCATTATGTAATAAATGTTTTTCTCTAATGGCCACAATTAACTGCACCCTTTTATTCAATACTTTTTGAAACTTCTATTTGCCAGTTTAACATCTCAAAATGTTCTCCTATAATGCCTGATGAGGTTAGAGAAAACCTGACAAGAGATCAGAGACCATTCCTTCATCCAGAATCCCTCCAGATCCTTCAGATTCACAGCTCCATGTTGGTGCTTCTTCTCTTCAGTTCACCTCACTCATTTTCTATAGGATTCAGGTCAGAGGACTGGAATGGCCAGCAGAAGCTTGGTTTTGTGCTCAGTGACCCATTTTTGTGTTGTTCTTGAGGTTTGTGTTTGGATTATTGTACTGTTGGAAAATCCAAACATGGCCCATTATAAGATTTCTAACAGAGTCAGTCACTTATTGATTTTTTATCTGTTGGTATTTGATAGAATCCATGATGCCATGTGTCTAAACAAGATGTCCTGGACCTCCAGCAGAAATATAGGCCCACAACATCAAAAATACAGCAGTATATTTAATTTCACACATGGTACTTTTTATCCCTGTGTTCACCAAACCCATCTTGAGTGTTTGCTGCTAAAAAGCTCATTTTTTAGTTTCATCTGACCACAGAAACCAGTCCCATTTGAAGTTCCAGTCGTGTCTGATAACTGAATATGCTGGAGTTTGTTTTTGGATGAGCTAGGAGAATAATCACCCTGGGGTGCTCAAAATTGTGAATATGAATGGGAATATACTTCAGAGATATTTTACTCATAAGAATTTCTAGGGGTGCCAATAATTGTATCCAACGTGTATTTGAGAAAAAAACATTTATTTCATAATGATATTTCCCCCCATTTTAAATTCTCATTATCCAATGAAAGGTAAAGTTTTTGTGAATTTTTAAAATAAAAGATCAAAAGGATTAACAATGCAGATTAATTTTCACAGCCTTCTTTGATCATATTTACCAAGGGTGCCAATATTTTGGGCCATGTTTGGACTGTATGTGCAAATTAGCCTTAAAGAGAATTTGTATTTTTTATTTTTATTTTTAATGAAAGTCAATGTAATCCCACTGAATTTACATACAGGTAGTTTCCACACAGGTCTGAAATTAAATGAAGGTGAGTAAATTAACAGAATTGTCCTTTTCCCATGAACTAACCCTTGGGTTTCTGGAGTTATGCACGCCGCATTAAACACTCCTTTTATTTTCAAACAGCTTTTGTGCCATTTCCAAGTCAATTTCCAAGTAATCTGATCTTTCTGTGGTTCTTTCTGGGGAAACAAGCCACACGGCAGGCTGTGCCTGATATTAACCGCTAGAATGGACGCAGAATATGGTCAGAATGATCCTACAGGACTTCGGGCCACTCTAGTTCTCATGCCGACCGTATGGCACGGGCCCTCAGAGAACCCCAGACAGCTGCGACCAATAGCCTGCCCTGTCACACTCCCAAAATACAGCCAGCAGAGAGAGAGAAAGAGAGTCTAGCAGATCATCAAATGAGCACAGACACCCGCTGTGAACATACCTCTATGGATTTATCACATGTGCATAGACTGCTTTGTTTCCATCTCTGGTTTAAAGCAGCACAGGCTTGGCTATGCATTCCTAAACCGGAGTACCTGGTGATCTTGCTCTCTGGCCAGCGAGATACAGCTCTGTAATCTCATTATCCATGCATGTCCCATTAATTTTCTTTCATGGTCAAGCAAGTCGTCACTTCTGCCGCCGCTTTCTGGTTCCAGCACCACCCACTCCCCCTCTTTTCGCTTTCTCTGAGCAGATGAAGAGAAGCTAATGATAGCCCATTAAAAGACTGATCTCTCTGCAGAATCCGCAATGAGGCCTGACTGTGGGGGAGGGCAGAAGAGGACGACACTCCAGCATAAGTCACTGGAAGTGATTGAGTCCGCTGATTACCTCAGCTGGTCAATATCAGCAATAATTAATCTCTTGAAATTGCGATTTTGCAAATCAAATGTACCATAAAAATCAAACTGTATTCATTCTGATGCAACCGTGAAAGATGCACAAAGAAATAACAATTGGGGGGAAAAAAGACAACTTTCAGACAACTTTTCCATAACTTTGGTTCAATTTGAATCCACCCACTGCTGGTCTCTTTTAACATTGTAGTTTTGGGGCTTGCATCATCAGTGAAGAGAGAAGATGCCAGTTTCACTGTTATTGAAGTATTTGTCTCTTTGGATTGCACCAAAACTTTAAACACACTTGCGTTTGTTGGGTGCATTGCAAGAGATGCAAAGAATATGAGCAGCTCTCGGAGGACATTTTATTTAGGGACAAGCAGCAGTAAAAAATGCATTATATTACTGTGTAATAATTGTGACTACAAATAAGTTCAAAAGTTGTGTTGCTGTCTATGCTGGGTCAGAAAGCTCTCCGATTTAATCAAAAATACCTTAATTTGTGTTCCGAAGATGAATGAAGGTCTTAAACAGGTTTGGAACGACATGAGGGTGAGTAATTAATGGCAGGATTTTCATTTTTTGGTGATCTATCCCTTTAACTATGACGTCATCAGACTCATGATCAGGAAACTTTTCTTATTATTATTATCATCAATGTTGAAAATGGTGGTGTGGCGTAATATTTTGGTGGATTCTTTAATGAACAGAAAGTTCAAAAGAGCAATATTTATTTGAAATATACATTTTTGCTAACAATGTAGAAACTCATTAACTTTAACTCAGTTTCATAAGTTTTATCTTGAGAAACATTGGTGAGTATTGTATTTGTCATACTTGGTCACCATTGGCACTCTTGCAAATTACAGCCTTGCATATAAATGTGTTTTATTCATTTACATTATAACCTAGGTGTTGATGCGGTCCTTGATGGCTTTTGCCGTGTGGACTATATAAGCTGCCCTTGCCTTAGGCTTGAGCATAAAAACTGCATACTCTTTACTTTATTGTTTGGGAGGTGCTTGTTTATCTTTAATTATTTAAAAAATTTTTAACACCTAATGACTTCAAAAGAAATATGAGGTTGTCATATACAAAGTAATAAATTAGCAATTGTGTTATGCGACGCATATAAATGTATTCATTAACCTTGAACCTACCACAGCAAATAGTCTTTTAAATTGAATTCTTTAATGTCAGGATGTTCCTGTTAAACAAATACTGTAGGACTTATTTTGCATCTTCATTTTCAGAAAATCATTTCCATTCACAAAATGTCTTAAATCCACAACTTTTGATCAGAAAAGTAAAAGTGAAGATGTCAAGGTAAATCCCACATTGAGATTGAAATGATTGGGTCCCAGCTGAAAGAAGACAAAAACTAAGTAATTCTAAACTGGGGTTGCAGTAACACAATCATGTACAGCATTGCTTTTTCAAGGTTGTATTTGATTGAGTCAAATCAGAGGCTGTCAAATGCAGATCAAATGTCGCCGAGGGACATTAAAGCCTTACATACTGTTTTTGACCTCAAACCTTAGTTGAAAAATTATGGACCACAGCTGACCGCCATAACTTTTATAAATATTTATATATAAAATCAAATCTAGCCAATGGGAGCTTAGAGCTTGAAAGCCTGTTTCTATTTTGAAACAACATCAGGATCGCGATGGGAAAGCGATCGCGGGGGGGCCCAGAGTCAATATGATGTTCAGGGGGCACCCTTGACACTAGAGTCTTTAGCTATTGAAACTAAAATAATGAACCAAAGCTAATTTGTGTTTGGCTGCAACATGAACTTTTTAAAACATTTATTGTTTGTTACCTCTCCTGACTTCGTGAATATCTCCTAACTGTTGATAAAGTTAATCAATATGATTGCTAACAGTCCTTTATTATCAGAAACTCAAGGGTATGTTATGGTTTTGTTTATTAGCATCCCTTATTTTTCACATTAAAAAAGCAATTCAGTTCATTTCTCACCTGAGTGATTTAATAATTGAGCAGTGCCACCAATATCTACGTACTCAAGCACAGAAGTTTTTAGCATTATAAAATGTAAACAGTTTAATTTAGGCATGGCTGCCTCAGAAGCTCTCATGCAGTCTGGGGGCACATACAAATTTCCTTTTGTGAATGAGCTCTCCCACATTTTGGAATATTGAAATGAAACCTGGTAGGTGTCACAGACGTCATGCACTGAGGGCACATGACAGGCTTGGCGGCAGCGCCACCTAAAGGCAAATACATCTGAATAAACACTATTGTTCCTGTTTTTTAGTATTTTTGAAAGTAGTCTCTTATGCCACCAAGGCTGCATTCATTTCAGATCAGATTTTAGATTTGAGATAAAAAAAAAAAAAAAAAATAGTAATACTGTGAAATAATACAATTTAAAATAACTGTTTTCTATTTTTAAATATTTAAAAGGCAATTTATTCATGTCAAGGCAAAGCTGAATTATTTCAGCGTTTACATGATCCTTCAGAAATCATTCTAATATGCAAGAAAAATTTTAATTATCATGAATGTTTAAAATAGTGCAGCTTAATATTTTTGTGCAAACCATGATCGATATTTTTTTTCTTTTTTACGATACTCTTCAAATCTGACAAAAAAAATGTGCTATTGTTGGTTAAAAATTATATATACATCTTATTAATTCCAAAAATCATGCTGACTTAATAAACTATGTATATAGCACGCATAGATATGGCATTAATATAATTTCTCTAGAAGTTCAAAGATGCTTAAAATATAATGTCTTGGTATGAGCAAGATTTTTTAAGCTTCATCAAATTCTCTGTTGTCTATTTATAGACAAAAGACAGTAAAAACAGTAGTTTTATGCACAAAACATGTCTAGAATATTAATCTATTTTCTAAAAATGTTCATGGCAGACAACATTCACTGAACCCTTGCCAATCTCTGATTAATATTTCAGATGTGGTTATTTCTAGAACTCCGAAGGCCCAACAATACAGAATATTTGACGAACTACTGGTTTAAAGGCCTAATTTGCATTATAATATTTAATTCATTCCCTGATGCTCGTGGGATAATTTCTCTGTGTGTGTGTAATAAAATATCTGTCTCTAGACACTTCTTCAGTCACTCACCATGCATTGCCTTAAACCACAAATGCACTCCAAGTGAACTTCAAAATGCCATTCGAAAGTCTTGTTGATAAATTCAAAATGCTCAATTTCATAGCTCGCCTCCTTTCAACTAGATGTTGGAAAAACCTTTTGCTTTTGAAGTATATGTCTCTTTAGTCTAGCACAATTTATTCATTTAAACGTAACATGTTTTGATAGCCCTTCATATGAAGACACTGTCTCTGTTCAGAATGGAATAGCCTACTATAGTGTGCTGCATACTGTGCACTATACACTTGGCAATAATAGCATTCATGACTGGACAGGTGAAATGAATACATTTATAAAAATATATAAATTATGTCTGTCTAATCAAATAATTAGATGAACCGCAGAATAATCATACTGCAGGCAAAGTACATGTAGTATGATAGTATGCAACTCTGAACATAGCTAATACTTATGATGCCACTTCCCCTGTAGACTCATGTCTATTAAGTTTTTAATTCATCAGAGTATGGAGCTCTAGATAAGCAAGTTTTTGTTTAGTTTTTCTCCTCAAAGTTACAAAGTTATAGAAAGAAGAGAGTGAAATTACAATCATACCAGAAGAGTGTAATTAAAAGGCAATTATAAACAACAAACAAGCTAACATTATAATTATCATGGCTGTCACTGATTTGATTAGAAGACAATGTCCCCAGTAATGAAACACTACAAAAGTAAGCAATTATGTTTACAACAATAAAGGTGCACGAAGGAGAATCACTACCAATTATAAATCATGGGCCATAATTGTCATACTTCAAAAAAGAAAGACATACAGTACATACATATCCTGCTGTGAAGACAGTATTTTTGGATCATGGTCGTTGACGGCAAAATTGGATAATTGAGAAGAATAGAAAAAAATTAAAATTAATTTTCAAAAATGTTATATCTATGTTGTATCTATACAGTGATTCCAAAAACTATTTTGGGCTTAAATATGTCTGAATGTCATATTTATATATTTTAATTTCTTAATCTTTCTTTCTTTCTTTTCTTTCTTTAGCCTATTCAGCTTTGATATCAATAAATTAAATTTTAAAACACATGAAAATACAATAAGTTATTTTAAATTGTAGTATTTCACAGTATCACACTCTTTCCCATGCAATGCAGGTTCCATAACAGGATAAATGGGATCTCTCAGTAAGCTCGAATAAGAGAGGAAAAGCCTGTTAAAGTCAAGCTAAAGTGCTGCAATTTTCTACCCTCTTGACATCCCCTAGGAAAGCAATTCACGGGCCTCACAGAGCACACTTACAACGTCACAATGCACCGACAGCCAGTCAGAGTTTGGGAGGATAGAGTGTTACTCATTCCATCTGAAACCCTGCTCTCAAATGAGTCGTATAGGAAAGGCTGTAGATGAAATTCAAAAGTGCCGCGACTCAATACCAGCGCCGGGTCCTTCACCTCAGGAGACTTCTCCGATCCATGCCGAACAACAGAGGCACAGCGCTCAAAGCTCTGACAGCCTTCAAGGTGCACAGATAAGAAAAATGAGAAATGCCACCTGTGGGAACACGGCCGCTATTGTTCTGAAAATGAAGTTGCAGAGTGGCTTTTTCAAACGCATTGTTTGCTCCGTTTGCCCAATTTAAAAACCTGCAGAGGGTCCTTTCACGTAGCCTTTGAAGAGCTGACAAGTGCAACTTTGTGCCTTAAAAACACTGTTCTTCTTCAAATGACGAAGAGAATTCATAATTAATGTTTGAAAGTGCAAGGTTAATAGCTTATTCTGAGAAGAACAAAACAGTCTTTGAATTTTACCACTTGGCAGTTGTTTATCTCTTTGCTCCTACAATAAGAAGAGTGCTTCAACCCTGGACCATCTGAAGGCTATTTTGGCTGCTGTTCTTTAGCACGGAAATTACTGCGCTATATTTACAAGACAAATCATGCTAATGAGGGAATGGCCCTTGATACTCCGCAAATCACAGTTAGAGTTTCACTTAGTGTCTTTTCACAAAGTTTTTTCAGCTTGTATACAATCTCAGCAGGGGGGTCTGGATGCGGCCTACTGAATATGAACCAAATGAACAGGATACATAAAACAAGCATCAAAAGAACATCATGTGTGGCCAAGGTTTTTGGCTTTTCTATTATACATTAAGAGCTGAGCTCATGGACCATTTTAGGCATCCAAGATATCCCAGTTAAATTGTGCACTGAATATGTTTCTAATCCTGTTAAATTTGCCTACAATAGGCTGGTTTGCTTTTTAATCTCCGATTATGCACCATAATGAATTATATCCACTCTTTAAACTAAAATATAACCAAATCTAGGTAAATCTAGAGTAAAATTTGCCAGTTTAATACAAAAGAGACCTTTATATTACATATCTATGAAACTGGTGATTAGGGAATATGAACAATGTTAAAAAGAAGAAGAAAAAAAAAACTTCATACAAGAAAACCTAAGGATAATTTCACAATGCTCATTTATTGACGGGTCTTGCTTTCACAAGACTGATCAAAATAAATCCTGGACTAAATCATCAAATACAAGCATATTAAACCAACTGCCATTGCAATTAAATGCACACATGAACAAATAAAGAAATGCTATGCATTTAAAACAAAGTAAGTTCTGGGGCAATTGAAAAAAACCTGAGACTGCAGCCCAATAGCCAAAGCTTAGTCAAACTCCAGATTGAGGGTATTTGGAGGATTTGAATTCATATAAGTCCATATTTTTGGTAAGTGTATGTGGGTGTCATCCCCTGAGAGGCTTGAAAGCACTGCTAATGCTAATAATGAAATAACTAACTGAAATAATCATAATGAAAACGTTTGCTCAGAGAATTAAGGCTTAAACTGTTTAAAAGGCAGAACCTGGTTGTCTCTATTTAATAACTCTATTTCTAAATGAATATAAGATTCTTAGACAACATATCTTAAATGAAATGTACTTCACGTTTAAAAAATATATATTATTATTATTATAAATAAATAAGAAAAATATGAAATATAAAATAATATAATTACAGTATATACGAGTACTCTTGGAACCACACTTCGGGTATAAATTTTAGGCCTTTAGGTACAGAAAAACAATGCTAGTTTTAAAACTTTTCCTGAACACAGTTCAAAAGAGTACAGTAATGGCGTGTTCTTTCACCTGGAATATGAACCCTAAGGTCTTAAAGGTCTGAATTTCACTTGAAAGCAGCTCATTATGGTAGTTAATAGTGGACTGCAAGAGGCTACACAAGGTCTCAGGAAAAAAGTGAGATGTTTCATAAAACTTCAGTAAGAGATGCGAGGAATGCTTAATCTGGCTGAAGCTGTGATTGCAGCAGTGCTGATAAGTGGCATGAGGCAAATCAGCTGCGAACAGCAGGAGGGTGATAATTCTCCGCCAGATCCAAGATGGCTCCCACGCTAATGCGGAACGAACAGCCAAATCTAAGACGGGCTCCTTGGGAACTGCATGTGTGCATCATCTCTGGCAACAAGGTTTTAATTTAGCTTTTGTTTTGGAGATGAACATCTTCAGAGTTTTACTTAAAGGATTTTATGTGTATAAATGTGTGTTACTATTATTATTAAGAAGAAGAAGAATATATTATTATTATTGTTGTTGTTATTATAATAATAATTATTATTATTATTATTAGCATTTTTATATTACTATTAATAATGATAATAATAATACTAATAATTTATTATTAACACTTTTCACAATACAAATTGTTGCAAAGCAGCTTTACAGGAAATTAAGTTTCTACAATATATTTAGTAGTAGCTTATCAGTGGTCAAGTTAATGAAATTTATGATAAAAATCAGGTAATGACGGAATCAAAGAGACGATGAACACTATTAACAGCATTGATTTTATGTTGCAATCAAAATTATTGCAAAATTTGGTAGTTCTATGTGTTGTTTCAGGTTTGGCATCATCTGAGGTCCTCTGAGGGGTCAGGTGTTCGGTCATCTCAGATCTTTTAAGGGTTGGATCCAGACTGAAGCTTGCGTAATTCCTGGCAGAAACAGAGAAACACATAGAGATATAATTAGTGTAGCTGCTGTTCCAACCAAGCAAAAGTTATTGTTTTTTTTCAATCCAAGCTAAAGAATAATAATGTGCATTTGATCAGACGTAACTGCAGTACAAGATTATGAGATGCATTTCATGAATGATTGGCTAAAGAGATGTATATTTAATCTAGATTTAAACAGAGAGAGTGTGTCTGAACCCCAAACGTTTTTTGCAACCTTAGGGAGCGTGATGGATTGTAATGAGATAGACGTTAGGTAAGCAGGATCTTAACCATTAAGGGCCTTATAGGTAGTGTTGGGGAGTAACTAGTTACATGTAATGGAATTACGTAATTTAATAAAATAAAATTAATTGTAATTAGTTACAATTACTAAGAAAAAATGTGTAATTAAATTACAGTTACTTATGAAAATGTTAAAGAGTACAAAGGGGTGTTATCTGATTTTTTTTTTTTTTTCACACACACTCCCACATACAGATTTAATTGATTTCTGCAGTGATTGCTCTAAAATATGAAACACCAATGTTTCAGAAGTTTATACTGTAACATACTTATCCGATAACTCTTATATTTCCTATATGGGTTTATGTATTTTTTTTTTTAGATTAACAGTTTTTTTTCTAAGGAAATGTTAGATTCCAGTGTTTCCCGTCATAGCTATGCAAAGATTTGATTTCAAAAACAGTATCATAGCTATTAAACTATATCTTGTTATGATTTTAAATCTGTATTTAACCTCAGAATGATTTTAAAGTAAGTCTGATTTTGTGGTGGCTGTGCTTCAAAGGGGACATCGGATGTCCATTTTCCACAAGCTGGTATGATTCTTTAGGGTCTTCTTGGTCATGAAAAACAACACCCCTTTTACCTTGTCAAAAACAGCTCTGTTCAGTTCATTTTGACTCATTTCGGTGCATATCTCTTTACATGCTAATGAGCTCTGCTCACCCCGCCCCGCTCTTCTGTGGAAGAGCAAAGGCGATTCGCAAATAATCGTAAAAAATATAAAGTGTGAGACTTACTTCTTCTGGAGGTGTAGCTGGATCACGAACAATGGGTACTGCTCCATCCTTGAGTTTGAACTTTTTTAACAAAACCTGCCTTGAATTGTCCATTATTCAGAAAACAGTCTGGCGCAAAATGATTTGCGCAGCCAGACATAAACTAATTTTGTGAAAGTGAAGTGAAGTGACGTGTGTCCAATTATGGTGACCCATATTCGGAAATTGTGCTCTGCATTTAACCCATCCAAGTGCACACACACACTGTGAACACACACCCGGAGCAGTGGGCAGACATATTGCTGCGGCACCTGGGGAGCAGTTGGGGGTTCGGTTCTTGTTCAAGGGTCTCACTTCAGTCATGGTATTGAAGGTGTAAGAGAGTGCTGGTTATTCACACCAAAATAAAAATGGCTTGATAATTGAGACTGTTAATGTTTTTGGGGGATTAAAAAATCATTTAAAAATTTGTATCATTGTAGGGTGGTTGTGACTACACACTGCCAAGACACATTTATATGCAAATGAAGATATTTGGCATCCAATGTTTTCTTTAACCCTTGTGCAATAATTAAGAAAGGTTACACTTAGGTCCATAGTGGACAAAAATGTCCATGTCAAAAAAACGGTCATAAAATTGGAAGCAGAGACTTAAGTGTGGTCTCATTTTAAAGAAGACCCATGGCAGATTATTGTTGAAGTAAAAAAAGTTTAAAGAGTGAAACAAACAAAAAAGTTATACAGGTTTAAGTTTATGAAAATTATTTATGAACAATATTTTATGTTATTTTATGAATATTTTATATATGAAACATGTTGAACTCTAAACCTGCTAGAAAATCAAAGCCATAAATCTAAACAAGTTGTGTTCCAAATTTGAGGTTGATATCTCAAAAAATGAGCTTTCAGTAAAATTTAGTTTGGGCGCAGTACCAAATGTTCCCCATTAGATACCAGCAAAACTCTGCTGCTACACACAGTGCTTGGATTTGTGATTTGCAGTAGAGTTTCTCTCTCTCATTTTTTTCAAGAACACACACATGCACACACACAATTTATTTTTTTATGACACACATACAAACCACACTGTGACATCCATACCAACACACCCACACAATTATAGCTGCATTATTTATCCAATTGGCTCTATAATATGCAAAGCAGAAAACAGGAATAAAGCAAGTATTTGCTTTATAGATCCTTTATAGACCAAACCTGAAAAAATGGCACCATCTGGTAAAACATTTAATTTTGAAGCCTTGCCAACAGAATGAAAGCCTATTAACAAAAATTGCATCATTTTACAGTTAAACGGCACTGCGATTAAAAATAGCTGTTTTAATGGGTTTCAATGGGGAAATTTTTGTCCAAAAGGCACTGAGTGTAACAATTTTGTGTACCTAGTGCATAAAATATTTTAGCTTGGGAGCACAGAGTTAAGTTTGGTCTCATTTTAAAGAAGACACATGGCAGATTATCATTGAAGTGAAAAAAGGTAAAAAAAAAATGAAACTAAAATGAAGTTATAGAAGTTAAAGAAAAAGTTTATGAAAATGCTTTATGAACATTATTTTATATAAAATATATGTATTTTATGTTACATGTTGAACTCTAAACCTGCTAGACATTCAAAGCCATAAATCTAAACAAGCTGTGTTCCAAATTTGAGGTTGATATCTCAAAAAATGAGCTCTCAGTAAGATTTTGTTTGGACACAGTACCAAATTTTCCCCATTAGATGCCAGCAAAACTCTGCTGGTGCACACGGTGCTTGGATTTGTGATTTACAGTAGAGTTTTTCTTTCTCAAATATTACAAGCACACACACTCCATTTTTTTTGACACACATACAAACCACACTCTGACATATATACCAACACACCTACACAACTATAGCTGCATTATTTATCCAATTGGCTCTATAATACGCAGAAGCAGAAAGCACAAATAAAATGAGTATTTGCTTTATAGACCCTTTATAGACCAAATCTGAAAAAATGGCACCATCTGGTAAAAAATAGTAAAAAAAAAATATTTTGAAGCCTTGCCAACAGAATGAAAGCCTATTAACAAAAATTGCATAATTTTACAGTTAAACGGCACTGCGATTAAAAATAGCAGTTTTAATGGGTTTCAATGAGGACATTTTTGTCCTTAAGGTCCTGAGTTTGAGTATTTTTTGTACGGAGGGTAAAATTTATTTTTTGAAGGAAATGAGGGTGAAATATTAAAATTCCAATACAAATAAACACCTGAGCCTAAATGTATGCAGTTGGCATTAACACAGGCACACTTATAACAAAAAACAAAACTGAAATAGACAAAAATGTCCATAAGGTCGCACAAGGGTTCAAATTAAAATATTATAATCTTAATTCAAGTGATGAAGGACTTCGAAAGTCTGACAGTAATCAGTGTTGAGTATTACTGTAAGGTTAACCCTGCCTGCTTTACCTGTTTGAAAGTGATTAACAGTTGAAAACATTAGGAATTTCGAAAAGTAATCAAAAAAGTAATCCGTTACAATACTTTAATAAAGTAATTGAAAAGTTACACTACTTATTACATTTTGAGTAGGGTAACTTGTTATTTGTAACCTATTACATTTCCAAAGTAACCTTCCAAACACTGCTTATATGTAAGTAATAATATTTTGTATATTCGGAACTTAATATGTAGCCAGTGCAGAGACCGTAAAATTGGGGTAATGTGATCATACTTTCTTAACCTGGTAAGGACTCTAGCCGCTGCATTTTGGACTTACTTTAGCTTGTTTATTGAATATGCAGGACAACCAGCTAGCAGTGCATTACAGTAGTCCAGTCTAGAGGTTATGAATGCATGAACTTCCTCGTTCCCAAAAAGGATGGCGGCCTCTGGCCCGTCCTCGATCTCAGACGCCTGAATCACGCCCTCATGAGGATGTCGTCCAGGATGATCACACTGAAGCAGATCCTCTCACAAATACGCACAGGGGACTGGTTCTGTTCTCTGGACCTGAAAGACGCATACTTTCACATCCAGATAGCCCCCAATCACAGACGATTCTTGAGATTCGCCTTCGAGGGAGTGGCTTATCAGTATATGGTCCTTCCCTTTGGACTGTCTCTGGCCCCCCGCACTTTTACGAAGTGCATGGACGCGGCTCTTTCCCCTCTAAGGCAGATGGGAATCCGCATTCTCAACTACCTCAACGACTGGCTCATTCTGGCCCAATCAGAGGTGCAGCTACTTTCACACAGAAACCTCCTCCTCAGCCATTTAGAGCGCCTGGGCCTCAGGGTCAATTTTGCCAAAAGTGCACTGTCCCCTAGCCAACGGGTATCGTTCCTGGGAACAGTTCTGGACTCAGCTCAGATGAGAGCTGTGGTAGCACCAGAATGCGCTCTGGCCATTCAGAAGCTTGCGGCCTCCTTCGAGAGTGGCACCGCTCGCCCCCCTCAGAGCGTTTCAGAGAATGCTGGGCCTCATGGCCGCAGCATCACCAGTGCTACAGCTGGGCCTGCTTCGCATGTGGCCCCTTCAGCACTGGCTGAAACCACCGGTTCCAGATGATTTGGATCTTTGGCAAGGCAGAAGTAGACCTTTTCGCCTCCAAAGACAACTCTCACTGCCCAACTTATTTTTCGAAGGTCAGGGATGCGTTGGCCCACGACTGGCCCAACCTCTTCTTTTATGCATTCCCTCCGATCGCCCTGATTCCACAGGTCATCAAGCGAATCAGGGAACAAGGGCACAAGGTTTTATTGGTGTCCCCCATTGTGGAAAAACCAACCTTGGTTGTCAGAGCTGACTCAGCTACTGACTTCAGCCCTCTGGCCTGTGCCCCTGAGACGAGATCTCCTCTCTCAGGCGAACGGAACAATATGGCACCCCCGCCCCGAGCTGTAGGCCCTTCACCTTTGGCCGCTCGATGGGAGTCTACCAGCCTCTACCAGCGAGTGCTAAACCCCATTTCTGAGGCTAGAGCCCCATCTACGAGATGCCTCTATGCCCTTAATTGGTCGGTTTTCTCCGCTTGGTGCCTAGACTGCGGTGAAAACCCCTCTATCTCCGAGTTAGCGGCGATTCTCTCCTTCCTGCAGGAGCTGCTGGATAAAGGACGTTCTCCCTCTACACTCAAGGTGTTCGTAGCAGCTATAGCGGCCTTTCACGCCCCTATAGCAGGCCAATCAGTGGACAGAGACAACGCAATTGTCCACTTTCTGAGGGAAGCCAAGAGGCTGAATCCGCCTCGGCCCCTTACCGTCCCTACATGGGACCTACCCACTGTACTGAGGGCCCTGAAGGGTCCTCCGTTTGAGCCGCTACAGTCTACGAACCTTCGGTCACTGTCGCTGAAGACTGCTCTGATATTAGCACTAGTGTCGGTTAAGCGAGTAGGAGACCTACAGGCGCTCTCTATTAGCCCTGCCTGCCTGGAATTCGGGCCCAATGACTCAAAGGTCATCCTGAAACCAAGGCATGATTACATACCTAAGGTACTTTCAACTCAGTTCAGAGCTCAGGTCATTACACTCTCCGCGCTTCCTCCCTCTGAGGAGGACCGGGAGTTATCCTTGTTATGCCCTGTCAGAGCTTTGAGGATCTACTTTGAGCGTTCCGCCTCCTTTAGGCGTACGGAACAGCTCTTTGTTAGCTTCGGTAACCGCGCCAAAGGGTATCCGGTCACGAAGCAGAGACTCTCTAAGTGGATAGTGGATGCTGTTATGCTGGCGTACTCTTCCTTAGGCCTACAATGCCCCATTGGAGTACGAGCCCATTCTACAAGAGGCATCGCCTCGTCATGGGCTTGGTCTAGCGGTGTGTCCATTACAGAAATAATGGACACCACGCCGTCCACATTTGCTAGGTTTTATAACCTGGACGTACCGGCCTTACAGGCCAGGGTCCTCTCTGATTAGATGAGCGTAAATGTATACGTTGTGAGAACAATCCTGACAGAGAATTCTTGACAGCGAGGCGCTCAAGCTCTCCGGTGGGTTCCTTGCATACTACGGTCCTGGAAGTACTGAGTATGTAAGAGTTACATGGAACGATCACCCAGGCCGAGCATGACCTCTATGAGTTTAGCTCGCTTTAGCCCGGAGTATACTATTGCACTTCCCTATGAGCATTAAATGCTTATGGAGGTATATTAGCCATTCATTCCTCTACCTTAGCACAGCGTGATTGAATTGTGTTCCCATAGTGTCTTTAACTTGTTCCGTATCTCAGGGAACCGAGGTACGTTCCCTGTCGATACTCCATTCGTATTGCGTACTTTGCCGTGCCAGGTAGCTGCACGACTCAGTAGTCGCATCAGTCGAAGTAACCTGAGGATCCTATGGCGAAACGGCCGCTTATATAGCCAGATAGCCCAACCCATTCTGGTGGAATCTGACGGGCTTCGTCGCATATATATATATATATATATATATATATAAACATTTCTAATGTAATATCAATACAAAACTATTCTATCCATATTTTATATTGGCATTATAATCTATCATGGCAGCAGGGTAGGTTTTAACAACACTCTTAACATTAATTAACACTATTAAGGACAAGTAGCAGATTTCTAAGATAATTAACATCTGGGAATATTATATCAAAGTTCAAGACAAAAAAAACCATTACTGATGTTGAAACACAATGTGTTTCAACACTTCCTGGTCTCCCCAACCACTGAAGGCAAAACATTGATTTGTACATCTGTGTTTTTTGACAGCTCTACATGGGTTTCACACCACAGCACAAAAACGTGGTGGTTCAGATTCTAGTTAGAGCTCTTTCCGCTGCTGTGCCCTAGAGCAAAGCACTTCTGCTCCTAGTGTGCAATAAAATGGCTTACCCCTTGCTCCGTCTTCTTCCTTAATCTTTGTATCAGACAAGAGCAGGGCATGAGAGAAAAAGGACTCCTAGAGTCTATCTGTGTAAACCAAAATCCAAAAATATCTACCATATCTCAGTAAATTTGAGCCACAGCTCTCCTATCCCTGTCGATCGCCTCTTATCCACCTCCTTACCATCAAGAACACACATCAACCATCATCTGACAGGCATGCAGCATATACTATTTGGCCAGGAGAAAAATGTAGCTTTTTTCATCTTCTCAAAAGAGGAAAGTGACAAGCCCTGCATGTTTCAATATCAACAACTCTCAAAGAGAAGTGAGGTAAATTAACGTCAACTCTTTGACAGCACACAGGACAAGTCTGGAGATCTGCTGGAGAATCTAGAGAGTTTCCAAGAACCTTGGTAGTTTCAAATTCTCTCAAACTGAAATACATTTTTACAACTGAAAATATGCTGTATGGCTACTTATTACCAAAACAAAAATTGTGAATTTGTGTTAGTTGAAGGAAAACAATATGGACATGTTCAGTATGTACAGTATGTGTGTGTCATTCTGAATCATATATATATATATATATATATATATATATATATATATATATATGAAGAGTTAATTTGAAAAAACTGATAACTCCATTTTTTTCCCCCTCAGAAATCACGTTTTTTTTATTGCGCATTCAAAGTAATATCAATCAAACTAACTTACACAAATACAGGTAATTTACTAAATTAAAGTTCATTGAAAGTATGTTTTTTTTTACATATTAAAAGTTTGTTTTATAGAAAAATCAGATAACTCCAACAGTCGCTTTTTGGCAAAAGCAGATAATTCCACATTTCATGTTTTAGAGGTAAAAAAAAAAAAAACACTTGTTTAATCTTTGTAATCTCTTTGGATGACAATGTAGATGCCAGACAAACATTGCTGTAGCCCATTATTGTAGTCTAGACTGTATGGATGTGATTATACGCAATACACGGAGCTTTTGCCTCACCATGGTAACGCGCTGCTTTTGCAAGGCTCCATGAAAACGTTTCAATTTTTCTTTTTTCGCCCTGAAGAAGATATCACAGGTTCATCAAGTTTGTCGAAATTATCCATCCTCGTCCTCGATCCCTTTTAGTCAGCTTTGACGAAACTCCACTCAGCTAGCACAGTAGCCTTGTCACCTGACTTGAATACAGCGTGCTGATTTGCTAGAATGGATTTATCGGCTACTGTTCAAAAACAACAAGGGAACTATATTATAACAAGGGTACTATTCTCGCACTATATGTGGAGAATAATGCATAGCAATCAGTTTTTTTTTTAAAAGTGGTGTTTATCGGTTTTTGCAAATTAACTCTTCATATACATACATACATATATATATATATATATATATATATATATATATATATATATTTATTTTGCGAATCGTATGTATTTATTTTTACGTAATCGTCATTACTTTTGGTCCATGCTTGTTTAATGGCCAGTGCTTTAGTACTGTACTGAATTGAACTGAACTGAATTGAAAGACTGACAGCTAGACAGATGGAGTTTCAGTTCTTCAATTCTGACAAGACAGGTTACAAAAGTTTTCGACATCAACTTCAAAACAATGATTAGTTTGGTGCAACCCACTGTCCATTGTCTAAGAACTTCTTGGATAAGAACACAAATTGCGAGTTTTCACACTAACATAGGCATGACTTCTCTGTATATCACATGGCGGCGATGCAGTTTACCATGTCATAGATTACTGTAATCTCAGTTGTTAGATAATTTTCATCATGTTAGATGTGCTTTAATAAGTAGGAGTTGATTGAAAGAGTCTCGCTTTAGGGTCTCACTTTTATTGCAAGACTGAATACAGAGCATCACTATGAGCAACATACAGTTTAGAATGCATAATCTTGGCCTTGATTTCTGAATACAGCAGTCTCTCAAAGGTCACCATAAAAAGACTACCTCTTCACAAGCGGTAACTAAGGAAACTTGAAAAACCACCTGCTAGAGAACACAATGATCTTTAATGAAAGGATTATAATGAGCATCTCTTAGGAAGAAAAGGTCTGTACATTTCATAATACAGCCAGAAAATTACATTTTGCAAAAAGCTCACTGTAACCTTGTGTTTTGTCACCAATGAAAGAAACATCACCATGACTCAACTCACAATAGCTGCATCCTCAAATAGAGAGAAAATTGTAATTTACAGGTGAATTTAAACCAGTCCTGCATGTGTTTATGCCTCAGAGGGAAATTTCAAAATGTGTTTACATTTTGTGATAGTTTAATTAGGAGAATAAAGATGCCTTTAGCGAGAATATGAAGTCTGTGTATCCCATTCACTACACTTGTTCAGACCATAGGAGCAACAACAGTTATTATTAAAAAATAACTAGTAAAATGAACAGAGTTAAAAGAATTACTAATTAGTCTTGTACTTAGCTCTGGGCAACTATCCTGTTGTTTGTATATTTATTTAACGTGTAACGGATAATGTACAGTAAGCCAGTCTTTATCCGCATTGTGAGTTTATTTTGCAATAATGAATTACTGAATATAAATGATCCTGCTTATTCCATTTCCATCTACCAATAAATAGCTACATATATGGACATAAGATAGACAAACATGAAAATAGTTTATTAAAATATGCAAAACTATTGGCCTAGTTTCTTGCTTCAGCAGAGGATAAAACTTAATTTCAGTGATATATGATGTGATCTATGATGGCTATTCACAGAATTTAGGATATTTCATACCATAGGCCTATATACTGTATATTTATATTTATTTGTAATATATTTATAATATATTTAAAAAAAAAAAAAAAAAAACACTGTTTAGGATGTTTTTTTAAACCATTTGAGAACATGTCCTCATAAAGCATGTTTATTTTGTAATACCCATCCCATACACATCTGTGTCCTCATAAAATATGTATTTCAAGAACACATGCACAACAATCCACGACAAAAAGTATCATAGATTTAAAACAGGCAATAAAAGAATCAGAGAAATAGAACAGCCACCAGCATCTGAGTCTCCTGAAACCGAGGTTCGGAATGGCTTTTAAAAACCTTGTTGCCACCAAGGAGGTCTATAATACTTAGAGAGCTATCATTCCCATTCATCCCAGTGGCAGTTGTTCTGCTCCATTTGTAAATGTAGTCTGAAACAGATCTTATACTGTGCAGTTTAACATTAATAATAAAAAAATCATTAATTTTTATTCACAAATACACACTGCTTTACTATCATTACTTGTGCCAACAAATCAATCATATATAAATTCAAGCTATTGTGTCTATTTTAAAAAATGAAAAAAAAAAAAAAACAACAACACCAGTTTGCAGCCCAGAAACCAGTATAACAAAAAGATACAAAAGCAAAAGACATGCAACAGATTTAGGATTTTTTTCTTAAAACATGATGCAACACCTGAGACCAATTTCAACACCAATCTCATTGATCCATTCATGAGCTGCTACCTCTCTAATGTGATTTTATACAGCCTAATGAGCCTGAAAATGACAAAAAAAAGTCATATTTCAATTTTATTGATTGTCTGTGAATTTTGGTTATTCCCAAGCCTTTACAGGAAACTGCAGCTCTATCAAAGGTGGCGAGCCAATTGCATGTATTTTCTAACTGTGAAATAATAGTAAATTCTCACTCATCAGTTCTCATTGCATTAGTTTCACAAGATAATGGCTTTTTGTTTTCCATTTCAGGTTCAGGGCTTCAGAGTGTTGATTGTGGTCCTCTGCTAGAAGACAGTTAGAGAACAAATGGGCTGTCAATCTGGCAGCCTCTGCCCATATGAGCTATACCACAATATATCCCTTATGTTTTCAACAGTTTCATCATTGCATGAATAAGATGAATGGGCGTTGACCGAGGGATGGGCCATCTGGATAAAGCTATAGCAGCAGCAGCACTATCGACTGTGCTTTCCAATCACAAGCCCAAGGCTCATACGTCACAGTTTCTGATGTGGTGACAAGCAGAACCCAGACGGTGCTATCATACATCATAACACTAAGCTCGTTTTTCAAAACTAGAGGTCTGGTGAACGGGAACACTGCGTTGCCTAAGAAATTCCTATAGTCATTGAAATTCTGTGTTTAAGCAATATATTCCACGTTTTACACTGCAGGTAGGTGAGAGGATTTGCATTCAAAGCTGCTGGTGTGCATTACATTGACTGCATTGTCCCAACACAACAAATGTGGCCCACAAATTAAAAATCAAACACAAAGCAGCCCAGAAACTAAACTCAAGGAAGGCAAGATTACTTACAGTGTGGACATAATCAATAGAATGTAAACAGCATTTTGTAACCACAGGGTTTATTGCATCGTTATACACCCAGAAACTAGTGTGTTGGAAATTATTTTATAAGTTGGATGGATGAATTTTGTCTAGGGTTCTAGAAGGGTTGAATAATATGCTGAAGAGGGTTGTCAAAGAGAGAGAAAAAATGCACCCATAAAATACAAGTTGTTACAGCTTTTATGTGACTATCATGAAACTTCCAAGGTCACCAGTGCATTCAATTCACTGAATGTGCAAATGAAAGTTATAAAATTGTGTTTACGTCATGGATACTAAGGAATAGTTCAAAAACTTTGAAAAAACTTTCTTTATCAGAACAGATTTGGAGAAATGTAGCTTTACATCACTTGCTCACCAATGGATCTTCTGCAGTGAATGAGTGCCGTCAGAATGAGAGTTCAGTCTTGTGAAGGGAAAAGCTACGTTTTTGTTGTAGATGTTTTTAACTTCAAACTGCTGCTTCCGGCTAAATTATGAGTCCTCTATCCATAATATTGCTTTCTCCGGTGAAGTTGTCTCATCTGAAGTGAAGAGAAATACAGCCCGAATTCCGGAAACATTGGGGCGTTTAAATTTGAAATAAATGAAAACTAAAAGCCAATATGTTATTCACAATAGAACATAGATAACATTACAAATGTTTAAACTGAGAGAACTTTACAATGTTATGCACAAAATGAGATCATTTCAAATTTGATGCGCCAAATCCTCTACAGGGGACAGATCTGGACTGCAGGTCCAATTCAGCACCCGGACTCTTCTACTACGAAGCCATGCTGTTTTAATAGCTGCAGTATGTGGTTTTCCATTGTCCTGCTGAAATACACATCGTCTGGAGGGGAGCATGTTGCTCTAAAACCTTTATATACCTTTCAGCCTTCATAGTGCCTTCCAAAACATGCAAGCTGCCCATACCGAATGTAACGCGTTTTGTGGCAGATTTTCCTGATAAGGCAGAAATGAGCTTGAATTACTCTGCCATTTTTGATCGTTCAGATGAGAGCAATACACCATTCGAATTTGTAAGGGGTCTACTTTTATTTGTATACACTCATAATAACAACAACACGCTGCTTTATTTGTAGAATAAAGAAAATAAACAAGGTGCGTTCTCTGTCATCTCTGTCTCTGTCACCTCTCTTCACAGACATGGAAATAAAACAACCAGAATCTCAGCGAAAACATGCCTCAAAGACAAGATAAATATATGTATAGAAAGCTTGAAATATCTAATTTTAAATTAACCAATTCAAGTCGAAAACAAATAATCTGTTTCAATGAGCCTTGGCCAACAGTACACAATGGGGCTTCTGGACCATGTTCACATATGGCTTCCTTTTTGCATGATAAAGCTTTAGTTGGCATCTGCAGATGGCATGGTGGATTGTGTTTACTGGCAGTGATTTCTGGAAGTATTCCTGGGCCCATTTAGTAATGTCAATGATAGAATCATGTCGATGACTGATGCAGTGTTGTCTGAGGGCCCGAAGACCATGGGCATCCAACAAAGGTCTTCGGCCTTGTCCCTTATGAACAGAGATTTCTCCAGTTTCTTTGAATCTTTTGATGATGTTATGCACTGTAGATGATGAGTTTTGCAAAGTCTTTGCAATTTGACATTGAGGAACGTTGTTTTTAAAGTATTCCACAATCTTTTTACAAACTCTTTCACAGATTGGAGAGCCTCTGTCCATCTTTACTTCTGAGAGACTCTGCCTCTCTAAGACATCCCTTTTATAGCTAATCATGTTACAGACCTGATGTCAATTAACTTAATTAGTTGCTAGATATTCTCCCAGCTGTATCTTTTCAATTTTGCTTTTTTTTACTATTTTATATTTTTGCAAGAAGTCACTTAAGGTCATCAATCCTGCATTTATTTGATCAAATATTTAATATACTTTAAATATTTATAATACATTTCATGCAATTCTGATTTATTATCAATGTTGGAAACCTGTGATACTTTTTTCAGGATTCTTTGATTAATAAAAAGTAAAAAAAAAAAAAATAAAAAAGCACAGCATTTATTTAAAATATAACTTTTGCAACAATATAACAGTAACAATATAACAATAATTTTATTTTGTAACAATAAAAGCTTGAGGTTTTCAAATATTTTTTTTTCAAAGAAATTAGTTTTCATTCAGCAAAGATTTGCTAAATTGATAGAAACAGTGATAGTAAAGATTGATATTGTTAGAAAACATCTCTATTTTGAAAAATAAATAAAGCATCACAGCTGTTTCCAATATTGATATTGAATCAGCATATTAGAATGATTTCTGAAGGATCATGCACTGAAGACTGGAGTAATGATGCTGAAAATTCAGCTTTGCATCACAGAAATAAATTATATTTTAAAGTATATTAAAATAGATTAAAAATTTTTAAAATTGTAATAATATTTCACAATATTACAGTTTTTTTCTGTATTTTTGATCAAATAAATGCAGGCTTTGATGAGCATAAGACACTTTCATAATGCTGCATAATTATCAAAAATTGTAACATGTTAAAGTCCTTTCACGTCACCATCCTACACTTCACATAATAGGCCTGTAGGTGGCTTGGGCTTCATTAACTATGATAGTTTCATTAAAATAGTAAATGTTGCATCATACATAAATGTAAGTGAATTCAATTCAATTCAATTAATCGGTATTCATACTGATTACCATTATTGCGACTTTTGGCGCTGCATGGTTTTGTGCCGTGCTTTTGTAGCCATTTAGCATCCATTTTCTTAGTGATGTAATTTGATTTATAAAATGAGACAAACCTCAGATCCAGATCACTCCACAAATAAGCTCGTCGGTCCCATGTCATTTTCAACCGATTTATGAATAAGAATGGAAAATGACCGCTCCTCTTCCCATAGGCTATTGTTCAATGAAATGTGAACTTCTTGTGCCAGATCATGATTGGTTGGTGTATTATGCGACAAACGGGCATTGATGAATTATGTAATAGCCTATTCTAAAATATATAATATATGGATTTTTATTTAAATCGACACACTAGCTTTTATTATTTATGAAAAAAAAAAAGGTTAAAATATTGTTTGGTTTATTTTTTTCCTTCCATCGACCCACTCACTGAAAGAACCATAGGCTATATGGCTTGAGAGCCTATGGTTTCTGAACAAACTGTGGAATATCAGTCAGTCGAGCAAATCGCACGCAACCCATAGCAACGCCTCAGATTGAAAGATATGAATTTTCCGACTTTTGAGCGAATAGTTACCATTTTGTACACATTGTCATGTTAATTATAATTCAAATGTATTTTGTTTTATTGACTACAATATCATTGCTATTTGTCTGAAAGGGCCACTGTTGAATAATTTTGAAAAAGGGCAGGGGCTTGAGCCCCCAAAGCCCCCACTTCTGCACGTGCCTGTGCTATATGATATTCATCCCGTCCCTGGAGTGAGCCTATAGCAATAAAAGAACAAACATTTCTCTATTTGCCCTTTTATAGCTGTAGTTTTTTGGTTGGACTTCCGATGGGGCAGATTGAAGGTTTTATGAGAAGTACTGCAATTTAGGTCACATAACATATTTGGAAAACAAAAGTATACACAGTGGATTGACAGCCATCTGCTGTTTGTTTCTTTCTATCATTATTTGCTCACCGAATTCCAAAGCTCCTTAGGTTTTTTTCCAAGGTCAACGTGCTAAGACATGGTGAGCGTTGCAGTGTTCACTCAGTCTTTGCTCATACCCAAAATGTCCCATGTCACTGCTGGGTTGTAAAACAAATTAAATCCCTGTTCACACTTCTAATCTTCTTACTGCCATAGCGAGAGGCCAATACGGAATCCTTCATACAAGTTATGTCTTCACAAATTTGACATTTGACACAGCTGGTGCTTCAATAGGCTTTACACTAGAGAGCAGACAGAGCGATAGATCAGGTGTAGGCACAGGACTAACGGCTAGGGAGAGAAAGCAACAACACACGACATACTATATTAAACATATGCAAAGCTAGAATTTGCCTTCAGTTTCTTTGTATTTTTACTGTAACGTCAAACAGATATTACACATTTCAGCTTTAAAGTAACCAATAATGTGTTTTTAGGCTATGTATGGAAAAATTGGGTCTATTTATATTATATAATTAAAATAGTATGCAGCAATGGTTTAGCAGAGAGGATAAACTAAATGAGAACATTATAAATAAATTATTAATTGTTGTAGGAGTTGCAAATGAATATATATATTAATTAAAGATGAAAAATAGAATAGTTTGGACCTTTTTTCAGTTCTGACATTTTTCAAATATGTTTTTATTATAGTCACTGAAGCTATTTTATGTAAAAACATAAAAAACACATTCCTGAAACATAATATTAATTTAATTAATGCCATAGAGGGTTACAGACATTATAAAGTAGAATTCTAAGCACCAAAATAATATTTTATGAGAGAAGGAAAACAAGAGATGTTTTTCTGCAATGTGAAATATAAAGAAGGTCAAAGAAATTCCAGTGGAGTAGAGAGTGTTTTATAAAATTATTATAATGTATGAAGAAAACCATTCCTATCATCCATCATAACTGGCCACATAACACTAATTATCTCTAAGGTGTGCTTCAGTTGATGAGTGATCAAGAATGTTTTCATCCAAGGAATTACTATTGTTCCCTAAAATGATGGTGTCATTTATCATGGCTTTCACATCCAATCTTTCAGCCTGGGGCCATTTATATATTTTCATTCATTTCATTACCATCCCAGGACTACAAAACATCATTCACACACAAACTCACACACAATCAGTGTAATTCCTGCACAAATATTTGTGGAAGGGATTACATCAGAAAAGAGGCAGTTGGATGTTCTTGACAACTATCAGCTCAGTAAATTATTTTCAGAGGAGATTCCTCCGAGTTTATTATCTCTGATGTGGATGCAGAATCACACAGTGAATGAAAGCTGACAGCACTGAGGGGAGAAAAAAGAGATCTTGCTCACTCTCTAAATGTTTGCATCAACCTATAAACACCTGCAGGCCAAAGACTGTGACTGGTATTAGTATAAGAAAGGTGACTTTTATAATGCAGATTCATTAAAGCAATAGCTCACCCATTATTCACTCATCCTTCACTCATGCTGTTCCAAACCTGTATGAATTTTGTTCTTCTGTGGAAAAGTTTTTAAGTCTATTCTGGCTACTCTTTTAAATACAAATGAAAGTGAATGAGGAGAGAAGCTGTCAAACTATGAAATGACAATCACACATAAATAACTAGACAAAGTAGTATAAAAATTGTCCACCTTACTACTGAAAGTAGTTGTACGAGCAGCAGACGCTGAAATGTAGGGCATAATTATTATTAATGAAAAATGTCACCATCAATGCCTCAGCTCTTATTTGCACTCTTATTATGGAAAAAGTAATCATTTCTGATTCATGTACGAATCATTTTTTAAAATCTAATAAATGTTGATGAATCAGCTGATACAGCACGAAAGTGCACAGACTTTTATGAAACATTTTCATTTTTTATGATGTTTTGAGAGGTTATTTGAATTTCAATGTCCAGTTTTCATTCATTGCGACAACTACAGCAGATTCTTCAGAATTTATCCTTTTCCACAGAAGAAACTAAATCATATAGATTTGTAATGAGTGCGAGTGAACTTTGACAGAAGTTTCATTTTTGCATAAACTATTCCTTTGATGCTTTGACTTATGAATTTAAAATAATGTGAGGGCAATTTTTGTTTCATTAAATAATGTTTGAAATGCTCCTCTTGGTGTAAGATCACAAGATTTGGGGCAGCACTGTGATTTCTGACTTGATCTTTTAACTAGCCAGATTAAAGTCAAGGCCAAACTTGTAAAGCTCAAGGGCAAGCTCTCTTGTCAGGATCAGGTGAGCTCCTCTTTACCACAGAGAAAGCAGTTTTACACAGGATAAAGAACTAATCCCAGACAATGCGAGGATTAGTGCTGCAAATGACCTTTATCTCGCCACGGAGCAATGAAAGGCCTGCACAGAAATAGTTTAGGTCTTGATCTGAAACCCACCACTAAACTTATCTTGGAATTGGAATATATCACACTGTTTAACCAAAATCAATTTAAAGGAACAGTTCACCCAAAAACATGGCCATTGTCAAGAGGGAACCATGTCCCAAACCCTGGCACCCTTAGTCAGATCATGATTGCATATCTGAACTGTGAATGCAGAAGCACAGAGTTCATTTCCATCAAGGTTTGAAGGAGTCTCAAGGCATACAAATAAATAACTTCAATAAGCCAACATTATGGCTTAGGAACGCTAAAAAGGCGAACCAAGACACCAACAATTGATGTAAAGAGAATGTTAACCTAAACAGGGAGGTCTCCGATGAGCTTATTATCCTTCAGCTTCTCTTTCTTTTAAGTGATTGTGCAATTGAAACACTATTGGAAACTCTAATCCGACCAGGTAAATACTTGCTTTTCCACAAGGTCCTTAGAAAAACAAGTGCCTGGTGAACTAGACAGGATGAATCTTTGACATTTCTGAGATGTTTTGAAAAGCTTCTGAGAATGAGCTTTGAAGGACCTTCAGTCTCAAGGGATTTCTTAATGAATATCTTTTGATGGAACAACTGCCCTCAAAAGAAAATGACTATCCTTGGGTTAACGGAAACTAATATCAATCATATAGCCAGATATTGTAGACATAGTTAAGATGCATACTTGTTTTGGAACATTTTCATTTTGGGTGTTTTAGGACTTACAATATCTTTTCATGTGACCTTGCAGAAATATTGTCAAACAGGCATGAGTTATAAAGAGCCAGAGAATTGGACAGAGACATTTTTATAGTTGTTCCATAACTTACACATTATCTTGAATGATTAAATTATGTTTTTAAAGTTGGTTTATAGTTTCAAGTTTTTAAACATTTAAAAATGAAATAAAAAGGGTGCTATTTACTTTGTTAACCAACATAATAGTCAGTAGACTATGGGGGGCCCATCAAAATAAAGTGTTACCCATAATTTCCTTTTTTTTTCAAATCAAATCAATTCCCAATTAATAATATCAAGTTCTGGCCTACATCTATATAATATCTTTTTGTCACATAAATACATCATATTGCATAAGCAAACTGAATAGCACACTTAAATTGAGGTTATGAGAACATCATGTATCAGAGGACAAAAAAAAAAAATGCTACTAAACATTTAAATGTGCTATTACAGGAAATTTTGGTTGCATAATGTTGTAAGCTGACTAATGATCACAGATGTATTGTTAAAAGCTTTACTTTATTGGAAGCTTTTACCTTGATCGTTTCACTCACATTTATCTGCTTTTGAAGGCAATGTCAGGATCCAATATTCCCCAGAATGTTATATTTCAGTAGAGCAACTGAGCAGACCATATCTATATATTCGTTTATTCTCTGTCATTCCCAAAGAGAAAGACAGCTCCTGTCTGTACCAATTAAGGCTATCTGGGCAAGGCCATCTTATCTTTGAGATGCAAATATGAAAAGAATACCAGAGAGAAGTGATGTCTATTGCCGCAGCACTTTCAAATGTAAAATTAGGGTGAGCATAGGTCTCACTTTGAACAGAAAAAACAAAAAAGCTATTTCATTTTCAGCCACCCAGACCCAGTTATGGAAAATGACTGAGCTTCCTTTTTTTCACAGTTTCTGTTTGTTTTTTTGTTTTTTTCCTTAAATGGTTTAAAGGAACAGTTCTCCCAAAAATGAAAATTTGTTGAAGATGTACTTACCCTAAGGCTATTTAAGATATACAAAGATTAGTTTTTTTTCTTCATCGCAAGAAATTTGGAGATGCTACACTTGCTCACCAGCAGGGCTGGATTGGTAATCGGGCATACTGGGCTTTTTCGCGGTGCGTCGACGCACTTAAAGGGATCCCTGGGTATTAAGACTTGTATGGCTTAATATGACATAAATTATGTCTCTTACTGAAATATGTAGTAGAAGACCCATTAAATATTTATATTACTTTTAAAAATCACATCGTTTTATACATATTTTGGACTATGCGGTGCGCCGTTATTCTGATGACATAAAATGGGTGAACTCGGTGAGCTACTGCCACTACCTGTTGCTATTTTTACCACAACACATCTCGAAATACACAACTCGGAAAATAAAATACTGATATGATGACCACAGCTACTGAAAGAGTTTACATGTGGCGATGGATATAAGCATATAGGCATAAACCAAATGCTGTACCATGGAATTTTCCCCACAAGGAGTCTAAAGGCCCCAGATATCGAGGGAAATCCGCGCTGAGAACTCCTCTAATAATGATTTTTAATGGTGGGTTATTTTTTTTCTACCCAACTGCTGGGTTGAATCTGTCTCCAACTAAACAACCCAGCTGCTGAGGTACAGTCAGCGTTCGGGCTTTTTGTGTCCACTACAGGAGAAAGCAGTTCTGAGCACCACTGCCACCAATTTGGTGCACTTCATCAGCGAAATAAAGGTTTGTATACATTTTATTTCATTTATAAATTCTTTACTGTGCTGTAAATTATAGTATTTTACACAATGCAAGATAAGGACGAGATGTCAGTCAGCTGCGTCAGCAGTGGTAGTTTTCCGCTGGAAAGGCCTTTTCCCTTGCATAACATAAATGGCTTTTATTTGTCATAATACTGAGTTTAATTTAATTTGATGTTAAAATATGCTCTTTAATCTCAGTAATGTTTGTTTATGGGCAAGATATGGAGTCATGGCATCTTTCAGTTACGAGTGAAACACGAGGCCTGAAGTTCGCCAGGGTCTGAAGTTCGCAGTTCCTTAAATAAAACAACCCAGCATGTTGGGTAAAAACATTTAACCCAACCAGCTGGGTCATAATAACCCAGCATGTGTTCTGTCCAATATTTACCCAGCACTGGGTTGCCAAATAACCCAAGCTGGGTTGTTTTTAACCCAGCATTTTTTAGAGTGTTGGGTGGCCTGAGGGTGAGTACTTTTTTGGGTGAACTATTCATTTAATATAACTCACTTAGAACAGAATGTGCACTGATGTTATATTTTGTAAGCGAACCTATAAGTGCTAATGCTGATACACCAAGAATAAACCAGGACTTAACATGAGGCTAATATGATTGATTTGCCTAAATGCCACAGATGCTGTCTGAGCTTAAGTTGAATTGAACTCATTTAAATAGAATAGAAAAATCCTTTAAAATAAGCAACTGCTAAACACAACGTAAACACATCGGCTTCAATGCAGCTGGGAAAAACGGATGACAAAACAAACAAGCAAAGCCATTTCCATTAAAACCAGTGTCAATATGCTAAAGTTACTTTCCATTTACTACTTGATCTGTGCTTTCTATGCAGACGTTTGCTCCCTGTAATCTTAATCAGAAGTCAAGCCATTTACACAGTAAACAGGTGCGAGAGGTAGAATTGTGGCGGGGTGCCATGGAGTCATATCTTGTGTAATCAAATCTCATTAGAGACGTGTATGGAATCCTACTGCGAGTCATGCAAATAAGGATGATTAATATTTAGCTATTTGTTGAGGAAATAATAAGGATGGTAAACACAATCATTCTAGAGTCAAGCATCAAACCACACACAAAATGAGCTTTGGCTGAGTGTCTTATGTGCGTAGAGAGCGAGCTCGTGATTGAAATCAGGATCTGCCTGCTATGTTTTTCATCAGCTTGTTTATTGAAGACTTTGGTTTTAAAGGCTTTACATTTTGAGACAACAATTATTACCACATGAAATATATAACTATTCTATGACACATTAAAGAAGCGACTGAGATCATTTATGTAATTTCTCTGTTTGCAGTTGTAATGGCTATAAGCTCATCTCTCTGTTAGCAGTTTAGAAAATGATGAGCAATCTTTTCTGCTTTACATGGCTCAGACTGTACAGTCGGCACTATGATTTCATTCAGAATACTTTGGGGGAGAAAGAAGTATAAATTGTATAAAAGATTATTATACAGTAATTCTGCAGCCTTCATGCTGATAATGTTTTTAGTATCACAACAACCAACCATATCTACAGCTTCTCAAACAAATGAATTCCACTGAAGTAAAAACTAAAAAATAATATAAAATAAAAATGTTTGATAAAATTTAATATTATTTCTTTAAAACTATTTTTCAAAAAATATATTTTAACTAATATAATGCAATTGCATTATTAAATATGATATAATTTAAATAAATATTTATTATGTTGCTTGTCAAAACTTAAGATCGGAAAGTTTTTGTATAAGATACTTGAAATGGGAAGGTTATTTTCCAATTTTAAATGGAATAACTCCAAGAAAACTTCAGTATATTCAAATATGGAAGCTGTTTAAAATACTTATGACATTTTTAAAGACAATTCAATCAGATTATGTCTATAAAAAGTCTAGTAATCAACAAAAATTACAATTCTAAAAACATGGCATACTTGCAAACTAGATTTTTAAAGACTTGTGCTTTTCATACTTTTTTTTTTTGCATTGACAGTAAAATATTAAAAACTGTTTCTTCACCATGGCAAAGCAGGGCATACTATTAAACTGAAGAAGCAGATCAAAGTCATCCATAATCCACTGGCTGATCTTACTGCCTGCAATGATAATAAAAAATAATACATGAAATCAATAAGAAAGCCAATGTCCCTGGAATTTATCATTCATACTCTGCGCTGGCCTCCTCATACCTTTGATTATATCTATCATTGCAAATATAAACAAATTCAATACTCTATCAGCTGTTACTCTGTTTAGAGTCACAATTCATCACTGCTCTTGACGTTATTACCGAGCCTCCCAGCCATATCTTCTGCATTGTCCCTCACGGAGTATCTCTGCCATGGCAATTAAATCCGTCTTGCTGCTGTGGCAGAATCTGCGTTCGAGCAAAGACGCCTGATGTACACTTGATAGTGAAGGCTCAGCAGTAAAGAGAGGATAAAGGGACTCCAGATCAAGCGTAAAATTACAGATGGTGGCCCTGAAATACATCAAGAGATGGTAAATTAATGTCTTTCTGCACTTGACCTGCGTCATACTTCATTACCTTATCAATGAAATGTGCCTCAAACATTGAGAGAAGGTAATATTTCTCATTTGATTCTCATAAAAAGCAAACCTGCTCATTGTTCTGCTGAATGAACAAGCTCTTTACACTTTAGCTTGTGTTTACAAATTAACTTTAATCTTGATCAGTTCTATAGTGGAATGCAAATAAATAAAGGTTCTTTATTGGCATATGGCTACATGAAGAACATTTAACCATCCATTGCACAAAAGGTTCTTTACCATAGAAAAAGGTCCTTTAGGTTTGGGTCAATAAAATGCTCTTCAGGCTAAAAATTATTCTTTTAAGAACTGTTCACTGAGAGGTTCTTTGGGGAACCAAAAATGGTTCTTATTGCATAGAAAACCCACTTTTTAAACTTTTTTTTTTTTTAGTTCAGTTTGTTTTTACAAACAAAATCGTTTAATGTAAAACACAATATAAGCCTAAGAGGCAAGCATTTCACAGACTATTAAAATGTTAAAATGCACCAAAAAAAAATGTGAAAACCTAAAAATATTTATAGGTAGCATCTTTTTTGACACGTGAAGCATCCAGATCTTAATATGAATATTTGTGTGATGTTAAACTATTTAAGAAAACACTGCATTAATAAAAAAAAAAAAAAAAAAAAATTAAAAAAAAAAAAATGAAGAAGTTTTATTCAATGTATAATTTCATATTTTATTTAGGTAGCTGAAAAATATACATATTTTTTGGAACCTTTATTTTTAAGAGTGTATAATTTTTCTATTTTATAAAAGGCTCTATCAAGTGCAAAATAGTCTTTCAGATTATTAAAATGTTCTTCACACTAAGAAAAAAAAGAGATGTTTTAACAACTGTTTACGATAGCACTGCTGTGAAAATCTTTTAGATTTTTTTTAGAGTACACTGAAAAAATGGCGTAGAAACAAATCTCTCACAGAAGTTGCTAGTAAACTTCACAAATGGCAAGATAATGGAAAGTAACACATTGAATTAAAAAATAGAATTTTGAAGTAGGAGAGACTGAAATTATTTTGTAAAGCGTACTCCAATAATACGTTTTATTTACAACTTTTAAATATCTTTTTTCTTTCTTTTTTTACAGTGTACTAAACAGTTATGTATCTGTCATCCACTTACACTGTATCTACAATGAAAGCAACCATATACAAGTACTATAGAATAAAACAAACCATGTACATCTGCATTTAACACAAGCGAGGTGACATAAGCCTTCTTGTTCATTATGTCAGACATGAGAGCTTTGAAACTCCCTGTTTCCCAATTAAGACGCCATTCTTGAATGTTGCTATGGCTGCAGGTCATGAACGTGAAACATTTGACTTCATTTGACTTCATTACGTTCAGCTCCTGAGACTACACAGGGTAATGTGTTCGCTTAGAACCGTGTATGAAAAATGTCACAAAGCTAATGCACCCGGACGTGAAGCTAAAGCTCAGCCAGTTAACTTTTACCCCTTGCCTTTGAAATCTGTTAGAGGAATCACAGCTTACAAGATCTGTCCATCATAAAGAGGGATCAAAGAAAGCCCAATGTGATACACGGTGAGGAATTTCGATAGCTCTTGTGTTGAGAATCCTGGGAAGAAAGAACGAGTGGATCAGCAGCGCAGTTTGTAAGTGTATGTTTAAACGGTTATGCACGGTTTTCTACTCAGACAGGTAATACTTTTGTCATTGTCATTTTGACATTGACATTTATGCCTCGAGCTGACAGGTGACATGGAAGGTTTTATTATTTTTTTCAGTGATTGTCCCAAGCTGACTGTTTAGCTAATGTTGCAATGTAGATCTATATAAAAATGCTTTAGGCTTTGGCAGGATCTTGACAGCACTAGGCTATAGTGACATTACCCTCAGGATTCCCTCAGGAGTTTGGTATGTGGAAGTAGACTACATTTTGTACCTATAATGGAAAGTTTTAATAACTGACACAAAAGTTGTTCACGGTTACTTCTTTTGAATAATAATTTATGTAAGAATAAAATATGAAGAATAATAACCACAGGCTACGTTAACAGTTTGTATAAACAAATAAAGTCGAGAAGTTTTCTATTTTCACAATAACAGTGAATAACATCTGTAACCACCGGTGACAGATTTAAAATAGTATCAGAAATGTCACCACTGACATGTTGTGTGTCATTCACTAATAATGTTTTTTCATAATTATACACACTGGAGAACTTTTCACCAAAAAATTAGACTACGTTTCATTCACAACATGTACATGGAGCACAAAAATGTGTTCTTACCCTGGTTCTAATGAATTTGAATTCTAAATGAGCTTGCTCATTTAGCAAACATGAGATGCTCTTTAAAGATGTTTTCTTGCCTGAGATCTTCAATGCCAAGTGCTATCTTCAAAACCAGTTCAAACACACACACACACACACACACACACACACAAAACATTTTATACAGACACGGATTACAGACCTCTGATTAGCCAGCTATACATATTCCTAAATATGTTAATCTTTAAGGCCAACCAGAGTATGTGATTTTTGCATACATTTGATCTCAGATGTTCCAACATTTTTTCACAAATTTAGAATACATTTTAGTACGAAAGTATGATTTTAATGTGATTGATGAATCATGATTTGTTTGTGAAAATGTTGGTACACAGATCTCACACACAAATTCATGCATACACACAGCTAGTGAAGGAGACCCATTGCTTTTAATAAAATAAAGTCCAACTGATGTGCAAGTTCAACCATCAAATCTTAATTAACAAAAATTCTATCTAAAGATTTCTATTTTAACTTCAACAGTGTGAATCCTTTTAAAATAGCAAGGCAATAAATTAAGTTAAGAATTAGTTTTTTTCTCCCTGTAATATCGTAGCTACATTTATCATTTATCCTACTTCTAGTTTTAAAGACATTTCAAATATATTTATTTGACCATAATTTCACCATGTATGCTCATTTTAACAATACACATCTAGTTTTCAATCATCGTCAATAAAGAAACGTGCTTTCTGCCCCCATAATGGTGCAGTTACAGCACCTGCCAGCAGGGAATAACTGTCAAAGCTACTCAGTCAAACCCTAACCCCTGATGCTCACAGCACATTCTTAAATGTTCCTTGTCGGAGGTGCTGTGGGCAGACAGTGGGTGAAGGCATCCGGTTAGATAATCTGGGGTGATTACATTCCATTTTCCCAGCAATTTTCTCTACAATGGCTTTGTCGCATCTAATAGAGTCATTTCACCAAGAAGGTCAGATGCAGGATTTCCAACCTGTGAAACATTGTGCCAGACATAATGAAGCTGACATGTACGTCTCTGTGACGCTGTCTTACTGCCTTCATGTTGTAAATACATATAGTAAATAGAATTTCAGGAATTCAGGTGTCATTATCTCTGTAGTGATAGGCTTGTACCCTAAACAGAGTTGCATATATTGCGGGATAAAACATGACGAACAAATAATTTCTAAATAGATAACATGATACACTGTTGCGCGTTGCGACACAAGTCACATGCAGAACTCAGCGCTTAAATATATGTGCAAGTATATGCACATTGTTCATAAGACTAAAAGGCAGGGTAGGTGATTTGCTTCAAAAACACTTTTTATTATGCTGGTTGAAGGTCTCTTCACATCCCGATAGCAATCACTAAAGCCCAGTTCTGACTACATGATTTTTCTGTCGGTTACGACATTCACTGTGCCAGATTACACGATTTTGACTCCTTAAATTTTGTCCAGTTGTGAACAAGAAATATTACAGACTACATGTTTCTACCCGAACATTCTTTGCTTGCAGTCTTTCATGATGTGTGTGCTGTCATTGATAGCACGGGACTAGACAGGTGGTGACATGAGCGTAAACAAACAATGGCTAGCAAATAGGTGTTCTGCCCAGTTTTATCGTCAGAAAAGCCCAAAAAGAAAGAAACTGGATTGCATGAAGAGGACTGTCAAAGAGAACTGAGGTAAAATAGTTTTTAACTGACCTTTTTCACTCTGAAAAAGCGGTAATCCCGGCAATCCCTTACACATCATAATAAATGCCGGAGTTTTATTGAAATAGCTCCATGAACATTTCCTCCATTGTAAAATTACACCTATCAGAACCAATACCGTTGTCTCTCTTTTGTTTCGGCTTGTTTGAAAGCATGTACGAAGGCGCTTCTATGCTGCTATTAGCCTGTGTCATAGCTGTGACGGAACTTGTCGTGGATGATGAAAAAAAAAGTAAACATGCTAGACTTTCTGTGTTGATGTTAAGAAGCATTGCAGAAATGGCATCAATTTTCATGCACTATTACATTCTACACAATATGAAACGACTGAATCTTGCATCCCGACGCCCATTGTTGTTTATGAATCCCTGTGACACCCTACGTCGAGCAAATACAACATTCCTATTCTCCACTATTGTTTTTATATGTGTTATTCTACCATCTGTATCACAACCTTTATCTAAAATAGTAATATTTAAGGTCTTCCGCACCAATATTAGGACACCCTTATATGCGAAGATAAATGAGATACCACTTCATTTAACTTATTATTACACCTGTGTATATCCTCCTCTTTTAAATGGGATTCTTGAACTAACACTATATCAGTCCTTCTTCGCAAAAAAATCCAGAAAACCTGTACGTTTGTGAGGGCCATTTAGGCCTGTTATAACTCAGAATATTAAGGTGAGTCATAGGTATCGAACATAATTACTGCATAATAAGACTAAATACAAGTTTGAGAATAAAACCAGTTGAGTCTACCCTTAAACCACCCCCACCCTTCCCATCACTATTCAAAAAATATATAAATACATTCCCATGAACTATGGCAGATCAAACCAAGAACAAACCATGATCTGCCAGCACCCCTTAATATGGTCCGTGGCGTCAACAAAACCCTGCACATTACTGAAGCACCAACATTGACCCCATAGTCACATATTGACTAGGTAGTATTTCTATTTAAAAAATTAAAAAATAAATAAAAATATAAAAATATAAAAACAAGGGAGAGAGAGAAGGAATACAACTAGAAACATAAATAAAATAACATAATCAGTAAGTGATACTGTATGCACAATGAAAGCTTCTAGTAACTATGAATTAAGAAGTGATCAGTGAAAGAGACAGTCACCCAACCATTTAGAGCATCTCTTCTCCGATTAGACAGCAAATGTCCAGCTGAAGCTCACTGAGAGTTGGTGGATGAATGGGATCTGAGAAAAACTTTTGCTTCTTCCAGGGAGTATAGCATTTTAGGTTCACCTTGATTGAGAATGACCTTCAGCGTTGCAGGATAGAGAAGAAAATGCTGGATGCCAGCTTCTCTCATTTCCTTCCTAATTGGCGCAAATGGACTTCTTTTTGCGATGATTGGAGAAAAATCTGGAAAGAAAGACAGCGTTGCTCCGTCGGATGTTTTCACCGGGGCATGAAGTCTGGCGGCCTGCAGAATGAGCTCCCTGTCCTGCACTGCAGCAGTTTAAAGATGAAAACCCGTGGTTTAGCCCGATCTGAGGAGAACCTTGTGTACACGCGATACGCTCGCTCTACTTCAATCTCTTTGCCCGCCAGAGACGGGAGCCACATCAGCAATCCAACCAGATGCAGATTGCTGCGCCTATTGCGATGCTGTAAATCCACAACCTGTTGCTCGAGCGCGGCAACATGCCTATCGTGATCTACGACGACTTTCTTTTGTTCTCTCATCTCCCCTGTAAGAAGATCCAGTTTAGAGCATAGCGACTGAACAACTGACATGTGAGAAGCGAACTCTTTCTGCATCGTGGTCAACTCGGTTCTTAGAATGTCCTCAAAGTGTGTAACGGTGTTCGCCATCTTGTCCATCATATTGTTCGCAGTCGGTAACTTAGATTTCTTCTTAATTGGAGAAGCCGACGGAGACAACTCCTGCTGTTTCCGATTGTATGCCATCAGTGAAAGTATTAGAATAAAACTTAAAATAAAACGAAAAAAAAAAAAAAAAAATGCAAAAAGGGCCAAACATACGGAGCTCTACTCAAGTGCGACTAGGTTAATGAGCACGACATGTGACTCCGTAACTTTTCTCAGTCTTGAAGTTCTTCTGTCAAAGCCAATTTTGGTTAATGCATGTTCTCTTGACCTATGTTTGGATTATTTAGAAGGAGTTTTCCCCAGATCCTTTTGAGCTGCATATTTGGGAACTGTTCTTTGTATTTGGATATTTTGCCTACAAGTCACTGTGGATCTGTACCTTCCTCAGCCCAGCTTTTGATGCTTGATTTGTTGTGCTTATTCAAGAAGGACTTTAAGTAAAGACAGTTTACTTTCCTCAAATCCTGCCTCATAATTCTCTGCAAATTTGGGTCTACACTGCTCCATAGTACAGTGGTTAGTGCATTGATCTTTCAACAACACACTCTGGTTTCAAGTTCCGGTTGTGACAGAAAAAGCTTTTTAAAAATGTTGTATCTTGCACAAGATGCTGCAAAAGACCAACGAAGCACAAGTTAAAAGAAGTTCAGATTTTAAAAAAGACCTTGAAACCTTGCATTCTTTCTCCCATTCCCCTGCCTGTGTCTAGTGTTTTTCAAAGCAAAAACACATTCTGTGTGAATGGCCCCTAATGTTGTAGCCATGGCCCTCTGATTCCAAACACAGCCAAAGTCTTAGTTTATGGTTATAAAAATAAAACCCAAAGAGACCAACCGTACATTACCATTAGGTGGGCATTCTGTGTTTGCTGGGTAAAGGTAAGTACATCTCTAAGGGCTGAGTGTGTGTAAGTCAGTGTGGCAGCATTGAGATCTTCAATAAAAAAAGTATTTTTACCACGGACACTCTTTTTTTTTTTTTTTTTTTTTAGCAAGTGATCTATGTAAATTAATAGCTTAATGTTATCATGTCAAATTATTTTAAAAATAAAATGGTTTAATATATTTCCTTATTAAACTAAATGCATATCAGACAAATTAATTTAAAAAATATATATATTTTAATTTCATAGAATGTTTGTGTTGCATTGAATGCTGCAGTAGCTGTAAATTACGTTTCAGTGTTGTATTGAATATTACAGTAGTTTTCTTTTTAATCATTCATAAATGACATTTCTCTGATCGTATTTTTTTTTTGTTCCACTGAGCTCACCTGCTTTAGAATCAGCATGAGTATTTTCCTACATTTTTGATGGCTTAAAATATTGCCTCCATACACAGCTCACTAAACTTTAGAGCAGAGCAGTTGATTGCTGGTGCTAAGGACTTCATACAGAACTTGAAAAGCCTGGAAAGTACTTGATAACTTGTTTCTTCAAAGCACAATAATACATTGAAACACCCTGTTGAAAACACACTCACTTGGGTGTTTCTGTTCATGACTGTGACTGATATATTCTGGTTGTCTCTCCATAGAACAATCATAAACCCTTAATACTTTGACTGGACACACACATTAATTGCAATAATTAAGTAGTGTTGTCGCAGGCAGTAGTGGTCTCTAAATTCCTCCTTTGCTTCTTAGAAGTGGTGGGGAGGGGGGCATCTGATTTATTGCTCAATAAAGCCAGGACCTGTTTTGCTCAATTAGCTCTATTTATCTGAGTAATGGTATTTTACTGAGTCTGCCCTTCCTACTCCATCGAGGCAGCGAGGTATGCATATGGCATCAGAGTCTGACTACATTTCATTCAATTTCCCCTGTTAATCAACAAGGAGAAAATATTGGAATGATGTGGATATATAAAGCTATATATGCTCCCTGTTTTTTAAAGGCAGTATAATGAAATAATTTGCTAGTCTTGTTGTCAAGTCATTTGTCAAATAAACACAGGTGTTTATTCTTATGCCATGCACCATAGAAGAAACGGGTTCATCATTAGGCACTGGTAGGATTAATCAAAGTATACATATACAACCAACATCATCTTCCATAACCTGAGTACTTTTAATCAGCTGCCCATCAACATAATAATTATATTCAGGTAGCATGGTAAATTGTTTATGTCGAAACATAATCAGAAATAATCATAATCACACTGATTGGCCTTATAAGCGACTGTAATGAACCTGTTTATGAAGAAAGGAGGTAGAACATCTGGTGTCCTGGTGCAGATAAATGCTATGAAGTCTGTAGAGATGATCACACACTTCAGAAGGTCTCCCGAGCTTCTCAATCTTATAGTCTTAATGACCAAAACGGTCGCCAAAGTCTAGAATTCAAGGTTCCTTGAAGGCATCATTACTAAATACCTCAAATGGAAAAGTAACATTGTCTTCAGAACTTAAAAGGTTGTATTCCCTGAGACTTCCCAAGAAGTTCAACCTGCTTCAGGCGGTTCTGCAGTTCTCTTTAGTCTTACACTGCTATTGTTGAATCAATTCTCACCTCACCATTCTGTAACAAATCGTTGGTTGCAGTCTGGCCACTTCTTCCAGAATATATACAAACCAAGATCTTGTATTATCAACAACATCAGAATACTTGATTCTAAAGGTGCAGTCACACTTAAAATACGGTCACATTACCCAAATTTTGCACCAAAAAAGGTCCACGGCCTGTTGTCAACAGAGTAGCAAATACAGTACATGAAAAACATCTCACACAGAAATAACTTTCAAGACAAGAAGTTTTCTGTTTGTCAACGTGGCAAATCTGCATGATCACCAGTAGTGAAATCTTTCACTCAAAATTCCCTTATTGTGTAATTCCCATTGAAATTACTGGATTTTGCCCACCAAAAATTGCAAAATAAAGGTAAATGTGTCCGCACAAATGGAGTCTCGCACAAGGACGAAAATATTCAGAACTCAGATTTCACTGGTGTTCAAGTTGGACATGTGAATTTGTTACATTGACCAACAGAAAACTAATTGGTTTGAAAGTAATTTCACAAGTTCATACTTACATATACTTAGCACGAGTAAGGTAATGTGTATTTGGCGAGTGGGAAGTCGTGGCCTAATGGTTAGAGAGTTGGACTCGTGATCCAAAGGTTGCGGTTTCGAGTCTCCGGCCGGCAGGGATTGTAGGTGGGAATGTCCAGCGCTCTCTCCACCCTCAATACCACGACTGAGGTGCCCTTGAGCAAGGCACCGAACCCCCAACTGCTCCCCGGGCGCTGCAGCATAAAATGGCTGCCCACTGCTCCGGGTGTATGTTCACGGTGTGTGTGTTCACTGCTGTGTGTGTGCACGTTGGATGGGTTAAATGCAGAGCACGAATTCCGAGTATGGGTCACCATACTTGGCTGAATGTCACTTCACTATAGTAATGCGTAATTGGCGTGCTGTCCGGGGAAGGGCTCCAAGCTCAGGAATGGCCCGAACCCAGAGTACCCCCCCGTATAGTGTGGTGAGAACTCTAGTGGTAACATCTTGAGTGGAGAAGGGGCGGTGGAGGGATGCTGATTAACCGTCAAATGAATAGAGATATGTCAGCTGTATTTATATCCGTGCATTGATTAACTTTGAGCGCGTTCCTCTTGTGTTAATTAGGCTAAGTATCTTACGTGCTCCTCCTGTGCTTTAAGAATCGCTATACTATTCTGCCATGCAAAGGCAAAAGACCGTAACTTAGATTTTTGTCGAAATTTAGTTATTGATATTTTTGGGACATTCAATACAACTTTTATCATGTACATAAGTATCTTGAGTCAATTTCGTTGTTTTTCCGAGAAAATAATGGGTCATCTCAACCGTAACTTTGAAAAGCCCCAGAGAAACCAAGGCAGAACACCGTATAACACCAGTAACGGCTCTTTCGCTTTGTTTGGAAAGCTCAAATTGATTTACGGCGTTCTGCCTTTGTTTCGCCGCGCGTCAAAATAAAGTTACGGTGCCGTCTTGGAGTTATACAGTGTTTTGCCTTTTTTTTACTGTCTATTAAAGTCTGCCGCATTTTAATTACGGTGTAGACAAACGAATTAGATCGCGATCTACCAAACAGCTCCATATAACAAAGCACTGTAATGACTAGACACCTTGGCAGCAATACATAATCGTGAATAACCTTTAAATAATAAAGATTATTTTTTCCCTTTTTGTAATGTAGATTATTCACCATGCTGGCACTTCTAGTTGGATGCGTGTGTACTTGAATGCCATAGCATGTAGCATGATCAATCATAAAATCAGTAGCCTAACAGTTCACAATAAAATCAATCCATAGCGCTGAACGTCGTCGGGGATGTTTAATCCACACGCATTTCTGAGCATGCCTGCTTGCTGGCGTTCACATAAATCCACAAATCATTCTTTTAGGTTAGGCTATTTCTGTCAGTCCTCTGTCGTGTGTGTCATGTGTTCCTGCCTCTTGTGCCCTTATTTGGTTTGTTTCCTGTCCTTGTTATGTGATTAGTAGTTTATTCTGTTCCAGGTGTGTGTGTTTGAGTTAATTTACCTGTGCATTTATAGTCCTGTCTGTGTAGTGCCATTTCGTCTGGTCTACTCGTTACTCCCCGGTGTTCCTGTCAGTGTCTGGCCTGCCTTGTCTTGTCCTGATGTCCAGTAAAGACTGTGTTTGAGTTACATCCGTGTCTGCGTGTTCCTCGTTCCTTCCTGCTGTGTGCACTGTGACAATTTCATTCAAGTAAAGCAATTATGCTATTCTTTTATGTTACTGAGCATAGCAAATAAATTGTTATCCACTCACATGTTTAACTTTTAGTCTGCTTGATACGGCCCAAAAAATAAATAAATAATACAGTCACATTACTATATGCAATAGCCAATATGAGATAGCCCATGATCAGTAGATTTTATACAGGTGTTACTATAACGATTTTGTAAATGGTGAACAGCCATCAAATATTGATAATGTGGAAGTTACTGCCTTTTGCTTTGGTCTGACATCTCACTTTTTGCAGATAATGCAAAGGCAGAGTACATTAACTTCAAAATAGGGGTAAAATTCAAGTTCACAATTTTTTTTATGTAGATAATGTTCATTACTAAAACATCTAATTGCCAAATTTCCAGTGTCCTACCTATAATTAATTTGGCTGGACAAGTAAAAAAATGTTAAAGTTATTTTTCTCAGTTTCACACTCTAGCGAGTTAAGCTCTTTTGCCTTTGTAGGGCAGTATTGACTTTGAACCTTTTTCCAGACAAATTTTACTGAAATGCCTCTATTTGACCACATCTCAATTGGTCAGTCATGACATTCTGATATTTATTTATTTTTGTTAACAATTGTTTGAGTTTTATTTTGTGGAACTGTAGTACAAAACAAAAATCAGCTGTACAAATTTAAAACCCACCCCAACCCATCCCACCCCTTGGTAGACTTAAAATAAATAATAATAAATAAAAAAATAACATAACATAACATAAATAATAATAATAAACAAATATGAATTAATATTAATAGACAAACAAATAAGAATCAAATCATTTTTACAAAGATTTTTAGAAAAGACAACTTTAAAAGCTGAATGCCATGAATTTACAGTTTTCACGTTAGATCCATGTATACGAGAAGTAGAGAGTTCCAGTGAGATAGTGTCCAACAAATACACAGTCCAGGTTCTTCTGTCCATTGTGTGAGGAGGATTCCAACGGTTGACAAGCAATTTTTTTGCTGCTGTGAGAGCAGCTAACAGTAAAGATCTTTGTTGGACGGACAAGGTGAAGTCCCAAAAGGGATTCATGAAAAAATGGTGCGGAGTCAAACATATCTCAGTACCCAACAAATATGATAGGTCCTGTGAGAGAGAGAGTCCAAAAAGGTGAGAGAGAAAAATGCAAAAACGTGCCTAAAACTCCTTGGGAACAGAGATTACAGACGACCGATTCATATAAAAACGTTTCATTGGAGTCAAGTAAACCCTATGCAGCAATTTCCAATTAATCATTTGGTGATTAGGGTTTTTAGAAGACAATTTAAACATACCCCATACCTGATCGGAAAATAAAACATGCACATCCTCATTAAGATACTTAGCCCAAACAGTAGTAATAGATAAAGGTTTGTATGAATGCTCAAGAAGAAAGAGATAGATGACTGAAGCAGAGGAGGGAGATTCCTAAGAAGGAAGGATCAGTTAGTGCAAAGGGTGAACAGGCAGTTGAGAGTTCCAAGGCACCCCATATGCCCGTAGGTCTGATCTAATGCGCAAATACATAAAAAAGGAGGTGCCTGGCAGATTATATTGAGTTTTAAGATTCTGGAAGGATTTTAAACCACTATCATCATAGATATCTCCCAGAGTATTTACTTTATTATGAGTCCATTGCGGACAATGAAATGGAGTACTGCCTGACGAAAGGTTATTATTGTGGAAAATAGGCGAATGCCTATGCAATTTTGTAACAAGTTGTGAACGTCTTTCAACATCCCTCCATGTGGAGAGGAGATTGGTTACAATGGGACCAAACCGAGATTTATACTGCCTAAGCGGAACTTAATAACAGAGGAGAAAGTGGGCAACCCTGACGAGTACCTCGATGTATAAAGAATGGGTTAGAGTGAACATCTGGATTGGCATACAGAACTTTTATCATACTTATGAAACTCGATTCCAGACCAAGATACTGCGGAACCGCCCATAAATAGTTCCATTCTAGCTGTTCGACAGCTTTCATCGCATCTAGAGATAATACTGCGCAAGGGGAGGACAAACTATTCTTTGAATTAATAATATGATATAACCTGCGTAAGTTATCCGAAGCTGAGCGAGATTTAATGGATCCTGTTTGGTCATGATGAACTAGCCTATTCATAAATTTCTCTAGACGACGAGATAGTACTGTAGCATATAATGTAACATCAGTCCCTATCAAAGAAAGTGGCCGGTAACTAGAAGAGGAAGTCGGATCTTTATCTTTTTTTAACAAGAGAGAAATAACAGCTATATTAATAGATGGGTGAAATGAGCCTTGCGTAACTGAAAAATTTATCATATCTAACATGAGGGGGCCTAAATCCGACCAAAAAGTAAAAGTCCAGCTGGAGCTCACTGAGAGTTGGTGGATGAATGGGATCTGAGAAAAACTCTTGCTTCTTCTGGGGAATATAGCATTTTAGGTTCACCTTGATTGAGAATGACCTGCAGTGTTGCAGGATGAAGGAGAAAATTCTGGATGCCAGCATCTCTCATCTCCTTCCTAATTGGCGCAAATGCACTTCTTTTTGCGGTGACCGGAGAAAAATCTGGAAAGAAAGACAGCGTTGCTCCGTCGGACGTTTTCACCGGGGCATGAAGTCTGGCGGCCCGCAGAATGAGCTCCTTGTCCGTGTACTGCAGCAGTTTAAAGATGAAAACCCGTGGTTTAGCACGATCTGAGGAGAGCCTTCTGTACACACGATGCGCTCGCTCCACTTCGATCTCTTTGCCCGCCAGAGACGGGAGCCATGTTGGTAGCGATCTTTTCAAAATGTCCATTGGGTCGTCCTTTTCGGAACCTTCAGGCAATCCAACCAGATGCAGATTGCTGCGCCTATTGTGATCCTGTAAGTCCACAACCTGTTGTGATCTGCGACAACTTTCTTTTGTTCTCTCATCTCCCCTGTAAGAAGATCCAGTTTAGAGCATAGCGACTGAACAACTGACATGTGAGAAGCGAATTTGTTCCGCATCGCCGTCAACTCGGTTTTTAGAATGTCCTCAAAGTGTGTAACAGTGTTTGCCATCTTGTCCATCATATCGCTTGAGTTCGGTGACTTGGATTTCTTCTTAATCGGATAAGCCGACGGAGACAACTCCTGATGTTTACGACTGCATGCCATCAGGTAAAGCACAACCAATGAATAAAACTTAAAACAAAACGAAAAAAATCAGCAAAAATAGGCCAAGCGTACGGAGCTCTACTCAAGTGCGACTAGGTTGATGAGCACTTTACGTAACTCCTGATATTTCTAAATATTGGCTGTCATTCATTCAGCTAACTAAAAACGCAGCAACTTTCATGTCTCGCACATGAAGTTGGTGTGGTCACATTAGAAAAATGAGCAAATTTGCATGACCAAAATTGAACACGAGTTACGTAATCAGATTACTTTTTTTTAAAAGTAATTAGTAAAGTAGCGCATTACTTTTAAATTTACAAGAACATTTCTAAATTACTTTTTCAAATAAGTAGGCTATCGCAGGTTACTTTGTTTTGCAATTTATTCACTGGCACCTCTCCTGTCCCCATGTTGAGACAAATTGGGAGTGAGTTGCGGAGGCAGAGGTACTTCCTTCTGGCTGAGGCATATTCATTTCACTTTTGGTGTGAAAGGGCCGTTACAGATGCCAAAGATATAACATTTGGGGTTTTGTTATTAAAAATAAATCAGCAAGCCCAGCTCAGAAGACAAAAAGTAAAGCTAAAGTAACGCAATGCATTACTTTCCATAAAAAGTAACTAAGTAAAGCAATTGGTTACTTTTTATGGAGTAATGCAATATTGCAATGCATTACTTTTAAAAGCAACTTTCCCCAACACTGCTCACTCTCTAGGGTGTAGTGACAATGACCTCAGAGGACTTCAGTATTATTAGTCTTAATATTGTTGTAGTGTCCATCGTGTTGCTAGGTCAGTTGTTTTGTAAAATTTTTGATACGTACTTAAAATCACCTAAACAATTATGTATATAAATACTACACCAGCTAAACATGCCTCAGTGCTGCCATAAATAATACTGAACTTTTACCCATATTCATCATTAATTTGAAGCTTGCACTTTTATTTTAGGTATCACATTTTAAAGCAAAAGAAAATATGCCTTGCTAAGCTCCAGCAAGTAATGAAGACAGAGACTGCAGAAAATCCAATCAATACATTGTCTCTGTGAGCACTGCGCTGCAGCCCCATTTTCACTTGAGGTCTGTCTCTAGCTACATGCGAGAAACAAAAATTAATTAAATGCACAAATATTTCAGCATCTCAGGGTCAGGCTGCTGTCTAGACTCCTAATTGTAAAAACGAGATGGCCGTTGATTGGATGCTGCAGAAGCTTTATCTAATGTCTCTCTATGTAATGCAAACCCTCATTATAGAAAATGTAGGCATTACACTAGTACAGTATGTGTTTCAGTTTCCAAAAGCAAAATAAATGTTAACAGGGGACAGAGCAATTATAATTCAGTTTACATATTTGAAAGATAGCAGTAATGAAATTAAAGCTCACATAGAAAATGTGGGAATTTGGGGAGTGTGAAATATGAAGTTGTGAATTATAGAGATACTGTATAAAGAGATGCAGATATCTTGTGTATTGTTAAGCCAATGCGTGAGTCTCAAGCTAAGGGTTAGATAAAGGAACTAAAATGCTAATACTTTTTCAGAGTTTTTACAAACAGTTGACTCAGTGTTTGAAATGAGTTTTTGTAAAGGTCCGACAAAATATCTTAAAAAAAAAAGAAAGAAAAAATAAAAATGTTCTGATATTTCTGCAACAGCAAGGAAGTGATTGGTCGATGGTGCTACAAGATTGAGCATGGACTCAGCAGGGGCAAACTGGGTCATGCTAACCAGCCAAACCTTGACCAAAACACTAAAGCACTAAATGTATCATTGAGTTAATCTTCAGTTGAATCAGTAGCCAAATAAAAGCTATTGTGTTCTCCATGGAGGGGGTCAGCTCAGGTAGCCACTATGCTGAGATCATGCTACCAGCAAATACTACTCACTTTATCTCAGAAGCAAAAAAGAGAGTGCACTTTCACATATTGTATTTTTAAAAACTGCTATAAAAACTCCTCTCTTCTTTACTTTGCTGAAGTTGCTGTACATAGAAGAAAAATTAGGATGAATGAAGCTTTCATCTGAAGTGAATAGCTGAGGGCCCTTTAGACTTGGGGACCAAGTCATTTGCTGCAAAGTTGCAATATGCTGAGATTATTCTTTCAGATGTCCAGAAAAAATGTCTGTCTGTCTGTATATCCATCTATCTGTCCGTCCGTCCCTCTGTCCGTCTGTCTTCTGTCTGTCTGTTTATCCATCCTACCTTATAATTGAAGCTGCAGATATTTTCATTTTATTGTGCTGCTCCACAGAGGCTGATCTTTGGGCTTTCTAATACAATATGAGCTTTTTATTTTGTGGATTTCATCTGTTGTATCCTGCAGGCTAACCACTGTTGCATTAAAATGTTACCGTATCCGTATATGCTGAACACATCATAAGAGTGGCTGACCCCTCCATACTTCTTCTCATTGTCTCATTTCCAACTGCTCGACCACTTTCACCGAGGTTATTTCCCTGACAGAGCACATCCGTGTTTTTACACCCAAATACATAGATTTCCTCTGGGATGAAAGCTTATTGAGCACAATGTCTGATATGCTTTGTAAAACCATATTCCAGGAATATAGCAGAATCTACGGTGCGTAGCTCTCAGACAGATGTACTATTTTATAGATCTTTACTTACGATATATCTTTTCACAGACTCTGCCTGCAGTATCCAATACTTTTTGCTGAGTTAACTCCAGTGTTTTTTAAAGTCCTTGTCATCTTCAGTCTGCTTTTACCTTAATGTATCCAGCGGTGGGCCTGGAATATGAAAGCCACGTAAGATGTTTTCCGCACATTCATAAAAGCCCCACAATAGGATGCATGCGTTAAGGCATTAATCAGCACAGAAGGTTCAAGCAAAAAGGCTGTGATGCTGCATTTAGCAAGTCCAGAGTGAAGAAAAAAATGATACAATTTAATGTCAAATCTGCATACAAACCTCATTCAACATCCTTAAACATGCAAACAGAATTTACATAAACATTGTACAGAATCTGGGTTTGACTCTATGTGGAGCCGTTCTAAAAACATACATAAATGAACAAAATTGCATTTCCTGGAGGACTTATTTGATAGGATTTAATGCCAATGTGGAATTTTGGAATTCCAACCCTGTATCACGAGAATTCGATTTGTCATACCAGAACATCAAGGTCATTCTAAGGCAAAAGAGGTGTTTTTTTGTTTGTTTTTTTTTGTTTTTTTTTTAAACATATGAACATTGAGTATTTGCCTATTTGATGATATACTATATTATGGATAATGGGTTAAGAGCAGCAGACTCACTGTAGGGTTTATGTGGTACTGAATATGGCTATGCCGTTTTTAGTATAGCCCGAACCATTAATAATAATCATTTCAATGCAAAAACTTTCAAAAAATAGCATGCGAGTAATTGTGAGTAAACCCTTATGTTGCCTTACGCTTTTTGGATTTCAACAGAAATTATGATTATTTAAGCAACAACTCCTTTGTACACATAATAACCCACATTTAATGAATGCACAGTATACAGTATCTGAAATATAAAATGTCAATAATATTTGCTTCGAACGAAAAATAAAAATACAAAGTTCATACCCTGACATAAAACTTGCTTGGCTACATGATGACACGAAGAAAGCACAAAAGGTGTACAGAGTTTGCATTTACAAAAAAGCAAACTTTCTGGCAGCTCCAAAGTCACCAATGATTTGCAAAGATTTAATACAAAAACACCCCACAAAAGTATACACAACTGACATGTTTGATCAGTTACAGCACGCGCAACAAACTAAGCTTTGTAAAATTATGTGAGTATGACTGAGTTTGACAATAACACATTAATTGCAAAAATGTCCTTCGGGTGCCGTTATGCCGTGCTTTTTTCCTTCCGTTTCCTTTTGACTGACCTTTTGTGAGAGCTTGCCCAACAAATAAATTGTCCGTGGTCCATTATGCTGAGCTCTGCTTGTTTCCCTTGATTTCCATGGAGACCCTCTCCTTGCGCCCAGAGTATTGTCCAATAAAAGAGCCGTCCTCGTTGAAGTGAGCGTCCTCGTCGCCGTAGTCCACCATTCTGTCTCCGCTGTCCCCTCCTTTCAAGTCGCCATTCAACGAATGCTGGCTGCTTTTCAGTGGTTTCTCATCATTATCACTGTGTAAGACATGGGAAACAAAACTGAGATTTATGAATAATCTTAATGCAGCTCTTTCCATATAAGTAATAGTGACAACAAATGTACTAACTAATGCCGATTTACAGTCGAATACAGGTATGTTATTCATTTTGACAAAATGAATAATTTACAATGCATAATGACTTAGTCTGTTAATAACACAAATCTGCTACTTGTATTCAGAAGACCTGAAATATATATATATATAAAAAAACAAAAAAAAACATACAGGTTCATAAAAGCATGAGGGTGAGTAAATAATAACAATATTGCCAGTATTGTGTGAACAACTCCTTTAAAAAGAGCAATAGAGAAACACTCCAGCATGACAACGTATTTCAGTTTCTAACACACAGTGCATGTGCCTATGAAACCACCAGCTCCAAACCCAATGGAATGACTTATATCATAGAAACATAAAAAATTCTAAAGGTGGATGGGTGCATTTGAGCATGCATTATCTGCACTCAAACCGTGAAGTGCATGCATTCACACACTGTTTGACGTCTGCATAAAACAAGCCTTGTGTTTCATATAGTGAAACACAAGACACTGAGCCGGGCACATCTAGAGTTCAGCCTTTATCATGAACACATCTCAAATAATCTGCTCAAAATATTTCAGATTCATAATTGTCACTACACACACTGTTCTTGAAGAGACTGTTATTGGATCGCTGAATGATTAATGAAACAAGAAACACGTTTATTGCCGGCCTCAAGACAAGTGTCTTTCAACTAAACCAGATTGTTTACCATCATCCTACCGGGAAATCTTTTGTTCGCTCGATCTCAATACAACATCAGTTTCATTTTTAGAGCAAAGCCATTGTTTCTAAAGTGCTACATGTGTTTTAGCTACTCACAAAGCACCACGTGAAACAGAAACACATCAGTGGCACTGATGTGTGAACAACATTGGTTTTGTTGTTATTGTTTAGCACATACGTGTGGTGGTTACTTTAGCTTGCTGCACGTCCAGAGCTCAGGCTGGTTTGGTGCTGGCTTTCAAACCAAAGAAAAAATGCACAGATTACAAGGAAACAGTGTCAGAGGTTGCCGTCATTCTGCCACTATGTGTGCAGTAAATCTTGGTAGTGATTTGAAATACCTGTATTCACAGAAGGTATCATCATTTATGCCCTGGGACTCCAAGTCGGGGTGCAGATCCTCTTTCTCTTTCACTGAATCAACACAAGAGAGCATTGTGAATTTAGAGAGACTAACAAATATTCTTTATCTTTTAACATAACATATATTTAATAACATTATATATACACTGTGTATATACTATTTATTTATATATATATATATATATAAACACACTACAATTCAAAAGTTTGGGGCAGGTAAGACTTTTTAAAGTATTTGACAAAAGTCTCTAAGCTGCATTTATTTGATCACAAATACAGTAAATATTAAAATTGTAATAATATTTCAGAAAATGTTTTAATATTCAGCAGCCATTTCTCCAGTTTTCAGTGTCACACGATCCCTCAGAAATCATTCTAATATGCTGATTGGAAACATTTCTTATTATTATCAATGTTGAAAACATGTTGTGCTGTTTAATATTTTTATATTATTATTCTTATGATTATTTGATGTATTTATTTAATTATTCATATATTTATTTTATAAAAAAAATGCACTAACCCCAAACTTTTGAAAAGTAGCGTGTAAAGCTACATAATGTGCATTTAATCAATCAAGAAATTATCAAGACCTAAATATATTAGTTAATTTAAGTATGTATTTAAAGGTAATTTATTTAACTGATCAAGAAACTATCAAGAAATACGGCAAATATGCTAACCTTAAATTACCTTTACATTAAGGTTAGCCTGTAACAACATTTCATACCAGCTGTTCCATTAACTTTTTCTCATTCATTGTGATTATTATTATTAAAATTGTATCCACAGCAAGCACATCGGCAAGTTCATATTAACACATGTAAATGAACAGATCCGGCTCATGCTGTTTCTGTACAGTAATTAGAAAACTTTCACACTTGTAAAGGTTTCAGCAGTTTAGAAGATCTAGATACAAATACAATGTTATTGGTAGAACCTTGAATCATAACCAATTTGCAGCCCCCGATGAAGATGTGCAAAATGGTCTAAATATATACGCATTAACACATTCCACGTGCTGCTGTGATGATCAAGCTGTGAATTTGATATACAATGATTTTCCATCTTACTTTCAGTGTGTGTTTTTTTTACTTCTAGTTAAACCGTTTGGCTTTTTTATACTTAAAATAAAATCTCCAGACAGTTTAGACATTTGTTAGGGTTTTCTGAGTGCCATATAGTGGATTCAGTTCACATTCACAAAAGAACTCTGCAATTTTCCCCAGCAACTGATTTGTTTCATTGTGTGAGAGAATACCTGAGTACTTTCCTCCTTTATTTCGGTTCACGAAGCACGCTATGAGCACAATGAGGGTGAGCAGAGCTATGGCGCACATGAGCCCAATGAACCAGCCCTGGTTGGAGATGCCTCCATGAATACTGGCCAGACCTGCGAGAGACAAAACATCCTCTTAGTTTGACATTTCCTGAGGACACTTCACCGAATGTTGACATCCACCGAGAACATCCTACACTAAATGAGAGACACCAGTCAAACTCTAAAATGGAAATGTGCAGATATTAATATTAACTGCCAGACAGCACGTCTAATTAAATCAACAGCAGAGGCTGATAAAACATAATTCCTTTTATCAAGTCCACAGAACACATGCTCTGGGATGGACATGTGCACACCACGCATGATAATTTTATCACAGGATGTTGCTTGCACTTTTGATGAGATGAGAAAAGAAGAGATAAAGACGATTTTACTTTGCATTTCTGTCATCTCGGAGACTACGTTCCCCTCACCTTTGGCACTGGTCCTGATAACGTCTTCAAAAATACTAGAATTATCAACCCAGCTTTTAGTCATAAGACGCACTGTGTATTCAGTCCCAGGTTCGAGCCCGTCAATGATGTGGAAAGTCTTAGAAGAATTTAGCACATTGGAAATCTTCCAGTTACCTTCACCTACAGGATGTACATAGTGGGTGGTGTTAGTATTCTAAGAAATCTCTACTACAGTATATATACACATAATTATACTGTATATGGGGGTAGGAGAACAATTATTATGGCTGCCAAATTAATGTGCTAAGTAAGTAATGCAATTGAAAATTGAACCTACAGGTATTTGTAAATTCCATTAAGATTAGATTATGTAATTTACTCAAAAAAGACTTTAGAAAGAATTTACCATGATTAAACTACACAAACCTCAAGGTTTAATTTACAAGAACAAGGATGGAGAACAGTATGAAAAGCTTACGGTTGTTCATAAAGGCAATGTATAAATCTGACTCCGTCTGTTCTGTGCCTGGAATCCAGCTGATATTTGCAAAGTTGTGACTAACTGAGGTGCTAATATTCAACACAGCTGAGAAAAGAGAGAAATGACATAGAGGGTTAGTACTGTAAATGACACGAGGAAGAGTTGTTTGTTAGATGAATTAGAGGAGAAAGAGTGCCTTTTTTATGTTCTTTATATTCACTGTAATACATGAATTTAGCCAGATATCACTTCAACCAAATGCTGCTTATTGGCATAGCCATGATTTCTAATGCAATAGGAGTTGCAATGCACTGCAAAATAAAAAGGTATTGCAGAAAAGGCCCGTTCACACCAAGGACGACAACTATAAAGTTAGAGTTTAGAAATCATTCCAAATTTAAAAGAATAGCACACCAGAACTATAGCAATGATGAAACAGAGAAAGGATATTGTTAAAATCACTTTCAAAATGAACATTAAAAACATTGACAGCCAATCAGAATCCATCCTACTTTAAAGTGCTCAAGCATTTAAAATGGCAGACAATGCAGCAATGCTTATATTTAACAATGATATTGTGCAATGGTGTGGATGCTAATATAGTTATCATTATAGTTATCTTCATCGTTTTAGTTATTGTTCTTGGTGTGAACGGTCCTTAACACTGTCCTAACCAGGCATGAAACCAGTAATAAAAATAATAAAAAATCTTTACACAACTTGTTTTTAAGTTGGTAGCCCCACCCACAAGGAAACCTGATTGGTCCAAAGTACAGCTCCGCATAACACAATACTGGGCATCTTCATGTTAATTTGGAATTATAATAATAATAATAATAATAATACAACAACTTTTAATTGTTCACATCACTGCACAAAATAATGTGCTTCAACGGAAACCCTCATAACTAATTTATTAATAAATACATTTTACTAGTATGTGACATCACCAATGAAGTAAGCAACACTGGAGCGTTCAAACTAACTCAAAGTAATTACCAGTTTGACTAAGGTATGTTTTACTACTTAGGAGCTTATAATTACTGTAATTTTGTCATGTGAACACTACATGTGTTTTGATTGGCTGGTAGCTTGTTACGTCGCAGAGCATTTTTACTTTCACTGTAGTCAGACTAATTACTTGTCACTGGAAACCCGAGTGTCGCGGCTGGTTAGGACACAGTGTAAGGAAATTAATGTGATGGGATGGCACAAACAAATGGTGGATCTTTAGATGATAGAATGGAGTGCGGTTTAATTTCCATCAGAAACGTAGCTGGGAGTCTTCTGTAATTAAATGACTAATTAACGACCTGAAATAATGATGTGCTCGTTACACTGGGCGAAATGAGAGGAAATAATAGGAGATAATTTTAAACAGAGTTGCAGAGTAATAATTACACAGTCACCAAATTCTGAAAGCCGCAGAAAGACCTAAATACAGTATACACTGTTTCTATTCAGGAAGCTAAAAGTATTCGGCTTGGACAATTGCTACCTACACGGCATGCCACCGGAGCTATATCAATCACAGATAACTTGTGTTTTCATCACCTTCAGGTGTAGCAATTAGGCAGACTGTTGTCTGCTGTCAAAACTCATTACCACACATCTCAATCACACAACTCCTCTCCCTTTGGGCAAATGGAACATCCTCTCACATGCAAATGGAACACATTCATTCTCAGGCTCTTTTCAGGAATCCATCTGCACCGAAGGACCCCAGCTATCCTGCCCATCGCCCAATGTTTGAATGACATCCTCTAATCGTGATGCGTTTCCATCCACCCTGTTATTGCAGAAATTGTGTTAATCATCGGTGCGGTGTGACACCTTTGCTTGACACAGAAATGGTGCTATAAATATTGAGCGAGCTAGCTGGAGGTTTGTCAGTCCGCATCTGCCGCCACAGCGGGAGGGAGGAAAGCTCGCGCCACACGTGTCCTGCAAAACTGCTACCGAAAGCCACTTTTGTGGGGAAATTTAGCAATGGAATTTAAATGGCTTCCTCTTATCCATTTAAAAGCCACTTCTGGGCTACATCAGCTGTTCTGCGCCTCAGTCCCCCGATAAGCCCCAACAAATCAGACCTTGACACTTCATCCATAAATACACTAATGTTTGGGATCAGTAAGATTTTTATTTATTTACTTATTTTAAAGAAATTAATACTTTATTCAGCATTCCGACAGTAAAGATTTGAACTTTTTGGTTTATCAAAAAATATACCATGGTTTTCACAAACATATTTATCACGGTTTTCAACTGTGACAGTAATAGAAAATGTTTCTAGAGCATCAAATCAACATATTAGAATGATTTCTGAAGGATCATGTGATGCTGAACTGGAGAAATTATGCTGAAAATTCAGCTTTGTAAATTAAATTTTTAATGTATTAAAATAGAAAACATCTATAATTATATTTCACAACATTCGTTTTTTATTGTATTTATGATCAAATTAATGCAGCTTAGGTGATCATACTGTATATTAAAAAACAATCTTACAAACCCCAAACTTCTGAATGTGTTTGTTTTTCCATAACTGAATATTTGTAGAGTTTACTGGCATAAAAAGCCCAATTTGTTTCTCATTTGTTCTTTTGAGACTTATTTTTTGTGTGGTTTAGTACCTATAGAAGAAAGAGTAGCATTAGCCACAGGGGAAACAGTGGTTTTTCTTGGAGGAAATCGTGAGCCGGATTTTCCTGGAAAGAAAGACAGTATTTTTAACGGTTTGAACTATTCTAAGGGAGTGATGTGGCTAAGAAAGAAGCAGCCATGTGATGTACTAAACAAGTGGATGCTAAATGAAATATAAAAATTGTCTATGCTAGCTGAACCATAGCATTATGCAAGAAATATTTTGAATTGATTGAACAGGAATAAATGGAATAAATCAATTAGTTTCAGCTACCAGCAAAGAACAGATGACAGGTTAATAGTGAGATTTATCTAATTTAGCAACCATCAAGACCTATACTGTCAGCTAGACTCACACAAGGACAGGGCAAAATAATAAAAAAAGCATTATGCTTCTACGGTATATGAAAATGAAATGATTACCCTATTATGAACACATGCATTTTCAAGATAGAGTCCAGCAATACAGCTACAATTTTATCTTCTAGTCTAGAGTGTTAGCTATTTCTAGTGCTAAAGAAAATAGAAGACTTCATACTGATGTTGAAAGAGGCCACATCTGCTGAAGCTGGCGAAACAAAAGCAATAAAGCAATGAAAAAGACATATTGCAAGGACAACAGAAAGACACTGAAATCACGACAACTTTAGTTCATAAGACAGCTTGTTTATAAGAGAGCAGTGCCTGTTACCGAAGCATTAAAGCGAGAAAACAATAGCAAGAAGCTTGGGAAATTCCATTCCAAAGTATTTAAAAATATGGCGTCATATTTTTAAATGTCTCACCAGAAATATGAAAGTATTAAAGAAGGGTTTTGAAAGGCATTTTGTATGTATCAGATAGAAATGCCATGGTATGTAATATATATAGATATATATAGTAGGGAAAAACTGCCATATTCATTTACTGTACCATGTTTTGTGTCCAATAAAAAGGAAAATGCCATGGTAACATGTCCAGAAATACATGGAAAACACCATGATACCTTTTAAAATAAGACATTATCTATCATATGCTCCCAGTTGTACATAAACAAAAAAATTGTACTAACTGCATTTGAAATCATCTGATTTTCTTGATGTATACTGATCATGTTTAGGCGGTTGTTTCCCATTAACACATATAGATATCTCCCCTCACATCAGAGCAGTCATTTGTTTTCTTGACTGTTTTCTATTACTCTGCCGAATATTGGAATTATGCCTTGGGATTTTCATCTCGATCATATTTCTTCCATAAACACAACTTCCTTACGAACCCTCGGCGAAACGGCAATAAACAGCACTTTATCAACAATCTGCTAACTGCTGATGATAAGTATGGCTGCGTGAACCATTAATCATGATAAATGTGCTGTGAATTCACAGTTGTGTGGTTTTTTCTTTTAATATATTTTTTGATGTTGATTACCAACTTATTTCTATGTCTGTATTAATAACAATCCAGCATTTCCATCCCCAAAGGCAACATATCATTTCTTCTTCCTTTTTGCAGGCAAGCTTTTACCCTCAAATCAATAAGTGCTTGGTCTTCCAAGACAGTGATGAATGCAGCCCAGTCGCACACTTTTATGATATTGTTTAGCTATAAAGAAATGCTTAGATGGGCATATGAAAAGCTTGGTGAGATGGGAGGTTGAAATAATGTCCCCTGCATTCGCCAGGTCAATGCCCATAACAACAGCAACTTGGTCATCCATGTCAAAGCGCCAGATTCCCTGTCCTTTGGAATGCCACAGGCTGACTCCCCTGAGACACCCCCACCCCTGAGCAGCTGCTGCCCATACTCACTCGCTTCGGGGACAGTGGTGCGCTCCTCGCTGACAGCTGGTCCGCAGCCCACCCGCGTGCAGCACCGTAGGTAAAACTTGTATTTGCTCAGTGCTTCCAGATCCTGGAGGTGCAGCTTATTGCTGTCAGCAGAGATGTTGAGGGTCATCAGAGAACCTAGTTCCTCTGTGTCATTTACTAAACAGGAAAAGGAAAAATAGAATACGGTCAATGCAATCTAAACTATTTATATAGTTCCACATATTAGAATCCATTGATGATCACATAAACAAAAAATAAAGCTATGCAGCTAAGCGGCATGTGTTCATCATGTGTTATGGTTGGTCGCTCAGCTGGACTGGTAGCAGGAAGGCCATGCCATCGAAATGTCAGATGTGTTTAGTCAGCCAGAGGTCAAATTCAATGTTTTTTTTCTTTTTCTTTTTCCTGACACAGACTGACATATTGCACTAGGATTGTCACAATACCCTAAATTTGATAGTGGACGTCAATAAGGTTGTCTTATGGTATGATGCAATTGTTTTAGTTTTGATATTTTACCCAAATTGCAACTGAACACACTTTCATTAGTAAATATTAATGAATATATATATATATAAAAAAAGTTTTTTCCAAGCAATTATTGGTAAACAGTCAGCAATAGGGACCAAATACATAAATAAAGGCTAAACACCACAGGTGAATACTAACTACTGCAATAGATATGGTCACACAGTTAATTTATCACAGTTGTTACGTCCCATGACGTAAATGTTGTGTATGTTGGGAGATGGTCACATGTTTTTCTCTCCTCCCTTTCTTTCTATCTCTCTGCCAAGCAGCGGTCCAAATCATCCGCAGCTGATTGCAATTAGCGGCAGTGTGGTTTCCCTGTTACACAGTGTGCAACGGATATAAAGGAGCAGAGAGGTACAGCTCGGGAGGAGTCCCTTGTCCGCTATCCCAGAGACGTTGTTTGTTTAGTTGCTCTTGAGCAATCTGTGATCTGTAAACTTAAAGTGTGGTTACAACAACGTTACTGTTGAGACTCTGTGTGAGTCTAGTTTTGTGAACCGTGTAGGGAGTTGGGCACCAATTTATTTGGGTTTAACCTTTTCTAAAGGTTTTGTTATAACTTTTAGAAACACTTTTGTTTTTTATTTTGGCATTTGCTCTCTCCTGACGACTTGGTTATTTAAGTTGTTTAACTACTCTGATATTGTATATTTTCAATATGTATTCTTTTTGGTTTATGTTAAGCTCTTAATAAAACAATTAAGTACATTTCCGCCATTTGATATTCTTTTGTATCATGATGTTTAATAGAGGGTTTTGTGTGAACCTTTATTGGAAGTGTTAAGGGTGAGTGATATGAGCTGGGATAGAGGAAAAGGAGATTTCTCAACGTTCACTTATTTAGTCACATCTTTTGACTTTGTTACTTCCGCTCTGAAACTCCTAGATTATAGAGGGGAATGTAACGCATTATATTAAAACATTTAATTTTGTATTACAAGTTTTCTTAAAATATTATGTTTAAATAACTAAGGGATTATTTAATAATGCACTAATTTGCACACCGTACATTTCCAGGACAGAAATCTGAACATTGGATCAAGCCAGGTTCAAAATACATTTTCACCATATTTTTAGGGGGAAAATTCAGGTAAATGGTTTATGAACAAACCCTTCAGTAAAAACTCTCAGAATACAGACAAGAATAAAATTGCAAAGTTTAGTGTAAGTACTACCGAAGTGGTGATTTCTTGCTCGGTGCATGAGAAAAAAACTCATATTTTGAGAAAACGGTCTTTAAAGACATGTACTATAATTGAAATTATAGTATTATAATTGATCATCAGTATGAAGTCTTCTAAGAAATTATAATTGAACTATTATATCGCAAATAGACAGTGTAATAAAATAAACACTTAAATTTGTATTTTGGGTGGTTTCTTTCCATTAGTAGGAAGAAATGTTATGCTAGCAAAATAACCCAAAATCTCTAAATTGAGTATAGCATGTATAGACACAAATTAAAAATATTTGGACACAAACCAGATTTTCTCTCTTTTTGCATTCACTCGTGACAAACCACTTCTGTTTGCATTAATAACCCTGGCAAGAACTGCAGTTGACCTTTCACGTTTCACAGCAAGGGACGAGCGTTATTTACAGATGATGCACACACGTAAGCATGTGTGCATTTGAAAGTAGCCATCAGACAGTCAAGCAGGCAGCATTTGTGTACTGAATTGGGTACTACCAATTAAAACAATTTCTTATCCATCTGCTAATGCTGTGTTATTGAGCTATTATGCTTATGTTGCGTAAACGTGTTCTGGAGTCCCCCTTGCCTTCAAATAATTCCCAATAAATCAGTCAAACAAAAACAAAATTGAAATAAAAAACACTGAATCCTCCATAAGTAACTCACAATGTGTGAATTGTTAACTCTGTACGATTTCAACGTAGTTGCATCTGGCTACGCGCCATCTGTGCAGTGGCTCTTTTATCCCAGTAGCTATTTTCCATTCGACGGGTACAGCTGTGCGCTCTCTCGCCAGCATTTACACACCAATTTCTTCAAGGGGACTTCAATGAGCCCACTTCAAAGGGAGCACAATGGTTCTAGCAAGCTCTCGTGATGAAAATGTTGCTTCTTTTAATACACAACCTGACACTTGGTCTCAATGATCAGCCGCAGCAACAAACACAATTAGCTGACGAGGCCTCCCAGACTGCACGCATCATAATCAGTTCCGTCATCACTCCTGCTGGGATCTGATTGCGTGTTGAGCGGTGCACGTGCCCAGTCTGGTGTTGTGATATGATGCATGTAGAACAGCATAGGGTCAGGGCCAGAAAGCGCGTTGGCTGGATCACAATGGTATACCAGGTCACGAATGTCTTTCCCATGAGCACTTTGCAATACCTATGTGCCAGGATCATGTAGACCAGGGGTGTCAAACTCAGTTCCTGGAGGGCCTGCAGTCCCTGCAGAGTTTAATTCCAACCCTGCTCCAACACACATACCATGTAGTTTTCAAATAAGCCTTAATGATTTGATTAGCTGGATCAGATGTGTTTAATAGGGTTGCATCTAAACTGTGCAGGGCTGTGGCCCTCCAGGAATTGAGTTTGACACCCCAGGTGTAGACCAAGGTTTCCCAGACTGGGGATTGTGAAGGTTTGTGAGGGAACTGCAGGGATTTTGGAAAGTAATAATTCATTAAACCATAAAAATATACAATTAAAACAAATACATTTAAAATCAAATCAAAATAAAATGCTTACTAAAAAACATTAATATTGTATGTTTACCTGCATGTCATGTGACCACTAAGTGGCATAAGAGAACTTAAATAATTAAAAAAATCATTTAAAATCGCAGGGGTACTGCAAGTAAATATTTTAGGCCAAAGGGGTGACAAAAAACTTTGCCAATCCCTGGTCCAAAAAATAAAGGGAAACCAATTTTTCAAAAACATTTTACCTAAGGACATAAAACAAATCTGAAAAGTGGTGGGATAGCACATTGTAAAACGTATTAGCTTTGCATATTAATATTAATTTAATGTGGTTGTTCACCCAGTAGTCTAACTGTTTTGACTTAGTAGGAACATACTGCAATAATATTTTAATTTAATTGTTTTTATTAAAATGTCTTTCAAAATAAGATTTTTCTATTTTAATTTTTTTTAATATACAGTATTACACGAAGTTGCTTTCTTGTTTCAAGAATTTTTAGAATTGTATTTTAACTAAAAAAACCGAATTAAAACTCAGTGTAGAAGCCATAGTATAAACAAGGCTTGAGTGTTGATGATGCTTGCGTGCTACTGGTTTACAGTGTCTTCTGATTGGTCTAAAGCTGATGAGAATGGGTAACTAATTTTTATTTGGATACTTAAGATCGGTCGTGGGCCCTGTGTCTCATCTGGTTGCCCGTTGAAGGCAATACTGCCCAAAGTTGCCCAGCAACATTGCTTAAAAAGTTGCCCCATATCTCATCAGCCTAAAAGTTGTTTTTATGTGGTCGGCTGTAATTATTCTTAATCTTACCATTTTTGCCATACTTTGAATATCAAAATCTATATTTTGGAAAAAATAAAATAAAATCCCCCGATATTTACAGATATGCTTCACAATGTTTTGCTTTTCCCTACTGTTCATCACTTTCCTATTAATACAATGTGCATTGTTAACCCACTCTGTTTATGTAATCAGCAGTGTTTCTCACTGTAAATCCTAATTAAAACCAAAGCATACTCTAATGACATGCAGTAAATAGCTGCTTAATTCACTAGTGTGCCTTCAGTTCGATAGAACAGGACTTGTATAATAAAAATAAGCAAACTGAGTGAGGCAACTAGTCAAAGTAATTGTTTTCCATAAATCATTTAGCAAATATACAACTGTGTCTTATTGAGGTCCTGTGCAGTTATTTTAATAAAATTGTAGTCTCTGTTGAATTTAAGATGCAGCTGCCAACCCTAAGGTAGGTGGCACAACAATATCTCCTAGTGGTGAGACGTAGGCATCACTCGATGTAATGAGACATGAACCATCATAGAGCACTTTGCTGTTTTTGTATGTCCAAATCTGTATCTGCATCACAGGGAGCATGTTGACACAGGGCAATAGCTTTTTTTATGTTCTGTAGTCTGGCCCTTTAAGTGACATGAGTGGAGTCCTAAAAACCTTCAATGCAAATCCAGTGGTTTGTGGTTTCACTGTAGAATCGCTGTAACGACCAGTAATGCCGCTGTGTCATGGGCCACGTCAGAAATGAATATCAGTAATAAAAGTGGTTTAACCCCAGCGCATAACCCTCACAGCAAGATGCAGATGTTTATAGTGAGGGTTATGAACAAATTGGAAATGCAATGTTCACATACTTAGCTGATATTGGAGGATGTAGCCAATTATGAGTCCATTTGCGTCAACTGGAGGAGACCATGTCAATGTGACCTTGTGTTTCTGGATGTTTGTAACACTGAAAGCAGCTACTTGACCAGGAACTAAAGGTAGAGAAAGAAACAAAGAGTTGACAGTTATATTAATAATTTAAAGGAACATTCTGCACAAAAATGGCCATTATTATTCATTTGTTCATTCCAAAACTTTGTGACTTTCTTTCTTCTGTTAAAGACATCTTCCCCTATATCAAAGGTCTCGCATCTGATTTGCATTTCCAAATATTCAAACTTGGTGTCACTAGAATGGCCACGTGACAAATCAGAACCAACTGCTGCATCCAAATTCACCTATACTTATACTTATTCCTTAAAACTATGTACTCTTTTTATGAATAAAAAGACTTTGAGTGTGTAGCAGAAGAACAGGTAACCTTTGGGATATACTGCTTCATGATAATTGCATCTTTAACAGACCGCACTGTTGTTTAGTTACATGCATCCTGCCCTGTCATCATCTCGTCACAGTCAAGATCTTTAATTTCATATAATTTCCTGCCATATTGGAGAAAAATTAAGTAGCATGTTGATCTGGCAGTCAGTAACATGTGCATGATGCAAGTTAATGACCAAACATATCTTTATAAATGTTCCGAATGTTGTTGCAGATGCAAATAAACTGAATAAATATTTTTTTTCACAACTCAAACCCCTTTATTTAAATCTCTCTACTTAACCGTAAGTCTCGCGCATATGCCATGTTTGTAGTTTTTGAACTCTTTTTATTCTTATTTGTAGTTATAATCAAATTTTTGTCCAATGTGCAATGGGTTGTGGGCAATACCAGCTATTAGCATGTGCATAGATTTGCTACATGCAATCATTTAGGACACAACAATTGTAATTTTGAATACTATTTAGCATTATAGTATGCAAATTGGGACATAGCACATGTCTTTTTAGGTAAACTAAAGGCTGGAACACACTACACAAATTTTTAAATTGGAATATAACATGGGCATCATACACTTGTCGACTTTGGCAATGGTTACATAGAACAACTTGGCATCATACAGTATAATGACTGTGGATTACATACTACTAGAATTTTCAAAAACAATAAACTCACAGAAACATGACAAATGAAAAGAATGTGTGTGCTAAAATCACCTCAAAAAACAAATGTGTTTGATATCCTCTGAGTGGACAGATAGTCTGAAGCTAAAAAATCTGAGTCTGTGCCTGAAGTACATGATGCGATTTTCTATGAAATCTGTCAAATCCAACTGCCCCAAACCTGCAGACTGCCTCTGAATTTCATCAACTAGCATCTACTCATCCTGACTGCAAATCAGGGGAAAACTGTGCAATAGCCTTAACTTCACAGAACCAAATTTATTATGCTTAGCTCAAGTGTTCACACACATCCTCTCCTCACTCACCTCCCTCAGGTGTTTTGAAGCTGACCGGATGACTGCCAGGCCCGTTTCCTCTGCTGTTAAAGGCCATGACAATGAGGCTGTATTCAGAGAACGGCACAAGCCCTGAGACCACCGCATGGTTCCTCTCGCCTGAGAATGTCAATGTGTGTTTGTCACCATGTGTTTTCTTTGAGTCCAGCAGACTACGAAGCCTCCAAAAGCTTATCTATAAGTAAAAGAGATTCGATTAGTCCATAGGTAGTGAAATACAGCTGATGAGTAAAACAACACCACTTTTTAATACATATGGATAGCTTTGACAGCTTGCTGTGAAACAAGAGGAGCTTCAAGGTCAAAAAAGGGGTCACTGGCCTTTAAACCATGGCTAAAAAGCAAAACACATGTTGGTGCGGAATTACCCTGTAGCCCCCCAGATGTCCATTGAGTTTGTCCTTGTGAACATGGTCCCATCTGACCTTCACCATGGTGTTGTTCATCACATCTACGGCTACATCCTCTGGAGCAGCCGAGGGGACTATGGACGAATCACATGCAAATAAAATATTACAAATGGCTCTATATAGCTGCTTTCAAATGACATTGTTCCTACATCAAGTTAATGCCAGTGAATTAGAGTAAGCTATATCCATGAAATAAGGACCACGAAATGTGGTGTAATTTTGTGGGTAATCATAGGAAAAACTGAGGCGGGGGTAATAGTTGTTTATGTGGAGTTATGGACTATCATATTGTTTTTATGCTTTGTAACTACATTTCGTTATCAAACACTTGGCAAATTGCCTACACAACAGTGATTTACCATACACAGTCTAAGTAATCTATATAATCAACATTTCGCATTCACAATCTCACAGACACCACATATGACACTTGCTAATGGGAAGAGATTTGATTATAATGGAATAAAATCTAGTTAAACACCAGTGTTGGAAGAGCAACATTGAAAATCTACCTTGCCAAGCTATGCTACATATAAATATACATAATTATATTAAGCTGTTCTTTTGAAAAGTAATGGAAGCAATGTATATATTTTTTCAATAAAAACTCTAGAAGTAGTATGCATTTATTAGCACTTATAAAGCACATAATAATGCCTTGTTCTGCATGACCATATTTTAGATCCCTTAAAACTCTTAATTAATAGTGAATGTGTGTTCCCTATTCTAAAGTGTAACCACAATTGTAAACAGAACAATTAAGGAATCAGAAAAGATAAATCTCTGCCATACAGGGATTCAGACAGGTGACTCATTTTTGGAATGTGGTCATTTACTGTACTTTTACTGTGCAAATTAACTGATTCACTAGAATGAATCATGCCTTCATCAGCTTTCTCAGCTTTAAAGCTGCATGTGCAAAACAGCAATTTATCATTAATTCGCTAGTTTTAGCGAGTTACTCCCAAACACTGGCAAATATGTGCTAAGATAAGAGAGAAATAGAGGCAGAGACTAAGAGAGAAAAGGGGACTAAACTAATCGTACTGCAGACGTAGTGACCTGAGATTACATCAGGAGGGCAACTCCAAAAGAAAACTGAAGGCAAGAGAATAATTATAGCCACAAATGTAAATAGCTCATAGCCATGATAACATTTCATTTGTTAGTCTACAAAGACTCTGAGTGAGGAAATCGTTCTCCCTTGTGCAATTTAATATCCTCAATAACGCAAAACAAATCGGCATATCAGCGCAACTGTTTGGATATTGTGTAAAGGCAAGATGGTATTTCATCAGCGTTTTCTGCCCTCTAGGTTTGTTGATATTCTCGTCACACATGTACTGCACTTTCGCTAGAGAGGGGGGGTGTTTCCGTTTACAGTCAATGCTTATTTACAATGTAACAAGACCCTTACAGACAAAGAAAAGGTTAGAAAAAAATAAGATGTGTCTTTCAAAATCAATACCTGCTTTGTATGTTCTCAAAGGTAAACATGCACAGTGAGTTGACAGTGAATGAATGTATTTGAATGCATGCTCATCTCCACAGCTCAGACACAATAGAGGTTCTTCCTACTTACAATCCTCTCCTGAGTATGCTGTTATTGTTTTGGGGTCCGGACCCCAGCCCGCGTGGTTCTTGGCCTGAATTTTGATCTCGTAAAGGATGAACGTTGGGGTGTTTTTAACCAGAAATGAGTGCCTCTTCACCATGTGTTCCATCCAGTCCTCTCCAGTGCCTTGTCTTCTGTAGCTTACCTTGTACTCCAGACCAGGTCCGTTGTGTTCAATAGGTGACAGTGGCTGTGACAGGAGAACGAAAGAGCTCAGCAAGTTGACAGGAAACAGTAAATCAAAGGAGTTTTTATTGTCTCAGCCTCAGAGGGCATGCTCACAGACCATTTGTTGCTGACCGTATGATTAATATTGCACACACAAAAAATGGCAAACACTGGCAGAAATAGACACTTACAATTAGACTATCTGGCTTTACACAGTTTCTAGGAGTAAGGTACATGTTAATCAGTTTAAGTTTATATAATGAGCACTTCTGAGGAAGATTAGACAGTTTTGTTCAAGATAGATAGTATGGAACTGTATATTTATGCTTTGTTTTCTTAGACATGTCCAAAATTATTATCCAAAAGTCTGAGGTTGGTAAGATTTTTTTAAATCTTAGAAGTCTCTCGTTTGATCAAAATAGAGTAAAAACAGAAGAATGTATTAAAAACAACTCTTCCACTTTAATACATTTTAAAACGTAATTTATTCCAGTGATACAAAGTTGAATTTTCAGCAGGAATTACTTCAGTCTTTAGCATTAGACTAACTTTCAGAAATCATATACAACATGTGGATTTTGCTCAAGAAGAATTCCCTACGTTAATGTTTGCTTAATATTCCCCAAACTTTTGATTCCTCAGGTTTTTTTTTTTTTTTCATTTTATAATTAATTGATTTTATAGTTCATTTTTGTCTATGCAGGTCTATTATTGTGGAAACCTCTGCAGAATGTTCAGTGCTGATATACCTGGTTAACTGTCAGCGATTTTTCATGATGTCAAACATTTTAACAATTGACTTTTATTAGCAAAGCTCTAACAGCTAACTATGCTTTTAGAATCATCTTGCAGCAAAAGACCGAACAAAATGCAATTATTCATTAACATCCACCATTAACAATGAGATTCCTCGTAATTCTAGAAAGTAGGTGTATTAGCATGAAAAGATGGCCGAGTACGTAATAGCTCAGAAACTGTAAAAGAGTTTCACCCTTATGTGAAAATCTAAATTTATGTATCCCGTTTCTTTAACTTTTTAATCAAAGACTCACTCTGGTCTCCTTTTGATGGGAACCTGTGTCCAGAGAGATCCATTTCAGCAGGGCTTTGTAACTTTCCCAACAACACGGCAATAGAGATAGCTGTGTTTTGCTATGCAAAAACTCCTATCTTGGGGAATGTGCTTATCGATAATTGGAATTTAACAACTGGCACTGTTAGTTTTCTCTCCCCCTCTGAGAACTAAATGAAATTCCGTATTTGAGAGTACTTCTTTATCTGTGCAGCCCTTCCAGTGCTTTGAACGTTAGATATTCCCGAAGACTATTGGAATTGAACGTTTAGCATCGTACCTCCCAGTTGATATCCATTTCATGTGGCAAATGACCTTCGATCTTGATATTTTCTGGGTTCTTGTCAGGTGCTTTGGAAAGAGCAGAAATATGGATTTTGTTGGAGGAGAAATTGTTAGTGGAAGAAAGAAAAATGGCCTGTGAAATATGCACTTTATAGACTGGAGCTTAAACGGCAGAGAAAATCAATTATCTCACAAGTTTGAATGTTTTAAAGTTCAGTAGGTGATGAAGTTGGCCTCACTGCTATCTGTAAAGGCGACATGCTTAGGAGAAACAGTAGGAGAGCTCATAGATACCTGATGCTGGAGTTTTGTATCTTTCAGTGGCCTGGCTTGGCCGACCTCTTCCCACCTCATTGATGGCATAGACTCTAAATAGGTAGTCCACGTGTCCGTGAAGCTTCAGCAGAGCGTAGTGATGGTTTCCCGGGACTCTCATAATCTCCCTCCAGCTGCCTGGCTCATGTTGGCTTTCCTCAAACTCTATAACAAACTCTGCACAAAGTTTGAAATTCGAACTGGAGTCAACACATGCACAAAACTGGATTTTGTCAGGAAATATTGTTTACATTGACTCTCAAATTGAGTCTCAAACTGACTACATTAGGTTACACCAATGAAAATTGTTGTTGAAGGGTATCACATAGAAAACAGACCAGTAACAGTAACAAAACAGTAACAACTGCGCATTTCCAATCTTTTATAGTGCGTGAGAAAAATGAATCTGTCCATAAACTGCATCCCAGTGTAGCTATGTGATACTCATTTTGTAAAATATTTTGTAACGCCCCAAATTTAAATACAATTTTAATTACATTTAAATAACCATTTAAAATTCTTGGGGTCAGTAAGACTTAATAAAAGTAATTAATGCTTTTATTCAGCAATAATTAATTTAAAGTGAAAGTAACAGACATTATAATGTCATAAAAGATTTCAATTTAAAATTCTGTTTATCAAAGAATCCTGCAAAAAGAAAAAAAAGCACCATAAATGTGTTTTTTTATATATATAATTGAAATGATAAAATATGATTCTTGAGCATCAACTCAACATATTAGAATGATTTGAAGTCTGGAGTAATGGTTTATGAATACTTCACAGGAATAAATTACATTTTAAAATATATTAAAATAGAAAAGAGTTATTTTAAATTGTAACAATATTTCACTCTAGTATTGTTTTTACAATGATAACAAATGCATCCTTGGTGAGCATATGAGACTTCATAAACATAAAAAAAAAAATACCAACCCAAACTTTTGAACAGTAGTGTAATTTGCTTATGCTTTTATATAAAATAAACATTGACCAAACTAACTGAACACTTTTCTAGATGACAGTTCGACGAGTAACACCAAGAGGTTAAGTCCTAGTGTATCCAAATTTAGTAATACAGTATATAGACAGTATGACTATTAAGACTATGTTACCGGTAATAGAGCTATTATGGTCATCTCCTGGAATCCACTGCAGTTTCACACTTCTGCCATTGTGTTCAGAAAGGATCACATCCTCTGGTGGATCAGGAACATCTAAGGAAACAACACATTTTATTTAGGGCTGCCAATCGATCAAGCATCTTGAGTTCAATCAGATTCATTACATGATATTGTTGCTTTTTTGGTTTTTGTTGCCATTTTATAGATATGTTGGAGACAGCGGGAGAAAATAAGGAGTTGATTGGGAGAAGAGGAATGTTGTGTCTGGGAAATGACTCCAGCTGGTTTCAAACATGTCAGAGCTCATGCACTACCTGCCAGGCCATGTCTCCAGCTAGTTCATTTGTACAAATACTACATGGTGCTGTCTCATTAAGGGTATAATTCCTGCCGTGCTGCAGCAGGTATCCGAATTCCACCTGTGTCATGTGCTGAACCCATTTTAGCTCTCAGAACTTCTGTCAAAATTTACTTTCCTAAACCGTGAAGACCAAAAGCACATAACTTACCCACAACTGAAAGCTGTGCAACTGCCACGTCCTGATCGACTGGTGTTCTGGCCACACAAACATAAAAGCCCTGGTCTCCAAAGCTCACATTAATGATTTCAAGCACACCATCGTCCAGGATATATCTACAAACACCAGCAAAGACACTGATTAGATAGCTCTGATATTCGCCACTGTAAAGGAATGACATCCTGTTGCATCTTACCGTGCGTTCTCACTGCCATTGAGGGCCATGCCATCTTTTTCCCAGAGGATCTTAAAGTCATCACCAAAGGTGGGATCGAACTCTGCCCGGCATGAAAACTGGATAGTGGTTCCGGCCAAAACCCGCAAATCGCGTGGAGGATTGACTATTCTGGTGGGATCTAACAAGGAAAACAAAACTCATTTTGGATTATATGGATTAACTTCATTTTATTGATTTTCTGAATCTAGTAAACGCCTTGAAATCGATTGATTTACTAGTGTATCTGTTTCTCTTACCTTTGACTTCAAGTGTTGCGGCAATGGCAACTTTGCCCTCAGTGTTTTGAGCAAAACAAGAATACTCCCCCATGTCCTCTTTCATCACATTGTGGATCTCCAGCGAACCATTCTTATAAACAGAAAACCTTTCTCCTTCCACTGCATTGGCACTGTCAGCTTTACTCCTGTGCAACCATAAACCAACTGGTTTTCAGAAAACAGCACCAACTGTGTGCATATTAGTGTTCCCGTCTTTTTAAAATTTCAGAAAAAAACAAAAAACCTCACTGCACTTAAAAACCCGTAAACCACAATAATCCGTATAGACAAAAAGTTGGGGAAAAGGCCTGCAAAAAAGAACTAAAATAAAATAAAATAAATAAAAATGTCTTATTTGTAAGTCGCTTTGGATAAAAGCGTCTGCTAAATGACTAAAAGTAAAGTAAGTAAATTAAAAACAGTGCCTAATTAGCACTAAAGAAGGTGACCAAAATGTTGTTAATCATTTGCATTCACCTTTATTTTTTGTCTTTTTTTCATCTTCAGTGTTTGCAGGTAATGTTTGCAACTTTGTACTAAAAATAAGTCACAGGCCACAAAACATAATTTTTTTTAATAGATTTAATTCTCTTTAGTGTGTAAGGAGCAAAACTTTTTAAATAAAATTTTAATTTTATTTTTTAGAAATACTGCTGTTCAATAGTTTAAGGTCCATAAGATTATTAAAATTAAATTAATAAATTAATGAATACTTTAACTCAGCAAGGACACTTTAAATAGCTCAAAAGTGACAGTAAAGATATGTATAATGTAACAAAAGATTTATTTTTCAAATAAATGCTGTTTTTTGGACTAAATCAGATTTGCTGAACTTTCAGCTTTGCCTTTACAAGAATATATTACATTCAAATAGAAAACATTTTTTAACTGTAAAAACATTAAAAAATATATAAAATAAACCTAGCCTTGATGAGCATAAGAGCTCTTTTACAAACATTAAAAAATATTACCAACCTCAAAGTTTTTTTTAATGATGGTGTACATTTTATGAATTCAATAAAATGCTCTGTTTGCTTTCTCTTGTGTGACACCACAGTCAACACTTCTGCTGTTACTGCTTTAACTTAACTGTAGCATACTTACAGATGCACATGAGTAGTTTACCTCATTATCACAGTGCTGAACACAGCCTGAGGGCCCACCCTTGAGTAAACTGCTTCACTAGTGCGAAACCACATGCAAGACACTCTATCACTGCAGCACTAACACCTCTAGAGCTGTGCTGCCCTCTGCTGGCATGTGCAAATACTCTACTCACCATGTGATACTGGATGTTGGTGAGCTGAAGACTTTACAGTGCATGACCACACCTTTCCCCTCCACTGCCATATATTGCAGATTGTTTTCTGTTAAGATCAGGGGCTGGATGTCTGGGGAGAGAGTTATCAGCATTGCACCATTAAACATGACAAAACACGATTGGATTAGTCTCTTTATCTCTTTTCTTGTGATACACGTTGCTATCATATAACAGTCCTTGTCCTTAGAAAAGCAGCTTCCTGCTCTATCAGGGGAGGTAAGCGGGGGTTTGTAGGGTTACGGAGCGAGAGAGATTTGAGATATGTTTTTCTGCTTCTTCTTTATTTAATTTCATTTTTCCTTTTCATATTTTTTTTTAAAAGTGAGGATCCTTAGCAGCTTATTTTATCTCCCAGATGAAAGCAACACATGCTTTGGTTCTAGCAACTGAATATGAATGGAGGAAGGCAAAATTGTTCGCACATAAAAGCATCTGGCTGCCTGAGGGAGAGTGTGTCTGGAGATCAGAACTGACAGAAGAGCTCCACCCTAAAGCCTGTGTGCTATCATGAGGACCTTACGCTCTCTGAACAAACCCAAGGGCCGTCCACTGTCTATATCACACCTCAGCTTATGGCTCTGTCCACACAAACAAAAAAACAGATGCTTGTTCACAGCCAAGCAACACCGTGGTGTTTTTGTGTGATTTCTTTGGCCTAGAGTGAATGAAACCATGAATATCCCATAAGTAGGCAAGGAATAATGCAACGGGTCTCTCTTAAATGGATGGATGCCGAGCTTAAAAATATGTTGCTGTACTCTGAACAGCATTTAAGCATGGAATAAGACATATCTACAAACAAATAATAACACCGTCCTGCATCATACGTATTTCCTGAATAAAATTAAATACTTTTCAATTACTAATTTTGGGATGTTGATTCCAAAAATCATGCCTGTTTTGTTCTAGCATGTTACACTTACATACATTGTCCTTTAATCACCAGACATGATTTTGCAAAAAAAAAAAAAAATTTTTTTTACAAATTAAGTAATATCAAGTCTTTTTTGCATATCAGCAGAAATGTATTTTCAACATGCAGATCTGTGTATTAATGAATGCAATCACAATTTTAGATTATAGCTCAACTCAAACCAGGAAGACACCATATTTCATCTGAATGCAAATAGTTACAGCATTGTACAGTTTACTTACTCATAATCATGATGTTGGCGTTGGCTAGGATGGTGCCGTGTCTATTTGTGGCCTCACACTGGTAAACAGCGCTGTTTTCGGGTTTTGTGTTGTGGATGGAAATGGTGCCATCTTTTAAGACTTTCCTATTGGATGATGGGACCTCTGAAAATGTGGGTTAAATGATTAGTTAAAGTACAGTATGACAGGATATCTTTATAAAAACTATCACTGTAAAATTATCATCTTAAGTAAATGGATTATTTAAATGCAATTACACCCATTTACATAAACAAATAAAAAAAAGTGGTGACAATTACAGTTTTCATTAACAAACATCGGTACATTATATAGTACAATGCTTGCCGGGCCATTTAGAAAGCCATTTTTAAGCTAGTTGGCACAATGATTTGAAATCAATATAATCAGAATATTATATTGTTAATGGAAGGTTCAGTAATTTGAAACAGGAATTAGGAATGTTTACCGTTCAGAGGTAGGCTGTTGACCCTCCATGCAACACTAGGTTGAGGATTTCCTTTCACAACACACTTAATAACCACAGTGGCTCCAATTGTCACTAATTGACTTTGAGGTTCAATCTCAAATTCAGGAGGTTCTGTTCATGCAGAAGAATCACATGACATAATTCTGATTAGTCAAATGTGTCATTCAGTGGTTGGATATTTCCTAATATTCACCATGTTTGAACACAAACAGTTGTTAAAGGTCAAGATGATGTTGATGTTAGAAATCATGTGGCCTGACCTTTCTATAGTTGCTTGAAAATATAGATACATCTATCCCTCACAGTCTCGTTTTTTTTTTGTCTGTGTTAAATTCAATATGGCATTTACTCTAACAAAGGTCTATATTGGAAAAATACAGACACTATATGTGATGAAAATACAGAAACACTAAATATAAGGTTATCAGCTGTGAACAGTAATCTGTTATATGTATGCATAAATGTTCTCTTAATAACCTGAAACTGATCATTTATCATCCCCACAATTATCACTGTGTCCTCTATTTCTACTTGTCCTAATCATGCATACTTTGTATTTGACCAGAAGAAGGCGCTCTTTTACCAAAAAGAGTGTCTTTCATACAGACATGATATTGAAACCATTTATAAAGCAACACTGGCACATTTACTGTGGTTATATTATGAGATTAATGTGATCAATAATATGACTCACCCTCTATTGTAACATGAAAATAATGCACAACCTCTCCGTGGGGATTTTTGGCTCTGCACATATATTTCCCTTCATCCTCCTCATTCGCCATCTCTACAGTAAGCAGCTTCCCATGACTCTCCACCACGGCTCTTTCTGGAAGCTTGTGGAAGCCTATTTTAACCCACTCCACCTTTGGTGTGGGGCTGAAAGACAGAAACAATCAAAACATTTTAAAGTCTAGTAATAAATGTTTTATGTTTGGTGATCAAATAGAGATGAACTATTCATATTTTTTTATTATTAAATTAATATTTTAAATTAATTCATCTAAATCAGGGGTGTCAAACTCAGTTCCTGAAGGGGCGCATCCCTGCTGAGTTTGACCCCCCTGATCTAAACACTCTTAATTACTTTTTTTTTTTTTTTTAATCATTTTAAATATTCCCACTAGATTTCAAAAGCATTTCAAGTGGTATAATTGATGAATGCTTAGCTCTTAATTAGATTATCAAATTAACTGAATTAATAAAATGAATTAGACAATGACACTTACAAGCCCTCTGCGATACACTCCAACTGAAGATCTTCGCCTTTCACCAGATATGTATGTGACTCCTTTCCTGTGGGCGTCAGTAGAATGGGCTTCCTCTCCAAGAGAGAGTTTGCTTTATAACAGTTAAAAGATTACATATATAAATATGCATGAAAAATAATATAATATAATAGTTATCATGCTCAGTTGTCAAGTTGTCTCAGTTGTGTTGATTTAAATGCTTTAATTACTGTGCCACTAGCATCACCAAAAAGAACTGCAAAAACTCTGTTTTGCATTAATAAATTACTCATGAAAAGTGTTTTAACATAGAAAAAACAAAAACAAGTATAGAGAATGATGGATGAACCTATGAATTATTCCCATTGATTACAGAAAACCTTTGAGATTTTCAGATCTAGGCTAAAGAGTAGGCATGATGTGACATGGAATGAGATAATTAATCAAAACTAATTCAAAACAAAGAAGCTGCTCTACATCCATGTAGCATCCCTAATGAATGTCACTCACCGTAACCTCTGCCGCTACCAGAGTCTGAGTCCTTCATTAACTTGTCTTGGATGAAGAAATGGAGACAAATAAAATATGTGTGGCAAATGCAAAAACAGCTAAAAAAACAGATAACATGGACATGAAATACACAAACAAGTCTTTAAAGGAAGTATTATGACAGTACGGGGAGCATCAATATCTTCCAAGCTGATTTGCTGAAGTCCAGCAAGTGCTTGGAGATTGACTATATGAGAAACTGAGGGGATGTATCAGATGCACATGACCGACATGTTTGAAATTGATGCTGGTCATGTAAAGAAATGATCACGCTATGCAATCAAACTCTTAAAAAGGAGTATTTTAACGTACTGCTTTTGACCACGACAGACATGGCGTTTTTCTGGACGATGGTTCGTATGCGGGGGAAGGCAGCAAAGCAACAGTAATCTCTGCGACTGTCCGTCTCGATGGCGTTTGAGAAGTACAAGTTCCCGTTCAGTCCCACTGATACTCTCTCGTCCTGCTCGATGTGCTGTAGACCTGTGATGTTTCATAGAAATTCGGAAAATCAAAATTGAAGCTCAATACACTTTTAGCTTATTAACAAGGATATTAGAGTAATAATATTATTACTTTAATGAGCATTAATAGATGTGGACAGTTTAAGAATAGTTCACCTAAAAATGAAAATTTCCTCACCCTTGGGCCATCCAAAATGTAGATGAATTTGGGTCTTCATCAGAATAGAATTAGATAAATTTCCCATTACATTACTTGTTCAGAAATGGATCCTCTGCAGTGAATGGGTGCCGTCAGAATGAAAGTCCACCAGCTCGTAGAAGCATTGACAAGACTCCAGTCCACCAGTTAACATCTTGTGAAGCCACAAACAATGGTCGGGAATGATTAATGTGGATTATTGTAATGTTTTTATCAGCTGTTAGGACTTTCATTATGACGGCAGCCATTCACTGCAGAGGATCCATTGGTGAAGAGGTGATGCAATGCTTCATTTCTCTAAATCTGTTCCAATGAAGAAACAAACCCATTTACATCTTAGATAGCCTGAGGGTGGGGACATTTTTAAAAAGCTTTGGGTGAACTATTCCTTAAAATAAGTAATATAATGTGTAACATTATTAAAGTTTGCCACATGGCCAGGTTTTCCACTGTTACACACATTTGTCTTTTCAAAGGTAATAAATTATTTAAAGATTACATCATTAAAATAATAAATATAATTAAATTTTTAATTCAATGTATATATTTTAATTAAACAATAAATATATAATATACAATTAATCATAAAAACAATTTCCAGGAGGGTTATTAAAAACCTGCATACTCGACTCAGAAGTAGGGCCAGTCAATCATTTTAACTGCAATATTGATCAGATGATCACTGAATACACTGTGGGCAGACTGTGGGCGGACTGTGGGTGTGATTTAGACTAATTTAACCCAGATAACCTAACTTGAACTTACTTATTGTCATCCAGTAGATTTGCAGGGGGGGGATTCCTTTAGGTGGGTTGCACTCCAGAATGACTGACTGACCTTCCTTAACCTCAATCGGATCGATGATCTCTTTAGGGAATTGTGGAACATCTGCAGAAATGAATAGGCAAAAATAATCGATACCTATTATTATGTACCATTTTACAAACTAAATCACCATTAGGTGGCAGTATAACACAGACTTTGTCTCCCAAGGCATTCCTGGAAAGATTATTCATTCCAATTTCCCAAATTTAGTCCAAAAATCGGCCAATATCACATCACTCTGCTGCTGAAACTGTACATGTCAACTGAGTGATTGAAAACCGGTCTTGTTTGGTAACTGATGACTCTTTGCTCTGGTTACATCAGGGGAGATTTATGTGGTGTATTTCAGAACACAATGAGAAATGTGACGTTGAAAAATGACGGAGAGAGAGGAGAAAACGAATTTTTCATCAGACCTCTCCTCACGGTCCATACACACTGTGATGAAAGGGAAAGAAAAGCTCCAGGGTTTGTATCCCACTAAGGACCAGAGCAGTTGTTTTATTGGACACTGCTCTCTAGATCATTCTGAAAGAGTCGTTACGGAGCATACAGTACAAAGTTATACATTACTTACTCGGAACAATGAATTCAATCTCTTCCGACATGGCCGTTCCTAACTTGTTGGTTGCAAAGCAGCGATAGTTGCCCTGGAATTCTGTGAGATTCCCATTATTGGGAATGATGAATGTTCCAGAATCATCTAATGTTATCAATCTGGGGTCCTGATAAGGATTAAAGTCTTGACCACTCTTTGTCCACCTGAATCTGAAAAAAGAATAAAACAGAGATAATCAATCATTAAACGGCATTATACCACCCAGCATGCCTCCTTTGAAATATGATGAAAACATCACAAGCATGCAAAGAGGATTTCCACGTTCAGGTTTTCAAATTTAAATGTCATCAAATACTCAGACAAGGCTTTGAAACGTGCTTTCAAATGTCACTGGGGTGTTTCTGATGTTTTTTTTTCATATATTATGAGCTGTTCTACCCATGATCTAGATACCCTGATGAATTTCCATGCTGGTTTGGTGCTGATCTAGCACAGCTGCACTGTTCACCCACAAAAATAGCTGGTGATGCTGATCAACCAGCATGGAAGCACTATGATGATGATCTTGCGGTCGTTCCTGAAGGTCATTCCCTCCATCTCTGGTCTAGTATTCGATGCAAAACTGGCACAAGCAAGTAATTAGTAAAGGAAGACAAATGATAAGACAACTTCAAGATGAGGATGCATTTATTACGATTACATACCATATGATTGTCTCATGACTGAATCTGATCCAATTTGATCAGTTTGGAACAAATTAATAAAATTGTTATAAATAAGATTGAGACCGGAAAAACAGAACTGTTTTCAAAAAATTCAAAATTTAAAGAAATTTAAATACTTTTTTTTTTTACTTTCTATTCATCAAAGAGCACTTAAAAATCTTGAAATAAATCATGGTTTCCACCAAAATATAACTTTTCTTTTTTTTTTTTCAAGTTCTTACACACAAAATCTTTATTGTCACACAACTTCTGAAACCTGACACTCAAACACCAAAACCACACACCAAATCTGCAAAACCACACACTAATTCTCGGCCTTTGACTCAGTTTTTGCAAAACACAACACACAATTCTCTATGTATCACACAAAAATCTAACAGGAATTAATATTATGGCAAATGTGTTTGCAAATGTGCTTTTGAGATGTGTTTGTCATATTTTGAATGCAGTGCTTTGTTTTGCAAGAGATGTGAGGCATTTTGTATTTTGTGTGTGCAATTCTTGGATTTGGATTTGTGTGTAAAATTTTGAAAATAAAGAGAAAATGTAAGCAGCTGAAAAAAAGTAAGCAGCCCAACCGTTTTCAACACTGATAATAATAATTTTCTTCTTAAGCATCAGATCATGCGATACTGAAGACTAGAGTATTGTTGCTGTAAATTCAGCTTTGTCATCACAGAATTACAATTTTAGAATATATTAAAGTATAAAACAAAGGCAGTAATATTTTACAATATTACAGTGGAAAAAAATATATATATATGTATATATATATATATATATATATATTAATCCCCTGCTGATTTTGTACATTTGCCCACTGACAAAGAAATGATCAGTCTCTAATTTTAATGGTAGGTTTATTTGAACAGTGAGAGACAGAATAGCAACAACAAAAATCCAGAAAAATGCATTTCAAAAAAGTTATAAACTTTTGCATTTTAATGAGTGAAATAAGTACTTGACCCCTTCACAAAACATCACTTAGTACTTGGTGGCAAAACCCTTGTTGGCAATCACAGAGGTCAGACATTTCTTGTAGTTGGCCACCAGGTTTGCACACTTTTCAGGAGGAATTTTGTCCCACTCCTCTTTGCAGATCCTCTCCAAGTCATTAAGGTTTCGAGGCTGACATTTGGCAACTCAAATCTTCAGCTCCCTCCACAGATGTTCTACGGGATTAAGGTCTGGCTAGGCCACTCCAGGACCTTAATGTGCTTCTTCTTGAGCCACTCCTTTGTTGCCTTGTCCATGTGTTTTGGGCCATTGTCATGCTGGAATACCCATTCACGACCCATTTTCAATGCCCTGGCAGACTTCAATACCCTGGCTCTGATGGTACATGGCCCCGTCCATCGTCCCTTTGATGCAGTGCAGTTGTCCTGTCCCCTTAGCAGAAAAACACCCCCAAAGCATAATGTTTTCACCTCCATGTTTGACGGTGGGGATGGTGTTCTTGGGGTCATAGGCACCATTCCTCCTCCTCCAAACAGTTTTGTGTTTTTTATGCCAAAAAGCTCGATTTTGGTCTCATTTGACCACAACACTTTCATCCAGTTCTCCTCTGAATCATTGGCAAACTTCAGACGGGCCTGTATATGTGCTTTCTTGAGCAGGGGGACCTTTCGGGCGCTGCAGGATTTCAGTCCTTCACAGCGTAGTGTGTTTCCAATTGTTTTCTTGGTGACTATGGTCCCAGCTGCCTTGAAATCATTGACAAGATCCTCCCGTGTAGTTCTGGGCTGATTCCTCACCGTTCTCATGATCATTGAAACTCCACGAGGTGAGATCTTGCATGGAGCCCCAGACCGAGGGAGATTGACAGTTATTTTGTGTTCCCTTCCAGGAACTTCGAGCTACGTCCGAAGACGCTATGGGAACGCCATCAGCGTAACCGGCACTCTGAATATTGTATACAACCAGTCTAATGAATGGGCGAGGCGTCACGGGCGGGGTGACGTCACGACCAGGAAGTTATATAAGCACGTGCGGCGGAGCCGGCATCAGCTTTTTGTCATTCAGCAAGCGCTCTGTGTATTGTCAGTCTGATTTGTGTCTTGTGAGTCTTATTTGGTGTTGTCTGTCTTAGAAACCCAAGAGATTATGCCTAAAACCAAGGCAAAGACTAGGGGCGATCCCAGATCGCGTTTCAGGTTGTGTGTTAGTCCCTGCCCTCGTTACATAACGAGTGGACACACACACAACCTGTGCGTGGTCTGTTTGGGTGCGGAGCATGCGGCATCAGCTCTCGAGGGAGCCGATTGCCTGCACTGTGAGCGGCTCTCGCTGCGCACACTCCGCACCCGGAAGGCTCTCTTCGAGAAGGGAGCCTTCGCGAGCCTCCCACGCGGTGCTGGCCCCGCTGCTGCCGAGTCAGAGCGGCGGCTGCACGCGTGGGGCTCGCAGGCTGATCTGGCTGGCGAGAGTCAGACGGGGATCTTCTCCCGTATCCGCCAGATCTGGCGCCCCGTCTCTCGGTGCGGAAGCGGTTCTCTTTCCCCAGAGACGAGGGCTCGACGCTTCATCTCTCTTCCTCCGAGGAGGTTGATGAGACGAGCGTTGACGAGGTTTCGCCGCCTCCGTCGCTCCAATGTAATAGCGAGCTCGCCAAGCGCGCTGTTGGTCCCGCTTTGCAAAATCAGAGCGGTGGCTGGGCTCGCGCGGCTCGCATATGGATCATCAGATCCAGCGCGCGTTCTCTGTGCTTGGAAGCGGTTCTCTTCCCCCAGAGAGAGGGCGCGACGCCCCGCCTGTCTTCCTCCGAGGAGGTGGATGAGGAAGGCATCGATGAGCTTTGTAAGCTTCAGTGTTTTGTACAGACACAAATAAAGCCGGTCCCGCTCTGCTGAGGCAGAGCGGCAGCTGCGCTCATGGGGCTCGTAGGAGAAAAGGCTGACCTGGTTGGCGGGCATATAGAAGAGAAAGGAAAAGAAACTATCTTCTCCCGTATCCACCAGATCTGGCGCCCCGTCTCGCGGTTCGGAAGCGGTACTCTTCCCCCCGAGACGAGGGCTTGACGCTGCGTCCTCCGAGGAAAAGGGATGTGACGAGCGTTGACGAGGTTTCGCCGCCTCTCTCGCCCCAGTGTGAGGAGCCATAAGAGCCTTCAGTTTTCCCCGATCTCCACCGAGGTGTTGAGATCGCGGGTGGAATCTTTGAGGGCAGATGGTATGCGCGCTCTCGAAATTCAGGTGGCTGCTGGGCGGGCGCAGCCTCCTCCGCATACCAGCTCCTCGCGCAACAGGTCCTGACGGGCGAGCCCCAGGACCGCGGAGGGCGACCCCTACTGGGGTGGAGCGGCTTACACCGCGGCACACGGTGACCGTTTCCCCTCAGGTGCTCTCCAGGGATTTGTCTGTCAACCCTGCTGTTCCAGGGCACAGCAGGTCCCAGCGAGTGTTGCTCTCAGGTTCTTCCGCCTGTGATTTCAGCGGGCCTGAGAAACTCGCCTCAGCCGCCAGATTACGCGTCTCCTGTCGGTGCGCCGCAGTGAGGCAGCGGTCTGGCCGCTTTTCTGACACCAGAGGTCAGTCTCGTGAGACTGATTCCCTTAGTAGCTCGTTGGACAGCGAGCTGCCGAATGTGTCTTTCTGGTTTGTTCAGATGTCCTGACGGGCGGGCCCCAGGACTACGGAGGACGACCCCTACTGGGGTGGAGCGGCTTACACCGCGGCTCACGGTGACCGTCTCCCCTCGGTGCCCTCCGGGGATTTGTCTGCCAACCCTGCAGTTCCAGGGCACAGCAGGTCCCAGCGAGCGTTATTCTCAGGTTCTACCGCCTGTGATCTCAGCGGGCCTGAGAGACTCGCCCCAGCCGCCAGACTACGCGTCCCCTGCCGGTACGCTCCAGCAAGACAGCGGTCTGGCCGCTTCTCTAACACCAGAGGTCAGTCTCGAGAGACTGATTCCCTTAGTAGATCGTTTGGCGGCCTGGCAACGGCTGCCGAACGTGTCTCTCTGGGTCCTGCGCACGGTAGAGGCTGGCTATTCCATCCAGTTCGATGGGCCGCCCCCGCGGTTCAACGGGGTCTGCGTGACTACGGTCCGCCCCGAGCAGGCTCTGGTCCTGGAACAGGAAGTCAACACTTTGCTGAAAAAGGAAGCCATAGAGTTGGTTCCACCTCACGAAGTGTACACCGGCTTCTACAGCCGATACTTCATTGTTCCGAAGAGGGACGGAGGGCTGAGGCCCATACTGGACTTGCGTCTCTTGAACCTCTCAGTCAGATCGCTGAAGTTCAGGATGCTGACGGTCAAGCAGATCGTATCTCAAATCAGGTCCGAGGACTGGTTTGTCACGATAGACCTCAAAGACGCCTATTTCCATGTGTCCATCCTTCCCTCTCACAGGAAGTTCCTGAGGTTCGCTTTCGGGGGCAAAGCGTACCAATATCGGGTTCTTCCCTTCGGCCTAGCACTCTCACCCCGCACCTTCACCAAGTGTGTGGATGCGGTCCTGGTCCCGTTGCGACTGCGAGGCATCCGCATACTAAATTATATCGACGATTGGTTGATTCTCGCTCAGATAGAGCAGTTGGCGGTTCGGCATCGAGATGTCGTTCTCGCCCACATGAAAGATCTGGGGTTAAGACTAAACGCCAAGGAGAGTGTGCTTTCTCCAGTTCAGAGAACCACTTATCTAGGCGTGGTGTGGGATTCGACCACGACGCAGGCGCGGTTATCCCCTGCTCGGATCGAGTCGATCCTCGCGGCAGTCGAGAGAGTGCGAGAAGGCCAGCCATTCACTGTTAAGCAGAGACAGCTTGGGTTCATGGCAGCTGCGTCCAGTGTGATTCCCTCTGGCCTGCTGTACATGAGGCCCCTACAGTGGTGGCTCAAGACCCAAGGGGGTCTCCCTGAGGGGAGACTCGCTTCGCATTGTCAAGGATCACGCCATTGTATGGAGAAACCGTGCCTTAGACTCGTGGAGGAAACCTTGGTTCTTGTCCTAGGGCCTGGTGCCGGGAGCTCCTGGTCGCCGTGTTTCCTTAGCGACGGACGTCTCCCTCACCAGTTGGGGTGCGGTCATGAGTGGCCACCCTGCCCGCGGTCTGTGGAGTGGTCGCCACTTGACGTGGCATATCAACCAGCTAGAGATCCTAGCTGTGTTCCGTGCGTTCAAGCACTTCCTCCCGGACCTGAGAGATCACCACGTGCTGGTCCGCACCGACAGCACGGCAGTGGTCTCTTACATCTCAATGTAGGAGCAGACGTTCTGTCGAGACAGGGGCTGAGGCCCGGGGAATGGATGCTTCACCTCGAGGGGTGAAGCAGATTTCGAAGGTTGGGCCAGGCACGGGTAGACCTGTTCGCGACTCCAGAGTCAGCGTAATGTCCCCTCTGGTTTTCTTTAGTTCCTCCAGCTCCTCTGGGACTGGATACTATGGTACAGACGCGGCCCATGCCCCGTCTGTACGCCTTCCCTCCCCGATCGCTCTGCTCCCGGGAGTTCTGGCGAGAGTGCGCCAGGACGCGGTCAGTCTACTGTTAGTAGCACCGTTCTGGCCGGGCCGAGTTTGGTTCTCGGACCCGATTTCTCTCCTTGACGGCACTCCGTGGCCGGTACTGATCAGGAGAGATCTCCTCTCACAGGCCGGGGGCACCTATGTGCACCCTCGCCCGGAGCTATGGAAGCCGTGGGTTTGGCCTCTGAGCAGGCGCAACTCATAGCTTCCGGTCTATCGACTAGGTTGTCGAGACCCTCCTTTAATCCAGAGCTCCCTCCACGAGGAAACTGTACGTTGAAGTGCGGAGACCGCCACCTTGACCCAGTCAACTGCCCAGTTTGTGCAGTTCTGGAGTTCCTGCAGGCCTGATTCTCCGCAGGGTTAACCCACTCCACTACTAAGGTCTACGTGGCAGTTATTTGTCATACCACGCCCTTATCGGTGGCCTGTCAGTGGGCAGACACCCCCTGGTTACACGTTTCCTCCGCGGTGCGCTGAGGCTGAGGCCGCCTGTACGACCCCGTGTCCCCACGTGGGACCTGGCTGTGGTACTAGAGGCTCTGTGCAGAGCACCCTTTGAGCCTCTCGGGGAGATAGACTCCTCACCATCAAGACCGTCTTTCTGCTGGCTATCACCTCTCTGAGGAGGGTGAGTGACCTCCAGGCCCTATCTGTGGCCCCTTCGCATATTGACTTTGCGCCCGGTTCGGCAAAAGTCTTCCTCTACCCCCGTGTGGGGTACATACCGAAGGTTCTGACGGTCGTACCATAGCCGGTCGTACTCCAGGCCTTCTGTCCTCCTCCCTTCAGGGAGCCCGACCAGGAAAGGCACAACTGTGTGTGTCCAGTGCGAGCACTGGACGCATATATCCACAGAATGGCTGTGGAGAAAGACGGACCAGCTGCTCGAGTGCTTTGGTCCGCCTAAGAAGGGTCTTCCTGTTACGAAGCCCACTCTTACTAGGTGGATAGTGGATGCCATCAATCTGGCGTACGAGACCTCTGACCTTCCCCCGCCGCTGGGAGTCAGAGCGCACTCGACCCGAGGTGTGGCGGCCTCCAAGGCCTTCTGGGCAGGTGTCTCCATGCAAGACATCTGCAACGCTGCTGGGTGGTCCACGCCCCTGACATTCGCCAGGTTTTACAACCTCGACATCAGAGCCACTCCAGGCTCATCCATCCTTTCAGCCTGACACCAGGCAGGGACTTGTCAGTCTGGCGGCGTTGGTATTGCGTTCCCATAGCGTCTTCGGACGTAGCTCGAAGTTCCTGGAAGGGAACGTACCAGGTTACGTATGTAACCCAGGTTCCCTGAAGGGAACGAGAGCTACGTCCCGAGCCACACTTCCGGCATCCCTGCCAGCGCTTGCTTCATGACTTGAAGCTGATGCCGGCTCCGCCGCACGTGCTTATATAACTTCCTGGTCGTGACGTCACCCCGCCCGTGACGCCTCGCCCATTCATTAGACTGGTTGTATACAATATTCAGAGTGCCGGTTACGCTGATGGCGTTCCCATAGCGTCTTCGGACGTAGCTCTCGTTCCCTTCAGGGAACCTGGGTTACATACGTAACCTGGTACGTTTCTTCCATTTGCGAATAATCGCACCAACTGTTGTCATCTTCTCACCAAGCTGCTTGGTGATGGTTTTGTAGCCCATTCCAGCATTGTGTCGGTCTACAATCTTGTCCCTGACATCCTTGGACAGCTCTTTGGTCTTGGCCATGGTAGAGAGTTTGGAATCTGATTGATTGATTGCTTCTGTGGACAGGTGTCTTTTATACAGGTAACAAACTGAGATTAGGAGCAATCCCTTTAAGAGAGTGCTACTAAACTCAGCTCCTTATCTGTATAAAAGACACCTGGGAGCCAGAAATCTTGCTGATTGATAGGGGATCAAATACTTATTTCACTCATTAAAATGCAAATCAATTCACAACTTTTTTGAAATGCGTTTTTCTGGATTTTTTTATTTTTATTTTTTGTTATTATTCTGTCTCTCACTGTTCAAATAAACCTACCATTACAATTATAGACTGATCATTTCTTTGTCAGCGGGCAAACATACAAAATCAGCAGGGATCAAAAAAAAATTTTCCCCACTGTATAATTTATTTTCTTTACTTTATTTTTTTGATCAAATTAACGTAGCCTTGGAGAGAATTTCAAATGAACTAAACTTTTAAATGGTAGCGTATTTGTGTGTGTGTGTGTGTGTGTGTGTGTTGCTTACTCTGGTCCAGGGTTTCCTGTGGCCTCACACTTCATAGGAAAGCTCTCTTCGAAAGGGAAGGCGATCAGAGAGGCAGGTGAGTGCTCTGTAATTGTGGGCAGCTGCTCCACTAGATAAAGAAACATCCAGAGAGGAAGAGCTCAGCAGACTGAAGAGGAAAAATGGTAGCATGCAGACTACATGCAGCAAATGGTGATTGAAATGGCTTTAGTTCAATCGTAATGGTTTTCCACAATTAGGTCAACTGTTTTGATCAATGCATACAAGACTAAAGGTAAACAAAATGTTTGTTGGAGAACATAATTAGATATTGAATCGTTGATTGTGTTGTTGGCCAAAGAGTGAGTTGTTATCAGGCAATGGCAAATGATCCGGTCAAATGATGTCAATGAGAGTTTGTTTGCGGTTTAGAACAGGAAGAAACTAATGGCTAATACAGCTTGAGTGTAAAATTGGATATGCATTATCAAAATCGTGATGGAGTTATGGTATGAGTTACAATTTGAAAAATGTAAAGTGGTTTGCTGGCTCTGATGTTGTTGGTTGTCGACTATGCACACACACACACGCATACACACACACACACACACACACACACATACATATACACAAACACACACTTTAAAATCATCTAAATGCTTTGATTTGAGGGAACACTCAGGTTAACATTTCTACTCTATTAACCACAACAACAAAATAGTGTTTAATTTGTTTCTGTCTATGAAAAATAACTAATTTGATTTAGACTGTGTTTACAAAAAGGACACAATTTTTTATTTTATTATTTTTTTTTTAAATAGGGTTTCATGCTAAAAAAATATATACATTCCAGGATGTACCATAGTAGTACCATGGTATCCAAATACCATCATGGATATGATAATTATGACGTACTATGGTATCCCCAGTCTGATCCTATAGTATCAAGGTAGTAGCTAGTTCATTGTAAATGTCCCCAACAATAGAGCAAATCTTTGCATTTATGCATGATTTTCAAAAGAAATCTGATGGTTGGTGGATGATAATGGCCTCTATGGATGAAGTTACTAGTTCTATGGATGGCTTGGCATTAAACTTACTGTTTATGCGTGCTAAAACTAACAAATCCCCCGCAGCAGGAAGAACACAGAGAAACAAATGTGCAGGCATTTGTTAGAACCATATAGATATGACTTCATATAACAAATCATTTATTGTCATCAAACAATTAAATTCAGGTCCATAATTGACTAAATAAAAGTAGAACTTAAAAAAGAGCAGTGCTGTGTTCCCATAAGATATATTTCAGGCCCTAAAGATATATGGTGAATAATTTAACAGTACCAAAATAAACTTTTATCTGGTTTCCATGGAAACGGTGAAATACATAGCCCGAGCAATAAATTATACCTGCTCTCAGCTTGAGTGAATCTGCTTACATACACCAAGTTTCAAACAGATTAGTTGTAAGAACAGTGTGCTCAATGTGGAAGCCAGCTTCCCTCTCAGAGTAAAAAATATAACAAACAATTATGTGATAGACGTGAAATAATAATATCACATTGTGAAGTCGTAATCACAAGATAAACTTAAAAAAGCTGCAATTATGAGATATAATGTTAGATATATATTCCCAACTGATATGAAAATGAAGTTACAGTTGTTATATATGGAATAACAATTGAGTTATGAATTCGGGATTGTGCAATATAAACTATGAAGTTGTGGGATATAAAGTTGCAATCGTGATATACATTCGTTATTATGAGATAAAGGTGAGATATAAAGGCATTTTTGAGTTGTGAAGGAGCTTTTCTGATAAATAAAGAAAATTAATAAAAAAATTTAACCGTGGCACTTGAAGTTGCAAATTAGATATCAATTCTTAATTGTGATTGCATGAAATTGCAAATACCGTAACATAAATATGAATTCTCAAGTCGTGTTTGTGAGATGTGAAGTCTTAACTGACATGAAATCACATTTGTCAGAATATCAAGCTACAGTTGTGAGATATTGAAAAGTCAAAAGTGTGATTGCAAGTAGCAATTAATATAAATATGAAGTCATAATTATAGTAATTGTGAGAGATGATTTTACAGTTTTAATATCGAAAGTCTCAATTGTGAAATATGAAGTCACATTTGTAAGATAAGTTTGAATTGTGAGAAAAAAATTAGGATTTGTAAGAAATAAAGTGCAATTGAGTAATATAAAGTTGCAATTAAAAAATAATAATAATAATAAAGTTGAAATTATGAGAAATTAAGTAAAACATTTTACCTTTTTATTTTATACCTTTTTATTTTTTTAATCTGAAGATGGAAAAGGCTTCCATAGATAATTTTTCTCCCAGAGGGCAAGAAAAACTAATTGTGCAAATGGCAAACAACTGAATTGAAAGAGTGTTGAAAATCTGATTAAATATGTAAACCAGTAAGAACTGCAGAGAAAGACAAGAAAAATTATACAGAAATAATACATAGAACACAAAGTAATTTATTCAACTTACCTTCAAGTGGAATATCCAAGGCAATACTCTGATACCTGCAGCTCATATTAAGGCAAGTGCCCAAAAGGAGGAGGATTTTCCATAGCAACAGCATGACTGGCCAAAGCCTCTGAGGAGAGCGGAGGATGATAGGGAACGCTGCAGTTTGCCAAGAGTCAGTGCATCTCACTCAAACACAGTCTGGGGTCTCTCTACCTGCACAAAACACAACACAGATCTTACTGGCACCCAGACGTCAGCTGCAAACAAGAAATCACTGCCACATACACGCACACCACCTTGAGTATAAACAATACACAGACTTCCGAGCAACCATATGCTTACGGTCGGCCCACAACATCACATATAAAAACAACCCTGTCACCTGCACAGACACAAAGACTTGCATATTCTGCATGTCTCCTGCTGAGTAACTTGCGTCAATGTCGATCCCAACTTGTATTTACTTGAAATGCATCTGTGAGAGGAATCTGCATATTAAAGCTCTCTGAGTCCCTGGAGACATGAATTGTATTTCTGCAAATTGTTTGTCAGTGTATGTGTGGCAGGCACATTTCTTCCCTCAGTTTTTCCTTCGTAATGCTGAATACGAAAAATGAAACCTTGAAAAAATAAAATAAATGGAGCCCCCCTGCAGTTATGGTAATGCGCAGCAGCTGTTGCAGAAATTATTCTGAATTATGAATTCATGGCACTATAACAGTGACAGATTTTGATTAGCTGGATGCAGTAGAGAGAGCAGAACCACACGGCTGTTAAATCACAAAGTTTGCAGATGTGCTTAAATATGCAGTAAGAAATATGCAGCTTTGTTATACCAAACTGGATGAACTTTGATTTAAATGTCATGTTTGCTGCCATTAAAGTCGTCTTGAGCAGCCTCTCGTGATGTCATGTGTGGTAAGGGATCAGTAGTTGATTTAACCTTTTGGAATCTGGCGCCAGCGAGACATCTGGCTGGAGACAAATAGAGTTCACACCCATTTTCCCATCAGATTCATAACAGCGCTGGCAATAAAATGCTGCAGTTGATCGGAGTAACTTTAATGGAGGTCACCTTACATAGTGTACTGGGAATCAGCCTTGTACTTCCAAAACTACAATACGACATCTGGTGCCTGTTGGTTTGCAACATCTATAATTAGGGTCAGACAGAATCTGTAGACTTTTTCTATAGTGAGTTTGGTAGAAAAATCTATGGGATTCTGTGGAATGGATTTTGAAGAAAATTAAATATGTTAAAGAGCAAAGAGCATTTATTGGTTGTCACATTATTTACTGAACTCACAGCGCAGGGAAAGCGTGATGACTGATGAATAATAGGCAAACCAATAGTGGATTATGCACAATAAGACAGTGTCATTTGTATACAAGGCAAAAACACAGGGCAAGGTGTGATGAATAACAAACAATGGGCATGCCAGTTGCTAATTCTTTACAAAAAAGTAAACAAAAATGAAAAATTTGATTAATCACACACTATTTTATTTTATTGACAGTTAAAATAAATAAAATACAATGTGATATGTATGCAAGACAAACATGCAGACAAGGCATGTGTAGTAAATGACAAATAATGGGCATACCAGTTGCTGATATGATAAATTTAAACAAAAATTTAAATAAAAAATGTGAAATTAATCACAAACTAATATATTCTATTGAGAAATAAAATACAGTACTGTACATAAATTCAGTGTCAACTTAATTGTAATGAAATATATTCAATATATTATAAACTTATTTAAAAATTTAAAATATATCAACATTGAAGTACTGTATGTAATGCACTGTGCCCCATTATTGTGATATAGTATATACATTACTGTGCCTGTTAGTTTGAAGCCCCTAAGAACCAAACCTCGATCCATCACCATTGTGCACCTAAGGCACTTAGTGCTGGGAGAGTTTGCTTCAGGGGATTGTCCCTGTACTGGAAGTCACTTTGAATATAATTGTCTGTTAATGACTACTTACAAAGACTTTATCCCAATGGCTATATTTCTATACGAATTTTGCAAAAGAATCTCACTGGTGCTCAATAGCCGTTCTCATGAAGGCTGTAGCCCCGGCTCATTAGGTCACTTCCTTTTTGACTTTAATTAGTTAAACACACAATAAAATAGATCCGTGCTTAACTCTGAGAACAAAAGAGTATCAGGGAGGAAGGCAGATAGAGAAAGAGAGAGAGAAAAAAAGACAACTTTATCAGCCATTCCCACCCCTTCAGGAGCTACATTTTCACAGAAAACCATTGATGACTCTTTGAAACCATATGAGGTCATTTATTCATGCAACTAATTAAAGTCCAAAGAAGGATTTGGTTGGTGCAGGACTGTTATGTTCTCTTTATTTCAGCGTTCAGGGCCAGTCATGAGAGATAACCACACTTCGCTGCCCCTCCATTTTAACCCCACCAGCTGCTTCAATCACCAACTCCTCCCCTTAATCTTCTCCTCTTCTTAACAAATCCGATAGGAAACACAGAGGTTAAAAGGAGAAATAATTGAATAATTGACCACTGTGTGAATGAGTCGATTCGCTTCATTCCTCAGTGGGGGCTCTTGTTTTCTGATGGGCTTGAACTCTGCTCCACATGCCTGCATTTCTTCATAATGGTATTAACTCTGCCGGGGAGAGCTTTTGTGATTTAGTGCTAGTTACGGTGACCTCTGAGATGACCTCTGTGATGTCACTAGAAAGGATGGGTTTCTGCACCCCTTGACTGTCATACTGAAAGGCTTGTGGCTACGGTCTGTCAGACTTGGATGCATTTCTTGGAGCCAAAGACAATGCCTGAGGCTCTACCGCTTGCCCCGAGACTGCTTTATCTCCCACAGATGGTGTCTAGCTTTAGAGGCCAGATTAAAATCAAAAGGTAAAGCGCTAAGCTAATTCGATTGTTATTTACTGGCAAGTGCAGTGTCTTACTGGTGGCATATGTTTATCTTCCTGATCCAATACAATGCACCCTGGATTTTCACTACTGCACTAGTCACAATGAAACCTGAAGTACTTAGAGAATCTTTGTGTTAATATGCTCATTTACATGAACCATTTGATCAAAGCAATTCACTACAATGACTTTACGTCACTAAATATGAGTCCTTTATAATGAATCAATTCACCAGAATGAATCAGACATTCCATTGCAACGTGTGAGAAAGAGTTGTTTTGTACCAACTGTGACAATCACTTTCCATGTCAACGTATTAAAAGAAAAGGAGTCACTTAGTATGATTCAATCATAAAAATGAACAAGAAAGAGTTGTTTAGTATGAACTCATTCACTAGAATTACTTTCCATAGCAGCATGTTTGAGAGAACAATTCATGAATCAGACTTTCCATCATATCATGTAAGTAAATTAGTATAAACTGATTCACTAAAATGCATTGGTCTTTCCATACAGTAGCGATATATGTGAGAGAGTCATTTAGCATGAACTAATTCAGCAAAATAAACCAGTCTTTCCGTGGTTAAATATGTGAGAAGGTTTAGTATGAACCTATACACTAGAATACACTTTCCATTGCAACATATATGAGAGAGAATCATTTAGTATGAATTGATTGACAAGAATGAATCAGATTTCCCTTCACTATGTGAAAGAGAGAGTCATTTAGTACAAACGTGTAAGAAGAGTACAACATGTGTAAGAGTTATGTCATAGAAACAAATTCACTTGAATGAATCACTACACCACCTCTCACTGAAAAAAGTAGCTAAGTTTTGAAAAGTAATACTTTCTTATTTTAAAATCAACTGAAGTCGCACTACTGAAAAATGCAATAGAAAGTTAGTAGCTTTGCTACTTCGCTTGGTTCCTAACATTGTAAATCACAAATTATACAGAGCCTCTTGTCATAAAATGTCTTCATAGGAATATTCAAGACAGACTGCCTGAAGGCCTATGAAAGAACATTTCAGTTATAAATAAATCATAAATCTGGCACTTACAAATAGATCAGCATGAATCAACTCAGAATGGATCAACTCTATCCACTCGTAAGTGGATTTGTAAAGAAATGTCAGTAAGACAACATTGCAACCAAAGAGAACTCCTCTAAATGTTTCAGTCTGCAACATTTAAACTAACAAAACTCATCTCCATACAGCCTACCTAAGAAATACCCTGTAAACAACAAAGTGGGACTTTAATAACTACAGCCTGCTCTTAATCCCCACATCTCAGTCTAATGATACTGGCAAGGGGTAAAAGCTGCCCAGCGTGGGAAGGTCTGCGTGAACTCTGACCTGGCATTGCCTGGGCAAAGCGGTCTAGAGTAAGAGCCAGAGGAGGAGGAGAAAATAGAATCTGGGCCAAGAGAAATCAAGAGCAAGCTTTTCTCCCCAATTGACTGATGGCGTCCTGCCCCTCGCGCACTCACCTCGCCCACTGTGAAGACTCATTTAGCTTGGAGGATAAGCGTAAATCAGGACAGTCAAAAAATAGGAAGCAAACTGGCAGTGGAAGGGAAGCAGTTGGCTGTTCAACTCTATGAGGAAATACAATCACATGTATTCCTCACACAACAGGATCCGTCACCGCCAAAGCATCGCCATTTATCTGATTATTACTGGCTGTATTTTAATAAATAACCAGAAGAAATGCATCGGATGCTTACATGTAGAGGTACACAATTCATCTTCTGGTTTTTAACTAATATCAGTGTTTTTTTTTTTTTATTAATTTATCAGTATCAGTATTGGATATTTATCGCCCAGCTATTTCCCAGATTAAACCAGCATCTAATACAGTAATAGAGATAAATATTAGAAAATATTTTTATTCTATGAAAGTGTTTTCAATTTAAAGAGATATTGTTCCAAACCTGCATGACTTTCTAACTTGTGTGGAACAAAAACATTTTGAAGAAAGCTGGGTAGCATTTTATTTTATATTCCTGTTCTGCATGTACTGTACATACTGTGTATAACAATTACAATAACTGGGTAATAACTAGGTACTAACCCTGAACCTACCCCTAAACCTAACATTAACCCATGTAATTACCTTGTACCTCCCACCACTTTCTTGGGTTAAACACTATAAGTACACGTACTGTGAAATAAAGTGTAGCCGAAAGTTGGGGTCCAAACAACATTGGATTCCATTGACATTTTCAAAATATCTTCTGTGTTCCAATACAAATACAGGTTTGGAACGACATAACAGTGAGTAAATTATAACATAATTAAAATTTTTGGTTGAACTATCTCTTTAAGAGTGCATGACGGCGGTCTTAACAACTGGCAACGAAAGAGTCAATGCAAGCAAAGCTGCCTGTTTACAGTAATTCTACTTCAAATGGTCTCAGTACCACTACATTGTCAATAAGTAGACGGATATCTGCTATTCAGCATACACTCAGCATTTAAGTGCCTTTTAGTATGAAAACTTTGTGTGCACACTGTGAAGGCCACTAATGGGATTAGCTCCATCCATGTCTTGTCAAACTGGATTAATATATTCTGCTGCCTGAAGAGTCTTGATGGCTGTGTATCCTCCTCAAACCTTTGGAAAATACCCCGATTCTGATTTAATCTCTCCAGCACAATTAAAAAAATGGTGAGATTACTCACACTGAAGTGCAATTAGCAAATTCACCTCATTTTGTGCTCTAATTAGAGTGTTTTATCCATTTAGTCACTTTAATCTCTCGCTTAGCTTGATTACAGTGAGAACAAAAACAGAAAATGGATAAAGATGTTACATTTAGGGTACATTCACATGTTATGTGAATGAGCATAGTAAATGTATACTTTTTTTATTTTAATATATTTTTAAATTGTAATTTATTTCAGATTTATTTCGAATTGATGTCTTATTGTTATCAATATTTAAAATAATTTTTGTGGAATGTTTTGTGGAAACTGTGGAGCTCTACCATTGAAAGAAAGTAATGGTATGAAAATGAAAATATTTCTATTTCAAAAGAAAAATTGTTCGGTTGAACTTTTTATGAGTTTAGAACTATCAAGTAAATGTTGCTGTTCATAGCACAAATAATTTGAACTGAATAATATTATGAGAAATATATGACGTTTTGTTCTGAGCACAGTTTGAGACGTTGAGATTTCTCAGAACAGTTGACTGGGGGCTTTTTCTTAGAGAAGTGGGAAACTAACACAACAATTTAATCTCTTTACTCTCTTGGAGAAACAAAGATGTTATTATTAAAGAGATTTGTGATTTTTTTTTTTTCTTTATTATGAGCACCTGTCTGTCCTTATCAATCTACAATACAATATCTATTCATCTTAAAACATCTGCAATTCTAACACTTCAAGATGCTGCTAAACTGTTAAAAATCAGCATAAATACTGCATAAATGCCACCTTCAACAGGCATCAGCTACACAACATATATATTATTAAAACTTCTGTTTGGGCAAAGCAGAGACATAACTCTAAATGAGATTAAAACATGTAAGCGATATTAAATAATAACTATGGCTAACTGAGATTTGACTCCGCTTCAATCTCCTTTAACATGCATGCCAGAGACTAAACGGTTCAATTACCAGCCCATCAATAATACAGTAGCCTGAACGAGGCTTCGAGGAGGGAATGGGACAGGGGGACGAGTAAGGAATGCAGGGACGCTTTGCGCTCAGAGGCAGAAAGCATGCATTTGGGAAAGAATAGAAAAAGATGTGGGCAGGTGGAAGACAGCTTTGGAATAGGATAGTGGGAAGCAGAAGTCATAAACCGTCTCTGTCGTTGACAGGGGATGGGAGAGGGATGTGGGAGTGAATGAAGGAGACAGAACGTAGATGGATGGAGGCGAGGAATGGTGTGGGCGTAGATCGTGAACTTGCCGTACAGAGAAGTGGAGAGATTGTTTTTTGATGGAGTGGGAGAGTGGATGAGCAAAACATAGAATGACGTGAAGGCGTATTGACCGAGACGTACAGATGGATTATGAAGGAACTAGAGAAGAAGAAATGTGAAAAGATGAGAAAAGTGAGCGAGAGAACTATAATCAATGTAATGAGCTCCTAACCTTAAGTCCCCATTGTGACCCCTGTGAACTGCTATGACAGAGATTAACGTGCCCCTGGTCAACAGTGCAATTTATTTTAAAAGTGCCATCAAACCAAGACCAGTTCCTCAGTATCAACCTGTTACATGCTGTTCTTGATTTTATGGAGTGGGTCCCTAGTGGAAAGGGTCTCACTTCCTCTCATAAATGTTCTTGTCGGGGCAAAAATACACACCAGGTGATCCGTTGGGCATGTTTTTCATTCAAGGTCAAGCATGTGAGTCAATTTTCAGTAGAGTAAATGATTCATTGACATTACTCATAACAGCTAAAAGACTCACTGGCATAATGACATAACCTGTAGAATTAATGAACAAATCTTTTTTTTTTATTCAAACAGATTCAAAAGAGTCACTTAGAGGAATAAAAGTCCTCAGCTATACTCTCTTGGAACAGATTCCCTCCTTCTGCCATCACAAGTATCTTTTGTATCCAAATTACAATACATTTACATCATCAACTCAAGTCCAACCACTAACCGTTTACAGCTGTAAATATATAATGACTCGGGAGAATGTACAAGCTTCACTGTTTTATTCATGTTCTTACCTTACTGGTTTTACTACCAAACCAAAACACATACAGATTGGCACTCGCTTCTGTCTGCTACAAAACAAATAAAAAAAGGAAACAAACAATGCTGCTTGCGAAAGGCAATTTCAGTTAAAACAAGTGGTAATGAGAAATTCATTATACTCAGTATTCACTAATGAAAATTTGGCCAAATTGCATTTCTACCAACCAAATGAACTGAACTGTGACGTATAAGATCCACACACAAAGCTGTAAAGTTCAAGTACCCTAAAATACAGCAGGCGTCTAGCCTTGCTAGACAGTATTTCAAAATTTCAGAAACAAGTTCATGACCAGAATGCAATGTTCTACAGATGTGTTGTTGGGCCCGAATGCATACAGCCCAATCTGAGAGCGAGAAAGAAACACATTGTCCGCACGGCTAAGGTCACAGATCGTTCAAATGCTCGGCAATCACAGATGTGCTGTCAAACAGGGAGGAGGGGGAGGGATAGAGAGAGAGAGGGACAGAGAGCGTAAAAATGTCCCTATATGTACCACTTCAAGTACACGTGAGAAGGAACTGGCTGAGTGAGAGATTCCCTTTTGTGTCTCAGCTTTTATAATATTTTTTTTCATTACCCTCTTTCTTTGAAGTCTTTGAGATGAGTGGAAGCCTACGTGCCCTGGACAGCGATCATATTAGGCTGTTATCCGTGTTGAGTGGCCTGAAGTAGAGAGGCTTGGAAACAGGCACACCAGGGGGACAGGAGTGTTATTTTGTGAGAACTGACACAGCAAGAGCCCTGGCTACGTTCATTCAGATCTGACGGATGTTGGCAATCTCCCAGGATGAAACTTGGCTGTAGCCAGACAAGATAAATGGAACTTGTGCCCAAGATTATCTTCTTCCCCTGACAAATCTAAAGCTAATTTACTTTTTCCTCTTGTAGGCACATTTTTTTATTCCTAAGGCAAAGAAATATCTAGTGTTTGTCATAGAGTAAATACAGCACTAATTCCCCTCTGTATATTTTCTAAACAATGGCGCACCTGTGTCTATTGCCTTTTGTAGTGTGTAGAAGGTGATTCATATGAGCTATTAATGTAAAACATGTTACAACTTGTTCCTTAACATCTGGATAATCTTGTTTTAAATAAACTATTTGACAGTTCTGTCGGAAGCACTAAAACAATCTGTATTTCTTTACCATTTCAATGCTAAAATAAACCACTCGCCTTTTTATTAGAGTGTTATGAAACAGAACCTGACACAACACTGCGAAATCCAAAAAAGGTGTGTATTGGACACACTTTCATGACCTCAGATGCTTATTAAGAAAATCCCAAAGATTAAAGAATGAAGTTACAGAGCAAATAAACCATTTCTGCAACTCTTCTCATACCAAATAACCAACATTATAATAATAAAAGAAAAAGGCATAGAAATAAGCAAGAAAAACATGTACTGTTAAGACTGACTGACTCACTGTTTTTATTTTTGGGGTCTCAGAGACCCTAAGAATGCATGTTTACAAATAAGCATAATTATTTATTAAAAGTATTGAATTAAACACTTATTTTTCCTCAAAATAATAATAATAATAATCATTTCCACCCCCAAAAATGTTTTTTTGGACCAAATCAAAACCCAGTAGACAGATATTACTCAAATTTTTAACCCTCTGTTGTACCACAAAGTTGACATGCACTTATTTAGAAATGTAGCATTCTTCCTATTGGAGGGAAATTTGGGATCAAAATCAGTAGTGTATCTTTATAGAAGCATTTGAAAAATAATTACATTTATTCAATTATTTACATACATAAAGCGGTCTCTTCGATTGCAGACATAAGATGTTTGAAGCATGTTAGCAGTTCAAATTTAGTTTTTAATCAATTCTCATAACATTAAAAAATAAACAATAACAATCTACCTTATTATAAAATAGATAACAGAACATCAGAGCTAATAAGCCAAAACATTAATATGAGGGAGAAATAAAAAGTAAAAGTCATCTGACATGGACATTAGTCCATTAGTCCATATATAAAAAGGTCACACTTAATTTTAAATCCTATATAAGCACTGGATAAAAAGAAAATCATTTTGCATAACACACACTGCTTCACTGTCCCTCCGTAGGCTTTCTGTAACACGTGCGGGTGTCACAGCACACACTACTACAGTAGTAATTCCCTCTACCGGCACGCTTTTATATCAAGCTCAGACAAACCCATCAAACAGAAGCCTAAATACTCACAGGAATCTGCTTCATTCTTGTCCACTTGTCCTCAAAAAGACAGTCTTCCTCTTCGGCACAGTCTAATCCCACAGGCGTGAGACACCGAGAGTGCTGAGGAAATCCAGAGAAACGTCTACTACAGCAGCCGCGGGAGAGAAGCCCCGCCACTAGCTCGCAGAACGGTGCGGAGCGAGAGAGGCACTGGGGAGACAAATGCTGCCAAAGCCTCTCGCCTGGCAAAGAAGCTCAATAAACGAGTGACAATCACTCCCACAAAGCCAGATCTGAGCGCTTTTCACATGGAGTGTACAAAGAAGGAGAGATACAGAGAGAGAGAGAGAGAGAGAGAGAGAATGAATGAGTGAGAGATAATGAAAGAGAGTGAATGAATTCTGGATGGAAGAAGTTGCATTTAAAGCACTCATGCATGGGGAGACTTGTCCATGTTTTGTGCCATGGATGTCAAGATCCATGTTTTGCCTTTTGTAACACTGTCAGTATGGTTAAATAGGGTTAATCTGAAGTTTATTTGAGCATTGTTTGATATTAAAAAGAAAAGATAAATATACATATTTTGAGAACGCTATTAGTTTAGTCTTTTACATTTTATATTTTAGGGTAATGTGAGCAGCACTTGCTGGCACAAGAGTAGCCATTATGATGTTCTGGGTAATTGCAAGGGCGTTGCTATGCGGTTCCTAAGGTTTTCAATATGGTTTTTAGTTGCTATGCGGCTGCTAGCTTGTACTGCTTGATCAAAAGGGCCCACCCCCAAGTCTATGATATGCTGGTCTACAGATATGGGTTGGGTCACTGCTTCATTTAAGTGAATTTCACTCATTTTCTCATTGGTAAATCCAATGAGAAATCCAAGAAAATCTCTTGGAAAAGACCTCAATTTTTTCATATCCCAAAGCCCTAAGCATGAATAACAGCAACAGTGATGCTATCCTTAGCAAAAACTACAATACACATACAACACACATATGAGAAAAGCAGTAGTTTAGTGATTTTTAGATACTTTTTCACATTTTCTCAAGAAAATGTCACGTAGGCTAATTGGTTACAGTAGCATACAATTCTCTCATGCCGTTCAGTCATATTGTCCATACAATGAAAGTCAAAGTTTCCAAAGTTATTTGGACCACAATGTTAAAATATCTTTGTGTGTGTGTGTGTGTGTGTGTTCCTAAAAAGAATGAAAAGGCATTCAGCTTTAGATCAACAACAGGTTAAGTAAATGATCACAGAATTGTCATGTTTTGGTGAACTACCCCTTTAACCTATAGGTTCACAACCTTAAGGGTCATGACCCCACATAGGGTAGCCAGAGATGCAAATGGGACTGCAGAAGATTTCTATACACTGTATCCTGCTTATTGTACATACATATTTTTTTCAGCATACTTTTATAGCTATGTGATTCAGATTGTGCACTTTCAATTATGATCAATCAGAAAAATTTAAATGATTGAATAACTGAAAAGAAACTGAAAAATAAATTTTGAATTATATCATTTATAGCAATAAGATTTCATTCTTAATATCATTTGGAGCCTGTGAGATCATCACATATACACTGTATCTCCTGCATTAGGGGATGCAATAATTTTGAAACTTAAAAACGGGTCACCCTGGACCAAATAATGATGATAACCTCTGTCTCAAATCCACTTGATTGACATAAGCCAGTGGACAGCAACAGTTCATTTGTACCTCACAAAGAGGGCTGGATCTCTGGGGAATATGTGATTTGCCGACAGAGCAGATAGCACAGGGCAGGACATGGTCACACAATCTAAACACAAAAGCCCCACCCCATCCTGCAGTGCTGAGTTGGAACAGACTCGCTGTCATGTGTGATGTGGAACTGGGTGAATGGGTGTGGGGAGAGTTTGAAATCAGGGAGGCTTGACATGTTTGCTTCAATTATGCTGATGTAGGTGCCGCTGACGTGTCTGTCAAATGGAAGAGTGCCCATACAGGTAAAGGTATAATTAGTCTTTCAGGTTTCCAGGAAATGATGCTCTCCATGTGTCAAGTGCTCTCCGTGTGAGGTGAGATCACACGATGTGCCATCAATTACAGGAAACATCATTAAACGTACAGGCACCATAAACATTCCTAATTAAAATTCAATTAGAATGGATTCTTTCATGTTCTCACTGTACCATTAATTTCATTATCTGTGACTCGTACTCACTACAGGGCACAAGATCATCTGAAATGCATAAAGGACTTTTACATATTTTTCCATGCAAGATTCTTACTCCGTGTCTGACAGATGTCTTGATCTGCTTCTGATTAGGATAATTAATCACTTAGGTATGTTTTCTTTAAGCCAAAACCATTGTCCTCTTTCCTATTTAACATGCTCAGAATGTTAATTGAATAACAAAGGAATGATTACTTAGGGTTTCAGAAAGTAAAAATCACTTTTTTATATATTTATTTTTTTAATTGTATGTGGCTTGGGTAATTTATAAGTTTATTTATTAGCTATAAATAGGAAAAATATCGAAACTCTTTGGTTATTTTTGAGCGAGATGCTAACGGTCTAATCAGATTCAATGATCTATGCTAAGCTGCAGCTAAAAGTGCTACCGCCAGACCCGGAGATCGGCAGAATGGATTCGAAAACGGTAAAACTCAACTGTTTAACTCTTGGGAAGTTGGAAAATGAGCCTATTTTCAAAAATAGTGGTGTCTTCCTTTAAAGCCAAAGACTAGTACCTTTGTCATTTTGACTAATTTTCAAATATTTTTTGTTTCAAATCAAAGTTTATAATATTGCGATTCACCTCGTAGCTGGTTTGTTTGGTTCATTTACATTTATTCATTTAGCTGACGCTTTTATCCAAAGCGACTTACAATTGCTATATATGTCAGAGGTCGCACGCCTCTGGAGCAACTAGGGGTTAAGTGTCTTGCTCAGGGACACATTGGTGTCTCACAGTGGATTCGAACCCGGGTCTCTCACACCAACGGCATGTGTCTTATCCACTGCGCCATCACCACCCCTCTTCAGGTTCATGTCTTATAACTCTTTAATGAGAACTTTTTTTAAAATTCCTACAGGAATTTTTTTTTGGGGAAAGATACTTTCGGAATCAAGGTTGCTAAAAATGTGATCGGGTACTATTGCTGTTTGGAGTAGTTTTATAATGTTGCTATAGTGTTGCTGTTGTATTATAAAGGTTGCTAGAGTGTTCTGAGTGGCTGTCAATCATCAAAATTATCATTCAAACAATCACAGCACAAACAAGGAAGAGATAAATACTAAGTACTGAGTTAAATGAGTTAGATACTAAGTAAGGGCAATAACAGTAATGTTTGTCTTAATAAGCACAGCAAACAAATTTAACATCTATTACTGATGCTAAGCTGTTCTGCAAAAAGACCATTCATCTGAACTTGGGCGATAATGTGAACAAGACCCTTAAAATGCTCCCGTTTACTGGTTAAAGGAAGGACAGAGGCAGGTTTTGGCAGGAAGAGAGTGTTGTTTGATAGCGTGAGCAGATTGCCAGACAGAGAGAACACTCAAAGCGCCACTGTGCCGGTGCTGAACTGACGGGGCCCTTCCAGTCCCAAGCGTGTCCTTTTAAGTGCTCAGAGGATGAAGCTGCCATTATGGCCACACAAACAGAAGGACGGCTGATGAACTTCATAGGAATGCTTCTTCCTGAAAGCAACAGGGTTAGAATAGAGTGGCAGGAGGGACTATAGAGAGCGAATGGGAGGGCGAGCTGCCAGTTCCACCAAGCTTAGTCTTCATGCAACAAGGCCGAACAAACCTGACATTGTTTTGGGCGCTGCCTAGGGGATCACATCCATTCTTTCTATTTCTTTTCCTCCACTCCTCGATTTCATTCACTGTTCACAGTCAGAAACCTCTCTCGCTTTTCCGCTTTGGAGGATTCTATTGAGGTTGTTTGATCTGTCATTATCATGTTCTACGCCCACTTATGTTGTTTGTTTTCTTACTTGGTAATTGAATAAACCATATATGACTGAATAACCTTACTTATGAAAAGGGGGTCAAACAAAAACAACATTGTGTGCTGCGGTTAACATGTCTGTACTAGGAGTAACAATGACTATTTAAAAATGCTTTTACTTGATACAAGACCATTTAGAAGCAAATATGATGAAGTAGCATAATGCTCGTACAATACCGTTAGTGCACATTGACATACTTAGGCACTCGCACACAAAATGTCTTCTAAATTTTTCTACTAGGGCTGCTGCTGCTGCTTTTAGAGTTTTAGCAGCATACGTGTAGTATAAATTTACAATGTACAAGAATTACAATTATTAAAGGAATATAAATACACAGAAATAAACAATACTGATGCAAGGTATCAATAAAGTGTAGCAGACACCATATTCAGTGTTGAACAGTAAGAAAAAAACCTATATGAAATTTGGCCCACAAAGTCATTCATTCAGACGTTTTCATTCATGATACAGGAATGAGAGAATGGTCATTGTAAATCACATAAAAGTAGTCCACTTTTATGTGATTTAAAAGTAGTTTGGGGAAGTCGTGGCCTAATGGTTAGAGAGTTGGACTCGTAATCCAAAGGTTGCGGGTTCGAGTCTCTGGCCGGCAGGAATTGTAGGTGGGGGGAGTGAATGTCCAGCGCTCTCTCCACCCTCAATACCACGACTGAGGTGCCCTTGAGCAAGGCACCGAACCCCCAACTGCTCCCCGGGCGCCGCAGCATAAATGGCTGCCCACTGCTCCGGGTGTGTGTTCACGGTGTGTGTGTGTTCACTGCTGTGTGTGTGCACGTTGGATGGGTTAAATGCAGAGCACGAATTCCGAGTATGGGTCACCATACTTGGCTGAATGTCACTTCACTTTCACATGATCGTGTGTGCTATTCCAAGTTTGAATGTTTAAAATGAACAAGATCTAGGAAGTCTCATATGTCCCCTCAATATACAATATATTGTACTGCAATATATGACATTAAGTAAAAAATGTAATATAATTTAAATGATTTGCTGGCCATATAAAGATAGCATCGTCTATACTGTGTCTGTGTGTGTGTGTGTGCGTGTGTTTTGAGATTTAGTCATTAAGTTAATTAAACTTTGATAGCATAGTATCAGGGTTAGCAAGTTAGATTTATTTACAAAAAACAGTGTCTGTTCAAATGAATCAACTATCATCTATTAGTGTAGAAAACATTCTTGATTTTTACCTAACATGCATATGTCCAAACCTTGTCTGAGGATAGACCATTTAACATTTGCCGATAACCATAACTGTATAGACAGACAGGGGAAAATGCACAACCTGCAAAAACCACAAAACAGTGAAGGGCACAGAAGAGTGAAGCACAGGTGCACTCCTCTATAGGAAATAACCCCCTGTAACCTTCAGGTAATGCTGACAACCTACACAATGAGCTCACCTGGGTCCTGATCAATGCCCTCCAGCATGTCAAGATGATATATGCACCAGCATTGAGAGTGTGTCTCAGAGCTGGTGATATAGGCTGAGGCATAAAGACCGCTGTACGGCATGTGCTAGGTCAGGGGCAGGACGAACCCAGCTCACCAGACCGAATAAGGACGGTCTCCTGCTGACTGAACGCTAATCCAGCGTGCAATGATTACTGAACTGAACTCTTTCCAGACCTACAGAACTGCCAAATTACACTACTTTTATAATTTAAACAAATAGTAATTAGACATATTCACTGCTTTTGATACTGCTTTATGCATATGTCATGACATGTTGTGCAACAGACATATTTAACCCTCTGGGGTCTGAGGGGGTTTTTGGGTCCTGTAAAAGTTTTGATATTTGTGCATTTTTCAGTTTCTTACATATTTCTTACATACAGTTTGATTCAGTTCAAGTCTGATTCAGCTCAAACTGTGCTACAATAATATTTGAGTAATATGTGATTTTCATGCACTTCCAGTTTTCAGTGCTTCCCTGATATATTTTAATTCTCAAGCTAGTCTTTAGAGTAAAACAGTTGCTGATACAAAAGAAAGTTAGCATGAATTACCTTGTTTAACATGCTCGAGTTACCATTGATCGAGTCACTGAAATCAAACAACACTGATCAATGGCCTCCTGGGGTTGTAGAAAATGCTCTCCTAAGTATTTATTTTAAGTAAGGTTAATTTACTCAAATAATTTATCAGGTTGATTCACACCAGAGCCCCAGAAGTTAATTTGGTTTGGTTCCAAGTACCTCCTTTTGAACTCTTTCAGACATGTCATAATTATCGTTTATCTGATGTGTAGCGCTCCGTGAACTCTAACACCATATGCCATTCTAATAAAATACCCATTGTCTTGATTGCCTGTTTATATGCAATTCCCCATTAGCCTTGACACTTTGATAGCATCTAAATTGTTTCCAGACGCAAGTTTATAGAACCAGCAACATACAGGACACGATTTACTGTAGGTATTCATTATAGAATCTACAAGTGTGCCAAGACGAAAATATAGCATGTTCGACACAGCTGTTGAGAAAGCCATCAACTCAAAGCCATGTTCTTCTTCAAAATGAAATTAACAAAGCTAAGTGTGTTTAAGTGCTCGGTGAGTTTTGGGTGAGGCTTAGTGTGCCATATGGTTAGCATAACTCAACCTGAGAGAGAGAGAGGTCGAGAGAGCTCAGACTCTTTCTGACTGCCTTATTCACAGATGGCACTCTCTGCAATCACTGGCATCAGTGAGCATGTGATCATTCTTCCTGATTAGCCGCCCCACCAAAGATCTTGTGCAAACATATGTCAATTCAACAAACGTCTTTCGGTGAGATATCCTGGTTGGGGTGTCAAAACAGGCAAGTTAACCTGTCAAATTGTCTTTAATTGAGATTTAAAGGTTTATATTTTGCAAGTTTTATATTGGATAAGTGGCAAAAATAACTAAACATATTAGACTACACATATTAGTAATTATTTATTAAATTTAATTTTTGAGTGAAAATTGCGTGTGAATTATTTTATTATTATTATTATTTGTTTGTGTGTGTGTGTGTGTGTGTGCATGTTTATGTGGTTTATGAGGACACAAATTTGTATAATGACATGGGTATGACAGAGGTATTACAATATGAAGGTGGTTTATGAGGACACTGCCTATGTCCCCGTAATTCAAAAGGCTTAAAAAACATACTAAATGGTGTTTTTTTGAAAATCTAAAAATGCACAAAGTCTCCTGTGAGGGCTAAGTTTAGGTGTAGGGTTGGTGTAGGGCAATAGCACACACAGTTTGTTCAGTATAAAAACCATTATGCCTATGGAGAGTCCCCATAAACCACAAAAACCAACATGTGTGTGTGTGTGTGTGTGTAAATGTGTAAGTGTAGTTAGGTACTACATCCGCCGAAATAAGTGATTTTTAAATTTATCGGTATTCAGTATTGTGTATATATGAGCTAATATTGGGAATTTAAATGATTAACACTGTTGTCATTTACACTGTGAAAAAAATTAATAAAACACAGATTATTTGAGTAAACTTAAACTGCCACTCATAAACTCTAAAAACTAAAAAAAATTATATATATAATGTTTAAATTATTATTAATGCTTAAAAATTATTAGTTTTATTTTTAAAGTGTTTCATTTTTAGTTTTTTAACATCAAGCAATTAACAGTATTTGGACATAAAATCAAAATAAATATTTAATGCGGATATTCACGGGGATATTCACGGGGAAGTCGTGGCCTAATGGTTAGAGAGTCGGACTCGTAATCCAAAGGTTGCGGGTCGAGTCTCGGGCCGGCAGGGATTGTAGGTGGGGGGAGTGAATGTCCAGCGCTCTCTCCACTGAGGTGCCCTTGAGCAAGGCACCGAACCCCCAACTGCTCCCCGGGCGCCGCAGCATAAGGTGTGTGTTCATTGCTGTGTGTGTGCACGTTGGATGGGTTAAATGCAGAGCACGAACACTTGGCAGTATGTCACTTCACTTAATATTAGCTTAATAATTAATTAATAATACATTTTAGCTTAATAAATATTTAATATTTGCTTAATATTATAAACCATAATTTTAATATATATAAACACCTTCTTACAAAGCACTTTTAAACGTAAAGGGGAAAAAATGGTCAGTAGTGTCCTATCTGATACGCAGCTCCTCTGCTGCTCTCTTTATTGCCCCAAGTCTCTCATCTAGTTGACAAGTCAGGGTCTTCCTGAAACCCATTTTAATCATGTTACCCCAGAAATCAATAAACTATTTCCCCCTGGGCCAACCTCAACAATGAAGAGGGTCTGCCATCCTGAAGTACTCTGAATGTGTACACAAGCCGTCTGAATGCAATACAAACACAAAGCTGCGAAGACAAATTCATTAAAATAACCACCATGTCTCTTCCAAACGAATGGGTGTACATGGCAACCTATCCCCGCTTAAACTGCCTGTGCATGTACAAAAAGCTTCAAGGGCTGGTTTTCAAGTTTCCTACAAGAATAAAAGCTGGTCGATAGTAATTTAATGGAATGATTCTGCAGGCCAATCATCACAGAAAAATTATATCATAAAGCACTCCAGGTGGAATCCATACCACTCCTACAGACACCTCAGTTCCTGTTAAATCAGATTCACAAGTGAGATGTGTGTTTCTGGGAGGCCTCTATGTCAATCCTTCTCTTCCTCTTCCCTTAATAAGATCAAACACAGCGGTTAGTAAGCCCATGATAAGGCAAAGCATCTCGCTAATGCCTTTTAAAGAGAGTGTAAGCACCAGTCTGTCTTTGGAGGCCAGGGGTTGCAGTAGGGGAATGGAAGGGCATGTTGTAATACTGCTCTAATCCTGCGGCGGATAATGTATCAAGGATCAGCTTCGCATGAGCAAGTTTTTCCTGATGAGGTGGAGGTCTCCACACTCAGAAGGAACGCAAGGTGTTGCATTGACATGCGGGTTACAGTCGTGTATGCCTCTGGAATGCACAAGTGTTCTTCAGTCAGACTACTGAAGAACAGTGTGGAGAAGATGGTAAACTTCCCTCAGAACATTTTGCTCGTTGAGCCTATAGCGAGAATGCTTGAAAAAATTCAAGATCTTGGAAATGCAGCGGAAATATTACATAAACGCCCACTCTTTGTCATGAAAACAGTGTGGGAATCTTGGTAACATTAAATAATTTACCCTGTAAAGCCTGACATAAAATCATTAAAAAAAAAACTCATATTTTGTAAACTAATTATATAAATATACTTCAGTTATATTAAAACATAATATTAAAAAATAATTTGTATATGTAAACAGGTACATAAAAAAATTTGAATATCATGAAAAAGTTAATTTTTTCTTGTAATTTATTTCAAAAAGTGAAACTTTCATATATTTTAGATTCATTACATGTAAAGTAAAACATTTCAAAAGTTTTTTTTGTTTTAATTTTGATGATCATGAAAGTCAAAAATCAGTATCTCAAAATATTCAAATATTTACATTAAAGTGAAAGTGATGTGACATGACCCATACTCGGAATTCGTGCTCTGCATTTAACCCATTCAAAGTGCACACACACAGCAGTGAACACACACACACCGTGAACACACACCCAGAGCAGTGGGCAGCCATTTATGCTGCGGCGCCCGGAGAGCAGTTGGGGGTTCGGTGACTTGCTCAAGGGCACCTCAGTCGTGGTATTGAGGGCGGAGAGAGCGCTGTACATTCACGTGTACATTCACATCCACGACTTCCCAAACCATCCCTACAGTATAAATTCTGGGTATCTCTTGTTCTTTGAAACCACAATAATGGGGAACACTGCTGACTTGGCAATGGTCCAGAAGACTAACATTGACGCCCTCTACAAAGAAGGTAAGTCACAGAGGGTCATTACTGAAAGGTGTGGCTGTTCACAGAGTGCTGTATCAAAGCATATTAAATGCAAAGTTGACTGGAAGGAAGAATTTGGGTAGGAAAAGGAGCACAAGCAACAGGGATGACCACAAGCTTGAGAATATTGTCAAGCAAAGCTGATTCGAACACTTGTGAGAGCTTCACAAGGAGTGGACTGAAGCTGGAGTCAGTGCATCAAGAGTCACCACGCTCAGACATCTTCAGGAAAAGGGCTAGCAAGCCACTTTTGAAACAGAGACAACATCAGAAGGGTCTTACCTGGGCTGTGGAGAAAAAGAACTGGACTGTTGCTCAGTGGTCCAAAGTCCTCTTTTCAGATTAAAGTAAATTTTGCATTTAATTTGGAAATCAAGGTCCCAGAGTCTGGAGGAAGACTGGAGAGGCACAGAATCCATGTTGCTTGAAGTCCAGTGTGAAGTTTCCACAGTCAGTGATGATTTGGGCTGCCATGTTATATGATGGTGTTGATCCACTGTGTTTTCTGAAGTCCACAGTCAACGCAGCCATCTAACAGGAAATTTTAGAGCACTTCATGCTTCCTTCTGCTGACAAGCACCTGCCCACACTGCTAAAGCTACCAAAAGCTGGTTCATTGACCATGGTGTTACTGTGCTTGATTGGCCAGCAAACTCGCCTGAGCTGAACCCCATAGAGAATCTATTGGGTATTGTCAAGAGGAAGATGAGAGACACCAGACCCAACACTGCAGATGACCTGAAGGCCGCTATCAAAGCAACCTGAGCTTCCCTTACACCTGAGCAGTGCCACAGGCTGATTGCCTCCATGCCACGCCGCATTGATGCAGTAATTCATGCAAAAAGAGGCCCAACCAAGCATTGAGTGCATAGAAATGAACATACTTTTCAGAAGCCTGACATTTCTGTTTAAAATATCCTTTTTTTATTGATCGTATGTAATGTTCTAAAACTGAATTTTGGGTTTTCATTATCTGTAAGCCGTAATCATAAAAATTTCAAGAAATAAAGGCTTGAAATATTTCACTCTATGTTTAATGAATCTATATAATATATGGGTTTCCCTTTCTGAATTGAGTGACAAAAAATATTGACCTTTTTCACGATATTCAAATTTTTTTAGATGTACCTATAAATGAAAATGAAATGATAGGATACATACTGTAGGTTATGAACAGGATAATGGAAACAGCAAATTAAATTATGAAATTATAATTAAGAATCCTGTGAAAGTGCCCAGAGCAACAATAAAATAAAAATTCCAGTAGTTCTTAGCCTCAGGTGCAATTTAATGGTGGGAAAGATACAGTCTCGTTTTTCTCAACAAGGTGTAATTTCTTTCTTCCCCAAAGCCAATTAACAAATAGCGAATGAAAGAAGCCACAGGCTAAGTTTATAAGATGCTTTAGAAAACTGCATTACTATGCAAATGTATCCACTGACATCCCAAGATTCATTAAATCGATCAATTACTCTGCAAGCAACATAGTCTAATGCACACACTTGTGTTTAAGAAAAAATTCACAGGAAACTTGAAAAGTGAGAGCCACAGAGGTATTTTAATGATGCACTAAACAACAAGAATGTGTGGTAAAGTTAAGTGCTTCCTTATGTCATGTTTACATATACAGCAATTTTACACTGCATTCCTAACCGTCTCTATAACTCAGCACTGCAATTGACATTAACTCAAATTGGTTTCTGGTCACTGCAGATCATGGTATATGGCAGTGGTTCCCAATCCCAGTCCTCGCGCTCCCCTGCTCTGCATATTTTGCATGTCTCTCCTAGTTAACACACCTGATTCAGATAACCAGCTCGTTAGAAGAGAGCTACGTGCATGAACTGTGTTCCGATTGATATTATCCCTACACAGTGTTCATTGCTTACTACTCCCTGAGCAGGGGAAATCTGTTGAAATTTACTTCACTTTGGAACATTCATTCACGGATTTGCACTGCGCAGCGTCTTCACACACAGATGAAGGGACATCATATACCTTCGTAAATAAATACAATTTAAATTCACGCCTCGCACGCTTTAATGCCCTTTGAATGGAACATATACACTCATTTTGAACTGTAATCATGGCGAAATATCCAGTGATGCCCACTTCGCAGGGCAGTTACGGTCGAATAGAAGAAACGTTGTACGTGATAAAAGATATATAATAAATATGCAGAGCTGGGGGGCGCGAGGACTGGGATTGGGAAACTCAGGTATATGGTATGTGACTGGCCCTTTAAGAGAATGTTCTTAGTCTTAAATCCTGCCTAACATTTGTTTATAAAAAATGAAAACACTTAAGCAGAAGAAGCTGAATTTGCTATTTTAACAAACCATGGTATTAAAATGAATTCCATAATGCTTTAAGACATGTAATGTAATCTCCCTCATTTGTAGTAATGTTCCCCTTGAGATTCACCCATAATTCAAATCTACATTTGAACATTCATCACAGGCTATATTTTATAGAATTGCCAACATTTCAGACATCCTCAAATGATTTTGGCAACCGAGCCATATATGTTTTACACTGCAGATACATTTAAGAAGTCATGATTGAAAATATAGCAGCACCTGCAGTGTACATCTGGTATTTGTGAACCCCCTGGGCTAAAAGTGCAGGTTTCCTTACAAGCACTATGGGACATGGACATTGAACTTTGTAATTGTCCACTTAAGCCATTTCAGAGGGTAAGGTATCATGTAGTTTTACGGTCCACATGCTGGGTTCCTCCTACTCAAAAAAAAAATAAAAATAAAAAATCATCTTAGTTTATTATATGACCCTAAACCAGCCGGAGTGTGAAATTCGAACACCTTATCTTCTCCACACTGTGTTATAAAAAAGAGATAGCATTTTTATGCAGCTTATTCTGCAAATCTCAACAGTGTCCTCCACCCTTATGATTTCAAATAATGTAAAGTAATCTCTAAGCTCAACATATGTAAGAGGCTATAGAGTCTCTCATTGGTGGCCTGCGGGGTGTATCACAGATGACACATGTGTCTGTTTCACTCAAGAACATTGAAAGTTATCTTTCGGGATGCTTGAAAGGAGAGCCACGGCATTAAAGAGCCCAGTGAAAAGAGGGCTTTTACAGAGGCGTCTTTGTCAAAGTCATATCAAAGGCTGTGTCTGGAAAGTGAATAGTTTAGCTTTGTGTTTCGCAGTGCATGGGTGGGAGTTTGTTGTGGTGTCGAGATATCCCTGTGTACACGCAGAGCTAACCCTATTGAAAGAGCTATTGGGAAATCTCCAACATTTTACGGCTCTTTAACCAAGACTGTTCCTCACTGCATGATATCATGGTTTGACATCGTTAAAGAACCTTAAATGTAAGTCTAAATTTGGACAGGATTACTTTAAACTAGAATTGTTAAGATAGGACATATAAGATTTTTCTATATTTTCTATATCATAATATTACATTTACACACACATATAAAATATAATGTGCAAATTAATCTTTTCTAATGGATGCTTGAATTGGAACTGTTATCTATGATTTGATATATTATATGCATCTATATATAACAATGTTATATATATATATATATATTATCACATATAAGTGTTTGAAATAATATACCGTATAATGAATTTATGAAATATTAAATAATTATAAAAACATAAAATAGCCATTTTTACAGAGAGCATTATTAAAAACATGGATGATTAGTTCAGGATTCAAATTAAAATTACAACCTCTTCAGGGAAGACTGTTCCTGTTCTAAAAGGGCTTAATTTTTTTAGTCAGTGGACCTCAGACTGATATTTTGTCCACTGTACATGCATTGTTCATTAAACTAATATTTTTATTATTAATATACATGCCGTTATTATTAAAACTACATGTCATTTTATTAAACAATAACCAACTCACAATGATTTTTTTTCTAAAACTATAAATCACAAGCTTAAACCTGTCTCATAGTGGCAACACATTACCCACTGCATAATTCATGGATATTACCCGCCAAAATGATGACAATATCACATGGGGGCACTTCAACTGGCATCTCTTCAGAATGTTCTGTCATTGTTTAGGCTAAGGCTATAGCTTGCTGCCAACACATTGAGTTCAAACCATATCCTCTCTTCATTATTAACATGAGACCTCCAGCTCTCGTATACAATGTCATTTGGAGAGCAGATGTTAAAACACTGATAGTGAAGCCTAAATATATTACCCTTCTTGGAGACGTCTGCATCCTCAACCAAAGTGTGGACTGAATTAAAGAGTGCTGAATGAATTCTATGAACGCTGGTCAGAAGGTTAAAGAGCAAAGAAGGGTTATCTTGGCTGCAATTAGCATGTACTCTGAATGGACGCTAATGAATGGAATTCTCAAGAGTCTTTGTGTTACAGGTTTAAAGGACATTGTGTCCTTGCTATAAGTCCAACAAGACAGGGTTGGTTAATCACATTTGAAATCTGATCTGAAGACTATGTGCACTCCCATTTACTAATTCACATTTACTTGATTAGGAAATGAATGATAGCATAGGCTGTTACGCCTACATGTCATTACCATGGAACTGACATTTGTGTAAATGGATTCCTGTGGCAAAACAGTCTATGAATTATGTGCCAAATCACAGGAAAGAAACTGTAAAATATAACAATTTGAATAAAAACAGATATACTAAACGACAACCATCAAATCATCTTATAAGTATTAAAAGAGAGTTCAGGGTTCAATACAAGTAATGTTTATATTTTGCAGAAGAATTATGTCATATGATTATATATATTATATTATTATGTCGGTTACCACAACAAATAGTTTTGACAACCTTCGTTTTGTTAAAACAATCAAAAAATCATGTTTGCAATAATGCATGACAGTCATGGGGATAGAGGGGATAGACATTGCACTGGAATAACACAAGATTTTAAAGGGGCATTATGGGATAAATCTACAGAAGATCTACCCACAAATCAGTTTAACCGCAAATCAATTTAAATTACACTAAGCTACATAAAAAAGTACTTTGCATTCTTTTTTAGCCCAAAACACGCCTCCTTTATGCAAATGAGATTAATAATAGATTATTGCCAGAACTAAGCGCTATTTGTCTGGTGGAACTAAGGCTGTGGAAAATGCACAGTATGTTGAATTTTCTTCCAGCGAGAAAATCATAATTTAAATGATTTTCAAATAATGGACAAAAGTATTGTTTCTGAACACAGATCCAAAACACATAATGTGGCCAAGCGGTTTTAGTCCGTTCAGCCCATATGCATTCACTCATAATCCGAACCATTCGTTTAAAACCAATTATATGTATCTTTTTCTGAAATGTTTTCAGCAATATCATGAAGACTTCTTCATGCACACATCCTGCTTTCACAATGTGTCAGGAAATGAAAGAACAGATGGACATTGCTTTGAAAATGGCTCTCGGTGACTTTAAGTGCAGTTATTTGGAATGTACAGCTGAGCAATCATCTACTCAGCATTCTCTAAAGTGCTCATTGTGCAACCTCCAACAAAGCCTTCAAAGATGAAAGCCGTACACAATATAAATATAACAGTGACAGCAATGGAACAGATGTTACAAGACATGAGTAACATGTTCGTCTATGGAGGCAAACTGTATTGTTGCAGGCTGTTGATAACTTTAGCAATTATTTAGCAGTGGTAATGTTCGTGGTGAATTGTTTGCTTGATGTAAGACTCTTTAAAACTGCCAGACAGTCTAATACTTGGCTAGACACACCCAGCAACCATGTTAAACTTTCTAAGTACTCCACCTTCAAACAATGCAAAATATCCCAAAAATGTATGTTTGCCCTCTTGAATAAAACGTGGTGTATTGAAAAATAGGTTAGGTCCCTTGTTGACTCGCATTAAAATTCATATATGCTGAAAGAGAAAGCTTTGTGTACTTCAGTTCATTGAATAGAGAAAAACAGAAAGGAAATACCCTGCTTAGAATATTTATGTATTTATATTCTACAACTGACTGGCATGGTTTTTGCGTATGACAGATGAAGGCACATGACACGTGAGCGCACTCCTCCTGAGTGTTTGCCAGTGATGTCAGATTTTCATTTTTATTGTTTCAGAAGAACCATTTCACATAAACGGAGCTTAATGCCACATTGAAAAAGATAGGGTTACAGAGGAAAAAAATGTTGGTCCAGTATATGCACATTCTTGCGCAAAATATGAATGAATGAATGATGCATTTATATGCATTTATAAAATATGATGCTGGCATAGAGTGTAACTAACCTAAATGTATAGTTGTTCATATTTATGAAATTTTGTGAAAACAGGCCTAAATTATTCACTAAAATGAGTCACCGATTGGCCCTACATTGAAGTCTGTGTGAGGGATTATATTGAATTTTAATCAAATAAAACTTGAATAAAAAATGAATAAAATAAAAATGTACAATATAAAATCTATTTCATAAGTGAATATGCAAAGAGTTTGCAAAATTCATTATATTTAGTTAGCATGACATAAAATCTCTGGGGAACTTCAAGTAAATTCATTGAGATCACAGGAGTTCAGCTGACATAAAAGGTCGGGAAACCCTGATCTAGAGTGTGGGAATGCACACTCATATATTAAAATAATATAGCCATGTTCTCTGGAGGGCAACCAGAGGCCACAAAACTGCCAGACGAATAGCTTTGAAGTCAACTATCAAGGTTTATAATATAGGAAATTAGATTTTGCTCTTGCATTTAGCACTTAGAATATCAAATTATGTAAAAACTTACTAATCTCATTTCAATGAAGAGCTGGAAGGGGCAAAAGTGAATCTGGGGCAGCAAAAATGAGCAGAGTCAGGCTGTGATGCTAAAGTCACATCTGCCTTTCAATGAAGAGGAAGTCTTGGTTTGAAGAGTCCCAGATAAGGAGATAATTACTTTCCATTTCGTGACTGAATGTTCTCTCATCAAGCGTGCAAAGCACCTCTCCAGACAAGGTTTTCAAAAGTCAGAAACAATGAACTAAGAGACTACCTGAGTGTGACTGAGCCACCAGGTATTGTTCAGATCCACACTGAAGTTTCTGTTTTAGTTTTTCCATTGTTTCATAAATGAAGACAGAGACAAGTGTAGCGAGCAAGTCAAGAACCACTCGGATTCAAATTATTTTGTAATTTGACTGATTCAAACTGACTTTTTTTTTTTTACAGAACAGTTTTAAGTAAAAATCAGTTCTCAATTCTCAAACCTAAAGGTGATGCAAAAGATTTTGAATGAACCTCAAAGTTACTTGTGATTTTAAAAATGAAAAAAATAAAAAATAAATTAACTATATTTACCTTATATATATATATAAAAAAAGTCAAATCATAAATGCAATAAATAATAAATGCATCACTTAAAAAAAAAAAAAAAAGTTACCTTTATCTGCTGTAGCATGAATAAAAGTTCAGCTCTGTCCAAGTGAAGAATGTCACCAGACCTCTCACCACCACAGGAAACCAACAGTCTTGTTTTCACCCTGAAAACACATTCATGTTTACCACAGGACTGAAGCACCACACGCAGGACCCACTGAGGCCATATTGTGACATGGGAACCCCAATAAAAAAAAAGAAAAGATGTTAAGAGCCAGGGGAATTTGCATTTTGGAAGCCGCTGAATGAAAGTATTTGTTCTTCCTGCGCCTCAGTGAAAGACTCCGTTAAGTCTAAGATGGTTTTACAGATTCTTGCTCATATTCAGAAGTCAGGATTATGAGGATGATAAGTCTGACAACTGATGTACGTTTGCCTCTGTGATACTTTTAAAGTCATGCAGTAAATCAAGCACTGTGGTTTTTTCCCCTGCTTTCCCCCTTATTAGTTCATCAGTCAATTACGTTCTCTGGCAGGTCGCTTGACGTGTCCTAGAAACGGGGGCTTTATCTTAAAATTATAAGGGGAAAATCGTAAGCGAAAAAGGACAAACACTTCCTGGCTGTTTATATGAATGCAAATGTCAGGTCTTTTCATCTTGCACTTTTCATCTTGAAATAGCTTTGAGGTTCACAAGGTGGCAGTATTTTGAAATCCACTTTAATGCTAGTTAAAGCACTTGTTAGTGCAGAAAGCTATGGATGTACATTGACGTGTTTAGGATATGTTAGAAGGAATTATGAAAGTTTTACATTTAATTAACACACTTGATCAAGAACCAATAGACAGAACATGATACATAAAAATGTTTTTTATGTGTACTTTTTAAATTAAAAATTAAATGTACAGAATTAAATCTTTTTAAAAATAGACTACTGTACTAACAAAATACAATAAGAAAATAATAACAAAATAATACTTCATGTAATTAAAAACTTTGTGTAGAAACATTTCACAATATTCAACTTTCATAAATGATAACAAACAAATGGCAAGCTAGTAATTGAATTTAACAAAATTTTGAAGCAGAAAAAAATAAGTTAGTATTTTCCTGTATAATGTACTACAACATTTTATTTACAAAAATCATTATACAGTATAGAAACAAGTAAAAAACTACCAAACAACCATAACTAAAAAAACACTCTGAACACCTTAGCAACCACATAGCAACACACACAAAGTATTAATTTCAAATAGAATAAAAAGCATGTTTTTAATATATAAAACACACACACTCATTATATATATATATATATATATATATATTGTCACGGTTTGGTTTCTGTTTAGTTTCCCTTTTGCCCTTTTTTGGTATTTCCTGTTCTAGTTTCCAGTCATCAGTTAATCCATCATTCTCATCACCTGTGTTGTATTAATTATCTTGTTTACTCCTTTGTCCTGTTCCTTTATAAGCACTCAGTTTGATTTGTATCTTTGTCCTGTCTACACGTTAATAAATGGAAATGGTGAGTTGATGCCTCGTCGTCTTCCGTATCCTCATTTAGTTTATCTACAACCACATATTCCGTAACAGAAGACAGGACCAATTACTGAATGGATGATCGAGCAGAATTTATTTCCCTGGCTCATGCACATCCAGACCCGCTGGATTTTGCTAGGGCATTCGTGCCGCTCGCCCTCTCCGGTGCCCTGGAGGACCAAGTCCTAACACATATAGACTACTGTATAGGTTTGAAATAATACAAGAATATCACGAATGTCAAAAAAATACTTAATAAAAGCAGTAAGCAACTAACGAACAACCACTTTGAAACACACACAAAACATTCGGAACACCACAAATCTAATTCGTTTTGTTGCATGTATAATGTAAAAACGAATTTAAATTGTAAAATTGAACAAATCTGAACTTCAAATTTTAAAATAACACTAAAATATACCATACACCGTGTTTTCAGTATATCAAGCTTGAAAAGGCACAGGCAGAAAGTCACACAAGATGTAATTTCCATGCTTATGAATATACTCATCCATTCAGATGACATGGTACACTTCCCCATTATATTACACTTTCACACCAAATAAAACGTGCCCCACCACAGTGTAGTTTTTAATGGATTTGATCCCGATATCCTTTGGAAGCTCTGAAAGAGACAAGGCTGACATCCCATCTGACTGCTTTTGGCACTAATGATGGTTGCTACTGACCTGGGATGTAAACCCACGCTGTGTAACACAGCAGGACAGTTTGTTCAGTTGAGCGGTGCGTCACACCCTATATCGCAAACAGCTTTCATCCGGCAACACTCAAAAGTTCAAGTCAGCAAATCTGCTTTGTTGTTTCCCCCCCAAAACATGCATAATGTATGCCATACTCTAGTAACCAAAGTGATAATGGCATGAAAGGTTAGAGATCCACCTGAATTTACATTTGTGAGGATGCTTTGATTCACATCATGATCTCAGATCTAAAATGAGGTTAGTGGGAGACATACAATTGACTGGCTGCAGACTAGTTATTGACTTATCCAAAAACCTACGAGAGGAGCCGCGTGATTCTGGAAATGGTCCATCTTTTACTGCTGACAGGGTAGGGCCCCTGCCCTTTAGATAAGAAGATTACAGAGTGATACAGAGGTCTAGCAGATTTATTGTACCAGAGCTGAGCCATTTAAAGGATAGACGGGAACTCTCTCTTTGGAGGATGCTGCATTCAGGTTTTAATATCTCCCAAACCCAGCTGCTCAACCATCAAATGTGGCAGGTGTATGAAATAAAAGAAAATAGGGATTTACCCTTAAGGTGACATCTTTTTTTTGTGCACAGTTTGCTCTGTTTTAGTCAGCATGTTGGTAAAGTACAGCATGGCCAAATCCGTGTTGCATTTTAAAGAGATGTTTAATAGAAAAATTCCAACCTGGTCTCATAAAAATACGTACCTCTGTGCACTTTCTGTGCAACACCGTTTTATGTACCTTACTGCACGTTTTGCCGCAGTTCCAAAGAGAAATGTCCACTGAGTGGCGCTAAAACACAGGTTAAATATGTGAACCCTGGAACGTTTTTATTATGTTGATATAGGTACGTATTGCTGTGTTTTTATTATGTTGATATAGGTACGTATTGCTGTGTTTTTATGTTGATATAGGTACGTATTGCTGTGCTTTTTATTATGTTGATATAGGTACGTATTGCTGTGTTTTTATTATGTTGATATAGGTACGTATTGCTGTGTTTTTATTATGTTGATATAGGTACGTATTGCTGTGCTTTTTATTATGTTGATATAGGTACGTATTGCTGTGTTTTTATTATGTTGCTACAGGTACATACTGTAGCGGTTCAGAATTCAAATATCCGGGGTCTGTCCCTAAAATGTAATGCTCTATCATGTTGGAAATATGCCCTACACCAAACCCAACCCTAAATCTACCCGATAGTGTTAACAAATGCAAAACTGGTATAAAAACGTATTTCTTGATGCAACTGTGCCATTTCAACTTCCTCTTATGCAGATTTGAACTGTTTTGTCGAACCGTAGTTACACAGGATTCAAACCGGAGCTCCTCGTCTTCTAAGTACAGCTCCGTACTCCGTGAGCTACCGAACAAACTTTCCGTCTATGAAAACCCACATGCTGGATGTGCGATGCTAACATTCAAAAGCATCAGTTTTCAAATCTCCCAGCATATTAATATTGTTTTGAAGTCGTAACATGATATTCTTAAAGTAATTGTGCAAAAATACGCTTTATTAATCAAAACTCTGTAAATTTGTGTGAAAAGGAGTAAAAGGTGTCAAGAGTTTTACTGCCTCTAGTGTTTGTTTCTTCAGGAAACTGAAACTGCAGTAATATGTAGTTATTGGTACGTATTTCGTGTCTCGCTAAAAAGTGCACCCAGGTACGTAAATGCCAAGAGACTAAGTTGAAAAATTCATCCATCCATTCATCGAAGACTTGAAGTCTGAACCTACTTTTGACTTTACAGTAAGTTGTATTATTTAATTAGTTATGTGACTAGTTAATATTATATAACATGAAACAACAATAAACTTCTAAAGCATTTATTAATCTTAGTAAATGTTAATTTCAACAGTTACTAATACATAATATTATTGAGTGGACCTGAGCAAACATAACTAACAATGAATATTTATATTTTTATGAACATTTACAAACATGAATAAATAATGTTACAAATGTATCATTCATTATTAGATAATAATGGGCTAGTTAACTAATTAAACAACTAACGGAACCTTGTTGTAAAGGGCTTTTATAGTTTGAAAATACAGTCATACATTTTTATTACACTTTATTTTAAGGCGTCCTTGTTGCAGCGCAATTATACATTTATACAAGTACTGTGTAATAATGTACTTACTATATTTTTAGGGTTAGGATTAACCCGTTCACACCAAGGACGATAAATATAAAGATAGCAATAAAGATATAGGGTTACACTTTATTTCGATAGTCCCCTTTAGATATTCTACTAACTATAAGTAACTTTGTAACTATATGTCAACGACATGTCAACTAATTCTCATTAATTTGCAACTACATGTCTACTAACTCTCAGTAGGGTAGGTTTAGGGTTAGTAGAGTAAGTTGACATATAGTTGCAAAGTTTCTAATACTCAGTATGTTGTATGTTGTGGACCCATTAAAATAAAGTGTTAGAAGATATTAAACAGACCGTCTACTAATACTCTAATGACTGCTAGTTGACATGTAGTTGCAAAGTTACTTACTGTTAGTAGAATGTCTAAAGTGGACTATCGAAATAAAGTGTTACCAGATATAGTTCTAAAAATCGTTCTAAAAATCAATATTAAAGAATAGCAGAATTCACACCACAGCTATAACGATAAAGGCACAGAGGAACAACATCGTTGGAATCACTTCCATTTTTCAGCTGATGAACGATAAAATCGTTGACACCGTTACCTAAATTTCTTTTAACTTCAATTCAATCAATTATACTAACTTACATTCAACTTCCAATTTGAATTTAAAATTAACTCAAATTAAGGAATTGATCTGAATTTTAAACACATTCTCAATTCAATTTTGAATGGTGCACAAACCTGAAAAAAGAAGTGCATAAAAATTCTTTAAAAATGTCTGCTTTTGTCTTTCAAAGGTTTTACAGCATGAGGGCATGAATAATGACCGAATTTTCATTTTTGGTTGAACCATTCCTTTAAATCCTCCAGACAGACATTGTCCATCAATCCATCTACCTATTCTCTATACTGCTTCTCATCTGTAGGGTCGCATGGTTCCTGGATCCTATCCTAGAATCTCGGCCAAAGGCAGGGAAACACCCTGGACAGGTGGCCAGTCCATCACAGGGTTATGTATTTTCCAACCAAACATATGTCCTGAAGGAGAACGATATGAGATATGAGAGACAACACAGAGAAAGGACAGGGACAAATGAGCAATGACCCTTTGTTGGTACAATACAGAAGCACCAATGAAGCGAATAAACCACAGAAAGACATTGTGTCTCTGATACGATCACACAAAATGAGGGATCACGAATCAAAGGAGCGAGTGCCATTACTGACGTACTGTCAGGCATTGTTCTGCATGGCAAAGCCGCTTGTTGATTAGAAAAAAAAATATTGATTAGTGACAATGAGCAGCCACAGGCTAATCATAATTGATGGCTCATAGCTTCAGTTATCCCTTTCAGGCACAGACACAGACTTACTTTTCAAGCATTACAGTATATAGTAATGTATACAACATTTTGAGGTGGTTTTGACCACTACTTTTAAGTGGCTCTAAAAGTATTGGTTTGATTGATGCAAATCATCACAGTGCACTTAGTGTGCATTTATTTGGTGCACTGATTAGCATAAAATTTTAATCTCTTAAGTAGTGGGAAACTATCAGTCTTTCAAACTGTGTTGTATACAGTACAGATCCGACTAATTAAACTCATTTGTCAATATGATATTTATCACCATATTTTGTGTACTGCATAGATGTGTTTTCATTAAACACAGAATGGTTTCTAATATTTTTGCTATGCAATTTTGTATTTACTGTACTTTTCCTGTATTTTTACCAAACCACTTATTTTTTTAGGAAAGGGAAGTGGTGTGTGGCCAAGTATGGTGACCCATACTCGGAATTTGTGCTCTGCATTTAACCCATCCAAGTGTACACACAGTAGTGAACATACACCCAGAGCAGTGGGCAGCCAATGCTGCGGCGCCCGGGGAGCAGTTGGGAGTTCGGTGCCTTGCTCAAGGGTCTCACCTCAGTCGTGGTATTGATGGTGGAGAGAGTGTTGGTTATTCACTCCCCCCACCTACAATCCCTGCCGGACCTGAGACTTGAGCCCATGACCTTCAGGTTACAAGTCCAACTCTGTATCCACTAGGCCACGACTGCCCTTTTAATTATCAAATGTGTAATATTTTATAGTTATCGCTTTAATATTTATAAATTCCCCTTCTAAACTGTTGCATTCAATAACACTTACAATGTGAAAATCAGCCTACTTCTACTGGTAAACAATTTTTAGAGGCTACTTTTTAATAAACTTTTTTTCTTGTTTTGCAATACACATCTAAAAATCCTTAAACTATATACATTTACTTCAGAGGCAAAACTGCATAAGACATTAAGATGTTTTCGTATATAGTATATTATTATTTATGTTTTTTGTTTGTTTGTTTTTTTACTGCTCTATAATCGCAGATTCTCTACTTTTTACTTGTTTATACGTAAAAGTAAAAAAGTATGCCAGTACAGTAAGAGAAAACACAATAATAAAGATGCCTGAAGATATCTGTAAGTAAATCTAATATCTTATGTAATATTGCTTATCAAGTAAATTCAAGTTGCTTCAAAGATTTTTAAACATTTTAAGTGAAAAATTAGACAGAACAACTTATTAGGAATGTATTTTTGCATCGTTTGCCATCACCTCATATACACTTTACTTAAAGGGGTCATCGGATGCCCATTTTACACAAGTTGATATGATTCTTTAGGTTCTTAATGAAAAATCTATAACATACTTTGGTTAAAATTTCTCAATAGTAGTGTAAAAAACACCTTCTTTACCCTGTAAAAATCCGCTTTGTTTTCAGCAAGCCGTTTTTTAGTCTATGTTTCTTTAAACCCTAGTGAGCTCTGCTGACTCCACCCCTCTCTTCAGTGGAGTGACGAGCAGACCATAGATATGTGTAGATTCCCTATTCGACCGCTCCAGATATGCTGATGCATCAACCATCTCGCATTCAACATAATAATCAATGAATATTCAAAGATATTCAAGCATTTAAGTTGCTGTTGTAGACACACACAGTCAATGCGCTCAAATATTCGCAGACCGTTCCAAAAATGGTGGATGGCTTACGTATCGCGGCCGGGTGTGTCTCACTCGTCCTGAAAAGTGAAGCTGCGGGCTCTTTGATCGCCCCCTGGTGGCTGGCTGCAGTACAGGTCATAAACCCCGCCCTCTCCATGTAAACGAATGGGACTTCAGTCAAAATAAAAAATGAAATTACACTTCCAATTCAATTTTCAGAAATTTTGGTCATTTAAGGTAGTTGTTATCACACTGATATATGTTCAATTGTTCGTTTTTGAGATAAGTTTGATTTTAGCTGGTAATTTGATGCTATAATAACGGGGCATGTCGTGGTTGATTGGGTCTGCGGGAGTTTGGGCGGGAGTTTGATTCCATGGCTCCACCTCACGACACTACTGCGCAGACTCTGTTACTCCAATACTAATACTAATGCTAAGCAAGAGATCCAAATGAGCATATTTAATTTGTTTAAGAGTCTGCCTCAGCTTGAAATACACTCTCAATATCTGACACACACTGTGCACTATAGCTGCTTGAATCGATCAGCTGTACAGGACAGCAACTAGGAGTAACAATCAATGGCATTGCTAAGCACGGGACCGGCCAAAGCTCCCTCATGGCTTCTGGAGCTGCAAGTGTTAAATCAAACTCTCATTGATTGTGTGGGGTTCAATTGGATGGGGGAGGATAGAACTGGGGACAAATGAACTATTGGTGTGTGGTCAAATAAAACCAATACAAACTTTGGTAGAATCTTTGAGACTACGGTTTGCAATGAGCAACTGCAATGAAACTTATGTAAATATAATAGAATAGAATAGAATAGTATTTTAAATTTATACATAAAAATTGATTAATGTATATTGTCATCTTATTGCACTGACTCCATTTTCAATAGCACTGTCGACAGCATGATAAATGCACATAGCATTGTTGTATCTACATGTTAATACCATTTGTGAGCATCCAGGATCTTTAATTCTGAACCGTTGTCAGCACTGACTATGAGACGATGGAAGAATGTTTCAGAGTAATTAGGAGACTGGGGGAAAAGCGAGTCTAGGAGTCTCTCAAACGCGCCCTTCCCCCCCAATCAAACACAGCCTACATTGGCCACCCCTCCTCCCTTGTCCAAACGCGTAATATTTCGAACAGTAAACAAAACCATCCCCTCTCCCCACCCTAAATGAAGATAAATGAAGACTAAAACCCCTATTAGATGGCTAACGGGTGGTAGGGTTGAAAATAAAGGGCAAAAAACTGCTGCAGTAGGATGGCATGCTTCCTTCTTGTGGTTGTTCCTGGATACCACCAAGAGCTAGCAGGAAGGAGCATCCCATAGCCGATAATTCATAGTGCTATGGTCTCCTCGGTCTCAAATGAGCCAGATAAAACTGCAGCGCTTGCAGAAAGGACGCATTATGGTCTATGGGCCTTTGGTGGCATTTTAATGATGATGGCTGTAGAGTTTCTACTTCGTGGTAGCCCTGGGATTGCATACCCCCACTCCTGGCGAGCAAGGTTGCTGATTGTGCTGTCTGTCTTAATTCAAGCTTTAAGCATGCAGGGAAACAGGAAACTGTCCCTAAATGTCTGTGATGCTACACGCATTGGGCGCGTTCTCGCTGCCTGTCTTTTTCGTCTTTGCATGTTCAGCTAGTATTGATTGGCCTCTAGTTTTTGTGCCACATGAGACAGATTTCATGCCTCTGGTCACTGGAGCACTTCACGATTAAGTTTTCTTCTCATTTTGTGAAAGAGAATTGATCAGACCAGTTAATTGTGCACCCGTTCAATGTTTAACCAATTAGCTGACACATAAAGATCTACTGAATATGGCTTTTTTTTTTTTTTTCGTAATGACAATGGGCAGAAAAAAATCATTCTGAAGATCAAAATGAGTGACTATATGAAACAGGTTCCATTTGATCGGGTGATTCTTTAAATAAAATGTAGTAATATTGTAACATTAGCAAATGGCAGTGTTAATATATTACATAGTGCCATGTAAAGCTAATATAATAATTAGAATTTGTTAATTATATACATATATATATATATAAGTAAATTACTTATGAGGAAAAATATTACATCATTTTATCACAAAAAAATATAAACAGAATAAATAGATTAATTAGAATGCAGACCAATGGAAAATTAAAGACAAAAAGGAAAAAAAATTCATAGTTTATTTCCACATATTTATCAAGCTGATCAAAATTTAAATATTGGCTCAAGACCTCAAGATTAAAGAAAAAGTATTATAGAAATTATTAAATATACTAAAGAACATAAAGAAATAATATTTTTAATAAAGAAAAAATGGCAGAAGCTCTTTAGAAGCACGACTCAAGTACTGCCATTTTGTTATGAACATCTGTTCTCAGAATTAGTCCTTTTCCCAATTTTCCCTAAAGATATGATTGTTTAGCTGAAATCACACCGTATCTTGCCAGCTGCATTCTCAAATTCCATTTCCTTTACAGATCCTTTAATACATGTCTGTATAAAACAATACAAGGGGGAGGGGTTTCATTTCAGGCAGTGTGGAGAGCAATCATCTTGCCAAGCTTGGGACCTTTATGAATTCCCAGCGTATCTCCTCACACCAGCTGTCTTCCATTGATAACGGCAGGTAGACACGGCTCTCTCAAACCGTTATCATTCCCCCTCACAGTTTGTGCAGGGTGGACAAGACGAAGTGGACAAATAATGTACGTTCACTAAATAAAAACATGAAAAGTGTCCTTTTTGACACACTCCTTTTTACTTTGTTCTGAACTGCTAGTAGATTTGAGACAAATCCATTTGCACTGCCACATCTCCTTCAGCTTTAGTACCAAAGAAACTGTGTATGTGATTATATGTGAAGTGGGGGTTAAAATGGCAACAATCATGCTAGTAATGCATGGGGCGATAACCTTAACACTAAGGATTTTACACTGATGTGCTAGGTGTCGCTATGCTAATCTGCTAAAGCTGTTGTATCCCAAAAACTGTGGTTCGCTCTGCAAACGGATTATATTTGTGTTCAACGGTCTAGTGAAGGTGAAGTCTGTTGTTAGCATTCACTGCTAGGTTTGGTTAAGCTCACTGTATGTCATCCACACTTCACAACACAAAAGCAATTTGGTGACGTGACTCCACTGCTAATGTTAAATTACTTACAGCAGTGTATGCAACAAGGCCATTTTCTATTATTTATAGAAATAATACCACGGCACATACGATAACTATGTTTAAGTCAATGCATAATTTATCATTATAGAGCACTTTGTACATAAACACAATCACATACTCTGTGAGTTCACACTTGACAGACAGGTTGCTAACCATACCTCAATTACTGTGCACATTTCATTAAATACATATACAAGTTGAAATTTTAATTACAAAAAAAAAAAATGAATATTGTTAAAATCAATATCTTCTTTGAGTGAATTATTCAGTCAAATGACCTTTCTGATACACATCTAGAAATGTATTCGTAAATATGATTGTATCATGATTTAAGTCTGCTGACTGATTTTTTTTTTTTTAATAGTTTCAATATAAATTTCACAATATTATATGCATATTACTTTTTCCATCCAGCCTTTTATCAAACACTCCCAAAATGACAAAGCATTATGTGAATGGAAATCTTGTTATCGTTACAGTTTTAAAAAATGTCAAAATGTTATTATTAATTAACTTAAAATGATGGTCCTTTCTGGTTATTTATCCTTCTTTCTTTTTATGTCATATTGCTGCAGTATAATGGGTTTCAAATGTCAACTAACATTCATTTCAGTGGATTTTTTGGTTGCTAATTTGGTTCCAAGATGGAATACTGAAAATGTTTCAAAAATATTGAAGTTCTTCAGAATGCCTTTGATGGAAAGCAAGTACAAGTGCATCTATTCCAAATTAGGCTGGTTGAGTAAGTTACTAACAAGACCATAACAGTGTAGCTTCTGTTTGAAGGTACAATTCAAATAAAAGGCCGCTTGGGTCTAGCAAAGGATGTTCATGTCAAGTGAGAGGAATGCTGAGCACTTGGGAGTGAATGGAGAAGAGCTTGCCCAAGTGCCCTTTATAGGGTGGCATAAAAGACTTAGTGGAATGTGAGTTTTAATGGATGAGACGTCACACCGGAGCTCAAAGCCTCTCATGCCACAGGTGGAGAGAGGGGGACATGGGAGCGGGTTTGTTTTTCTATCCTTGTCTAAACAAAAACTGACATTATGTATTAAAAATTTAATTAATTATATTATATTTTCGCATTAAATTCAAGGCATTAATGTTTGCCTACAGAACCACCACTGGCTCTGCACCCCTTTATCTAAATTCATTACTTCAGACTTATGTGCCCTCTAGAAGCTTGCGTTCTGCAAGTGAACAACGCATTAGGCACAAAATCACTTTCACAGACTTTTTCATTAACTGTTCCCATCTGGTGGAATGACCTGCTCAACTCAATCCCAGCAGCTGAATCCTTACCCATCTTCAAGAAACGGCTAAAAACTCATCTCTTCCATGTTTATTTGACCCTCTAACTCTAGCACTCTCTATTCTAATTTTATTTTATGTATCGGACTTCTTTATATATAAAAAAACAACAACAAAAAACCCCACACATTTGACCTTCTATCAATTGAATATTTATTCTCTAACTGCTAGCTTTTCTTGTAAAACTAACATTAGCTTGTTTCTTAAGAAAAAAACAAAAAGACACTAGGTTTATTTTCCCTATATTCTAATCTACTCATTTTCTTAAAAAAAAAAAAAAAAAAAAAAAAACTTGTGTATTGCGTTAGGCTAACCAAATTAGACTTGTAATAGGACTTGCATGTTTTTGCTCTTTTGTTGGTTTTGATTGCTTCTAATGTCCTCATTTGTAAGTCGCTTTGGATAAAAGCGTCTGCTAAATGACTAAATAATAACAATAATAAGAATATATGGTGCCGTTGTATGACGGTAATGAGATTAGATACGGATCAGCGGGAGATAAACATGAGTATGTTCCCTCATTCTCTTTATGCCTTCCACTTCCAATCTCTCCTTCTTTATTTCTTTGTTTTTAGTTGGTGACCAGTGTGGGTGACTGTATGATGGCATGTTGATCACAGAAGGCTTAAAAAAAACATTCTTACATTATTTAATCAACCTGTTTCATCTAAATCTATAATGGACTTTGTTTTTTTCTGTAGAACACAACAGGTCACTCTTTCCATGCAATTAAAATTGACAAGACTATTCAAACTTAAAAAAATGATGCAAAAGCTGCACAAATTCATCTTGCTACATTCAAAATCTTCTAAAGCTATGAGATTAAAAGGGAAAAGAAAAAAAAAATCTCAAAATCATTTACATCTGCCTTATTTTTCCTATCCTATAGGTATGTTCATGAGAGAGGTAGCAATGTCTAATTTGTGAACAAATCATTCTTTGAGTTCTTGATCAAAGTTCTTAAGTTGAGTTCTCGAGTTCTTGAACAAATGATTCAATTCACAAAATGATTCAGTTTGCACAATTCTTTCAGGAAACCTGACTAATCTGGTTAGTAGTCCTGAATCACTCAGTGATCCGATTACAGTCGTTAACAACTGGAAGGGAAGATTATCAGTGAAAAATTATGCAAATTTCAGTCAGTATATCACACAAATTTATCATATGACTTCAAAAGACTTAAAAATAGCAATTTTTATGGAGATTGTGCATCATTTTTAGAAGCTCCCGATTTTACACACTTTGAAAAGTGACTGGCACAGTTTCCACAAAGAAAAAAAAACTATTTGGTGTAGGATGGACAAATTGCTACTATATTTCATAAATAATTAAAAAACAGCAACACACTTAATTAAACATGAAATAGTTTTTTTTTGTTTAGTTTTTTTACTTTGAAAAAACATTTTTGTAGTGCAAAAATTTTTCCTATTAGGGTTGCATAGAATAAAAAAATCATATGGATTAGAAGCAACATGAGGGTGAATAAAAAATGAAAGAATGATCAATTTTGCTCCAAAATAGCACTAAATTACCAAAACCGCTTTGAAACTTAAAAGCACCTCTTATCAGCATTATTGAACAATACTTAAATTCTGCACTGCATTAATTCTCTCTCATGGTACCAGCCAGATGAAATAGTGTTCCTCTTCTTTCTGTTGCGTGCACGTATGGAGAAACGGTGTATTTACGCCACAGGCACCTCATACGCTAGTAGTTCTATCAAGGGTCCCATGTGACACAGGTTGCCCATAGTAACCGGCTTAGCTGCAGTCAATGGAAAATAATACATTAAAGAGTAGTGAAAACAACTTCAAACACAGCAGTCTTGAAAGATTCAGTTAGTGGATGTAATGAATCAGATACAATCCGCTCGGGGCTGTTATTGCACAGCAGAGCTTCATCGTGTCAATCATAGCTGATGGCCTGTGAAAACGTAGGCAGGTCTCTTTTTGATTCTCGACCCCATTTGTATGATGGACAGCCCCGTCGTCCAATTACCACCACACGCTGCCAGATCACCACAAGGGTCGCATTTAACAGACCTCGGGTGCAGGAAGAACACCTGCATCGTGCAATTTACCATTAGGTTTGTTGACAGTTCTGGATCTGTGACATTTCTAAACGAGGGGGGTTCAGATAACCTTTGCTGAACGATCGAAACATACACTATACGACAGGAAGAAACTGATTTGTAATTATGAAAAATAAAATAAAAAACTATTTTGTAAATATATAAATAATTAAAATATAAATCGACGGTTACAATGACGCTTGTCAGTGACACAAAAGACCTTTTTTTGATCTGAACAATCTTTGCAAATGATGTTGACGAAATGCCTAACGGTTATTGTTATGCTGTCATACGCATTTAGCCCAACAAAAAGCCTCTCTATGCATGTAGACACATGAGCATATAGAAAAAACTGTGTTGAAAGCTAACATAACCGTTCTCCTCAAACATTGTTAGTGGGAAAGAAGTGTGCAAAACTGCATTGTTCCTGTCTCTTCTCATCCATGTCAACCGGTACAATGACTGACAAAGAAGTGAAACCACTTTGGCAGCCATATTTGAGGTGAGTCATATAACAGCAGGTCTCTGAGGGGCTTCGGCGCTGACAGTAACGCATCTGCACTCGCTTTCCCAGCTAGATGCTAATTAGGAGAGTGCGGAAACCTGCGCAAGACACAGGTAATGGGTAGACAGCTAAAGCTTAGAAGAAAAAGAGAAGATGAATTGCAGAATGGCAAAAAATTATCAGTATACACTAATTAGGGTTAATTGTGAGATGTTTTGCTTGAAATTCTTTTGTCAAGGACAGCCCGTAATGAAAACCAATTATAGCTCTTTTTTGTCATTCTCTTTGCCTGAGAGTGATAATGAACCAGTTAGTATTCTATACTTTTCTTAAAATAACCATACAAACATGGTCTTTCACACTTAAATCTGACTGCTAAGGGGTGTTCACACAAGGTTGAACACAACAGCTGAGTAGCTACTAGTAGCCTACTAGTAAACAACACAACAACAAACATTTAACATCTCTTGAGCCAAAACAGTCTGAAGTGTCTTGAAAAATTTCACCTTCTGCAGAATGTGTAAATAAAATGTACTAAGTGTTTCTGTAGCCTTCACATTTTTCACATTTGCAGCCAACACACTTCAAAGTCATTTTACACAAGATCTACATAAAAGTAAAATTTTGCATGTAAACATTAAGCCCATTTCTGCGACAGAATTAAAAAAATAAAATCATGCTATGATAAATCATGAGTAATGATTATGAGACAAAAAAAAATTACATAAGGCAAAATCATGAGATGAAATCATAATTTCAAAATTATTGTACCAAATTTATTACCATTTTTTCCCTGTGACGGAAATGTGCTTCTAAACACAATACTATATTTCTAAAAACACAAAAAAAGAAACTCAACCTGTGTCTCCTGCTTCTGCTTACATCATTCTGTCTCAATTTGTATCCTATGAAAGCAATACTGTAAAGTTAACAACTGTACAGTTACACTGTTTGTGCTACTCTAAAGCATTCTGCTGATGTTCCTGCATGTCTTTAATTATAGCTAAAACAATTAAGCTGAAATTACCATCACCTATGCTCTGTTTTCTGGTACTTTATGTGCCTAAATCTGCCAAGTAGCAATTGTCATTAAGCATAATGATTATCCCCTCCTGAGTTCTGCAATAATGACATTTGAAATAACTGCAGCAGGGTTTAAGCTTTTGAGATGTATATTTACTGTACATGCTTTTATTCGAGTGCATAAAAATACATATTTTATCAGTTTGTGTATTAAAATTAAGATATAGCACCAGTTGAGCTACTGGAACGGGATGTAGGCAACTGAAGCAATAACAGCATTTTTCATCACAATTATCTGCAAGCAAAAGCTTGTTACCCAAGTAACTCAAGAACCCAATTTCCTTATTTCCCAAGGCTTCCCAAATTAGCGACCAATTACCCATAAGGGAACTAACAGCACATCTGTATTTCTTCTAAATACAAAAATAAATTGAACAAATTGGAATCTGTCTTGCATTTAAAGGATTTCATTGGGACCTGCAGAAGAAATTGTAATGAGGTCAAGGGGCTGTGGGCTCTCAGAGGGGTCAGTAAGGGACATGGGGTTTTGGTACCAGAATGCTGTGTTGAATTATAGGTTTGGCAGCGTTCTTAAACAACAGTTGCTGTTCCTGCAGGATGTGATCATTGAGATCTTGAATATCGCTGTGCTTCTGGCCCTAAGCACGATTATGTGCGCACAGTGCCAAGGACAGACACAAAGATTGTCTTATGCTTCCGCAAACTCTTTGTCAGAGATTAAACGGTGTCCTAACAAGAAGGAACACAGTAAATTTCCAGAGAAATTTGTCACATAAAGAATGTCTTTTAAATTACGATTCTGTTGCTGTATTATTAAATTATTCAAATTGAGGTTTCAAACAGGATGTTGAATTGCAATTCAAATATAAATGTAACAAATTGTAATTAAAAGAAATTCTTCTAACTGCAATTATTAACTAGAAAAAGCAGTTTTTTTAGTTTTTTTACAAAAAGCCTTGTTTGAAAGTTTTTATTTTTTATGTTTTTAAAAAGCTTTCAAATTTGAATGTTTAAAGACAGATAGATAGACGTACAGAACAACAGACAGACAGAGCAATAGCTAGCTAGACAGATAGATATCGACAAAATGTTCTGGTTGGTTGGTTAAAAACACAAATTTACATGCTTTTATGGCTTTATTGGGATGCATTTAGTTTCATCATGTTTTGAAGATTGATGCGAGTTCTTTTCACATCTACAATGAGTGTTTGCCGAAAGACTCAAATGTAATTATTTAGATCATTTAACTAGCTAATTCGATTAGCGTTGGGTTAAATCCAATTACATTTCCACACAAACTTTGGTCATATGTTGAGATTTGTGCAACACTTCACGTTTAAAAGGCTGAATCTAATTACCTTAATTACCTTTTCTTTGCAACTGTGTCTTTAAGGTTAAAGTGCACATTGAGAGACTGACAGAGACTGAAGTTCATTTTGCGAGCCATTTATTATGCCTTCCATGCTTCTTTCTAATCAATGCTCATCAACCCTCTGATGCCCGGCTAATAGCGTTTTACTGCGCTTAGCCAGTAAACATCTTCTCTCTATGCAGGGCACGCACATATATTAGCAGTATGTGCACTGTTTTTTTTTTTTTTTGCATTTACGCGTCTCTTTGTAACACCTTCAATGTAATGGGTCCCAATGGGGGTGTTCTATGTGGGTCTCACACTCTGTCATTCTGATAGACATGGTTTCCGAGTTGGATATACTGTATAGAGAGGCTTGTTAAGACCATAGCGCATGCTAAACAAATTGAAGTGGGCATTAGAGAAGGCAAAAATGGCTTCATTCACAAGGGGACTGCACCTGCTGGTCTTGTTTTTGTTTATATGTGCACATATGGAGTTCATACCCATTAGAACTGATTTACAATGTGATGCAAGACAAGCTGAAGTCCTTAGCTCTGGCATGAAGGTTGACCTCAGACAATAAAACAAGTTAATGACCCACAAGCCCTTGCTAAATTATTTAGCTTAGTTTTGGCTGCTCTGTCAATTTAAATCCTAGCAGTCATGCTTAAAGGGATAATTCTTTAAAAAATTAATATTTTCATAATTTATTCACCCTTGTGTTATTCTATACCTGTATGACTTTCTTTCTTCCTTGTGATACAAAAGAAAAAGTTGTACGGAAGAAAACAGCATGAACGATTTCGTGAATAGTAAACATAGCTGTCAAGCAAGAGTGAGTCAATAATTACTTTTTTATATTTACTTAAAAGGCTATCATTTAACTTGTAATATAGATCCTGAGTTGTATTGACTGCTTTTATGGTGCTTTGTTGTTCATTTTGGAGATTGACAGCTCCTGTGTAGGGTTGCAACAGCCTTTCTTAAAATTCAAATAACTGAAAACAATAAGAATTTCCATTTAAATAGAGTGTATAAATAAACATGAAATAAAATAATTTGTATCTATAAATGTACATACTAAAAAAATCTACAATTAATTAAGGTCCATAAAATTACTTTCATGAATACATCCACACACACAAAAAATTTGTGTAGAATTGTGGATTTTTTTTCTAAGAAATTGCTAGTAAATTTAACAAATAATTACAAAAAATGGCAAGTAACACATTGAATTAAATGTGAAAGCTTGAAAAAAAAATGAATTTTCTGCTACAACATTATCCATTTATTTTTATGGACATTTCTGTTAACCCTAACACAACGCAATGAAGTGCAAAATTCCTGTAAAAAAATCAATACTGTATTACTTTGTACTTTGTTCTCTATTTGTATGGATTTATTAAATAGTATTTATTCATAAAACATACTCCAATAATCTTTTTTTTTCTATAACTTTGAAATTTTTTTGTAGTTTATTCATGGAGCTGTGTTTCATCTAATTTAAACACTCTAATAATTAGTAGTGCATACATTTTTACATTTTATTTTAACTTACAAATACTATTTTCACTGACAATAAATAGTTCAGCCATGAAACTCTATTTGCGCCCCGATTGGTTCATTCAATCGTAACGTCTCCAGCCAATCGGGTTCACGCATTCATTACTAGTCCTCTGTATAACCTCGCCTCCTACAAACAAGTGCACAGTTACTGCGCACTATGAGAGCTCTCTCTTCAGCCCACCACCTCCCCAGCACCACCTGCCTAGATCTGCTTGGGGGGACTACCTCTCTTTTCTTGCAGCAGCATGTTTTTAATTATGTTCTTTTGCAGAAGCAAGTTAACTTGCTCTGCAGCAGCAGCGTAGCAGATCTAGTCTGCCAATACCAAACCTATATACAATTTTAATTTACATTAATAAAATGTAAAACTATTCCCGAGAGTTGTCATGACTAAACTAGGTGTAAACTTTAATTTTTAACATGCAGCCAGCCCCAGGTTCTCATCGGGTGTCATTATGATAAAAGAACAGTGTGAATGATCTTCAAAACATCTCTATTTGTGTTCCACAGAAGAAAAAAAAATCCATACAGGTTTGGAAGAACATGACAGAATTTTCATTTTCGGCTGATCTGTCCATTTAAATTTATAAAGGAGCTTGTTAACGCAAGAGCTAAATGTTTCTTCATTAAAGGTCTTCTTGCAGGTCCTGTGACTGGTACATCCTTGTTTACATAGCGAGAGGGACAAACTGGCGCAAAAGCAAACCTCTACATGTTTCATATCACGTCCCCGGACACAATGAGTCTTTTCACTGCCATGAACTTTTAGGTCCCCATGGCTGTCACATCTATCCTCCTTCATCCTTTCTTTCTAGCATCCTTTCTTTCCTTCCACTCCATCTTTGCAGTGCCTCTCCAGGCTTGCCCATACCCTGAAACACAACCTCCTTTATGAGAACCCCAGGGACAAAGATGTCGCTATTCCATAAGCGGGCAAAGCCCATTCATCATTTTATTATTTTTTGGTCTTTTTTTATATAATCCACTCCCTTCACAGTTTGGGCCTTGCTGATTTGAATAATGGCTCGTATAAATTCCATCAGTGTCACATGCTTTGCGTTTCATATCTCGATCTCAGGGAACATTATATTGTAAACATCATGATCATGCTATATTTCACACCATGTTATGGGACCTATACTAGCATGATTTTTTAATGCAGCACCCTGCGGTGCAGTACGAGATCTGTCTTGCAAAGTTCAGAATCGTATCTCCTGTTGTTTAATTGATACGTCCTGCCTCATGAATAAGATTTAAAGTGCATCTGTGGAAGTGGAGATTTGTGAAAGAGATAGGACCATTAATCAGACTCTGACCACAGGCATGCTGGGGGATGGGCACCTGCAGGAAATGTTGCCGCTGGTGTTATTTTGCCTCACAGCCCTGTGCAACAATGTGATGTTTTATTTTTAAAAAGATGCTGATCTTTCAACTTCCTATATTCAAGCTAACTTGATAAGGTTACACATGAATAAGAATTCAAAGGCATGACATTAATAAGAAGCTATTGCCTTTTTCATTACCTTTATTCATTCTGTGCAGATCTTTCTCTCTCTCTTTTTAACTTGACTCAAATTATACTGTTGAGAGGTATGGTTGGTAAAACACATAAAAAATTATAGATTTTAATAAATTAATAATAAAATAATATTTTTTTTTTAATTAAAAAAAAATATTATTGTGAGATATTTTACACTAGGAGCTAAAAATCACAATTGCTATTAAATTACAAGAAACATACTTGTGACATGTCTAAATTAAATGGGACCTTCAGATAAAAAAGTATATATAAAGGGACACTTTATCTATCGAGAATTGACTGGATATTAGTGAATAATGGGCATTACACACTAGAATTAATAAATAAACAGCCATAAAAACAGCTAAATGAAATGACATTAAATTGGTTTCGCTTTATTTTGATGGTCCCTTTAACACATTCTATTGACTATAAGTAATGTTGCAACTACATTTCTACGATCTCTCATTAGAGTGTTAGTAATGTATTAGTTGACTGGTAGGGTAAGGGTTAGAATAAGTTGATACGTTCTTGCAAAGTTACTTAGAGTCAGTAGAATATCTGTTGGGAGACCAACACTATAAGGAGTTAGTAGATATGAAGCAGACAGTCTACTAATACTCTAATGAGAGTTTGTTGACATGTAGTTGCAATATTACCTAGTGTCAACAGAATGTTCAGAAGGGGCCATCAAAATAAAGTGTTACCATTAAATTAAATTAAATCATCAAAACCTAGTTGACTAATTCGCCACCTCTTCCTTCGAGATTTTCATTTGGGTTTTTAAATGAGTATTATTCATGAGTAAAATAAGTTCTGTGATAAACATAACTTGACAATACTTGGATGAGTTGTTGTACAACATAAACTGCACACACTCACACTCAAACCTTCTTATGTAGTAACTGCTTCAATATTTACATTTTTAGTATAGGTATGCGTAATTTACAAAATATTCAAGTATTGTCAGTTTATATTTTCCACAGACCTTGTTTTACTCATAAATTGAAAAAGCCCATTATAAAAACACGTAGGAAAATCTTGAGGGAACCTATGGTGAATTAGTCATCTGGGTTTTGACATTATGGGTGCAGCACTCTATTTGGATTTTGGCTAGCATTAATGTAAAAAAAAAAAAAAAGAAGTAATAAATTATGATAATAGGCTTTTATGATTAATAAAAGATGATTATGTTAAATTATGATTATACGTGCACAATAAGACCAGGAATGTGCATTAAAGAGAAGTAAACAGGGTCGATTATATTTTTATGTTGACTTCAAACTAAAAAGAATGATGTTTGTGCGCAGAAGATATTATATTACCTCAAATACACAAACAGCCAAAGGGCATTTTCTCACAATCATAAAACACTATTAACTCCAATAGTTAACGATCCATTGCTTCAAGATCCCAAAAAATACAGAATGATCAAACAACATCTAATGCTAGATGAATCGTACAGAAACTGTGCTTTCCTACTGCCTTAGGCATTTGCAAAATGTACAGGCCTGGTTGGTTTTCTCCCTGCTTTCTGTTTGGCTCTTGGGAAAGGATGGATAAAGGGAAACCTGAACATATCTGATAAGCCTGACCTCCTTTTCAGGTTTGTCCTTCAGTATTACCTCATCATATTAATTCTCCTTTTGGTGTAACTGATGATGGTGACCGAGCAACTCCAATGACAACCAGCCAGTTAAATAAGGTATGGGGGAGAATCTCCATCACTATAATCACCGCATCTTTACTACAGCTACCGTTACTCCCCTCCCCCAATGCTGAACAGACAGAATTGATCTATTTCACACCCACATTCAAAACCACAGAATACAGGTTACACACAAACACACAGGCGCTGCCCTCTCCTTCAGAGAAAACAATTGAATAAAAAATAAGTGGATCTCAGAGATAGTGGCTTCAAGATAGTAATCGTGAAAAATGGTTTCTATAGGTACTGCCACTGTGAGGAATGAAAACCGAAGCTTCTATTTTAATTTAATGTAATAGAAAACCTTAAGCAAAGGCTTAAGTATAGCACAGGTCCAAGGTGTTCTAATTATGAAAGGGATAGTTCACAAAAAATTATTTATGGCCCTCATGTTGTTTCAAACTTATAAGACTTTCTTTTCTACTGATAAACCAAATTGTGAAGTACAAAAAGCACTATAATTAAATAATATAGAATATTATAATATTATTACAAAACTACATTTTTAATATTAAATTTTTAAAATTATTTTATATAAAATCTTCAAAATATTCCATTATAAAATGGAAAAATAAAAAATATATAATTATGAAATTTAATAAAGTTATTTTATATACATAAAAAATAATCTTATTTTAATCATATTTAGTTTTTACTGTTATTGTTTAATATGTTTTTTTTTTTTTGGAAAACACTGTTAAACATGGTTTTAAAAGGTACTTTATAAATAAACCATTATTTTTTACAAGCTGCATCTCTTAAATTTCATTCATGCCTTAACATATTCAAACTTTGAAAGTCAAGATGATGCACTGCAGTAGATTTCAAGCCAATGATAACAAATGGTGAATAAATATTTAAATTTGGTTATGTTTCCACACACTTTACTTTTTTAGAGAGTCCACTATATGCTCAAAGTCATACAGATTTATTCTTGAGGATAAATAAGTAATGACAGAATGTTAATTTTTGGATTGAACTATCCTTTTGAAGCGTTTGGTATGTTTAGCTTAACAATAATACTCTCTAACTTAGTCCTTGAGAAAAATGATTTAGAACTGATACTGTGTTTGTTACCAAACCAAATCCAGTTTGCAAATGTCAACTCTGTGACATTTCCAGTAATGTTACATTTGCAAACCAGACTAAAAAGCTCATTCTGAATAACTTTTCCTCTCTTTCACATTCCCTTTCACATGGATTCACATCATATCAGCTCTTCTTTTCAGGCATGCCACCCTCATTCATTTATTTATTTATTTATTTAGTGTCGTTCTGCTTTAGAAAACTTTGGCGCCTGCATTAAGCTCGCATGAAAATGAAAAGCGAGATGCAGCATATTTTTTCGCTTAGGGCGCAGGTGTTCCTCAATTGAATCTGTATGTCTGAGTGAATATGGCATCACACATGGAGATGAGAGGCCTCGCTGTAGGTTTCATCTCTGCATGCGATGGTTCGAATCCACAGTGAAAATCAGTTAGCCTACACTGCGCTCGGCCACAGAGGTTATCTCCCACACAAAATTAAATCTGAATTGTTTTTGCAACCTTTGAATAAAAATAAAAGTATATCATGAATAAGAAAAAGGTCTTATCACACATCGATTTACAGTGATCCTCAAAGAGTATAAAGAACTAGATTTCTGGTGCTTGACCCCACGACCCGCTAGCATGAAACTAGGGTGGTTCCTATGCAGTTGCTAAGGTGTTCTGGTCAATAGAAATGCTTAAGTACCTTCGTCTCTAGTAATTTTATCATCCACCAGGTTAAATCATAAATCTGAATGTTTAGAAAACAGCACACCTCTCTTCAACAAGCGACACTACTTGATCCTCACATAAACTGCATGCACAGAAAATCATTTTATTGGATGGCAGGCATCCGATAGGCACAGAATGATGGTGGCGTCATGCATTGTTCTATTTGTGGACTGTTGGTGAGAGGAATTTGCCCTAGTTTCCTCACAGTGGCCTCAATTGGCAGAATTTGGCAAATAAATGGCTATTATGCCATGAAAGAATTCCAGTTTAAACTTAGATAAGACGTTATGAACATAAAAAGTAACAACAGTTGATCATTTAAGCTATTTTCCATTCAAATTTGAATTGCGTAAATGAGTATGATAATTCTTGGTCATAAAATCCAAAAAAGAAACGTCACCCATTGGTTCGAAAGGTTGATAATGTTCATTAGAACTTCTTATGAGCTCTGAAACCTTGAACTTTGTTACTATAAAGTGCACTGAACTTTATGAATCATAATGCTTTCAAACTGTGTGCAGGCCTAATGATTTATAATTTTGCAGTTAAATCACCCAGTAAATAAACACAAATGTGTGACCCAACCCAATTTATCAAGTTAACTGTTGCATAATAATGATAATCAGCCCTACTGGATATCATACATAAGCAAGATTTGAATTGGAAATAAATGAAGCCTATTGTTCCTGGAAGTGGGATTTTAAAAACGTTTAATAGAAAACCAGCAATCTATGGTGTTCTCACAAGCTCAGATGAGCACAATGTTCATTCCTCTGCCACCACTCATTAGTAGCAAATCACACCCACTGTCTCAGTGGAGGAACATCCAACTCATTTCTTATCTGGCTTTTCCACACTCTTTACTGTGGACCGAAGAAGAAACCAATCATCGTGCTAATTCATCCTACCGAATTCACTTGTGAAGTCTCAAAGCATGCAAGGCTGCCTTCTGTCTCTAATGCGACTTTAATTGTTTTCATTACAGTGGAGTAACTTATCTTGCTGTCATGACACAGATTTAGAAAGAATCTGATTTTCATAATAGGCAGAAAGGCTTCATAATCACATCAAAATTCAACTCTGAGGGCTGCATTCAATATGTTTTACATTAAAGAGCCAACTTGAAGAGTTCACAAAGCCTACATGTTATGTAAATGAGTTCTGTATAACTAAACTCTTTAAATTAAAGTTTTTTCAATGGTTTTTGATGTTTCATCAGGCTATGAGTTCTTTCAATCAAAATATTAGTTTCTGTGTTCTTGAAAATACCATTACATCAGGGTTTTCTCAAAGGAAGAAAAGGTAGTGTTGCCTTCTCAAAAAGAATCTGATAAGAATGTATAACCAATGTATAAAGTTTAGGGATATGAGTGAAAAGTTCTATTGGTTATTATTAAGTCAGCTTAATAATACCTGCCTATTATGTTCAAAAAAGGTGTGCAGCCTGAAACTTGTAAAAAGACAAAGAAAACAACTTACCCACTCAGGCATCTTCCCTTTTGGTCACATCTGAATCAAAATGTATCTGAAATTACTTAATATATAAATGGCATCCACCTGCGGAGGGTTTGATGACTATTCACTCAAAAAGCTCACTGTTTTATAATGTAATGTAATATAAATGTTATTTCATAAATTGTTTCATTAACCTGGAAACCATTTCACCATCAAATGGAACATGAATTTAAAAAACCTCCATCAATGCAAGAATGGGGCTTTGCCTCCTCATTTCAAAAGCTCACCATATGCCACTGCAATACATACTGTAGATGATTTTCTCAACTAGAGAATAGAAAATGCACTGTGGAACTTCACCAGCTTGCTCTAAATCCCTTTTTCCTTTTAACCGAAACGTTTATTTTAAGACCATACAGCCTAGGGTTCAATGAAAACCCAAGAGGAAGCCAAGAACTCCAAAAACACAAGAGATCAATCCTGTAGAGGAAAATTTGCATCTATTCAAGATCTAATGTTGGTGGTAAGGATGTCAAGGGCTACCAAGGGCATGTTTTCAAAAGCACAATATGCTTAAAGCACCACAAGTGCAATGAAAGTACTACATGTGCCGCATAGAAAGAACTGCAAGCCAGCATCAATTTTAGATTCACAGATTGTACTACATCCTTAAGTCTCATGAGATACACTGTTATGCTATAAACCAAGAGAAAAAGAGTTGCAAATATAACATCTTCATTCTCTATACATCTGTATGGGTCAAACAAAAAGCAATGCAATTTACAATATGCATATGGCCACTTAAATCCATCTTTAAGTACACATGAAGTTCTGACTATAATAGCCTACCTACTACACTGAAACGATGCCAGACACACCAAAACAATAGTTCTGTCTCCATATCCGAATAATCTAAACATCCTTAATATCCGTTAAAGCACACATTATATCAAAAAAGACTAACAGTAGGGTTTCCTATAACAGCTGGACTCCAGAGCAAGTACGCTCCTCGTCGGAATGGGAAATAACCGGATTTGATTTCACCTGTCAGATGCGCTTTACTATAACTCTCAAACATCCCATAACAGGTTTTCAAAGTGTTTAAACACGCGTATCTTATGACATATCGAGGATAAGACCTCTCCTCGCAAATAAAATAAAGAAGTGCTTACCTTTCGCAGTAGTTTATGTGCGAAATACGCAGAGCTCGAGCTGTTAGATAGCGGTCTCGCGCGATGATGCTTTCCCTTCAGTGGTGCGTTTCTCTTACAAATGCGTTCAGTGAAAGGCTGAAAGCAGTCAATAGCTTTTACAAATCCATGGTAACCGAGAAAACCCTCCACAACTTCGCTACACTGTGACCGGGGTTAACACACCCCCTTCCTCAATGACAGTGACTCTACTCGCCGACAATATGCCAATTGACTATGATTTCTCAGAAGACTTAGGAGTATTAATAGTGCACTGAATCACTGTATAATGCTCCTCTTTCTTCACTTTTGTGTTAAACGGGTATTACAGTTCTAATATGTAAATATATACACTTTTATGAAATTAAATGGGCATAAAACATAACTTAAAATCCTGCTCCTTAAAAAAAAAAAAAAAAACAACAACAAAAAATAAAAAAACAATCAAACAAACACAATAGTTTAAACCAAGCTAGTTTTTTTTATCTTACAGTAGCTGGTTGGCTGGTTTTAGAGGGGTTGTTCAGGCTGAGAGTGCCTGAAGACCAGCTTGACCAAGCTGAGAGACCTGCTTAAACCAACTAAGACCAGCAGAGTCAAAATACTGTTAACATAATGGCAAGGACTTAAAAAAATGCCCCATTTGTGTTTTCAGCACCTTAGACAGCAGCACAATTGGTGCTTTCTGGATTATGTCTAGTGTGCCTTAATATTTACAGGCACTATATTGTCATGGAAATATGCACTATAGTGACCATGGGTTTAAGGTTATATACAGTGAAGATAGTCCCAAAAAGGACAATTAAAATGCTCATTTAATTTGTATTACATAACATATTGAACCAAGTGGCATTGATAAAGAAAGATAACAGAAGAACACTTGCTGTATCTAGTTGAATTTTAAATTATTATATTTCAGCAACAAATTGGAGCAGAAACTTAATGCTAAAACTGCCTTATGTGTGATTACCATGTGTGTGTGTGTGTGTGTGTGTGTGTGAATATATATATATATATATATATATATATATATATATATATATATATATATATATTCATTTGAGTGTTGATTATTATCTAAAAAATAAATAACTGAATTTAATAGTTTTTGTTAACTTTTACCTTTAATATAATTTAACATCATGGTAATGCACAAGTATGACTCCCTATATAGTTTACAGCATTAGCTGAAATTAATTTTTTACCCTGTTAAATAATTTTTATAATATAGTTTATTTAAATAGGCCACAGAGCCACAATTTGTTTAGTAAAGCACTGTTTAATAAAACAAATATATATAAATCTATATCTATAGTCTATAGTTTTTTCCTTTAGTTTATCTAGTTTTTCCTGAACTGTGACTTTAAAAGAAAAGTTCAAGGTACAAACTGAACTGTGATTTTGTTGTACCGTTACATTTGTTACATTTTATATCTATCTATCTATCTATCTATCTATCTATCTATCTATCTATCTATCTATCTATCTATCTATCTATCTATCTATCTATCTATCTATCTATCTATCTATCTATCTATCTATCTATCTATCTATCTATCTAGTATTTATATATATAAAATAGATATTAAATGTCTAAAATGGGCCACTGTAGTAATACATAAGCAACGGCCCATACCCTTACGGTTTACTTTGACAACACTGGTGTCGACAGTTTTTGTCAGTTATACCCCTATTTGAACCCATTTAGTTGAGTTTATTTATTATAGCCAACACATCAGAATTAACCGAAGAAATTCATACCTGCTAAACTGGTAAACGAGTGCCTAGCTCATTCTGGTGGATCCGCTCAAAGGCAGCAAATGACCAGTGAAAATCTAAACTAATCTCATTTGGGCCGATCTAATCTAATTGAGAGGCTTACAAGATCATAGATTCACCCAGCACAAAATGTAATTGGATCGTTTTATGAGGCCCACTGCTCCTCAGTAGGTGCTTTCTTAAATCCAAATTGATTTATTGTCAGCCGGCGGACACCTGTCACATCTAAGCATCTACTGCAGGGGCAGGAAAGTGCTTACACTACACCAATCTATAGTGATGAGTATCAGACATGTGATGACTAAAAGGTTAGACTTATGGCCGGTGTAGCAGAACATGTTGCTCAGCTGGAAGCAGATTGGTAACAGTATCTCAGTAGGATTTTTGTTAATCAAGCTTAATTTGCGGTATGAATATCGCTGTGGATTCAGAGGGTGTGTAAAGTGAAACAGACAACCTGAAATACTGATATACAGTATATATGAGACAAACATTTAAATTGTACTATTAACATATCTGTTTTCTACTATTCCAGTATTAATTGCCAAATTAAAACATCAATTGTTTTTCTTCAGATATATTTCTTTTAGAGATTTTTCCAGTGACAAATGGAGAAATGAACAATCATCGCTGGGCTAGCAAACAGTTACAACCTCTTTCAAAAGTGTCAGAGTTCACCAGTTCAATCTGAACACAATAATACCTTTTATCTTGCCTCTCTCTCTCTCCCTCCCTCTCTCACACACTGGTGTATCAATGGAGCAGAAATAGCTCCATTGACATCCTGAGGACTGTGTAATGAGAATAAATGATGTTGAAATAAATATGCAGCCTGTTTGCGGTCTGCTGACCGTATGCTAGGTCTGAATATGCATTTCCATCTGAGGTAAAGAATATGCTGGACTTTAAAGATGGATATATGTGACCCTGGAGGTATACTGCAATTAGACAGCAATATTTTACATTTGTAAAAGGGGAGTAAAGCCCTAAATCAAACAAACAACCCAGATTAAGATTGAATTTAGTGAAACATATATTCCTGATAGATACAATCATTTGCACTAAATAAAAGCAACATTAATTTGATTTAAGAAAGGTATTTTAATAATAAATTATAGATAATCTGAAGTGATACGTGAAACATACACAAAATAATTGATTCATCTTATTTAGTGATAATTTGAATTTATGATATAACACTGTGTGTATATATACATATATACACTCACCGGCCACTTTATTAGGTACACCTGTTCAATTGCTTGGTAACACAAATTTAATCAGCCAAACACATGGCAGCAACTCAATGCATTTAGGCATCTAGATGTGGTGAAGACGACTTGCTGAAGTTCAAACCGAGCATCAGAATGGGGAAGAAAGGGGATTTAAGTGACTTTGAACGTGGAATGGTTGTTGATGCCAGACGGGCTGGTCTGAGTATTTCAAAAACTGCTGATCTACTGGGATTTTCAGTCAGGTCTTCTGGAATTTACCGCTGGCTCTAATGTCTCTATACTGATTAAACACGAGATATAATTAGTGTTTAGTAAATCTAATGGCCAGTCTTTGGTCTCATTAAACTATTATTTGTTCCAGAGCAAATAGTTTTGGCAAAAGTTCATCATGTTTATGTAAATTCAATGCTGTATATCGCGGTGCCTTTGCTTACGGTTGACTGAATTGCCTAGCAACTTTTATGATGGCTGTTGTTGTTGTTTATTAAATATGATTATTCAATTATTAGTATTTTATATAAATAATAATAGTATTCAATAGTATTTAGTACTGAGACATGGTGCGTGTGTTCGTGATTGTGATTTTAGTTACATTGTTCTGCCTTTTTAACAGACTGTTTTTGAGTCAGCACTGCAGTAAAGACTGTTACTTTGAAAAACAAACGCTTTTCTAAACGGAAGTTATTTTTATTTACAGCAACAGCTTGATGCTGCTAACAAATGCACTGAGGAGCACTGTCATCAGAAATCAATGAAAGGATATTGACGTTAAGATAAAGATAACGCTTTCTTCAGTGGACATTTAAACTTAATTGTAAGTAACGTTAGGAGAATGAAATGCCTGTATCAGATGCAGGTAATCACAGTCGCTCAGTCCATCTCTCTCATAATGCTTATTTCTCATAATACAGCAAGCTTTTACTACAGTAATACAATAAGTTTTCAATGAAGCAACTCAAAGTTCCTTCGTTACTAGCTCTAAAGTGAAGTTTTGGAATTAGTAATGGAGGCTTGGACTGAGCTGTTAAACTGTCAACTTTAGATTCAAATCCGTGGCGGAAGAAAGTAGTTCTGCACAAAAGAGGGCTTTTAAAGATACTCCGTTGTTGTTTCTAAATTATTTACACACTCGTGCCATTGAACTGTTGTATAAACGCAATATCACACTCGTAGACGTGATAGTGAGAACAGTCCGCTATTTAGGTTTGTACATTAGCATGGACTCACTACATTAGCTAGTTTTAGCCAGATACCTTGCTAAAGCACAAGATAACATTAACGTTCTGCTTGAGCAGATGAAAATTGTAACTTAATGAGCGTATGACAACCAGAAATCGAACGTTTTTGTCTTCATTTGCATTGGGGTTGAATACTTAGGGACATTTTGCTCTGTTTTGTTTGGATTCAGGAAATGTAACAAAATAAATTATATTGCCCATCCTCTCAGGATAACTGGAATCAGTGATACAAGTACCCCAGACATATTGTTTTTCCATTTTTGAAGCATAAACCCCATAAAACCGATGCAAGCTTCGGATCTTCCAATGTTTCTCTATGGCGCTGAAACCTAAAGATGTCTGAGTTCCGCTCTCCGTGCAACTGATACTCGACTGCCATTGGCTAGTCTGCGTTCGAGGGGAGGGCTTACCGATAGGTCAGTTAACAAATGATCACGTATCTTTGTCTCAACTGGCAGAACATGCATTTCTGGTTTGCAAAAGGGATTACTCTATTGTTTTCATCTGCCATTAGGAAGCTTTGTAGGCTTTTAAGTAGACCTATGTTCCCTTCCTCTCATTCCCTCTGAGTATGTGGAAGATCAAAGCTGGATTTCTGATTCATCAGGCTAAAAGCATGTTGGTTCCCTGGGTGGATGTCAAATCCTTCATTACCTGGAGACACAAAAAGATAAAAACACATACTGTCAAACATTCTATGTCAGAATATTGGGATGTGTCCTTGTTTACTGAAAAAAAATTAAATATTGCAAACCAATATAACCATTTTTCATACCACATAATCATCTCACATCATCTTCCTGCTGAAACACCATGTAATGTCCTTTTGCTCCAGCATACTCATCTGATTGCAACCAGATTATGAGATATGGCAGGCTATTGACTAGAGGTTCTCTTAATAACCACATAATACCTTTAACACCATTTCATATGCTCCTTTCTGTAATCCTCCCCCTTCTGAATCCCAAGCAAATGTCACTGGAAGACGTGGACTTTTACAGCCTGGATCCTATTGGACTACCTCGTCATTGAGCTGAAGCAGGGGCCATAACTGGTGGTGAGCTGGTAATTAAAATGTGTGGATAGCAACGTGGAGAGGCATTTTCCAATTCCATAGTGGACAAAAGATGTGCAGACCCTGGAGAGATCTGTGGTGTTGATGAAGAACTTAATTATATGCTTTCAAAGAATCATTAAATAGTACTGAAGCAATGAAGAGGAGAAGTCGGGCAGCTTGAAAGAAAATGTCTCTGAAAATATGACTTTGATAAGTCTTATAAAATGCTTGTGATGTAACTGTGCAATGCAAAGAATTTTTCTGTAAAGCTCATGCAAGCATAACATTTGAAGTTGTCTCCCGAGCTCCACCGCTGCTCTGTGAGAATTAAACGTGGCATAATTACATTTCTCAGTGGATGATTGCTGCACAATGACAGTGTTCATGCAAATAATGACTTTCATTTCTTACCCTGATGTGCCGAAGAGAGGCTTGCATCTTCATATCTGATGTCACCGGACCACAAAAGAGGCTTCACTCTTCCAAAAGGAAAACCTCCAAGATTGATCTCGCACATCTGAACTTATTATTGGGTGAATGTAGCCACAGCAAACGAATACTCTGAGATGCTGTTGCTATTCTTCAAAAGAGGCCTCGCTTCATCAAAAATTCAACACGACCCCTCAGGCATTTCATTGACATGTTTGCTCGATTCCCCTGATGAAATTCAGAGATGAGAAAACACAACAGTTTTGCTGTTTGGCCCCCACATCCCACTGGTGGCTCAAAACATGGTAATAGATTTTCTCTCCCGAGGGATGAGATTTTGCCACATCTCAGCCCATCAGACAGAAGCATAGCAGTTAGAACGCCAAACCGCAAGGGCTCGGGACAGGGAAAAAAAGGCATGAATACATAAGATGGTTGTTTTAGAGGAAAGTACAGACAATCAATATGGTTAGGCCAAGGGGCAGATGAAATCACAATTTAAGTCGCACAGCTAATTAAAGAAAAGAGACAAAAATCAATAAGAATGGTCCCCAGTATATTGTCTCTACATTTTATGCCCACGTAGTGATTTGTAATTGGATATTAAAGGTGAGACAGATGGTTTAGGGCTCAGTTTGGGGGTAGGGATTGCCGGTGATGTGAAGGATGGGTGGAAAACATGGAATAGGTAGGAAAAACTGTGTTTTTTAAGTAAAGGTTCATGATACTTGGCTGTTCAAAACACAGAATCATGATGCAACGGTGTTGAGAATGGCTGTTAGTTTGTTGCTATGCAGTTCCTTTGGTGCTCTAAATGTTTTTGGGGTTTTTTGTAGTGTGTTGCTATGTGGTTGCTATGGTGATTGACCCAAAGTCTATATGATGTTATGGCTCAAGTCTTCCTCTTTACACAAATCTAAGGGATATTTTTTACAGTTGAAAACTGTACTGTAACAATTTACACAAAAAATGGGGTCAAATTATTTCTATACGTATATTAAAGGAAAGGCATGTGATGCATCTAGGTACCATAATACATTTTTATAGAAAGGAAAAAGAAAAGGGATTTAGGGATTATCAATAAATTATGAGTAATTTGCTGCCATTGTGTGAATAATATGTATAGAGAGCGAAGCACTTTTTGACTTTCTCAAATTGTGTAAATCCACATGGGGTTCAGAGTATAATTTTTTTATACAGTAATTTCACACTTGCCCAGTACAAATATGTTGCTTTGTTTCATAATTACAGTGTGAACGTTTTTCTTTATTTAACCTCAAAAATTGAAAGTGAAATGTGACAACATGCCCCGTAGGTGGGGTACATAGTAACATCTGAGGGGCACGTTGTAACATGACCATATGACATCTTAAAATGTTATCTGATCGCATGAAAAAAAATATACAAGACAAACTAAAATATTTTGTCAACATAAAACAATAATTTATTTCAAATAAAATAATGGCATTTTTTTAAGAATTAAAAAATAATCTGATTTTGGAGTTTGACAATGAACACATTGCAACCATGCTTGGGACGGCCCACATAAAACAGTCAAAATGCTTTACATGTCTTGAAATAATAATTTCTGAACATTAAACATTGACATTTATTAAAGTAAATAGTGTGAATTACATCGCTAATGTCATAGAATAGCACGGCAGGACACATTGTAACGCAATGCTACAACATACCCCATCTGCGCACCTGGAATTTAAAACAGGTTAGTGTCTTTTGCTAGTTATTGAAGCATTAAACAATAATCTAAACTGATAAATAACAGATTAGAGATTAAAATAATATCAGATTTGTCTAATTTTAAATGAGTAATAAAAACTGAGATTACTGAAGCCAGAAATATAATTTTACTATGGTAAAATTAATGTTCAGTGATATCTTCAAAAGACTTTTGAATTTTCGCACACTTTTTTTCTCTATATAATGTTGATATGGTAACTAGTAAATACTGTAAATTTGCTTATGCCAGAATGTGTAAATATTTAAATCATGTGTGTTACAACTAACCCCTCGTTACTTTGTGCCCCGAGCTACCCTAATCGTGTAATCCATGAAAAAGTAACTGCAATCTGATAATAAGTATTTTTAAAATGTAATATAATCCAATTACAAGAAGCCTACTACAGTTTTGGAATCTGATCATGTAATCCAGATGTCATGTAAATGGAAAGTTGAAAAGAACAGCATTTATTGAAAATATAAATATTTTGGTGTCCATAATACTGAGTAATTACCTAGTTAAGTACTTAGTAGTAGCCGTTGTACTTACATGAAACAAAATGTACTTACCATGTAACGAGATTATGGAACAGCCTGTAATTACAGTTTGTAATTATGTAGATGTAATGGGCAGCTACTGTTACACATATGTAACAGACCGAGTCTGTTACACAGCTACGTATGTAACCAACATATTGTTATATATGTGTTGCAGACTTTATACAATGGACTGTAACTATAAATGTAAGTACACAGACATAAGCTACTTAAAATAAAGTTTATCAAGATTGTACTTAAGTGTACTTCATGTGTATCTATACTGTACACCTTATCCAGCTGTACCTGTTTGATTTAACCAACCAGTACACAGCTTAAAGGGATACTCCACCCCAAAATACTAATTTTGCCATTAATCACTTACACCCATAAGTACCCCCGTAAAAGCTTTGTTTGTTGTCAGAACACAATTTAAGATATTTTGGATGAAAACCGGGAGGCTTATGACTGTCCCATTGACTGCATAGTAAATTGCACTGTCAAGGTCCATAAAAGTATGAAAAGCATCGTCAGAATAGTCCATCTGCCATCAGTGGTTCAATCTGAACTTTTTGAAGTGAAAATAAAAATAACAACATTTATTCAGCAAGTCACAAGCCTCCCAGTTTTCATCCAAAATATCTTAAATTGTGTTCTGAAGATGAACAAAGCTTTTACGGGTTTGGAACGACATGGGGGTAAGTGATTAATGGCAAAATTTGCATTTTGGGGTGGAGTATCCCTTTAAATACATGTAATACCTTTCTAATTACATTAAAATGACAGAATATTACACAGGCATAAGCTACTTAAAATAAAGTGTATCAAGATTGTACTTAAGTGTACAAGTAGCTAATGTAACGGACAACTGTTTACATATTAGAAAAAATTCTGAATGATCATGTGACACTGAAGACTGGAGTAATGGCTGACGAAAATTCTGTGTTGTATCATAGGAATAAATTATATTTTAAAGTATAATAAATTAGAAAACTAAAAAAAAAAATTCAGTATTTTTGATTAAATAAATGCAGCCTTAGTGGGGAAAAATGTCAGTGTATAGGCCTATAATGCACACAATATTTATTTAAAAAGCACATTAAAAATAACTAAGGTTGACCAAAGTGCTATACAAAAATAAAATAACATACATTAATTGCTATGCAGTATACATTTTATAGTATAGAATACATGTCTACAAATACTAACACTGTTAAGTGACAGACAGTGAAAGTGAAGTGGGAAAGACAGAGAAGGTCTTCACCTCCTATTATGTTCTGTCTTTCATAGTGCACAGAAAAATAAAACAGATCATACTGCTTCTCAGCTGAGTGACAAGCACTGAAGTCTGACCTGATGTTTTCACCCCCATTCCCTGTCGCCTGCAGTCAGCAGCCGTCTCGCTCTCTGTATTCTGCACCTGAGTCATTTACACAAGCTGACAGACAGTCATCAAATATAGCCCTCGGTGTATGCTGTAGCATCTCATAAGAATTTCCTGACATTTATAAATTGACATGCAAGTAGTTCCTTTAATGGGTTTTAAGTGATATGGCAGGTCTTATCAGCAAGTTATTGGACGTGCAGTCCCAGAATTCAGTGCAAACTGAGTGGAAGGATAAGGCATTATAGAAATGCCTAGGAATACTACTCTGCTGTGAAGAAAAAGTGAAACATGAATGAACAGTTCTTATAAAGAAAAGACACGGCTATGTGAAGAATAAAGCCCACAGATCAGTGCGTGAATCAGTGAATGGTCATCCTAACAGGAAATAGGACTGGCCAGACATGACTGGATGGTGATAGAATGACATTTGTTTTTGACAGGAACATACGACACCCACATGTCGGAGTCAATGGACTCACGCATCCCCCCTTTTCTCTTTCTCCCTTCCGTTTTTTTTTTCTTTTCTTTTTCCTTTATACAATGGCTGCCACTGTTTCTCCATCCAGACAGAAGGTCTGATAAGCCTGTCTCTTTGTGTGCCTCTGAGGAAACCATGATGACAAAAAAAAAAATTCCACAATTTTATAGCAAATAAAAATACAGTGCACCAAGGCTGCATTCATTTAATTAAATATGCAGTGAAAACAGCCATATTTTTCAAATATGTTTACAATTTATAATAACAGTTTTCTATTTCAATATGTAAAAAAAAAAAAAAAGTAATTTGTTCCTGTAATGACAAAGCTGAATTTTCAGCAGCCATTACTTTAGTCTTCACACGATCCTTCAGAAATCATTCTTAACAGTTAGTTATTTGGTGCTCAAGAATACTGGTAAATAAAAAATACTATGGAAGTCAATGGCTACCAGCAACTGTTCAGTTATCAACATTCTTTAAAATATATTATTTTGTGTTCATCAGAAGAAAGAAACTCATACAGGTTTGGAATACTTTTAGCGCGAGTAAATTATGACAATTTTCATTTTTAGGGTGAACTATCCCTTTAAGGCAAGTGTTTTCCACCCATTTTATTCACCCATCTGCCAGGAGAAAATGATACATCCAAAAATCCCTCAAATCACTCTAAAAACTAACAGCAGACCTGTCCTCAAAAATTCACATGATTTGAGGTATCCAACTGTGCAGTTGTGCACTAATGCTCAATATTTAGGGTTAGAGGTCTTTTCAAATCCCATTATCAAAAGTAATAGTGATATTTGCATTAGCATCGACCACAAATAATAAGCATTACAGTTCCACTTTTGCAAGTTCTCAAGGCTAACGCTTAGCCTGTTGCCTGTGGATAAATGGGAGATTAGTACACAAGACTACATCAAAGAAAATGAAACACAAAGTTGGGTAAAAGAAAAACTTAATCTTCTTCGTTTAGAGGTCTTGAAGAGGGGATGCAAAGTGCTTCATCTTCTTTCACTTCCACTTTTTTATATTCTCCTCCCCCAGCTACTGCCACAACTGCTTTAAAAGCACACAGCGGTTGCTATGGAAATTCAATCTAGGTGGTACGCAGGAAGTTCATTAGCTATCCAAATGCATATCATTAGAGCTTGCGTAGCTTACGGTTGTGAGGGTGATGAATATAGGATTTATTTTGCTTTAACACATTCATCAGTTGCTTTGTTTTTATAGTGCATTCCCATTATAATCACATGCAAACCATATGCATCTGCACCATGCCACTCTGAAGAGGTCTTTAGATTCAGGGGCCCTTATATATTGCTTTTGTACATCTCCGCCAAGGGATAATCTTGATGGACCTTATGTGTTTATTTCAGGTTTCAGTATGAGGATCCACAGTGGAGCAAAACAAGCACACAAAAGGGCGACTGATAAATCTGTCAGGGTGGAGAAGGTGCCCTGCCCCTTGCGCTCAAAGACGTCTGCTGGCGCACACAAAGCCAGGCAGTGTTGCGTGAAATTTGCATGTGTCTCTTTGCAATAAGCCTGGCAGCAGCATGGAAGCCAGACGTTCCGTCTCGCAACTACTTTCAAATCAAAACAGCACAGCATGGAACACATTAAACAACATCCTAATCGAGGACCCATTATCCAAAAACACTGCGGAAAAATAGAAGATGAATGTTTACAATTACGTTAAATTTTTGCAAGAAAAGTTCTGAAGAAAATATGAAGCGCAGAAGTTACCGTCGTGATGCTACGGTATTGTGAATGGTTGTCAGGACATATATTATTATTACATACATCTAAAAAATCTATAGGCCTACTATATATTAAACAAATTATAAATGTTTCTTGACCACAAAATCAAGACACTGAAGACTGAAGTTGTCACGAATCCAGTCTGTGGCCTTCTGATAGCCATCAGAGGTCGCATCTCCATCATATTGACGCTTACACCACACAGCACACTGGACTGCATTTCCCAGCATCCATTGCACGGACGACACACACACACACAGCTGATTACACTAATCACGCTCACAGCTGAGAACTATCTCACTATCATCCAATCACACACTCTTTATAAGCCTTGGACTTTCTCTCTGTGATCGCCGAGTATTGTTTAGCGTATATCATAGCGATAGCTACTCTACGGAGCCCTCTCAGTTATCATAGCCTTGCCTTGCGTGGTTTCCTTGTTTTTTGTTATCTGCCCATGTTTCCTGGATTAACCCTTTGCCTTACTGTTCGGACTCTGTACCTGGATTATCTCTCTGCCTTGCCCTATTGGATATTGTTCGCTGATCGTCGACCCATGCTTGCATTATTAGTGTATTGACTATGTTTATAAATAAAAGTTTGCACATGGATCCGCACGTCTCACGTCTTGTTCGCCCCGTTACAGAAGTAATGGCTGCTGAAAATTCAGCTTTACCATAAAGAATAAATTACATTTTAAAATATGCCTACTAAAATAAAATAAACAAGTTATTTTAAACTGTAATATTTATTTTTTTTTTAAATGTTTTAAAAATCTTTCTGACCCCAAAGTTTTTAAGAATAGTGTATATTTTTCACAGCATCCTTACACATGAAAATATACACTTCCCTTTATGATTTATGAAGAGGATGCCTTTCAATATTATTAATGCACTGTATAGATAATTTATTTAGCAAGCACCACAGATAAATGCAGTTGTTTTGCTAGGAATGTACTCATGTAACATTTAAGCTATTCAGCTATAAGAAACATCTTATCATGGGTTTAAATCATGAACAGGAAAGTAAACGGGCATGGAACAAATTCTACCTTTAAAAAATATGGTGGGCCGACAAACTACTTCTCATGATGGCAAATGTTCCCGTTGCCACTCTGATGACATCAGCGAGCCCCCGGAGCAGAGGAGACATGGCATTTCCTCCTCATCAAGACAAATAAGGTAGCCCTTTGATGGTATCATCCAGAGACGAGACCCTCGCTCTCTGACACTGTCAGTCACACCAAACAGCAGAATCACATTTCCCACTAATCAGGTTCCTGCCGGTGCAGTCTCTCTCTCTGTGTGTGTGTGTGTGTGTGAATGCATCTGTTTGTATGAGACAGAATATTGCGCAGCATGCAGAATTTCAATAGTGTTCAGAAGTGCAGAAATGTTATGTAAGTTCATTTCGTTTCAATCTCTGCATTGTTCAGTGTAACAGCAACAAGTCAGTAATGAGGTGGAAGTGCATGTGAACAGATGTTTACTTCTGAACGGATGTCACGGGAACTTCTGCAAGGCGGTAATAGTAATGAGTTTTTTTGTAATGCTACAAAACTTCAGTATGAATAATAATAATAATAATAAATGCATTATAATTATAATTATTATTTAATATCAGCATGCCCCCTGGAGCAGTGGATGTATTCCTTCTTTATTGCTATAATAACAAGTAATAATAGAAAGTTTTGTATAATAATGACTAATAATAATACTGAAGTATTGTAGATCATATATATATATATATATATATATATATATATATAAGTTATAAAATATTTGCCTTTTTATCTCTAAAGCTAATTTGAATTTGTGCTGGATCATTGCAAGTGACATTATGTTAAGTTACATATTTTAATAATATAATAATAATAATAATATAATATATTTTAAATATAAACATATGGCAGCAATAGTATGAGTAGTATGATAGTATGCTGCTCTGAATTTAACCTCTGTGTAAAAAGTGGGCATGTGCTGCCCTCCTCTGTCTGGCAATAACATAACTTTTATTTTTTTATTTCATTATCACAACCCTGAAAACATTTGTATGTATAGGATGTCCCCTATTGGTGGAAAAAGTGAATTGCCATGCTACTAAACCATTTTCACAAATTGACATCATAGAGGCCATATGGGCTAATTATTTGCAAGGTGCACCACTAGCCCAAATACATTAGGATTTAATCACACACCCGTACATTAATAATACTTTTGTCATGCACAAGGACTCTGTAGTTAAAGTGGATATACATGATATACGTATAAAAACAGCTTTATATGGGTGATATCACAAAACTGAAAAAACAAAGAAGTCAATAAAAAGCACATGAAATGAGTGAACAAATAAATAATTAATCATGCTTATGATCAATCACTACAGTCACACATTAAATCTCCATTGACTTTCAATGTCCCTTTGCTAATAGGGTGTCTCCCCATGCACAATTTCCCCCATTTCTTTCTCGAATTTATAATTAAGACCCGTTTCTGTGCATGTCAGCAAGGGGTTCTCCAGAGAAGCAATGGCATGCTGCCTTAATGGTGGTGCATTTGGTCTCTAGGGGACTGTTTATTGTGCCCTTCAGCAAAGACCCTGTCCTTAATTACTTCAGCATGGGTTCTGTTACACTCATGAGACCCAGCATGGGTTTATACTGTGTTATACATTGCTTTGGCTGCGACTGATTTTAAATAGAGCTCCTCACCAGCGAAAAACGTCATTACTCATTCAGGTGCTTTCAGAATGAACGTGTTGACTCTCTAGTCACAGCTCTTTAGCATTATCAAGGGGCTATTTGGATAAATATGAGCTTTTCCGCAATTAATTTCTCTGTTATTGCTTTTGAATTACAAAACAATGAATATTTTCTCTAAATGTGTTGCTGTTGCTCTCTAGAAGCCTCATGCCACATTTACATGGATCTTTAATAAGCTCTGTTAAGGAAACCTCTTCTTAATCTTCTATCTTGAAATGATTTACACTGATTATTAATCTTTTCCGGCCTTTATGGTTAGACAACCTCCACAACCCCCCTTATTTAAACATTTGTGGCAAGCATGGTGTTATATCCAGTAACACATTTGATGTCGCAGGTAATCTAGAAAAAGTAGGGAATATAGAAAAGGCCATCTCCCTATCAAATATCAATGACGCCACCTGTCAGTGTTTGGGTAGTCTCATGCCAAGCACCATCTGCTAACAATTTGCCAAATTTAGAAGCCATTGTTCTTGAGGGAAAATATTTAAATATGCAGAGTTCATTAAGCACACAGGGAACTGTGCTGTCTACATCTAAACAGCATAAATTCCCAATTTTCCAGTTAAAATATCGAAAGATTCTTGAAACAAGATCAAATGTAATTCAAAAGGAAATGTACTTTTCAAAACTAATTTAAAAAATCATTAAGTACAGCTTGTATTAATTGGAAAAGCTTGCTTATTTTGCCTGTTATATAGCATGTTGTATACCATCTCCACCAGGTATGTCTCACTAGTCCTTAAAAGTGAAGCTGCTGGCTCTTTGATCGCCCCCTGGTGGCTGGCTGCAGTACAGGTCATAAACTCCACCCTCTCCATGTAAACGAATGGGACTTCAGTCAAAATAAAAAAAATAAATTACACTTCCAATACAATTTTCCAAAATATGGTTTTGGTCATTTAAGGTAGTTGTCATCACGCTGATACATGTTCAATTGTTCGTTTTGTGATAAGTTTGATTTTAGCTAGTAATTTGATGCTATAAAAACGGGGAGCATCGTTATGGTTGATTGGGTCTGTGGGAGTTTGATTCCACGGCTCCACGGCTTTGATTCCTCACGACTCTACTGCGCAGACTCTGGCTCCAAACAAATCTCTACTGTGCAGACTCCGGCTCCAAACAAATCTCTACTGCGCAGACTCTGGCTACAAATGGCGTCATTTACTCAAGATGGCAGCGGCCATACTGAGATGTATTTGCTTCAGTTTTCTATAGTGGAAGGAAGCAGCGACGCGTCATCCATCTTTTTTTACAGTCTATGATCTCCACCCCTAAACCTACCAATCTCCACCCCCTAGATGTGGATCCAACCCCGCCCCCTGGATCTTTGTTCTGCAGTGAGGGGCTACTGGATTTTATAGGTAAATTTAGGGGTGGGGTTAGGGTTGGTCCTTCATACGAATTCTTACGAATTTGCCACCTCATAAAATATGTACGTATTGCCGTGCGATGGGGTTGGCTATGAAACACGGTGCTTTCTTACTTTAGTGGAACCAGTGTTATCTCAACAGTTTTGGAACATCACAAAAAAAGTTTTTTGACCCTATTGAAAAAAGTTTTGTATGAACCACTTCTTTCAGGGGAAATTAGAAATCCATTTGATGTTTACACTGATTAACAAAGCAACCAGTCCCATATTATTTTATTCAGGCTGATTTGAAAAAGTGATTTTGAACCACCATAGGTGGGTAATATCACCCTGACACTTTAAATTAGCCAATCAAAGTAATATGAAGGTACTGCCCCCTCTCAAGTGCAATCCATGTCAAATTTCAGGACCTCTATGAGAATGTAATGAGTAGAAGGGATGAAAATAGAGAAAACTTTATTCACTGGTGTTGGACAGTGATACTTTAGAAAAATAAAGGGTTTACACACTATTTGATCTTTTGTGTTGTAACATTCATTTGCCTCCTCATGGAAAACAGCCATGCTGAGAATGCATCTTGGCCCACTTTAGCACTCCTAACAAAACCATCGATGTAGCCGACTTGTTGGTAATGGGTCCAAAGTTTAACAGGGTGAAAATGAGAGTGCATCTGAGGGCACTTCAGAGGGCACTTGATTAATCTGTGAAGTCAGTGTGAATGGCAGAAAAGGCCTACAGGGAATTGGGATCCCATGGGGAGTGAGAGGGAGATGGAAAGAGAACGAATAAGGAAGCGATATTATTATTTTGTGACCCTACAAGGTGAGGGTTTTTTCCATTTCGCTCTCTATGGGAGCTTGGCGGCAGGCTTGCGCAGGGGATTGTGGGATTGATGGTGGAGTAGAGCAAATGGAAAGAAGTTGAGAAATGCTAAACTTTATGCAAATGAGAGGCAAAAATGCCGTATGGCAGCCAATTGCTATGAGGTGAGCGCAAGCCAAGGTCGTCATAAGCATTTCAAAATCTGTTGCTTTGAGTATGCCAAAGAAACTTTGCATTTTTCCACTATAATTATGCATTTATGATGACTCTCTTGGCCATATATTGAAATTAATCACGGCCCCGCTAAGCACAACTACACTTCTTGTACATTTCACAAACATCCCACAAAAACAACAGACATGTTGTTGTGTTAATTGGATAGTTCACCCAAAAAATTGGTCACCCTAATGGCATTACAAACCAACTGACTTTCTTCTGTGGAACACAAAATAAGTTATTTTGAAAAATGTCTCAATGATTTTTCAGTTTATACAATAAAAGTCAATGGGGTCCAATGTTGTTTTGTTAAATCATCTTTTGTGTTTCACAGAAGAAAGCCAGTCATGCAGGTTTGGAATGACATGAGGGTGAGTTTCATTTTAGATGAACTATCCCTTTAACCGAGGACTGTGTTGATCTGATATGGACCTTGAGGACAAATTGTACTTGCATGTAAGGCACCTGGTTCATTGGGACAACAGTGATGCAATAAAGACCAGATACATCTCCAATTTCCCATAATTTCTCTTGACCATGTGCTCCTGACCACAGGACTGGGGGGATGTTGATTGAATAGAAAATAGAGAGAGAAAGGATGTCTAATAGTAGAAAGAGGGCATGTGAGAGAGAAGGAAAGAAGCAAAAATGGAAAAACATACAAATATAACTGAAGTCTATATGGGTTCAAAACCAGCATGTGGATACAGCTTTAAAAAAAAAAAAAAATTGCTACTGCACATCAATGAATATATTTCAGAATCGGGGGCATCTTGTTGCATTTTATTTCGTTTTTTTTTTTTTTATCGGGAACGGAGAGCAGGAGTGTATGACCCCATCTCAAGCCAATGGCTATGCTCAGCATAGCATATTCTTATCTTTACTGTTGTATCCAATATGTATACTGTGCTGAGTATGCAAATCAATTTTAAAGCATGTGGAGAAATCTGCAAGGTTCCATCTCTGTAACATATATTTAAATGATTAAACAGTGCTGATAAACTACAAATATCCCAAATAACTGTCTCTATGCTAGCAGACGCTAAGAAAATAGTTGCTGGATTGACTAAAATGCATGACAGTTCACCAATAAATGAAAATTCGGTCATCATTTACTCACCCTCAAGTTGTTCCAAACCCGTGTGAGTCGTTTCTTCTTCTGTTGAACATAAAATAATATATTTTGAAGAATGTTATTAACCAAACAGTTGACAGATTGACTTGCATAGTATTTTTTTCCATGAAATAGAAGTCAGTAGCTACCGTCAAGTTTTTGATTACCAACATTTTTCAAAATATCTTCTCTAATATATTCAGTCTAATATATCTCAATATAGAACACAAATAGCAAGAAAAAATGCTTAGACAACTCAATACCATGAGAGCTTTTATTTTCCGTGATTGTGCTGTATTGCATAAGTACTCTATATATTCATCATGACAAGGTCCTGCAGAGCATTGAGTTTTGGCAGAAGTCAAGGGCCTCCGAATCATATCCAGCCATGGTTTGTTGGGATCATCCAGTAATTTTATCATTCGAACGTCTCTTGAAGCAGACTACCCTGTTAATTGGCTTTAGCAGTACAGTCATACTGCACCTGCGTCCTGTTACACAGGGAGCAGTGCTGGTTTGAAGGGTGCTTCACTGGCTGGTTGAGAGCTTTAAATAGTATGATGTTCCTCCTTAGAGCTGAGTGAAGAGACCGGTGCCGGCTCACAGATCTGGGGTGCGATGCTGCAGTACCAGCCATTATTGAAAATGAAAACAGCCTCATAAGAGTCACTCGCACGGCTCCATACAAGCTGTGCTCAGAGCAGATGTTCTTCAAGCAGTCATCAATCTTAATGCAGACATGCTACATCTGAATACTAGGGATTAAAGATTTTTTCATTGAAAAATATCAAAGGTTTACATGATTAACACTGCATTAACACTTTTTCTGTATTAATTTGCAAATGAGATTGATTCGTTTTGGCACTCTATGGGGCCGTTTTAGATTTAAGATTACACTTTACAGCAAAAGACATGCAGTTTTTTAATCCTTAATGCATTAGATATCATGAACTAACAATCACCAATCATTTTTCAGCATTTATGAGTCCAGGTTAGTTCCTATTATTTAATATTTTTGACAGATGTCGCTTATGCTCACCAAGACTGCATTTATTTGATAAAAAAAAACACAGTAAAACAGTAATGTTGAAATATTATTACAATTTAAAATAATTGATTTCTATTTGAATATATTTTAAAACGTATGATTTCAAAGCTGAGCCATTACTTACATTAGTAGTAGTATTATTATTGTTGTTGTTGTGCTGCTTAATATTGTTCTGGAAAACATTATTATTGTTATTTTCAGGATTCTTCGAAAAAAAGGTTGAAAGAACATCATTTATTTTAAATAAATATTGTTACTCTCACTTTGGATCAATTTAATGCATTCTTGCTGAATAAAAGTATTAAATTATGTCACAAAAATTAACTCTAACATCTAATAAACATGAGTTATTTTAAAAGAAAGGAACAAATAAACAACGAGCAATAGTGTTCCCTATGATCATTCTTTGTGCACCTTAAATTGCACTCTGATCATTATGAACTACCATATTAAACACATTTATTCATTCATTATACAGTGTGCATATATTGTGCTATTGGCCTTTTTTTCTCCCTTTTTGGCAAAGTATTCTTTTGACTGCCCTTAAATCTCAGCAAATTTCCAAATTCAATCAATAGAGTACCTTTCTATTCTACTCCAGTTACAACACTAGACAGATCCCACAGCAGGTGCAAGCTTGCTTTGGATTTGGGCAGCTCAGGTGAAGCCACTGATGTCCATTTCCAGGGTTCAGTCTCAAGCTACTGCAGATGAAGTCTAAAAACACAAAGAGAATATGGAAGCGGAAGCAAGGATTTACAGGTGAGCAGTAGTGCTTACTGATGCTGAGGAGCGTTTGTAGATTTTGCTATACTCAGGCAGAGGACACTAAGGTTAATGCTTAAAAGACGTTAAAAGCCATATTCTGACTGCCCTGAACTTGGTGTAATAAGGAAATTTATCATGTAACATCATTAAATTGAAAGACACGTGACATAACATGACACGTGCACGGCAGATCATCCACAGGGCTTTGAACTATTCAAGAAGATATCAAGAAATTAGGAACTGAAACTTTGCCAGAGCTGCACACCTGCAGACATGAAAGTTATCACTGTCACAGTTACCATGGCAACTATGAGCAAAACATTGCTGAGTGCTGAAACCCACAAGAAAGAGAAAAATCACAGCTGAGATCTATTTAATATCTCAATTGTTTCTCCTTGAAAACAATAATGTCTGCTGCTTCTTAGATTTAACTTCTGAGGAAAAAAGACCCCAGTGTCTAATAGATGTTCCAAATGCATTTAGAAGGATTACATTTTTTTTTAAAATAATAATAATAATTTAAAAATTAAATAAACCTGGTTTGAAAACCCCTATAAATCCTGAGTTTGCGATCAAAATACAGTGTGGAATTTACTAAGAATGAATTTCACCCCTGATAGTGTTGTTTGTTTTCTTGCGCTGAGAATATGTTTAATGCAAATCAGGAAACGGTGCAACCACAGCCAAAAAAATTTGTACTGAATGCAATTTGCAGAGACCAATTTTCCAATGATCAAATGTGAATGCTCACAGCATCACACTATTTCAGCACATTTAGTGCCGGGTTAAACTAGATTGCAGGTTGTTAGTAAATAAGACAGCAGTTTTTGCACTGTGCAGTAGCGGTGCAATCGTTTAGTGAAATAACTCTGATTTCAATATGAACTCAGGAACTTCTCATTAAATTCTTTCAAGACCAAATGACCTATCCTCGTTCGTTTTATAGCGCTGTAGCTACTCTTAGTGCATGACAGTTATGATATATTTTGTAAAAAAAACATCTTAGTCAAAGGTGATACTTAATGAAACAAAACTCCATTAATACTTCCGAGCTGCAGAGAAATAACTTCACATTTTCCTACACCAACGTGTTGGTGATGCCATAAATAAAACAATTGCTATGTGTGTATCCATCTATTCTGAAAAGTAGGAGGTAGTCGCATCCCTTAATATTCTTTTATCAAAAGTTTCCTATCACCTCTTGTTATGTTTTTATGACAGAGTTTCCTGTTGCTGCGGTTCCACGATGTTTGGAGACAGGTGTAAGTTGCAGCCTCACTCAATCATATCTGGCATCTATCCACCCGCAACGCAGAGGAAATGATATAGCAGCTGTTTCACCACTTCAGTAGAGAATAATAACAGTTTGCCATCAACCACAGAAGAATAATTTCACTTAAACAAGCCTAGACCTGTGTGAGAAGAAAAACATTACTGTGATTTAAAAGAATGGAGTCGCCTGGATAGATGGATTGCCAGTACATAATGCATTTGTAAACGGATTCGTATGCTATCACTTTTCAGAAATGTGGATTTTTTCCAGAGATGTATGAATGAATTTGAGTGGCAATAATTACCCCCAAGACACATTTTTAGCAACTGCATCCAAACCTGGCAAGATATTTGTTGCTATTACAACAGAATTTGCCATTCAAGTTTTTGTAAGTATTTGAAAAGCAGTTGCTTATGATGGACTTCTGAAATAATATTGTATGTACTGTATATAGTCAAAAAAGGGACTTTTGAATAGTGATAATTAAATAGCAGTTGCTTGTATTAAATATTATTTTGGAAATCTTTTTCTCAGAAATCTCTCTCTCTTTATATATATATATATATATATATATATATACACACACACACACACACACACACATACACACACACACACACACACACACACACACACACACACACACACACACATACACACACACACACACACACACACACATATGCACACACTCTTTGGTGGGTGTTAAATTATACACTACAAATAAGCTGGTGCCAGAATTTACCTCTGCCATAAGATTGTGTGGATGTAAATGTGTGGGGTTTTGCTATTCTTATGTTATATAATTTCTAAAAAACCTTGTTAGGGCAGTCCTTATCAAAAAAGAAAATGGGTATTTCAGGGTTGGTCTTTGATTGACTAAGCATCTATGATTGGTCTGTAGTAATTATTATTTTTTTTTTTGTATTATTTTTAAGGAAATGTAAGTGTTTTATTACCATAGATAAATTGCTGTCATGATGCCAGGGTGTTGCTAGTAGCCAAGGTGTTTTGGCTTACTGGCCCAAAAGACCACACTAATCTAAATATTCTGGGCCTTAGGCGTAAATTATACATTACCAGTAAAATGACTGAGTAATTAAAAATGTATAAATGTTTTTGAAAGTAGTCTCTTGTTCTCATCAATGCTACAAACCGTAATATTGTGAAATATTGTAAAATATTTTACTTTTCTATTTTAATATTTAAAAAATTATATAATTTATTCCTATGATGGCAAAGTTGAACTTTCAAAGCTAAATTGGTGCTCAATTATTCTAAATATGTATTGCCGTTCATTTAATAATAATGCTTATTATTATTATTGTTATTATTAGCAATGTTGAATACAGTTTTTGCTGCTTAATATTTTTGTAAAAAGCTGTTATAGATTATTTGATGAAAACAAAGTTCAGTAAACAGCTTTTTCTATACACAAAGGTCTTTTGTGGCATTATAACAGTCTTTACTGTAACTTTTGATCAATTTAATGCATAAAACAGTTATATTTTAAACTGTTATAATATTTCACAATGTTACTGTTTTACTGTATTTTCCATTAAATAAATGCAGCCTTGTTGAGGATATAGTCACTTTTTCAGATATCTTAATTATTCCAAACTTTTGGTACATAATATTAAAATTACATAATTTACAAGAACACTCTCACATCAGTGAACAGCTGAGTCATCCTATTGGTCAATTGTTAGTTTGCAGACAGTCAGTTGTGTTTGGAATATGCAGATCCCTCCATCTGGTGTCCTAGACATGCACCCTTAGTGGCCTGCCAAGAGCCAGAGCACCCAGTCTCACCCAGACTCCTGCTTCATGAGTTGATCTAGGGTGCCAATGTGACCTGATCCTCAATCAGTGCCAGGTGTTTCTGCCAAGAGAGAGAGCTGAAAATAACCCTACAATTCATCATGGGAAATAGCCAGCTGGGTGAGTGCATGCATGCGTGAGCAGGGTTTGCATGAGGTATGCAATGCTTTATTCAACAGGGGCAAGAGATGCAGCTTCAGATGAAAATAATCAGCAGTATCCCATATACTGTACCTGTTACGTAGCCTATTATATAAATTCTTTCTTTTTTTTTTAAGCTAATCTGTGTGTCTTTAGTGTCCTCTCAACAGTATTAATAATAATATAAATAAATGTTATTTATAACTTTATATTAAACAAGATCTCAAAGTGCTATAAATTCGAAAAGAAGAAAAAAACAATTCAAATAATTAATTATGATCATTATGACATCAGAAGTGTTTACAGAGGATTTGACTAATGATCTGATCAGAAAGTGAGGTACTATTAATAACAATAGATTAAAATAGATTTTAATATGCATAAACAATCAGATTTTAAATAAATAGTATGTCAATATATGTATGTATGTATGTGTGTGTGTGTGTGTGTGTGTGTGTGTGCGCATGTGTGGACACACATGTGAGCTTGAAGTGTTCCTGACAGTGTGCCCACTTTTAATGAGAAACACCTGGCCCTCATTCATAATGGAGGGCGGATTTCAAATTAATTTGGTGGCACTTCTGTCTGTCCTGGGTGATGTTCAACAGCTGTACAACTCCACTCTCAACTGCATAATGAATCACGCTTCTCTCTCGTTTGAACCCAGAGATGGGCTTTTCATTGTTCATTTTCTCTGGGTATTGAGGGCTGCCACCTCTATAATCCTGAACCCTATTGTCAAAAAAATAGCTAAACTTGCAGTCCGATTTTAGCAATGATATCTGGAATGTCAAGGAATGTGTCTATGTATCAATCAATCAATCAATCAATCAATCAATCAATCAATCAATCAATCAATCAATCTATCTATCTATCTATCTATCTATCTATCTATCTATCTATCTATCTATCTATCTATCTATCTATCTATCTATCTATCTATCTATATTTTATTGAGGACAAGTAAACACATTTATCCCATCAGTTCTCATTATTTTTAAAATGTTTTTCATTACTGTAAATGTCCTTTTTTATTTAAATAAATTATAATTAATTAACGGTAATACAACAAATGCCATCTTGACAATTATTTCAAGTGTATTTTCTAAGGGTAAAATGTCCTAAAAAATACTGTCGCAATGCAACATTTTGTAATATTAGGATTTTAATATCATTAAATTAATGAAAATGAATACAGTTTTGCAGTCTGCATTCTTTGTATTGAGCCAAGAGCTCAATCTGTTGCTTACATCTTTTTATTAAATCAAACTTTCTTTTTACTATACATATTTGTAGATCAGAGTTCACCATCCTTGTGAAAAAGAAGTGTGCTTAATTGCAGTAAAAGTGTACTTTTTGTGTACTTCAATTATTAAAAGTTTACTTTTTAAAAAGTGCTCTTGCAGATAATATAATATAATCTAAATTAAAGGCCACTTAAGCGTCCTTAAAGAGAGTACACTTTAATGACAATAGGTCTTAATATACTTAAGTGCACTTTTTAAAAATGTCCTTCATGATAATGTCTAATTAAGTATTACATAAAAATACATTTTACATAATTATGATTGTATTGTGTTTTAAATAAGTACACTTATTTTGATATATTTATCAATATACTAAAGCACATGTAAAATAATTGATTTTATTTTAAACTTAAGTGTGTTCTTCAAAATTATATCTGTTAATGTATTTTAAATGTATTTAGTCTATGTGCATTAATGCACTTGAAATGTATTTTTCTTCTAAACTTAAATACACTTTCTTATACAGTATACTCCAATAAAACTTACAGCTCTTGCGCTATGAACTCTATGAAGTTTAATTTTCGACATAACATTTGACATAGAGTGTAATTTATGAGAGTACAGTATTTGTATGTAATAGTACTGTACTTTACATCTGTGTACAGAATACTTTCAATATAATTATGTTGTTCTCACTTAAACACACATTTCATTGCATTAATTGCAGGTAATTAAGAGATTTTTTAAATACAATTTTAAATAGCCTATACTAAATTTCAACTTCATTGCGATATGTAACATTGAAGTACATTAAAATATACTTAAATTAATTTAAGTTCACATTAATTTCTTATTGAGAAGTACATATTTAATAATAAAATATACTAAAGTCCCACTTAAGGGGTTCAAAAATATCACTCAAAAATATCACTCAAAAATATCACTTTAACCATATTTTAAAGACATAAAAGTATACTTAATTGCACTTCTTTTTCACAAGGGCAGACTTGAACACTGAATGAAAAGACTGCCATTTACACTTGGTTTTTCAAGATTAAACAGCTCTCCGTTCTGTAAAATACATGAACCAGCTGTAAACACATCCTTATACTTCTCTGTGATTCAGCTGTCCTACTAAATGGAGGTGTTTGACTGGCAATGTTCCTTGAATGTTAGCAACTATATGGGATGATTTAGAAAGAGCTGAATAAAATGTGAATGCTGGTGATGTTACATACATGTAGTCTTTCCATCAAGCTCCTGTCACCTTTGGCTTCACAACTGTCTTTCAGCACAAGCACGACAAAAAGAACAATTAAGCCAGAGAGAAATAAAACAGCAGTTGTGTCTCTGCCCTGGTGTGTCGTTGTTCTATGAAATCTCATCAAGAACTCAAACCTTGAGCTCTTTATTTTAAGACTCCACACATTCAAAACTTTCTAAGTAAACCAGACTCTAATCAAACGAAGAGACTTTAAAGTGAAAAGAGAGAAATACATGACTTACTGCATTCCATGGGGCACCATCATGTTTTAACTGACTGTGAAGATGATTCATAAGAACAAGTATTGTGTCAAAAGTCTTTCATTTTTGTATCAGTACACCCACCTATCCACGCTCACAGTCACATACGCAGGCATAGCTGCTCGTCAAGTGTTGGATTTTTCATATAGAAGAATTTACGTGGACATGGATGGCAATTTCACTTCGACTTTCCAAATTATACTCTCTCTGATCTTCCCAAGGAGCTTGCTTTTGATGTCACAAGTTGAGGCAATGGTTATGGGTTTAAGGAGTAGGATGTCACATCTCTTTGGAGGATTTTGATGAGCTATGCCTATCTGCTTGGCATATTTGCATTCAGTTTTTTACTGGTAATGGAAGATGTGTCATGCCCTGATGTTGTGTGCTGATCACGTGACCCTACAAGTATGTATTTCTTTGCATTAGGAGTGTGTCAAGGGGTCAAGGTTTGGCTGGTTAGCATGGCTGAGTTAACTGTTGAATGTTGCAACTACACCACCTGACTGCATCAAGCATCTACTTTGACAAGCATTCAAACAGTCACATCTTTGGCCATTTTTATGGTGGAAACCATACAATTATTTTATTCACACAACCAATTGTTCTATGTTATTTTCTTTGTACTATCACATAGTCACACAAAGTTTGTAGAGCAAAGATTTCATGTTAGAAATCTTATTCTAAACATCTATAATCTGAGATGTACTAAAGATATTATAAACGTGTATGACATGAGCCAGAAATTCTAGAAACTAATACAATCACAGATGGGCAGAGAACATACAGAGCGAGTTAACAGATCTTTCTATGAGGCCAGAGCCATCTGCACACTGCATTTCAGAATAGACAAAACTCTATTTACACTAGTTTTGATCCTGGTCTGTAACAGTCATGACAAGTTTGTGAAATATGGATGCAAATTAAACATAGTGTATTATTTTTCAGTATAAAAATATAGTTTTTAGTTTTTTAACATTCTGATTTGAACTAAAGATGTCAAATTAATGATACTATTTTTGTACTAATGAGAGTGTATTTGCTCATGGGTGATATTTCGTATATTGTCGAACTGCTGCAGTTTTTAAATTCCTACAAAGAATGCAAATGACTTCTCTTTTCTCAAACGTTCCACCTGGATTGCATTTATATATAAATTTGCATTCTCTTTTATACTTGTGAAAGACACACAAGCTCAAGTGTCTTGTTGAAGACAAAGATATCTTCTTGGTGTTTCATGGTGCTTTTGTTTAACACTAATTTAATGACAATAGCATTAATGCTAATGAGTTTAAAAGAATACAAACCTGTCGATAAAGGGGTACTTGAGCCTTACTGATAGAGTTCTGCACCAAAAATAAAAATAAAAAAGCACTACCCTAAGCAGTCAATATAGTGTATTTAAAGTTAAAGTTTAAAGTTTATTAAAGCTTAAAGCTCTGATTTGCAGTGCCACAGCAGGCGGATTTTGCGATGCTTTGTAACTTAATTTCTGTAATTCAATGTGCACATTGAAGGTCAACGCATTATTTATTGGAAGTTATTGCATTCAAACTTTTCCAGGCCTTTATATACATTTAATGTGTCCTTATTTCTCCCCACATTGATATTAGAATTTACATGAAATGGACATACTGTATATTTTTCCCTGTTCATGCTATGTGAGAAACTATGACTTGGCAAAATATATTATGTCTATCATCTTATGGTCATGTAGAAAATCAAAATACTCTTACATTTTCCTCCAAAATGACTAGTTTATTTTCATTTCATTATTTTAACGGGGTCATATGATGCGATTTCATGTTTCCCTTTGTCGTTCGAGTGTTACAAGCTGTTTGTGCATATATAAGATCTGTAAAGTTGCAAAGATTAAAGTCTAAAACCCAAAGATATATTCACGCCTTCCTAAAACGGCTCATTCAAACAAGCCCCCACATGTCTACGTCTGTTTCGTTGTGAAAACTAAAGTATTTTGTTTGTCCTTCCAAATGAGTACACAACTATAGAAATCAGTGGTCAAGTTAAATTTACAACACTGTTCCAGAACAGTACAATGCAAATTTTCGAGTGTGTGCAGCAGATGGGCAGAGAGCAGAGATAACACACTGCTGATAATAGAACTATTTCAAACCATTTATTCATGTTTACAATGGTTATTTATCTAGTATTTCTTAAAAGTGACCTCCCTATTTCAGCCTCTATAACAAAATTTCAACCTGTTGGCCTGAGATACCAATCAGAGCTTTGTTCCTTTGCTGTTATTTCAGCTAGCCGAGGGTAGTAATCCCTAACTCTACACAGAAAGGCCGTAATGACAGCAAAGGCATCATTCTGTGAGTTCCTCAAAATCCTGGTTTTGTGATGAAATGACTTTGTGAAAGTACTTACAAGAAGCTTACACCAAGCAAAGCATCAGCGAAGCGCTAAAAACAACCCCTTTGTCTCTATAAAGGATTACACAAGCCAGTGATCTCAGCTCAGAATGTTCATGAGATGCCTGAAGAGGCTCTGGGAAACACGGGTTCTTTCCTGAGTCTCTAGTAGGGAGCAGCAATGTTCACTTTACACCCACTGTGGATGCTTGAAGCAATGATGTTACTGTCTGAAAACTGTGCTCAAAATGCCTATAGCCTATATCAGTGTTGCTTAGTACCACTGGAGGTAGAATAATACAAAATATATCCATTTTAGTTATTTAAATTTTCCATATTTTATTTCTAATGTCAGATTTTAAAATTGTTTTGTGTAATTGTGGGATGTGAACAGGTAAATTGTTGATCATGGCCAGATTTATATATTTTATTTTGGAATATTGTTGCAGTATTGATAATAATTAAAATATATAGTTGAAAAGATTTATTGATATTAATCAAAATATACTAAAAATAAAATCAAGAAATCAATAAAATACAAATATGGAACGCCTATCAGTTATTTCACTCAAAATTGTATGAACAATTTCTACTTCTATGGAAAAATTCAAAACAGTTATATTGGATTGTCAGTAGAATTTGATATATACAGGGGTGGACGTTTTCACTGGAGGAAATGTTATTATGGATTATGGTCTGGTATTTTGGCCAGAAGTAATAGTTTAAAGTTAAAAAATCTTAATGGTAGATTACTTCAAATCCATTTTGATGAAGAAACAAACTCTTCTAAATCTTGTATGGCCTGAGGGTTAGTAAATTTTGAGCAAATATTCATTTTGGGCTTACTCTATTTATTTAAGGCAAAGAGATCTTTGAATTTCAATACATACTGTATATATAGGTGCATCTCAGAAAATTAGAATATGGTGAAAAAGTTTTTCTTGTAACTTATTTCAAAAAGTGAAACTTTAATATATTTTAGATTCATTACATGTAAAGTAAAACACTTCAAACGTTTGTTTTGTTTTAATTTTGATGATTAGAGCTTACAGCTCATGAAAGTCAAAAATCAGTATCTCAAAATATTAGAATATTTCCTAAGATCAATCAAAAAAAGGATTTGTAAAACAGAAAAGTTCAAGTTATTTAAAGTATGTTCATTTATGCACTCAATACTTTGTCAGGGCTCCTTTAGCACAAACTTCAGCATCAGTGAGGAATGGCATGGAAGCGATCAGCCTGTGGCTCTGCTGAGGCACTATTGAGCCTTCAGCTCGTCTGGATTGTTGGATCGACGGTTTCTCATCTTTCTCTTGAAAATATCCCATAGATCCCCTATTGGGTTCAGGTCAGGCATGTTGGCTGGCCAATCAAGCACAGTAATATCATGGTCAGCAAACCACTTGGAAGTGGTTTTGGCAGTGTGGGCAGGTGCTAAAGTCCTGCTGGAAAAGGAAATCAGCATCTCCATAAAGCTTGTCAGCAGGTGGAAGCATAAAGTGCTCCAAAATCTCCTGGTAGATGGCTGCATTGACTTTGGACTTGATAAAACACAATGGACCAACACCAGCAGACGTCACGGCACCCCAAATCATCACTGACTTCGGAAACTTCACACTGGACTTCAAGCAGCTTGGATTCTGTGCCTCTCCAGTCTTCCTCCAGACTCCAGACCTTGATTTCCAAAATTTAAGCAAAATGTACTTTTATCTGAAAAGAGGACTTTGGACCACTGAGCAACAATCCAGTTCTTTTTCTCCTTAGCCCAGGTAAGATGCTTCTGACGATGTTTCTGTTTCAGAAGTGGCTTGGTAGCCCTTTTCCTGAAGATGTCTGAGCGTGGTGACTCTTAATGCACTGACTCCAGCTTCAGTCCACTCCTTGTGAAGCTCTCCCAAGTGTTTGAATCGGCTTTGCTTGACAGTATTCTCAAGCTTGCAGTCATCCCTGTTGCTTGTGCACATTTTCCTACCCAATTTCTTCCTTCCAGTCAACTTTGCATTTAATATGCTTTGATACAGCACTCCTTGAACAGCCACCCCTTTCAGTAATGACCCTCTGTGACTTACCCTCTTTGTGGAGGGTGTCAATGATCGTCTTCTGGACCATTGTCAAGTAAGCAGTGTTCCCCATTATTGTGGTTTCAAAGAACAAGAGATACCCAGAATTGATACTGTATGGATGGTCATTTATTAAATATCAAATGTAAATATTCTAATATTTTGAGATACTGATTTTTCATTAGCTGTAAGCTCTAATCATCAAAATTAAAACAAAAAAACTTTTGAAGTGTTTTACTTTACATGTAATGAATCTAAAATATATGAAAGTTTCACTTTTTGAAATACATTACAAGAAATAAATGAACTTTTACACCATATTCTAATTTTCTGAGAAGCACCTGTACAACAATACACCAACACCTCTGTTGGATTACTTCATCAAGCATCACATTCTGCATCAGCAAGATAAGGCAAATTAGATTGAGAAATGATGTGATTAACAGCAACAGAGGAATGCAATTCCCCGTTCTCATTATTTACAAGAGTGGGGAGAGGGTTTATTTGGATTGCCAATGCAAACCAGATAAATACAGCTGAAGGACATGGACACTGTGTTTGTGCTTGCCATAGATCACAGATGTCATTTCTCAGCTGTTAGACACTTAAGAGTATGTTTGATTATTTAGGTTGTGTTAAATAATTTGCACACTGGCTTGATCAATAAGAGAAATGAAGAAATAACTGCAGCTAATTACAGTCATCTTATTCCTTTCATTTGCACAATAGCTTTACTTAGGGTAAATGCATTGCAGTATAGCACAAACATGAAAGCTGCAGAATACTAAATAACTTCACAGTGAAAGTCAATACAGCACAGCAATTCTTTAGCAGCTTCAATGTTCACAAGGCTTGTCATAATCCAGTCCAAGGCATTAACAAGCCTTTTAGTCATACTCACGAGCGTATTTTATGGATTGTGTGAGGAAGTGTTCACAGAACAACACATATGCATTTTTTCTAAGCTCTTAAGCAAGTGTTGAACTCCATGATCAATTTTGAATGAGAGCTTTTGGAAACACTGCATGTGTATTTAAAAGTTCTACACAGTGAAGTGTTGGCATAGAAAGCCTTTCTCATTTGCCTCTGGTTGCATATATTCATTTTTTTAAGGTGAGTAGGTGTGTGGCTGAGGATGCTTAACCAGTTTTAGGAAAAACTTTCTGTCCCCCAGGTTTTATTCAACCCAGAAAGAAATTATATTTCTCTTTTTGCAGAGCTTATTCTGAATACATCTAAAACAAAACAACCGCTTTAGAGAGTGAGAACCAAATTTCATTTGAGAGAGAGGGTGTGGAGAGAGATCTGCTTAAATTGACTGGCCTTGGTGATGTAAGATCTTCCTTAAAAAACACTGACTGTTACGTGTTTGATATTTTTGGGGGATGTTTGTAACATTTAAGTGAGACACAACTGACGCTGAAGCAAACCAAGGAAGAAAATGTCTGGGAGGCAAGTAAGCGTATTTAACACAAATTTTTGAGATTTTGAGATTATTTTGAGATGTACTGATTACAATCATTAAAGAAATATGTTTAAATTATAGGAAAAATTTGAAAAATGAGTGAAACCAAAACAAATAAATTATCAAAAGCAAAACAACCCTAATTACTAAACCCCAACCCAACTAATCTAACTACCAAATGAAAAATGTAGAAATAAAACCACAAGCTTCGGTGTATCCGACGCCCAACCTAAACTACTCTCATTAATAACAAAAATACACTGGTGGCTGTCACTCATTACCTGAAACTAACAAGAAAATGAAACTAAACTTAAATACAAAATCTCCTTTTCCCAGGGTTATTCTAACAGGTCGCAGGTGACAAAGGCCATACTAGTCTGATTTAAATAATCTGTATTACACAGCATGTTAAAATAATAATTAATAAATTAATAATCTAAATTCCTGACAAGCAAGGTTTTTAATGAGTCTAGGCAAAAACTCAAAAGTCTCAAATTAACAAGTAACAAAAAGAGTAACGGATCAACTAAACAATTCAGCAGAACTCAAACTACACAAAGGAACATAACACTGACATACAATCAAGAACGCCAGACTTTACAAAACTCTCAGGCAAAAGAGAGGCTTGCAGGCAAAAACACACAGCACTGTTTCATTTCATGTAGATAAACAAACATATATTGGCATACCATACCATAGAATAATATTAATCTTGAGTCACCACTGATACAGTGTGTATTTGCATTTAAATGGAAACAACAATAAAAACACACCAGAAAGATGTATTTCTTTTTTTCCACCATATCTGTTGTCTGAGTTACGGCACCTAATTCATATGCCATGAGATAGATAGATAGATAGATAGATAGATAGATAGATAGATAGATAGATAGATAGATAGATAGATAGATAGATAGATAGATAGATAGATAGATAGATAGATAGATAGATAGATAGATAGATAGATAGATAGATATTTTTATATTATAACAAAAAATATATATTTTTTACATTTTATCAAACTTGTTCAGGTCAAGTCAAGTCGGGTAACTGCCAAGGTCCCATTTATGCTTTTAGCCTTCATGCAATTGGCATAGTCATATAGTGCTCCAACACAAGAAGAAAATAGTCACCATGGTGATAGATACTTGCGGGAAAGCATGCAAACAGGATGGAGAGTGCACAAAACTAAAGGCAAGTAGAGAATGTCAGAAATAAGAATAAGAGAACTATTCCTTTGCTAAGCTCTGACTCCCTTGGTTACTGTTGATTGTTCAGACAAGCTTTATACAACATCCACTAAACCAGAGATTTCCGTAAACAGTGCCCTTAAAAATGCTCATTAAGTGATGCAAATTGAGTAGTTATTATTCTTAGGTGAGCTGGAAGGAACAGACTTTGCAAAAATAAAAAAATAATATATATAATGATACAAAGTATATATATATATATATATATATATATATATATATATATACAGTACCCTCCAAAAGTATTGGAACAGTGAGGCCAATTCCTCTATTTTTGCTGTAGACTGTAAGTTTGACATCAAAAGATGAATATGAGATGAGAGATTAACATTTCATCTTTTATTTACATCTGGATCTGATACACAACTTAGAAGATAGCACCTTTTGTTTGAACCCACCCATTTTTCATGTTACCAAAAGTATTGGAACATGTGACTGACAGGTGTGCTTTGTTGCCCTGGTGTGTCCTATTAATTGAGTATTCAAACAATAAATAGCACTGAATGTATGCGCTCAGTTTCAGATCCGTGAAGACTGCATTTATAGTTAGTTAGACATGTAACCAATCTCTGAAAACCAGAGAGGTGTCTATGGGTGAAAAACGAGCAATTGTGAAGCTGAGAGAAGATGAAAAATCAATCAAACCATTGCACAAACACTGGCAATAGCAAATACAACCATTTGGAATCTCCTGAGGAAGAGAGAAACCACTGGTGTACTAAGTAACACACCTCAAATGGGTAGATCAAGGAAAACATCTGCAGTTGATGACAGAAACAGTGTGACAGCTGTAAAGAAAGACCCTAAAACAACTGTTAGTGACATCAGCAACAACCTCCAGAGGGCAGGAGTGAAGGTATCACAATCTACTGTTCGCAGAAGACTTCATGAACAAAAGTACAGAGGCTACACCAGAAGATGCAAACCACTCAGTAGCAAGAAGAATAGGAGACGAGCCTCAGAAATACTGGGACAAGGTTTTATGGACTGATTTTATGGACCAAAGTGATGGAAAGGCTAAAGTTTGGAGAAAGAAAGGATCTGCTCATGATCCCAAACATACAAGCTCATCTGAAACACAGTGTACACAGGTGTACATTATAGTACACATTACACAGGTAATGCAATGGCTTGGGCTTTCATCGCTTCTTCTGGGACAGCCTCATTAATCTTCATTAATGATGTAACACATGATGGCAGCAGCAAAATTAACTCAGAAGTCTACAGAAATATTTTGTCTGACAATTTACAGAAAGATGCAACCGATTGGGAGATCCTTCATCATGCAGCAAGATAATGACCCAAAACATAGTGCCAAAACAACAAAGGAGTTCATCAGGGGCAAGACGTGGAAGGTTTTAGACTGGCCAAGTCAATCTCCACACTTAAACCCTGTAGAGTAACACTGTAGGAACAATGCATGCCTAAATAAAGAGGCAAAAATGAGTGAGATTAAACAAATCCAAAAAATAATAGACAGAGAGAAAAGAAACAAACAAACAGACAAAATTCTCTGTGATCATCTCAAAGTTTTACAGTCAAGATTATAATGAAGTCCCCACGCGCCGTGTTGCTGCACTGCTGTGGGGACAGATTGTGTCTCGATCCTGTAGCATCTTTTCTGTTCAAAAGATGCATCATTGTTTGTAGGCAAAACACAATTCCTCTCTGTGGCAAGACTTTATGCTGTCTGTTCTTCTATCCCTTGCAACCCTAGACCTCAGATTTTCTGCATTGCCTCCAAGTCTTCATGCTAGTAGTAATCTATGCTCACTTGTAGCCATGTACGTTTCGTACCCTTTGTAAATTCAAGAGCCTTCACCCGAACCCTGGCTAAGCTTAGCTATTCACAGCTGCGATGTGTAAAACCCTCCTCCGATCTTCTCTCAGCAGCCTGTGGGCTGCAAACTTAGTAAAATACAGTGACTGATTGCTGTTGGGATGCCAGCGGCTATTTGGCTAACCATGAGGCTTTTTCCAGTGCGAAAACATCGTGATGACGTTAACATCATCCACACAGTGAATTTGTGTAATTTTGTGCAAACTGCTTTCTTACATCTACACTCAATTTTGTCATTTCAGGTTGTTACCGTATCATAAATCCTTCTCCAATCATCTAGAGATAAAATATGCAGAGGAAGTTGCATCCATTTGCTCAGTTACTTGCTGATGATGGTAACAAATGCCACCTTTGAGTCACTAAATCTGGTATAAATATAGAAGCCTGTGCTCTATCATTCATCCTCAATAGCCTTTTACCATGAAGCACAATGATGAGATAGGCAGAAGATGCAGAGGGGATGTTGGGAGCAGTCTTAGGCTTGAGTGTGAAGTGTGTATGACCTGATTGATTTTGTTGTTATTGTTAAGGACTCTGTTCCGTCTGCCTGCGGGATTCACTCTCGCCATTCATCCACTCGTCTGTTTGCTCTGGCTCTCATAAATTTCACAGGCAGAGCCGAGCTCTGTTGGGAGCTTAAACAATTGCCTTATTGATGGATGCCCACGTATGAGTGGAGAGAATCTTTACAGGAGCTGCTCCTTAAGGCCTTGTGGATTTTCTAGTTTGTTGGCTACATCCCCACGATATGTTTATATGATTTATATGAGATAAGATATATACATATATACTATGCATGAGTATAATATGATTATCGCTTTTTATTTCTCCTCTTTGCTTCTACTTGTTTCACTTCTGTTTCAGTTTTTATAACCATTTCTTACTGTGTAATTAAGTTGTTGTTTTTAGCACATGTGTTTGGCAGTGTTATTTCTTAGGATTACTGATAAACTGTACTGTCGTGATTTGTATTTGTTACCTATTTGAATTTTAGTTAAATAATGCCTGAATTTATTATGTCTGTATATGTCTTTTATTAAGTTTTAGTTTTATTTAATTTGAGTTATTTTAATACTTCAACAAACTAAATATATATATACAGTGCCCTCCAAAAGTATTGGAACAGTAAGACCAATTCCTTTATTTTTGCTGTAGACTATAAACATTTGGGTTTGACATCAAAAGATGAATATGAGATGAGAGATTAATATTTCAGCTTTTATTTACAGGTATTTTCATCTGGATCTGATACACAACTTAGAAGATAGCACCTTTTGTTTGAACCCACCCATTTTTCATGTTTTTATATTTTATTTGAATATATATGTGAAGCTAATATGGCTGTAATTCCTCTTATTATGGATTCTTAGAAGTGCTATATGGGAACAGAGAAGATTATGTGGGTCATTCCTGTTATGCAGCACCTGAACTTCTCAAAAATGTATGTGCTTGTAATATTTCTATAAAAGGTTATCTTAGACTTTCAAAAATGTTTAATTCATGCATCTCCACGAATTTGATCTGAATTATTTACAAAATGACAGAAAACAAAATGACAAAAATAAAAACAGGGTTAAAGTTATATGATTGTGTCAACTGTGTCAATTTTATTATTTTATTTTTAACCATCTTGTGAAAGCTGATTTTATCCAAAAATTCTCTATTTATTTTTAAGTACACAGACTACTCAAACCTCATAATATCACAGAAAAAAAAATCTAATACATTTTATTAATTTTTTAAATATATATGGTTTTTGTAGCTTCTTTTCTACAACTTTTTTCTTTTCTTTTTTTTCAATATAAATAATATATATAATACTAAAAGGATGAATAGTAAAACTGAGTACAGAGGAAAAGCCTATAAATTGATTAGCAAATAAATAAATATTAACAAAACATGTTTTCTTTTAAACATTTTAATTAGAGTAGAAAATAGCAAAGCAATTTCTTTCTCTTTTTTAAGATTTAATTTGAGCATTTTATTGGGATAGGACAGATCAGATGTGACAGGAAGCAAAGTGGGAGAGGGAGGGTTCAGGAAAGGTCCGCGGGTCGAGATTCGAACACAGGACGTCCGAAGCGCAACTGTGCTGTATGTCAGCGCGCTGCCCACAAGGCTATCGGCGCTGACTGCCCAGCAATTTCTTAACGAATTGCCAGTTTTAATTTCAAATGCCAGTTTAATTTTTCTTGCGGAAAAATAAAAATAAATAAATAACAACGATTTTTATTAAACCAAAAATGTGATTTTAACATTATGTCCCATATATTAAAATAACAGTGTACTGCATAATAGAAATGACCCATGTGCATAAGTGAACTGTTGACTGAAATAAATGCACTGATTTTCAGTATGTGAGGGTGTTTGTATGTGGGTCTTTAATTTCCTCACAATTATGAAGCAATATCAAGCCTAAGTGCTCTTCTTCTGAACGCCTCACCTCAACAATGCCCTGCTTGTTTTGTTCCTTTTTTCAAGAACAAATACTGCTATAACATTTTTAATTCTTGCACACATCAGCTCGAGGCACACAGTGAGTCAGTGGGGGAGCTGGCGAAATGGAGTGCTGAAATATTTATCAAGGCATTGCATATTCAGCCTGAGGTCCTTTGTGAGTGCTCTTGTGATCTTCTGCAACACGTTCGCAAATTAAATATTGATGCCGTTTAAATAAATAGGCGAATGGCACGCCCTGGCTTGAAAGGATGCCATACTGAATAAGTGAAGATATCGGTGGTGGCTGGGGTGCCCCTTTCTCATGAGACAATGGAGTGATAAAGGGAGATGCGCTACTGTATCCTGCCTTCTTGGCCCGCTTCACACTGAGTAAAAGCATTGGTTCAGAGACAATGTTTGCAAGTGATTTAAACAAGAAAGGTCATAATAAAAGAAAAATTAGATCAATGGACATAAAAGGTGTGGTCACATTTACTATTGCTCTGCAAAAAAATTGCATATGAGTTGCAGTCATTCCACAGGATTAGGAGTTTTGCGTGAGGGAGGAAAAACTCGCCCTTGAACAAAATCTATACTGGCCAAAATGTATAACACCGAGATTTCCCAAAATATTAAACCTGCTGTTAGTGCTTTCTTTTCTGCAGCATTGAAGGCAGCCAAACAGAATTGGAAAATTAAAGGAATAGTTCACCCAAAAATGAAAATATACTCACTCTCAGGCCACCCCAAATGTAGAGTTTGCTTCTTCATCGGAACAGATTTGGAGAAATTTGGCATTGCAGTGCATCACTTGCCAATGGATCCTCTGCAGAGAATGGGTGCCGTTCAAACAGCTGAAAAAAACATCACAATAATCCACATGACTCCAGCCAATCAGTTAACGTCTTGTGAACTGAAAAGCTGCATGTTTGTAATAAACAAATTCATAATTAAAAAGTTTTTAACTTCAAACTGTTGCATCTGGGTAAAATACGAGTCTTCTAAACATAATATTGCTTCCTCCAGTGTAAAAAAAAAAAGTATTGTCTGAATCAGGAGAGAAATATGCACAGACCAAGCACCATTTACAGGCGAAACCAGTTGTAAACAAATATGTCAGTGGATTTATTTTGATGTGAGAGAAAACAGGGGTTGGACTTTTTCACTGGAGGAAGCGTTATTTTAGATTATAGACTGGTATTTTGTCCAGAAGCGATGCTTTAAAGTGAAAATATTTGTTACACATAACCAGATTTTCACTTCACTAGACTGTTAGGTAATTGTTAATTGAATGACTGAAGTATCATGTTATGTAACACGATGTGTTTACATTTAAAACAGTTTGCGGTCAGGCAAATTTAAAAATGTATGAGCAAAATAAATAATTTTGCAAATCACATTTCACAAACACTCCGTGTTTTCCAAACTCATACCACTGGTAGAAAGCTGCCTCCAGGTTTTCTCAATTTCTGTTTTTTGCATAGTGCATAATCAGATCTGAAGCATATTACAGATGCATACTGGTGATCTGATATTATATAATTTAACATTTTAAATAAAAGGAATAAGTAAATAAATAAATAACAACTGCCATATGCCTAGAAATCTACAAAGCAACCAATTGTAATTCACTAAGACAATGCAATGATGGACAAGAGTGAACTAAGTGGATGAGTAACAAATCCAAATGTTCGTTCAATAAAAACACAAATTAGAACTGCCATCAGAAAGAGTGAGAAAGAGAGAAAAGGATATGAGATATAAAACTCTGTAACCTGTTTTTTTTTTCTGTTTTGGAGAGCAGCCAAACATCTAACACATGCATGCACACATTCGTGCATAAATTTGGTTCTTCCATATTGCATATCCTTTTCAAAGGCATAAACAAAAGACATGCCACACTATAATAGCATATGTATTGGTTCAGACAATGCTCTGTAGAATCACACACCACCTGGGCCTCACACTTCCTCTAACCTACATTGAGAAAGAAAACATCAAAAGCTCACTCACTTCCTATTCTTCCAGCATAGAACAGCTCCATGGGAATACAGCGTCATTTATTACACTTCACATTATAAACAGAGCAGGATAAGGAAATGGATTCAAAGTGCTAGTTTGCATTAAGGTCTTATCTTTCTGGCTTCTATGTGCATATGATTTGGTAATGAGCATACAAATATAGTGATCTTTTAGCTGTCAGATGCAAGCTAGCATGGGTCTCCTGGGATATGATCCAGTTTTAAAGATCCCCTTAGGAAATTCAGAATCCCTAGTGGTGATACATATGCTATTAATAAGCATGTGTCAAAAAGCAGATATGTAAAATACTGTACACTTCTATTTGACAGTAACTTTGTAACAATCCAGAAAAAAAGACACTGGAAAGGGCAGGATGTTAATTTGCACAGTGTTTTGACAATATTTGAAAAATTAGTAGGCTAGTCCTCAGTTATTAAATGAATAGGCCTACCACTCTTTGATAATCAGTTTAGTGAGTATTTAGTCAGCCACTCAGGATCTTGGAGTAACAGGGCTACTCACAAAATAAATAAATACAAATAAATAGCAAGCCTACTCATATGGAATATTAGTTTGAATTTATTCATTTATTCAATATATCCGTCCTTTGAATTAGAATCAGTATTCCAGAGAGTCATGTCCCAATATTCTGATACACTGATATACAAACTTGATATACAAATTTTATTTTGCTTCTGTTTTGGATATATGGATATAAATAGTCTTATCTGCAACAGAGTCGTTCACAAGCTACACTTTCCATAAAATGCTGCTTCAATGCTGACAAATGATTTTGTTTCCTTCTGATTGCAGGTAAACATAAAAAAATTTGGTGCGTGAGTGAAGTGTCCAAATGAATCAAACTGAATCGCAAACAATTTCTTTTTGATGATTTAGAGCAACAATGCTTCATGTACGAATGTGGCATCGCTGCTGGTTCTGATTCTAAACAGTTGATAGAAAACAGAGGATATACTGCTGAAAATGATTTTCAGGTCAGTACGGCAATCTCCATCATCAGACAAGGATTTATTATCAGTAATATTTTGCTGGAGCACAGTGGTATTTCACTAAAATGTACCACTGAAGTATTTGGTAAAAAGGTCTAGCGACACCCTTGGTTCAGAGATTGTTTTATCACAAGATGAAGTGGGAGGCAATGGATTGAAAAGCTGGCACTGGGTTTTTGAGTGAATGTTGCAAACATGCTCAGTCAAGAAGAAAATTCTTCTATCTGCTAAAAGAAGCAACCAGACACTAAACAAACTCAGACTGTGCAGAGATAAGATTGATATTGACAGCTGCGACACTCAAACAGGCACAATAGATATTTCATATCTAAAGGACTCAGCAGACATTTTATGTGGCTTTGCTTATTGAGAGTCTGAGCCCATTTATTTTTTTCCCCAGAGGACCAGTCTGCCCAAAATATGAATGTTCTGTCATCATTTATTCGCCATCATGTTTCAAACCTGTATGACTTTCTTTCTTCTGTGTGTGTAAACAGAGATTCATTCTTTAGAAGACTTTGGAATACAGTGTACAAGTCATATGGATCACTTTTAAAATAGTGTATCATTAGTTCAGCACTCGTTTCCTGGTTCGAATCTGCAGAGTTGAATGCACTTGGGAGGAGAATAAATTATTTGTTTCCTTTATGTGACTAATGAATGAAAAAACTCACACCAGAACATGCAGTAATGGCCTGTTCACAACAAGGACAATAACTATAATGGTAACAATAAAGATATACAGTAGTTTTAAAAGTTGTTCTACCTTTAGAAGAATAGCAGATGCCACACTATAACGGCACAGAGGAACAATATCGTTGGAATCACTTTCACAACGTTTTTTTTCCAAAAAGCATTAATAGCCAATCAGAATCCATCCAGCTCATTAAAGCAGCAGATGACATAATGGCAGCACGCACGTATAACGTTATTTTAAGTTGGTGTGGATGCTAATGTAGTTACTGTTAAAGTTATATTTATAGTTATTGTTCTTGGTATTAGCGGCCTTAAGACTTTTTTCTGATCTTTTTTTCACTGATATTTTTACTGATGTTGCGCATTTGTAGCTACAATTAAATAAACAAATCCCTCTCTGAAACAGTTATTCCTAATTCATATAGAAATCTGTTCAAAATAAAAGAATCATTCATCAATAATTAATCAATCAGTAAAAACTTGAAAGATTCAGTTCTCATTCATCGTAACTGCATGGAAAATATTAAGTAGCACAATCTTCAGAATTTCTCTTTTTGTCTTCAACGTAAGAAAGTAGGCCTAAGTCAAGCAGGTTTGAGTAACATAGAGATAATTAATGACTGTAATTTTTGAAAAACATTTAATATTAGACGACTGTCCACTCAGCAAGACTTTATTGAGGTAGAGTGTAAAACATTTCAAGGGAGTCCGCAGCACTGCATCGTGTTCAGAATAAACCGTAGTCCTGACCACAGCCATGCTATCATTTACAACCTCAAATCATCACTCTGAAAACCATGTTGCCAAAAAGCCTTAGCGGGAGAGACTTAGGAGGGCACCTAATTGGGAGTAATGTCTGTCGTGGGTCAGAGCTGAGCGGTACAGATCTCCCTCTATTTTTAATTAATACCAGTGGGCTGTCACAGCCTCCAAATGAGAAGTCATGAAAGATGAGTGTGCAGTCGACCATGCAGCTATCTGAAAATTTTTTTTTTACATTTATATAGCGCTTTTCTAGGCACTCAAAGCGCTTTACATACAAGGGGGGAATCTCCTCAACCACCACCAGTGTGCAGCATCCACCTGGATGATGCAACGGCAACCATAGTGCACCAGAACGCCCACCACACACCAGCTTACTGGTGGAGAGAAGACAGAGTGATCAGTGTATGGGGATGATTAGGAGGCCATGATGGTCAGAGGTCAATGGGCAAATTTGGCCAGGATGCCGGGGTAACACCCCTACTCTTTTTTGAAGGACATCCTAGGATTTTTAATGACCACAGAGAGTCAGGACCTCGGTTTAACATCTCATCCAAAGGACGGTGCTTTTTACAGTGTAGTGTCTCCGTCACTGTACTGGGGCGTTAGGACCCATACAGACCACAGGGTGAGCACCCCCTGCTGGGCTCACTTAACACCTCTTCCAGCAGCAACCTAGTTTTTCCCAGGAGGTCTCCAATCCAGGTACTGACCAGGCTCAACCCTGCTTAGCTTCAGTGGTCAACCGGTCTTGGGCTACAGGGTGACATGGCTGCTAAAAGACACTATGTGTGTTTGTATTGATGCCCCATTCCCTGTGTTTCTCTGCTCTTGCTTCTGTGTTCTCTGTTGTGGATCAAACTATTTAGGCAATAGGGCTGTTTGGTGAGCTGGACATGTTGAGAAATGTTCCAACAGTCCTGAGTTATGACATACATACAATAAGACAAGCAATATGAGTCAATATCGGACAATAAACATTGACCCTCATGTAATTTTTTCATCATAAAAGATAAATGCATAACAATAGCATACAAAGGGTTAAAAGTGGAACCCCAACTGTAATTTTGTTTGACATTGTGGTTGTTGGTATTACCTAATTGTTGAATGAATAAAATCATGCTGAGTTAATTCTTGAATAATAAACATACATACTGATTTTTATTTTTATTACGTATCACATGGTGCTCCATACCAGAAGTTTTTATTTTTTAAATGACCAGCAGGATGTAATTTGATGAAGAAACACATTTAAATGGTAATCTGCTCATTATACACCACATTATTGCCATTTTATGAGCATCCTGGGCTTTAAAGGAGAATAAAATGAGTTTGCTACCCTGAGGGAGCATCATGAAGTAGAGGGTTAAAACTGAAGGCTGATATGAACAGCAAGTTGTGCTTAACTTATGTAGTTTGATGGAGGCATGAATAGGTACACAGCTCTTTGGAAATGAATTTAATTTACTTCCTTGGCCAGGCAGCCAATGTCTGACACACTAACGATTACATTTTCTCTGGTACTTTCAGTGTATTTCATCAAATTTAGCATGAAAGATTTTATATTTTTTGCTCTAAGGTGAATTGAATTGAAACCATTACAACCGTTTATGAAATGAACATTTTAAGGCTTATAATTTTTGTAAATGCTACTTCAAATTCATTTGCTAAAGATTAAAACTAACCAAATAAATAAATATATAGGTCAAGCACAGTTTAATTAAAAGTTTCACACAACAGTTTGATCGTGATTGATGATTATGACATTAATGATTGATGACAAGTCATTAAAAGTTTCCCCAACTGTTTGGTTATGATTAATGATGAGCCATGATTGACAGGTCATTCAGGAGTTCCATTACTAAATATATTTTGAAAGCCATAAATAATTATTTTCTTGGAATTCAGGGCATTGCAAACAAATTAGGAGACAGAGATTTATGGGTTCATAAATAAATAAAAAGAAACTTAAAATATATGGTGCAATACTCCTCTTCTGGCCAGATTAGCTTTGATTTGGGACTTCATTCACCTCATTTAAACTCAACCCATTCAGAATACAATTTTAACATCAACTGTATTTGTAAACAATGTTTTCCAAAAATATTCATTTACATTAAGCTGTAGATGCCATTTAGAAAAAAAAAAAAAGAGATGCTCAAGAAACATATTTTGGAAGAAAACACATCACAAGAGATACTGGAACAGCTCATCTGTGTCTCAAGAGTGCCCAAGTAAGACACTGTGTGCTGTCTAGAGAATACAATGAAAGACACGTCATGCTGAATAAGCAGTGAGGTGCCCTTGATTTACTCAAAGCCTATAGGGGAACCAGATGGATCTGTGTCACCTGCCCAGCATTGAAGTTCACAAGCCCCAGCAGGATATCCACCAAATGAGGGATCAAATTATGTTTGATGCAATATTTTCCCTCTGTATTGGAAGATAAAATAACATGAGAAGATTTGTCTTTATTGCACATAGCCAGTGTCTTATGCTCAAGTCTGGATAATAAAATTTGAGGTTAGTGCTGCATTTAAAAAAAAACGTTTGCTTGGATGTTTGGGTCGCTGGCTCAGCTAGGAGGCAACAACCTGAAGTTACTTATCTATTAAAGACATTCAATATTTAAGTAAGCCATCAATCCACAAATTGTGCAAGTATTAAATATATATTTCATCCTTGTTTATATTAACAAACCTTAAAATAATATTCTTTATTTACTCACCCTCAAGTCATTCCAAACTTGTGTTTGTATATTTTTTCCATAAGAATTATTGAGTTTTCACACAGCTACAGTATATTCTATACAACAATAGTTCCTACAGCAATTTTTTTCAGTGTATGATTTTCTTTAAAACAATTTTCACTCTGAAATTACTAGATTTATTTATTTTTTTTTCAAAAAGACAAAGAAATGGCACTTAACACATTGAATTAACCATGGAATTATGAAGAAGAAAGACTGAAATAGCATTTTCTTGTAAAACATACTAAAAAAGCACCCTAGAGGTATTCCATACGACCATAGAAGATATTCCAAGTCTTCTCAATCTACTTGATAATTTTGCAAAGAGAAGTTTGTTTAATGATACAGAAGTAGCCCCCTTTTAAAATCTGATTCTTAAAGATTATTATGTGTTTAATGGAAAATTGTATGTGAGATGTATGCGGTTGGGTAAGTAAAAACTTAATTTTAATTTTGGGTGAATTATTCTTTTAATGTTTACAGCTGTAAAATTCTGAGGTTCCAGTGCACATAATTAAATGAAAAAAATGCGCTATTTACCAGACATTTCTCAAAGACCTTTTGCTCCATCTCTCATCAGTGTCTCATCTATCTTTTACTGATTCTTAGAGACTGCTCTGGGCACAGGGTCAAAGGAAAATCTCCAACCCTGAGCCACAACAGAATCCAGCCTTCAAATACCACAGGTTTTATTGATTGACACTGTTAAGTGTTTGGTTCACTCTGCAAAATGATATGGATGTATTCTCGATTATCCTTTAAATATTTCTATTGCAAAGACTATAGGATCATTGCTTGGTTTAATTATGACAGTAAATGGAGTTTAATTTGGTGATGAAATATAACAGCTTAAACAAGTTGCAGTGTTTTAGTATCTCAGTCTGGACAAGAGCAGATGTAGACTCAGGTCCGAGACTGAGACCGTATCTTCAGGAGCATTTGGACCTGGCCTGGACTTGGACTTGAATGGTCAGAAATCATAGAAAATATGGTCTTGAAATCTGAGTCGAGATGGACTTGAGTCAGAGTCCAGTTTAGTCAACACTTCAGTCTGGTTTAAGTTTGTTTAGCTGGTCTCCTAGCTGGCCCCAAACCCTCCAAAATCATCAAACCAATCTGGACAGCAGAACTCAGCCAGCTAAAACCAGCAAGCCACCTTAGGCAGGATTTTTATTTATATGTTATTTCCAGCAGTATATAGCATTGAAGTACAAAGGTTGTGCGAGGTTCACATGAGGAACAGTAACTGTGTTATGGTGGCATTCAGCAGTAGGGTGTGCTGTTTTGTAGCTGAATTCCAAATGACCTGGAATGGTAGGGTTATCTGAGATTCACTAGTCCTTTTCATTTCCTAGTCATTTTAAATTATGGGAGACTGAGGCTAATTGTCACACATGGACGTTCACAAGGGCTATATGTCAGTACCAATAAGGTTTTGAGTCAATTACGCAAATGCATGTTTTCTCTAGCTGTATCTTTTTGAATGTTTTTTCTTTTTTTTAAATACCTAGTTCAAAATCATCTTACAGTAAGCTACATTAAAGTTAAAGAATTCTGTACTCCAAACTAAAAATTCTAATCATCATAATTTTATAGATGTTGTTGCATAATCAAACAAACACAAAATAGCAGCTTAAGGTAGGTTTTCAATAATTGAGGCAACTTGTCACATGTTATTTTTAATGCCAAAATATTGCTTAAATATATAGCCTACAAATGTTTGCTGTTTCATGAACTGTTTTGTTAGGCTATAGTGTGACAACGTGTCCCATTGGGTTGATTGATGTGTGTCCAATTAACTGTCTCTTTAATTGGTGGACATGTTTAATTGTTTTTTTGTAGCCAAGACTTTAAAACTTGTGCCTTTAATTGACTTTCAAAAATAAACCTGCCCTGAGAAATATTCACAAGAGTAAAACGTGTGACAACTAGCACTCATTTCCCCTAAGTCGAGCTGTGAACAAACTGCAAGTGCCTAAGGGTGGAATGCTTTTGTGGAACAAATGAATCTTCTTACATATTAGGTTTATCCTGAGCTGCCCTTGTCACATCTCAGTATACAGTATGAGCTTTATTCAAATGTACGGGGAATTAAAGCAGAGCTATTACATGCTATTACAGTTCTAATATTGCAAGACTACAAATAAGGGTCCAGTTTATGACAGACATCCTAGTTCTAAAGCACAAACCAGAAAATAGCAAATGGCACTGCAGGAGAGGGCAGGCATTAGACAAGTGGTGCAAATGATCACTATCACATAAAAATCTTCCCTTAGAGGCACTTTGCTCATTGAATTTGGGGCGTGCAGCCTGCTTACAAAGACACTCTCAGCTGGAGGTGCATCTGCATGTAAGGTACCACAACTGCGCATTTCATCCACTGAGCGCCTGCTGGAGGAGGAGATACGCATCATATATACCTAACCAACCGTCTTTCTGGATCACTCTGCTGGTCGGAACCGATCACGGGGCACGTGCGTGCAGTGGATACGCCGGAGAGTTGGGGTGATTCGTGGACTAATTGCGGAGCGCTTTCGGGAATACGAGGAGCATCTCTGTGCACGGTTCTCCTGTCCGTCTCCACACAGAGAGGGCATTTATTTGGTATTAAAAGTGAGAGAACGATATCAGGAAAGATGTTGCCGACGACATTTGGGGGTTAGAGGTGCTGAGGTTCATCCCATCACTGAATATGGAGTAAATTCCCACGTCTTCTCTTATTTTGACCCGGAATACAGTGAACGGGAGCGCATCACGGTGAGTTATTCTTTATCCATGCGCTATTAGATTATTTAAAGTTAAGCAGTAGTTTTATTCGAGATGTCAAATAATGTAATGTTTATACATTATGGATATCGTTAGAAATATACAATGCCTTATGTTAAATACGAAAAGCAAGCGCTGTTTTTACACTTGAAATCCTGACCACAACCCCAATTATTTATTATCCAACGTACTGATAGGGATGGGAATTTAATAATTAGGCTACTTCAAACACGGTTCTACTTGCGATTTTTTAATATAGGAAGGAATAGCCTATATGAGGGAGAAAAGAAATGTAATTCGTAAAGCATTAGGCTAATCTGCTGTCTGTGGGCTATGTGGGATGATTTGAGATTTCAAAGGACAGACAGTATGATAACAAATAATAAAAATAAAAAAATAAAAAGTTTAAACGGGCTTAGACTTTTCATGTAGACTTTTCAGAGTATCAAATAGCCTATAAAACAAAAATGTGGTGATATAAATCATCCAGTCATTCATTCATGCGACACCACTATTAAGAACAGAACTCTGTTCCTATATGTGTATCAACAAAACTCACGCACGAGCTTTAAATGTAACAGCATAGTTCGTTTCATGTGAACAAAACAAAATAAATAACTTGAGGTTTTGTAAGCAAACAATTCAAATAACACCACGACAAATCACAAGATTCACCAAAAAAAGATGCAGATTTTAAGAGTCATTTCGAGAATTGAACCCTGTCGTGCTCTTTGAATCAGATCGCAAAAATGCATTTCTGGAATCGGACTATACGCTCATAGCTCTGGATGATTTGGATTCACTAAAGAACAGGATGACGAGAGTAATTTACTCGAGAGTCTAGCTAAGTTTTTGAATCATAATTCTTCGAGAATCAGACTAAACTGGTCGCGCTGTAGAGTAGCGGTGAAATGGTTGCATACTACTGTAGGAAAATCTTTGCCCCAAATCTCGTACTTTCGAAGGTGCATTGTGTACTGAATTCATCGGAGGACTTACTTCTGGATTGATGATGGGCGTCCTTCAAGTATGCAGGTGTGTAGTAGGGATATAGTTCCGGTGTTCTGACAATTTGTGCTAATCATTGAAAAATGCTACCTGTTAAATCAAACCTACCACACCCTAAACCTACCCTTACAGTAGTGTATATACAGTAATTATGTGTTATAATCACAGTTGTGGCTAGAAGGGATACAGCTACCGGAAACCAACAATAAATATTTTTTTCTACTTATTAGATTGTGTTTTATTAACGTCTACACCTACCCCAACCCTAAACCTACCTCTTACAGTAATGCAGATGCATTAAATCTTGTTGTTCAGCATGAGGAAAAAGTACCAAATATTGATGTGCGCATGCGCAGTAAGCCCTGGTAGGAAAATCTCACGGGTAGGATAAAATGTCAGGACACCGGACATAGTAGGCTACATCCGCCATATTGGCATGATGTTTGAGCCATATGTTGCTTGACCAATGATATTAACAACATGCAGTGAAAACAATGTATTCAGCTGTTGTTAAACTAATACAGTTTAACCACAAGTAAACTTTCTTTTGGTCATAGAATTTGAACGCTTAAAAGTGGCCATATTTTTCCACTTTTTAAATTACATTATGTGAACTCTGACAGAGCCATATGCTATTGTAGTAGCAGGACGTGTGATTTATTATGTGAACTGCACTGATCTCAGTCATGGAGGGTAGAAGATCACATGGGGCAGAAACATCACTCTTATCTTGCAGATAACCTTGTATTTCCTCAGACTCAAGATATGATGTATAAGGGATAAAAACTGGCAGGTGCTACCTATAGGTCTTCAGCATCTCCATTTGTTCTGATTCAAGTCATCCGTAACAAAATTCTCTTATAATGCATCCCTCACAGTATGGAAGACGCATATGGAATCCCATGGAGAGAAATAAATTTGCAGGCCTGGAAAAGTGATTTTTCTGGTTTTGCTCTGTTCTAAATATTTAAACGGATAGATATTGCTCTTTTGTAAATGGTTGTGTAGAATATAACTTGTCAGCTTGAAACATCAGTCAGTTGAGGGTCTTGTTGGAGCCATCTGAATGCTAAAAAGAATAATTGTTTAATCTAAATCCACAAAGTAATAAAGAATGACTGGAAAAAGAATGGGAATTAATTTGTTGAAACATTTGAGAACACTACAGATATCAGTAAGAGAGTAAAACCACATTGTCATGTAATACTTTTATGATCCGACCTGGGTTAGTTTATTTTGAAGTAAACCCCCTCAAACAAGTGTTATGTGGATCAATAAACAATCAACCTCTCCATAGATCAGCCAACACTGCCTCTATGGCCTGGTTTATAATCTCACAAAGGTGTGATTAAGCTTTAGGAACTTTAGTGCCATTATGTATTGCAGGAGTGAGACAGAGAGAGGAAGGACACACGGGAGAAAATACACATTCGGCTCTCTATCCGCACCACATCTGCTATTCAAATACGAATGGGATCCTTCTCTCGTGTGTTCATGTTTATTTATGGATGCATCTGGGATGCATGGCTCATCTCATTTTGTTGCTAACAAGCACCGCCAAATTAGAGGTGAGAACACTGGGAAGCAGCAGTGTGCAGAATTCAGTCAAACCACTCCACAGCACAGCTTGGCTTCCTCTGAGACTATTTATTCCTCTCATTGTGGCGTATAAAGTTTATTTAAAGAGAGACCAAAGATAAATTTAAACATGCAGGAGGAATTCATTAGAGATGAAAGTAATGTTAGTTTATATAACGGAGAGTTTTTTCCCCATATTCTGCCTTTCTTAATATCCATCTCTCGAATTTGCTTTCTGCAGTTCGGATCACAAACTTTTTTCTTTCGTTATCTAAGTGTATTTTCTATATCTTTTTTAAATCTCTGGCTGAGGCCTAAAGGAATGCTTCACCCCAAGATGAAAGTTGTCATTGTGTTGTTCTAAACCCGTATGACTTTCTTACTTCTTTGAAACTAAAACAAATGAATTTTGTAGAACTTACTTGTGGTCCATGTGATGCTATATTCCAAGTCTGCTGAAGTCAATTAAGTAATTTTTCACTTATAATCTTCCCCTCCACTGAACTGTTAATTGTTGCAACCAAATCAATCACTGCATAGTCTTTCAGACTGATTTTGTGAGCCAGGTCAAACTATTTCTTGAAGATCTTTCAAAGCTACTTTGAAACGTGTAACGTGTTTGGAGCACTTTTTTTTATATATTAAATTTTTATTTTATGTATTATATATTAAATATATTGTATATCTATTTTTTTCATACTGTACATTATAAGGCTGTAATACCCAAATTTGCACGATTGTAATTTTTTATGTACTTCAATAAAACAGTGAAGAATTTGAATGTCAGCTCTTTATTGGTTATCATCCATAAACTGAAAATAATAATAAAAATGAGAATTTTAATATTGGTCCATCTCAACTTTTATGATGCTTTAGCATCCTTTTAGAAGCTTCGAAGTTTGAGTCCCCATTCATTGCTGTGTGGAAAAGAACAACTATAGCATTTTTCAAATTTTTTGAAAAAAGAAAGCAAGAAGAAAGCTCCAGGTTTGGAACGACACAAGGCTGAGCAAATCATGACAATTTTCTTTCCTGGGTGAACTTTCTCTAAAAGGCAGAAGTGTTTTGTTTTTCTTTGTTTTTTTTGTGGGGGGGTCTACCACTGTGATTACTGGGTTGTGAGATGGATCGCTGGCTGCCATCTTACTGTTAAGTGCACTTTCTCTTGCTGCCCCATGACACTTCTATAGAACGCACCTTTCAATTTTACAGTCACCAAAAGAGGAAATCTGTTTCTATGTTGGTCTACGAATCTAAATGCTGTGCTGGATAAGCACGGTAAAATTGTGTATACCGTTGTTCAAGGATTCTCCTTTAGTTGTGCTCATCTCTGTATTCATTCATTGTTGGTCATTTGCACTCAATCTACAACATTTTATGTATTTTATTCTTTTTTATGTTGTTTTGTTTTGTGTTACTATTTAATTTAATGGAAACTATTTTTAATAGTTTTAGTTCACAATAACAACAGTGGTTGCAGCAGACACTATCACAGTACTCTTTCCTCCATTGAACTGCTAAGGTTTGATAGTCAGGCATGGGACATGATTTATTCTCACTGTCTAAAACACAATATATATAGTCAACATCACCACATTGTTACAAGAACTGATGATTTATAGCTGGTGTATGAATCTATCTCCCACACCAAATGTTTAATGTCAGTCGAAGTACCACCAAGCAGTTGATCTACAGTAATTCTAGTCTAAAAGTACATGTAATGCTCAGGTTCAGAGCTTTAGTGTAAGAAGTAATTTAGCTGACACTTCTTTCCAAAGAGGTATACTTATTAAAGGGACGATCCCCATGGAATAACCTGGGGTTAAGTGGCTTGCTCAAAAGCATGACGGGGATGTTTTCGGGGGCCCTTCCCTCCAGAACCTCAGTTTGTCAAGTAGGACGCCTTCATCAATCAACAATAGTTTTTGGTCAGAATTTGTGTCAAAAAACATTGTTCTCATGACCCTATTTTTAGGTTGCATCCTACCTAATAACCACTAGCCTAAACTTAACCCTAAAATTTGATTGATTAAAAAACAACCAAAAAAACATCTGGTTTATAAAATATTATTCCAAAACTAGGATTTTGATCCAGGAACACATCTTACTTAACAAAATGGCCTAACAATGTTAGAGTCAAATTGAGATGTGGGATTTATTTCAACCATAAAATCAATATCTATTGTGGAATCTATTTTAGCTTCAAGTGAGAGATTTACTGATTGGCTCAATATGTAGTTTTTCTCATCTACCAGTGGGTTGCTGGCATATCATGCACCATAATCATAAGAGCTACATTGCTTGGCATGTTAATCAGCGCTTCCCATACTGCTGATCATCTCTGTAATACAATGTATTATCCGTTTGTAATCACATGTAGACTGTTGCGCATGCTGGTCTAGTCCTCAGATCTTGACATGAATGAAATCAGCCTGAATTGCAAAACAGACACCTTTAACCACTTCTTATATCAATTATATTCCAAAATGTTCATGCTAACCAATTAGTGATCTCATTTACTGGTGCAGTAGGATCATACAATGGCTTTTATTGCATAGAACTGCTGCAGAGGTAATGCTGCACTGCCTGCCTCATTACATTTAGCTAGTTGAATGCTCATCATTTTGCTTAATAAGATGGTTTGTGGAAGCTGGTGGAAAATGACACCACAAACTCAGTTTTTTAGTTGGTTGTAATTGCAATTCATGCCCCGTCTCACGTGTTGCTGGATGTGACATGCACACAATTTGAAATCTACATCCAGTTTGTTGACTTGCATTTTCTTTTTCCAACATAAATCTGCTCTCGAAAGCCTTGCTCTAGGGCTTGAGCAAGTCCTTTATTTTGTCGCCTTGACTGTTAGCTTGCTTTTTTGTTTGGGTTGCATCCAGGTTACATGCAGAGGTCATAATGAGAAACAATGACAACTTTAATGTTTTTCATTGGAGGACTGTAGCTACAGTTCCTCTCCCCTCTTGTCCTGAGTCAAAAGCTGAGCTGTGTAATCCAATCTGACAGAGTTTCTTGCAGCATAATGTGCCCCCAAACTTAAAAGACACCAGTCAAATCCACCCAGAGACGCCCTGTCCCTGCAATTACGACAGACACCCAGCAGTTATCCCCACTAGGATACAGCATTAAATCTCTGAAGATTATGCAATTATAACGAAACGATAGAAGATTAGCCTTTCTCTAAGCCTTCATGCCTTTATTGATTTAAAGGGCCAGTACAGAAGAAATGAGTAAGCTTTATGAAAAAGAACTGTGAAAAGAGTGTACACAAATGGTAAACCTCAGGGTGTTAAATAAAGACTTACTAACTGGTTCTGTAGAAAAAAATCATATGGCCTCAGGCCATAGAGCTGGAACTGTGACAGTAAGGGATTTTCAAAGCAAAATAAAGCGAGTAAAGGAAAACCTCCAATACTCACAGGAGTCAGTCCCTCATGAAATGCTATAAAAATCCCAAAGTGCATGCCAATCTGTCAAGATGACTTTTATTATTGTATAAAATACAGTAAATGTAGCTTTTGATCCAGAAACCCATATGATGGCATATAAAAAAAGAAGAATATATGAAGCATTGCTATATATTCTAGTGAACAATAAATTAAATAAAAAATATACCTTAAATTCACAGTATGTTACCTGTGACTGTGCAACGTTAACAAAAGTTTGGGATGCCAGTTAATTAAACATTTAAATCAAATTATTTGGGCTTTTCAACAATTAATTAATATAATTAATCTAGATTGATCGTGTAACGGTTCTCTCCTCAAAGGAAATGCAGGAAGCCAGGAGTAACAGAAAGGTTCTTTTAATAAATACATGAACTGAAAACAAGGATAAACTTCTTCAAACAAAGAATCTTCACTCTCCAATTAAGGTAGCGTTAGGGTGACTGGACAAGGACTAGAGAGAAACAGAGGACTTATAAAGGAACCAACCAAACAAGGAAACAAGATAATTGATTACACACAGGTGATGAAAATGAACGATGATGAACTAATGACAGGAAACTAGAACAGGAACTACCAAATAAGGTCAAAACAGAATTGAAAGGAAACTAAACCGAAACTGGCATGTTACAGATCGTATGTAATACATATTTGCTGTGAAAAGGTTTTGGATATAATTCATATAATTATTGGATATAATTCATTATTGCACTGATTAGACATTTTGAACTTTATTACACGTTAAGTCTTTTATTCTCTACAGTCTGCAAACTTTTTTGAATTGTTGATTTTTCCACACATTGCATTGTGTGTCTTAAGACCAGAGCTGGGTACTTACAAATTGTCGTCCATTACTGATTCAAAATTAAACAACAAATATTGTAGTTAGTAACGCAATCCATTACATTACACATGTTAGGTAATATAATCAGATTACTTTTTGATTACGTTTAGATTACATTTGACAACTCCTAAATTACTTTTCTATTATCTAGGATAATCTTGTACCATATTGATATAAATATGGAAAGAACGAGAAAATATGTTCCATTTGTAATTATTAATAACATGAAGTGCATTAAACTTTACATTATGTCAAGGTTTCCCAAACACAAACTGCAAGGTTTGTGAATTTAATGAAAAGCTAATCATTAATTCAATCATAAAAATGTAAAATTAAAAGAAATAATTATAAAATGACATCAATCAAAATAAAACATTTACTAAACAAATTTAATATTATATTTGTTTATCAGCATGTCATGTAACCTTCAACCATGGTCAGACAACCATGAGCATGCAAATATGATTCTTGAATGAATGAATGAATGAATGATGCATTTATATAGCGCTTTATTGTGTATTGCTGTACACCCAAAGCGCTTTACAATCATGTGGGGGGGGGGTCTCTCCTCAACCACCACCAATGTGCAGCATCCACTTGGATGATGCGACGGCAGCCACAGTACAACGGCGCCAGTGCGCTCACCACACACCAGCTACAGGTGGAGAGGAGAGAGAGTCATAGAGCCAATCAAGTGTATAGGGATTATTAGGAGGCCATGATAGACAAGGGCCAGTAGAGGGAATTTGGCCAGGACACCGGGGTTACACCCCTACTCTTTACGAGAAGTGCCATGGGATTTTTAATGACCACAGAGAGTCAGGACCTCGGTTTAACGTCTCATCCGAAAGACGGTGCTTTTTGACAGTATAGTGTCCCCGTCACTATACCGGGGCATTAGGACCCACACAGACCACAGGGTGAGCACCCCCTGCTGGCCTCACTAACACCTCTTCCAACAGCAACCTAGTTTTCACCGGAGGTCTCCCATCCAGGTACTGACCAGGCTCAACCCTGCTTAGCTTCAGTGGGCAAAGTTCAACTACTTTAAACTTAACACCATCTTAAAAAGTGCTGGGTATAGTAACTGATTAAATGTAAAATTCTTAATTATTAACTTATTACCTTAAAATCTCAGGGGGTTCTTGAAGTACATATCTTAGGAGAAAGAGGTTCAGCTTTCGGTGCCGATACCCTCGTGGGCAGCACGTCTACATGTAGCTTTGTTGCGCTTCGGGCGTCCCGTGTTCGAATCCTGGCTCGTGGACCTTTCCCAATCCTGTCTCCAACTACTGTCCTGTCAAAAAAAAAAAGAAAGAGGTTCAGCTGACAAAAAAGTTTGGGAATTAGGGAAAAGAGGAATTAGGGAGAATCAATCGATTATGAATAATAGTTACTGTAGTTTGATTATGAGTAAAATCGAATTACAAGTACTTAATTTTTGGAATTACGTAATCCAGATTACATTTAATCAGTTACTATACCCAGCACTTTTTAAGATGGTGTTAAGTTTAAAGTAGTTGAACTTTGAAAAACACATCTCGAGACCACTGCGTTTTATTCCATTTGGTTGCACTCCATCTGCTTTTGAATGCAAGGATATTTCCTGCAAGATGGCATCACACTGTAATTGAGATATGTATAAACCTCATATGTAAATGGCTGCATTTCTGGTAATCAAAATGAAAGGTCCTCTGAGAAGTCATTACGAATTATTCTGTCAGATTCAACCCTACGCAGGGCCTCGGAAGATGTCATTTTGCCTGTATATGTGGGTGGAATGCTATATGCTAGTGAAAGCGGCTAACAGTATTTAGGTTGGCTTCTAGCTCCTATTAATAGTCAAGAGAAATAGCTTTTGAGGTCAACAAATTCCAGCCCCCCTGATTTCTCTGATGTTGCAGGTTTCTGTTTGTTTCTTCACTATCACGAATAATAATGCATAATTTAGACCGCATCAAGCTTCAGAACAAAAGCAGTTGCTACTCGCTTTAAATGTGCAATGAATATTTTGTACAGAGTTAACAGTTGGGGGTTTCTAACTGTCTGCTTTCTTGTTTTATTCTTCCATCGAAGCATTGCTTCCATCTGTCATTCATACTCAAAACATCATTGCATTGATTTTCTGCACATTTTAACTCCAGTCTCTCAGGGCTTTTGTTTGCAGTGCTTTAATATTTTAGTCGCCGTCACATTGAAAACATCTCAGTTGTTAACTTTCTCTTTGATCCAACAACATTTCACCAGTATTTGTCCCCACGGTCGAAGTGATCACTTCAACAGAGGTGTAATCTCTCAGATCTGTCTATAAAGGCAGCGCATCTGTCATATTTGACTCAGTATGTCTTATTTTAATTATTTCTGTAATCACTTTCCCCCACAGATTATTCGTCTCACATTCAAGGGAGAAATCATTCCATTCACAAGCAATTGGATGAGAGTCATACTTGCCCTTGGCAACTAAAGATGACATTACTATGGAAACGACTTGTGGTGCTATCAATCATTGGCTGCCTCGCAGGTAAATTATTGTCCTGCTGCTTTTCAAACTGAATGTTTGTTTTTTTTTCATTCTGTTTTTATTTTGGGCTGAATTTATATGTGTAACGGACTGTCATAAAAGGAGAATTTCATTATGATCTTAAGCCTTGGATTCATTCAGTCCTTGGAGGAGGTTTCAGACAAGACGCTGAAGTCAGATAAGTTTATACATGCATTCATGTCGAATATATTATTGTTTTGAATGCTTGTTTTGAACTTAATTATCATGTTATGTTCAGAAAAGAAATGGCAATATAATATTGAGAAAGCAATGCCTTTTTGGGCTCAGTTTTTTAAGTAATACACTTCAACAGGAAAGCACCCACTCATGTGAAAAAAAAAAAATGTTAATGAAATAAATAAATAAAACAACCCCAATTTTGAACCCCAACATAGTTTTCTTTATATATACACAGCCATTCAAAAGTTTCAAGAATCCATAGATTTTTTATTTTTTTTTGTCCTTGAAAGCCTCTTCAAAATTATTGAGGGAAAACTCATCAGTGCTGTATTTATTTGATCAATATACAGTAAAAACACAAAGAAGAAAAAAAAACAAAAACAAAACACAGCTTAGGTTAATGTATTTTAAAATGTAATTTATTCCTGTGGTGGAATGTTCAGATTATCCCTCAGAAATAATTCTGATTTGCTGCTTAAGTAACATTTCTTATTAATATCAATGCTGAAAACTGATGGGCTTTATATTTTGTGGAAACCATATAATTTTTTTTTTCCATTTATGAATAGAAACACTATAAATTTAATTACTGTTGTCAATTTATTGTTTCCTTGCTGAATAAAAATATAGATTTCTTTCAAAAAGCAAAAACTGACCTCAAACTTTTGAATGGTAGTGTACATATAATATATATCTTTTTTTTCCCTCTACCCAGTCCTTTTATATCCATTTATGTTTGGTTTCCCCAAGGCTGCAATGAGATTGTGGCCCAATACCTGTTTGTCAAAGATGATTATCAGGATCCCTGGGATGGAGGCTTGTCTGTATCTCACTAGAAACCGCTGCCTCTTCCAGCCTCTCTGGATGCAGTGGATTACAAATGCAACTCAGAGGAAACTTATTTTTGTTCGTTGGTGGCAGTATTTACAATAGAAGGTTCGATTAATGAGAGTGCAGATGCTATTGTGAAGAGAAACAGACTAAATCATTTTCTTTTCATCTTGTATTCATGAAACTGAAACACAGAACAATTATAACCGACACATGCATCAAATATCCTATAGTTATGGTATTGTAATTTCAGAAATGATACACAATCTTTCTTCTGTTGATATTACCACAACAACAGCTGACACTGGAGTTTATTTTCCTGTAGTATGGTGTTTCTATGAGTTTGCAGAAGCCTATTTATGAAATATTGTGTGTCATCAAGCAGCACGCAGACTCAACCAGAGTAAAACAAGCAGTTTCACAAAAGTAAAATATTTCATTGTGTTTGGGGCAAATATCTGCACTCCTTGAATGCCGAATTTGGGGGCTGTAGCTAACTGCTGTAATCACTGTAAAAAAAAAAAAAAGAAATTGTTGTTTCATCTTAAAATAATTTGTTACTCCGCTGACTTAAAATGTTTTAGTTTAGTCAACTAAAATATTCCAGTTGTCCCTTAAATTAACATTGATTATCTTCAAATTTCAAGTTGACTAAACTAAAAATTAAGTCAGCAGGGTAACAAATTATTTTAAATTGAAACAACTTTGAATATTTTTTTTTTACAGTGAAGTACTTCCTAATCCACTTAACCATATGTACCTTACCTGAAGCCATTACCATTTCTTGCAACAGGATGTCCTTTTTTTTGTTATTTTGCCTAAGATAAACAAATTATTGTATTTTCTCTGCAGCAGCAGCAACGTAGCATGTCTCATACGGCAAAATGAAGCTTTTGTACATTACTTTCCCCATGCCAGTAAATGGTAGTTGAAATCATTCACTCTGAGATGATTGAACTGTTTTTTTTTTTTTATTAAATGTACAACAAATGGATTTTCTTTGTCTCAGTCTCATCAGCACATGCTGAAGACATAAAGTTTCTTGGTCCAAGCTGGAGAAAGGAACCCGAAGATCTGATACTGCCCATCCACTCTCCTGAGCAGGAGGCTGTTTTAACTTGTGAGGCATCAGGAGTCCCTTCACCCCAGTACAGGTATGAGCCCAATCTAGTGTTCTATGCTAGCAATTTATGCATTCTTTCATTGCTATTACAAACCATTTAAGCGGTTGGTTATGGCAAATCGGCATCTTATTCCCATAAGGATCAGCTTGAAAAGTATTGGCACTGATTGCTATTGATTTTCCAGGTGAGAGGCAATTTATTTGTCCTTCGTGTTTGCCATTGCATAAATCCAGTAAACTACTATATTTCTAACAGCCTATCCCAGTGGCATCCTGCTGTGACCCATTTTCCATTTGCTTTCCAGAGTTTCACCAGTGTCAATTTTAAATGTGCGTCAACTGCTTTACTAAAGACTAATCTAAAAAAAAAACAAAAAAATTACAAAAACAGCAATTTAGCCTACTTACGGAGATATGTTCAAGATTGATTACTTCTTTGATGTGTACACATATCAGCAAGAGCTTTAGGAATTAGCGTGCCAAATTTATCTTTGTGAGAAGGTAATGCATGCTACTGTAAGGACGGAAACTGGCTTTGAAAATGGGAGGGGTCTAAATGACTAATTTGTGCTAGAGATTCTAAGATACTGTCCCACATATTCCCTGGTGAGGCGTCTGCTCTGAAAATAGCAGCGTGCTCCAGCTCTGTGGTATATTGTGTTTCGTAGCTTGGGTCAGCATCATGTAAATGCTCAGGCAAGCACAAGGGAGGGAAGTAATAACCTTGTGAGTGACATTTGATTTAAACACTTACATTTCCCTTTAGTGCATCTTTGTGGAAAACAGTGATTTAACTCAACATTACGAGAGTATCAATGTACAGGAAGAAGAAGATCACAGCACAGTGACAGTTGAAGTCGCGATACTACCTTTACTTTTACACAGACAATACAGTCATAGTCTTCAAGGTCGAATAAGTTTGACTTTCGACCCAGCTCTTGGCTTATTTATGCAGATATGTAACCATAAATAAACTCTGGTGGAAAGGAAATTAAGTGGCTTATGCATATATTCAACAACATGCAAAATAGTAATTTGTAGCCATTTCCTTTTTGCACAGTTAAAGGGAGGAAACAGTCTAGCAACAGCGAACAGTGATGCTACTAACTCCATTTGTCAGTAACATGACAGTAGTTCCGTTAAATAAAAGGCTTTCTGGTAACAAACTACTTTTTCCAATGAGTAACAGTGTAATGAGTAACTGACGGAAAATGTTCTGATTGAAAATCAAGTTGCAATTATCAAGTGGTTAATTTATCTTTTATATACAGTTCATGTAATATGAACCAAAATTTCACAGATTTTAAGTCTTCTTTTTAATTCCTAATTCATTTTAGCATGTTTTATGAAAATAGATTTAAAAAATATAGATTCTCAATCATTAAATTTGTTTGTTCACAGAACAGTATTACTATAGTTTAACCACTGAACATATTAATTAAATTACCTATATTAATAATTTGGCATGCTACAGTTTCAGAGTAGTTTCCTCAACACTGATACCAGCTGTGTATTGTGTTGCTTTGAAGACCACCATAGATTTTATCTCAGGATTCTGGGGACATTTTCTCTTTGTGTGTTTGATAAAAACCTATACCCATTATTCAGTGAACTTTACAACAATACATCCAGACACTGATAAGATCGGTGACACTCTAAAGATAATTTCTTGAACTGAAAAAGAGACATTTGCTAAGTTATCGCTGACAGTAAATTCTTCAAGGCTGGCCTTATAAGATCCAATCTGGTCAAAAGGCACCCGAAAGGTTTGGTCCACCCCAGCATTCATTTCGAGTGTGTTGTGCCAACCAGTGTTGACTGAAGGGTGGCCATGACTGCAAAACCAGTGTCAGTGAGGAGGAAGAGTCTCCAAAGAACATTCAGTTACTTTCTTTGTCAAGAGAAATTGTCAGTGTTCCAACAGAGTCTGGTGGTATTTGAGTGTCTGCAGGGGCCAATGTGAACTTTGAGAACACAACACGCCAGGCTATTTTGCATCTTGGTTTTAGATTCCATAGAAAAGTAACTCAGAGCTGAGTCAGAGAAGAGCAGTTGGCTGGCTTCTGCTTTTCTCTCAAAAAAAAAAGCTTTTTAAAGAAATACGGAGTTGCTGTATTTTATTACATTCATAGGATTATATAAATCAATACATTTATTTTGCTTACATATTTATACAGAAAGAATAAACCATTTATAATATAACATTAAATTCATATTCACTACCATGCAAAAGTTTAGTACGATTTTTAATGTTTTTGAAAGAAATCTTTATGCTTGCTAATGCTGCATTTATTTGGTCAAAAATAGTAATATTTTGAACCATTATTACAATTTAAAATAACTGTTTTCTATTTTAGTATATTAAAATGTATTCCTGTATTGGCAAAGTGGAATTTTCAGCGGCCGTTAAGGTCATTGCACACTGAGTTAAACGTTAAAAAATAAATGCGATCTCACGTTGTGTCAATCACATTTACACACTGCCTCCAAAACTTTCGTCTGTCATAAAACAATTCGGATCAGGTTCGATTTTTTGTGTTTTCGCATCTGTAGCATGCATTTTGTTGGAAAGGATGACGAATACGAAAAAAATGAAAAAAACGCACGCAAAAAATTTGGATTCGGTGTGCAATGACCTTTAGTCTTGATTCTTCAGAAATCAATTTAATATGCTGATTTGGTGCTAAATATATATATATATATTTTTTTTTTCAGGATTGTTTTACAATGTTTGTAACAATGTAAAAGTCAATGCAAATGTAACTGAATTTTTTTGAATGGTAATATATATATATATATATTCATAGTTAAACATACCATTTAACATTTCTGACTGTATCCTTAACTAGACAACTGATTTTGCTTCTAATAAAATTTTAGTTTTCCTTAGCTGATTTGTTTTGTTTGATTTTTCGTTCATCAGGCTTGTGATAATTTATTTCTTGAAATATCTGGAGCCAGCAAGTTTTTTTTTTTTCACCTAAATATCAGAGAATCACAGTTGAAATGAAAATTAAGTAGACTTCCTCCTTCAAACATTTCTGTGAAAATAGCACAGCTACTGTTACTAAAGTTAAACCATGATAAACTGTTGTAAGGGTGGTGATGTGTAGTTTGAAAAGCCTTAATTTCTGTTGGTGTTTCTCCACTTGTTTTGTCAACGCTGTTTGCTGAGTTTGTCTGAGGTGCTATGCAGAGTTGTTTGACTTCCCCAATAGTGCTTTTAAAGTAGAAAATTCTCAATAGAATTCAAATGTGTCACACAGGTTTAGTGGCCTGTGTTGTGTTTTAACCCATCTACAGAACATCTGCTTCATGTGACACTCGCACATAACAAGGCTTCTTTCGCCCTGGTTAGATAACTGGTCTGCGCTTTGAAGAACATTTAGTGCTTAACATGTAAAAGCACAGAGCGTAAGATCTTCAGCATGCTGACATTACACAGAAAAAAAAAAACAGAGCAGTAACAACCCTGACCCTAGAAACTCTCTTGTATCTTTGGTTTGTATCAGGTAGCTCTTATCAACAATTATTTGTGGGCTCGTGTGGTCGCCAAACACTCGTAGAGCAAGAATTTGCATTATACATTCATGCATTTAGCAGACGCCTTTATCCAAAGAGATTTACAATACAGGAACAATAGCAATTCGTCAAGGAGCCAACAGTATTTGTAATGTACAATGGCAGGTTATTTGACAACTAGATTAGGAAGCAAGAGAGAATGCAAAGAAGAAAACTTTGTGTGTGAGTGTGTTTAATGGTTTGGGGTGGTTAAGTGCTTGCTGAAGAGATATGTTCTTGAATTAGGTCTCAACAGTGCAGGTTTGCAGCTCATTCCACCAGAGAAGAACAGAGAGTAAAGGTTTTGGAGAGTGCCTCATTGGGAAAGAGCAACAAGGCGTTGCTCTGTTGTTCATCTAAGTAAACTTATTTTACATTCATTTGAACAATTTGCACACACGGTATGCATTTTTATCAGTTTATGTTTTCCTGGGGAATCAAACCCATCGCCTTGGCATTGTTAGTGCCAAAGAAGTTCTGTTTCACTCACTTTAGGTCTCCCTGCGATGCTGTTTTAAATCCTTTGACAAAGCTCAGAATCTGTTTTCCCAACCTACATTTAACCTGACAGGATTTTCAACCTGCCTAGCATGCTTTTGAGATTGTAAGGATTTGAACCCTGGTCCGTGGAGCAGGCAGTCATCAGAGACGAGAATGGGAAGGAGAGCTGGTTAAAATGCAGAGATTACACAGAGAAAGTCAGAGGTGCTCTTGTGTCGGCCCTCATTAACTCGGCTCTAGCGTGATCTTTGTTGAACGCAGGTTGCTTTCTCGGTTGTACGAAGCACTGCGGAGCATTCTTTTGGAAAGATAATTGGAGCTGACTGTTTTTTACGTCACTATTATTATTTTTTGCACTTTCCATGTCCACTTTTCTGATATTTCTCTAATGAGCAGGTGTAGGCTTTGTGCCTTGGCAGTTTGTTAATGTAGTCTGAAGTAACAGAGATTATAATAAAGATTATGATGATGGAGACATTAATCATGACAGTAATAATAACATAATGTCAATGACACTGATGGAGGCTTGAACAGTTCGGTGTGCGGGGGCAGCATAATTGTCCATTAAACTTTTCAGAGAACTTTTTGTCATGGATAGAAAAGCACTGGAGGCCCTAGGCCCTCTACTCATTATCTGAAAATACTTCAGCTCCCTGTCACTTCTAAGCCTTTTTGATTCTTGTTAAGGGGCTCCTTGGAGACTGGATTGTTTGTAATTTGTTGTCTAGCCTTTAAAAACGATCATTCATGCACCAATTACCGACAGGATATGTAAATTCTGTTACCTTAACCTACCACTGTGATTGTGGCCATTGCTGTTCTGTATGATTTCAAATAGGACTCAATACAAAAAGAGTATCCATGGCAAATCAATGAATAATCTTTGAGATTAAGAGTGTATGATGTTAGGGTCTTTTGAATCTTGTAAGATAAACTTAGATACCATGTGCTAGTTCAGCACTGTCAAAAGAAACTAATATGTACACTATATATAAGGGTACTTTTGAGGGGAGGGTACTGCCCCAGTATCAAGCTGTTGTATTTTCTAAATGCATGTTATTGATCTTAATTTTAAAGGTACATCCATGCATTTTGTATCTTAAAATCAAAATGTCATAATTCGATCAACCAGTGAAATGACAGACTTCTCTCTGGTGATGTGTGCTGGAGTTATCCAGTTATTTTGTCTGCAGAAACCCCGGCCCTTTCTTACAAATTCAGCTCTGCCTCCATCCAGTCAACAACTGATGGATTGAACCAAGTCCCTGCCATACTTTTTTTTTTTTTTTTTTTCAATAAACCATTTCACTTGGATGCAAGTTAGAATACGTGAAAAAAAGATCTGCCGCTACTTCTGTTACACTGCGATTATTTTGTTTCATAGTAAACATGCACTATTTAATTTTTCCCCTCATTACATTTTTTAGCCTGTAGTTCATAAAATGAGTATCACATTTGAAAAAAAAAAAAAAGGTATGACATTCACTTAACATGAAGAGAAGGGGGGTGGGGAGTGGAAGAGGGCATGATATTTTCATTAGCATGAAATCATTTCCCCCTGAATACTCATACAGCATCTCAGCACATGTGCTAGAAATCAATAGTTCCTATTTCCATATTATTCTAAGGCTATTGTATGGAGCGATTTTTGTGCCAATATACTATTGATCTATCAGAAGCAGCTTGCCTCTGAGTGCTGTGATATATTCAATCCTCTGGTCTAAACTGAAATAAAAAAAAAACATTTTCAAACAAGCAGTCTAGCTGAGGCAATGAAACAGATTTAGGACTATACCACTTATGTAGAGAGCAAAATATGCATATTAACATATGCAAATATATTATAATCCTATCTAAATGTTAATATTATTGCATACAGTGTTTTTCAGATGCTACACTTGTAGGGTTCTTCCATATATCTGCATTGGCTTCTCAAGCGACAAATGAAATGTCTTATAGCATCATGATTCATCTTAACCACAGACATTTTTATATGAACTTATATAAGGTGTTATAGTAACCATATTTATTAAGCTTGCAATCTCAAATATTCAGTTTTCATAAAACTTAGAGGAACTATTGTTGACAGTGGATGTTCTGATTTGATCAAAGTTGCCTACACTAAGAAATAGATGAAAACATTATTTTGTGCAGTCGTGTTTGTACCAACACAGATGATATTAGATCCTTTCTGGATAAAATACTGGTTATTTCATTCATTTTATACAGAGGGCCCCACTTTATGAGGGATGCAGAAGGTTTGTTGATTTATCACACAATTGAAAGTTTATTAGGTATCTAGATTAGTTTGATGCTATAATATTATACTTGACTACTTTGTGAGAACACAAATATTGTCTGTATTTACAACAAACAGCCTCGCAGTAATCAACTGTGTAAGCCTGGAGGCCGAATGACACAGTAAATTATATCAAATACAGTTGCTATGATATCAGACTCACAAATGATTACTAAAGGAGTCAGATTAACTCGAATGCCACACTGAGATCAATAAATAATGCAGCAGAAATCGGCTTCGGAGAGCTGCAGAAGATCTACACTTTGTTGTCTGTCAGATTTAGGAGAGACTCGAGTCTCCAGTTACTTTTTAAAACCACGTTGTCCACCACACTCATTAGTTTTTCACACCAGTGGGCCATGTAGATCCTGCCAACCAGTGGTGTATTGTAACGAAGTAATAATACTTCGTTACAGAACTTAAGTATTTTTTTGGGAGTACCTGTACTTTACTTGAGTTTTTATATTTCAGCCAACTTTTACATTTACTCCACTACATTTCCTAATTAAAAAGTATACTTTACTTCGATACATGTCCCCGAATCGTATTCGTTACTTACTACAAAATAGTCAGAAGTCAGAAGAACACGGACAGGAAAGCAGGAAAGCAGGTTTGACGAATCAGTGGTCTGGCGATTGAAAAAGACTCCTAAAAACACCTTTGCTCGTGTGCAAACAAGTGCGATGATTCATTTTCCACTCAAGTCGAGTCTGGGGTGTGCGATATACAGTATATCTTCTGTGATAATATGGTAAGTGTTGTTGTAATGATGTGCGATCTGACATTATCAAGTAGGCTATATCACCAAATCACGTTTATTTATTAGGCTTTATTAGTGCACGCACGTTTATTTATTAGGCTATTAAAACTGAATGAATTAGCTTTTTGAACGAATCGGATGATATAAATGATTCAGTGATTCACTCATTAACACAGTCAAATGCTTTGTTCCTGAACGAATCATCCGTTTGAATGAATCAGTTGAATCTCAATGGTTTTCATTTCACATTTCGACTATTTTTTCATGTCTTAAATTATTTTAGATATCAGTATTCAACGTTTTATGTTAAAAACAAAACATTAGACCTATTTATGCATCTGTAACTAAAGTTTAAACGCATCCATGTCACCTCTGAGATACATTAAACTGTGTAAATACATCTAAATGCTATTTCAGATGCAGATTCCAGAAAGGTTTTCTTGTGTTGGAATAAAAGACACTAAGAACCGGATGAAGTGCTTCTTATTCTTACCCAAAAATACAAAATGGAAGAAAGAGTTAAAACTGAACACAATCTTGCTACTCAAGCTGTGTATGAACATTTTTTTTTTTATATATATATATTTATTTGCTTCTTTTCCATTTTGCATTTACTTATACTTTTACTTACAATACTTTCAATACAGTACGTTTACGATTTAAAAAAATTATATTCGTACTTAAGTACAATAAATATCACATACTTTGAGACTTTTACTCAAGTAATATTCTAAACAGTGACTTCAACTTCTACCAAAGTCATTTCCTGGTAAGGTATCTGCACTTTTACTTCAGTATGGCTTTCAGATACTTTATACACCACTGCTGCCAACACCTTTATTTCCTCATTGTTTCCATCATTCAAGGTTTTCTGCCAAGTTTTGACTCTCAAATGCCTGATTTAGGATGATTTTTAAGGTCAGTTCTGAATAATAGAGTGCTCTATCTAATGATTTGAAAAGGTCTGAGTTGATACATTTTTCCCTGTTATAGAAGTTGGCATACAGTGATTACAGTTATGGATTAAGCTGGTTTTCTGATGGAAAACATTCCACTTTTATAATATGATTTTCCTACTGTGTAATGGCATCAAGCCCGAAAATTAGGAGGAATGTTATTGCATTACATAACAAAATATTAAACCAATTGCCATTTATTTTAAAGAAAGACAGCACAAGCACACTTTTTAAACAAAATATTCCACAAAATTAATTTTTCTTCAATCTTCAAAATGAACATAAATAGTATTTGAATGCTTTCTAATTGCTGAATGTTGTTGGAACACATCCATAGCGAATAAGATGAACTTCACATGTGATTACTCTTAAACTTGAGGTAAAATTGTCAAATACCTCAAAAAAAAGGAAAAACTTGGATAAAAGTAAGCACAAAACTGATAAAGAAAACTTCTGAGAAAAGTTATTGCATTACTTTTGCAGATGCCACATTGGTTTAATGTTAAGTTCAAACATTTTGTGTGTAAAATGAAATGTAAAAAATAATTATTTAGCAACAAGCAGCATTTTTGTCAAGCTGTCCAAGTTGCTGTGTTTAATTTGCTCTATTTCTTCACTCTCCATGTTGAATCTTTTTATATTCCACATATAAGTGTAGCTAAATAATTGAAATCAAACTGAAAAATAATGAACCTTTCATAGTTTTTCCTAGAAATTTTATTGCAAACTAAAACCAACCTACTCGTAACTAAACATTGCACATTTTCAAGGTCAATAAATAATGAGATATTTATTATTCTACAGCACTGTTTTGCTTGCTTTCATCAGTTATTAGTCAGATTGTACTGCAGAAGAACAAAGAAGGAAAACAAATGTCAGCAATGAGCTTTGTTTCATGCTGAATCTGGCTGTATAATGAAGCAGGCTTCATCAGATCGATGCATGTGATGAATACTGGTGAGTTAGCTTCTCTGGAGACCACACTCCTGATTGTGTTTGCGTCTCTCCAGATGGTCTCTAAACGGAACGCTCATTGATCTTCGTGGTGACGAGAGGCGTCGCCTGTCTGGGGGTAACCTGATCATTACCGACCTGGATCGGGACCAAGACAGCGGTGTCTACCAATGCACTGCCTCCAACACCCGTGGAACCATTCTCAGCCGGAAAGCCACACTACAGTTTGCATGTAAGTTATGTGAAAGCAATTTTATTTATTTTTTTAATTAGAGTTTTTGGACAATTTATCAATGTACTGTATGTATTCTATGATTTTTTTTCCAAAGCCACTGTATATATAAAAGATAATGAATCAAAATTACTGTTTTTAATAAATCAAGTCTTACTGAAACATTTAAATCCAACGTAGCAACATAAGCTCAACCAACACCAAGTTTGTGGCTCGATTTGTCCAAACAGTGGCAAACTGGAGGAGCGTTTGGCTATATATAAGCAATATTGTAAAAGCACCAGCTTTGGTATTTGGTATTCACATGGCATTGCTGAAGAAAGAGCAATCAAACGAGCTGTCAAATGTGACAATTTCACCGGGTGAAGCACCGTTTCATTGACTTCAAACTCCATCACTCATTCTCATTAGTCACCAGCTTCAACAGCATCTTTGTACGCTGCGTATTGACTCGCCATATTAATACCCATACTGTCTGCTTCACAAAGTAAACTGCCAAGTATGAGAATAGCCACCTTGCCTCTGTGCAGATGATTTAAAACGCTGTCCTTGTGCATGATCAAAGGAATCAGAAGCTCAAATCTGTTTAGTTTTTTTGTCGTTTTTTAAGATGGGAGAAGGATTGTTTGGGATGAGAGCAATCCTGACCATGCACTCCTTTTCTCTGACAGCGAAGACTCTTCACTCTCGTGCCGTCTAACAATTGATCCAACCATGGGAATACACAGAGCATCCCACGCCCCCCTTAGAAGACAGATTCCCATCTTTATGGGTGGGATAATGAATCTCACTTCAGGGGACTGGTTAACAGGACTTGCTTGACATTTATTTCCTATATTGATCATTGGTTAGTCAAAGGGGAATTATGATTTTAATAGGATGATAATGCCGCTGGCTTCGATAATATGTCATTGTGGCATTTCTTATCTTTCAGACAGCTGTTGAAAACTGCATCCTGCATCCAGTTTGAAATACATGCTTAACTGTAAAATTTGTCATTGGGAGATTTATTCCATGGTGGCTTTCTATTGGCTGTGTATTGGGGTAATCCTCTCCTGGGGCGAGTTTGGAATGAGTACCTTTCTCAAGGGTGCAATAGCAGCAGAGCAGATTTGTGACCTGACAAACCATGGCTCACACAAGCTCCCTAGAATTCAAAGCCTATTCAGATTTTTAACCAGCAGAACCTATTTAAAAATAAAATTGTAATGGGATGATCAAAAGCATTTTAAATTTGTATTTTTTGTATATCACCACTTAGAACAGTTTAGCAACCACATAGCAATTCCTTAGCAGTCATGGTTATTATGGTTTTGATGTATTTTAAATAATTAATTTGTATTTTTACATTTTGTAATTTTTGTTTATTTTTTATTTTTTAATTAGCCTTTTAATTTAGTAATTTTTTTTTTGTTAGTTTTCACTTAATCATTTTGGGGTTTTTTATTTACTTTTTTGTAGCTTTCATTTCTTCAGTTTCACCGCTTGTATTATTTAAAGCATTAACAATATCAGATAACAGTTATATACTGAAATGTTTTTGCTGTCTAGACGCTTTTTAATGGTTAATATATTTGTAAAGGTTTCAAGTTTTATAACAAACCATATATTAAAAATCAAAAATTTATTTGTGGATGTTTTTATTTTATTTCAAATAATTTAGTTTTTAGGATTTTTATTTTTATTATTTCTTTTCTTTTTTTTTTTTTTTTTTCTGTTTTACTTTTTATTAACACTTATAAAATTGAACACCAGTTGTATGCCAAGCTTCAGGCCTTTAATGAATAGGGCTTTGAAGTTGAATGTTCCACCATCTCATAAGAAGAAAGAATCAATAAGAGTTATGGAACTTAATCCATAAACACTCAACTCTGCATCCTTCACATTCATATATGAATGTTTTCCATTTATAAGCATCATCATTCACTAAGAAGATGTTTGGCTTACCACACGGCCTACAGCCATCACATGAGTCCAGCCTTATAGATTTTAACACAAGAGACCATTAATCAGCGCCCGTGGCTCTGCCGCTTTGGCTCTTAATCCATTCATCCTGTTACTAAGAGCCGAGCAAGTCCTTCTCTTTCCACTTTCACCACGGCTCAGTATGACCCGGCTGTGTGGGACTTCTTTTTGGTCAGCGGGGAATCTCTCATTAATCTTTCCCACTGTTTTCCACCACCTCTCCCTAATCCTGATGTTTTCTTCTGCTTCTTTTGTTTTTCAGTTTTTTCCCCTCTCTGTAATTTGTCTTATCGGTCACATTGACTCTATATTGTTTGTGTTGGGGAGCTTGGCTCTTGGCTTGTTTGCTTAAGGGTGTGGAATTGGCACAGCAGGTGACAGTTACAGAATGCCTTCTCTGTCACGAAACAAGGAGAAGGTTTTTATCTTGCCAGGTATGCGAGCCGGCTGCCAACTTCCTCTCCTCCTGTTAATTTGTGAGGATGAATTGTGTGGACATGTATTGACAGGGAGGCTACTGGCTCAGTGGGTGAGATTAAGATATCTCTGGTAATGATGCGGCTTACTGCTGGTAGGTGGAGGCGATGTTAGCATCCCTTTTTTCATACACCTTCATAGTGTTTCACTAGACTGCATTGTTAGATACCCACTGTATGCTTTGGAATATTCTGAATCACTGATTATGTTTCCTTCTTTTTGCTTTCTCAAATATTGAGCGCTACTAAACGATTACAGTCGACGTTGCTTCACCATTCATTTTGCTATAATATGAAATGCCGTTTTCATTATGCATGCAAAATAATTGCCTCATGCAAATGTATTTTATTCCACATTTAATCTGTTACAGATCTTGAAAGTGTCAAAACACAGACAAGAAGTGCTGTGAATGTGAGGGAAGGCCAAGGGGTTGTTTTGTTATGTGGCACACCTTTGCATTCCGGAGGTAAGTTGCTATTTTATTATATATAAGTCACCATTTATTAATGTGTTATTGTGAATGATTCATTGGATAGTCAAACGAAACATTTGTCTTCGTAATATTTAAATAAAATGCTCTTTTTATGCAATGATATTGCTTTTCATTTGACGTCACTTATGCTGCAGAAGTGTTATTTTAGTATTATTTCTATACCATTATATCTATTTATTAATATTTTCAGTTAGCTTATATTTAAAAGCTTTGTTTTTCTAAGGATTATTATTTTATTTTAATTTTTTTTTATTTCGAATATTCCGTTTATTGGGGGGGCCTTAACATGCTCAAAAACTCTTGGAAATTGGCACACACGTTGGAATCTGCTCCCATTAGGACGCTGCAGAGGCTGGGACCTGGGCGTGGCACAGGGGCTCTACGGCGCCCCCTGGAACACAGTCAGAAAACTTGATGTATAGCTCACACTAGGGCTGCACGATTATGACAAAAATCATAATTGTCGATTATTCCCTTGAGATTGTAATTGTGATTATTAATAACGATTATTTTAAACAGATTTATGCCATTGTTTGAAGCTGCATGCCATATTTTTATATAATATATATATATATATATATATATATATATATATATATAAAGGCTGAAAACACTCTTCTTGAACATTTATTGCTTTTGAGTTGGGATGCAGATGTACATTTGACAGTACCGTTGTGAAAACTGTAACAGCCTCATTTTTTATACATAATGAAAACAACAGCACCTCATTATCATGGTAAAAAAGTAGCCTAACTATAGGTTTCTATGGTGTTTGCTTTGAAAAACAGTAGCCTAAAGACATTCAGTCAATTACAAATCCACATCAACTGATAGAATAATTAACAAACTAATGTAATTATATTCCATTACTCCTTTAACATATTTAGTATATTAATAATATAATAATACTCAATAAGAATATCCTACTTTTCTGCCACCGTACCATTAGTAGTTACCGTTAGTGTTACTACAGTAAAACTATGGTAAATGTGGGTTATTTGTGGATTGAAACGTCTTCTAACTGGATCGTTGTTGCACTGTTTCTGCTGCTTTCTGCATCAGCGTTGATGAGAATAACTGCTCCAATTTATTTGGCTTTAAACTAGTATTAAAGAGACATGATTTGTTCTGGAGAACTCCAGTAAGAAACTCAAGTGCTTCTTACTGGATTTCACAGCGTTGTTTAGTGCACGATCGTGACTGGTCACTGTAATAAACATACACTTTAAGCTCGTGCTGTGCTGTTTTCTTTTGAGGCGAGCAGAGAAAAGTTAAGTGTGGTGCGCACTTCAAACGAGTACCGCTATTTTGTTCCGCTTTTGACACGTTTGGCATTTAACATATCTATCATGCACAACAATGAGTGACAATGATCAGTTAGACAAAATGTCTTTTATCCAGTGTGTTTGAGTTTGTTAAACCACGCGCTGCAAACATCTCTTAAGCACACAGAATAATGCAAGTGGGCATTTTTAATTGTTTATTTATTTTTGTAATTACGGCTTTGAATGATTATGTAATGGTGATATCCATAATCGTAATCATGATTAGAAATTCGATTAATTGTGCAGCCCTAGCTTACACATACTTGCACGTATTCATATGAAACTCGGCACACACATAAATTTCATTGAGCCCAACAACTTTCACGCTGCATGTCATAGGCTCCGCCCAACAGGAAGTTGGCTATTCAGGGCTGTTTAAAAAGCACATGCTCTGGAATTTGATATACTCCTCTGAGGATTTCCAAACGATTGCCACCAAACTCAGTGAACATGACCTCAAGACATTGGGGATGCTAAATTGCGAAGGGATTTTTGATATCTGGAACGGTTTACCCGTGGCGAGGTGATGAATTTATGGCGAGAAATGAGAAACAGGAAATGCCTAATAACATCCATATACATTGTCTGATTTTGATCAAACTTCAGTGGTTTGTTCGTTGTATGACGCCGATCACATAGATTTGACTATTAGGAGTCAAAGTTATAGCGCCACCAACTGGCAGCAGGAAGTGTGTCATTTTCAAAATATTTTTAATTCAGCATCTTACTTTTACGCGATTTGTTTCAAACTTCATCAGAATAATGACAAAACACAGCTGATGTAAAACTGTTGAGGGGATATTAATATCTAAAATATTGTTGCCATGGCAACGTGTCAAACTTGAATATTTCTTTCCATTGATTTTAAGGCAGATAACATGCTTAGATTTTCATGAAACTCAACAAACATATCAGTATTAATGATAGATAGACACTGGCAAAAGCTCATAAAAGGACATGGAGGAAGCACTCTGTAGCGCCACCTTTTGACAAAAGTTGAGGGGTTAGTTTTAGCTACAATCACCAAACTTGGTACATACATTGTTCTCATCAAGGCGAACAACTTTCTAATTTACACTCACTACGACCAACAGGAAGCCGGCTATATTTTTTTATGTCAATTTTTGGAAAAATCAGGCTGTAAATTAATTCATACTCCGCCAAGAAAAAACAACTAGTTCACACCAAACTTTGTCTACATGATGCCAATATACTGAAGATGTTAAATTGCGAACAGATTTAGGATATCTTGAACAGTGTGGCAATGGTGATTTATTAAAGTAACAGTAAAAAAAGAAAGCAGTAATTTTATTGTATCTTTAAAGTGCAGCTTCCAAACACTTAAAAAAAAATTACATACATAGAACAAGTCTTTCTGAGGAAATATGATTAATTTCATGAATATACAATACACTATGGATAGCAGAAAATTAAAAAACTATCAGACATCTGATGTCACTCTGGCTCTGTGTATGTGGGGGGATGGGTGAGTGTGTGTGTTGAGTGTGAGGGTGAGGAGGTGGGTGAGAGAGAGAGAAAGAGAGAGAGAGAGAGAGAGAGACTTTTAAACATCTCTTTAACATCTCTTTAATCACTAGGAAAAAAATCAATCAGTATTTATTTATTTATTTTTGCATTATAGCTTAAGAAATCTCTTAGGCCTTATCTGTTTCTGTCAGTCTTAGGGACAAAAAAAATCCAAAAACCAGTTAATTTGTAATGCACTGACAACAAAATTAATTTACACTAAGTGCAAATAGCCCGTCTTGTTGGCAAAGGCTATTTACACTAACTCCGCCCACTCCATCGCTAAGAAAATATGCTAATTGCACTTAGTGTAAATAGCATCTATCCCTATTTACACAGTGCAAATAGCTGCTGCCTTTTATTCCAGATTAATTTTAGTAATTTTAGTATGTCAACTAATTTCTCTTAACTGCCAAGGCAACATTTCTATTTTTTTAGGGTTTTGAAAGTTCAAGTTTTTTTCAAATACTGAAAATGATTTTTAAAAGTTTAGTTTTAGTTAACAAAACTTGGTCATGCAAGTTATTGTATAATGTTAACCAGTAACCAAATACTGAAAAGAATAGTCATTCAGTTGGGCTACATTTCACAATCCAATCATTTCCTGATGGACAAAAGTCCTGCTCTATTTTCTTTTTTCTTATTGAATATCCTGCATCACAATGTCAAATGATGGAACTAAAATGGGTTGCAAAGACAATTCACTTTCGACTTCAGAAGTAGTCAGAATCTGTGAAGTGCTGCCTACACACATATGTACTTGCTCTTCAATCCATAAAATGTTTCCTTTCATCCCACTGAATAACATGAAACAATTTTTTTATTTTTCATCATCCCTGAGAAATTATATGAAACTGCAGTAGGGCTTTTAGATGAACTGTTCGTGATTAAATTGTAAAAAAACAGTCAAAAAAAACAATCGTTTCTTGTCGCCTCCATTAGCCACTTTTCCACTGTTGGGCCAGTGCGAGCCAGTGCTTTAAACGGGCCGGGCAGGGCTAATAGCCTCGGACCTGTAGCACAGAGCCCAAAATCACGATGCGTTTGCCTTGTCGGACCAGAAGCTCTGCTGAGCTTCACTAAAACCCACCCTTTACACGCCTCTCTGGAACAATGTCACACAACCCCATTATTTCACCAACAAAGAGAAGTTATCAGAAAACTAATCAGAAATAAGTCACTGGAACTAGCGCAATGACAAGCATTTATTTGCATGTTTTGTTAAAGATTTAAATCCAAAAGAATCTATGTTTTACAATAATAGCCTAAGTGATACATTGATCATAATGAATGAATTTATCAGGATTGAAATTAAGTCACACACAAATAAAGTGGTATGAATCATTATTTCACAAAAGAAAGAGGACACAAAGCCTACCCTACTTATTCAGCCAAGTCTGTTTCTGTTTATTTGTAGTCCCAGTATACATCACATTCAGAAAGAATGATCATTTCTATATTTTGTCCATCAAAAATATGACCTGAGTAGCAGAGGGAGCTCCTGAACAAAAACCATTATTAGGCTATATTTTTATGACATACGTGGAGCTAAAGTTTCGAGACGAGACAAATAAAGTATGTTACTAAATAAATACACGATTGGGATAGAGAATGAGAAGCTGACGTCTGATTTCTTCAAGCGGTCATATTTACCATTTACAATGGTAACGTTAATGTCTTTTGCATCATTTATAAATATTTCCGCCTTGTATGGTGATCATAATCCACATCGGATCTCAAACAGAAGTTATTTCAAACACCCGCTGCTGTCTGAAAGTGATTTTTGAGCTAAAATTATTTTAAAAGTCTTTAAAGCTGTTGTTATAGTTGTTAATTTATAAAATGATCCCCAGCACTGACGCTCTCCAGACGTGGAGAAACCCTGCCTTTGTTCATAGCCATTCCTTTAGCCCCAGTTGGCCTGCTTTGGCCCAAGGTTTTTGTCGGGCCAAAAACCCTGGCCATTGGCCCCGAGGAAGCACCGATGAGGCACGATCAAGCCCCAGAAGTGGCAGTGGAAACACGACTGGCCCTGGCACGCACTAGCACACCCACTTTTGGCCCGACAGTGGAAACGTGGCTATTGATACAGGCTGTTTTTACTCTACTGTTTGAGAAGTGCGATAAAGGTCAGTAGAAATTCACACTCCAATGCTGTTTCACAAGCTGGAAACAGAAGTGACAGAAATGCATGTTTGCATGTTAATTGTGATTCTCTTAAGCATATAGCGCCTATCCTTAGACAAGACTGAGGTTGTAATTCAACCAGCTGTAATTGGACAGAAGTCATTAGACCCCAAGTGAAAACAAGAACCAGGCAGTGAGAGACATCAATATCAATTAGAGGTTGTGACTATTACTGCAACAAATGAGATGTCAGAAATGAGAAGATGTGAATTTGTTTCATAGGCTGGGCAATTATAGTTTGCTGAGATAAATCTGTAATTAAGCATTTGTTTAATTAGAGAACCCAGAAGAGGAGCGTTTCATATGAGAATACTTTAAAGTTTGGCTTAAATGTCTCCAGCGATTGAAAACGTGGATTAAGTATGACTAAAAAGCCTAAATAAATCATTCAAAAGTGCTGGAGAAGGCAGAAATTTGTGGTTAAGAGACACGTTTCTGAAACACTGATGGTCCTTTTACTCAGAGTAAGCATGCTAGTTAGCATTAGACCTTCTAAAGAAACTCATTTACTATGGATCGCAGATCCTGCCATCTTTTCTTTGGCTTCAATTTGTTTTCTCATTTGGATCACTTTCTTTTCAATCAGACCTGAATCTGGAGGCAAATGGAAATAAAGACCTGAAATTGAAGTCTCAACCCAATTAGTGAGAAATATGTTTTTTTTAGATGAATGCATTTTCTGAGTCGAGTAGGTAATCAATTTTTTATCACTGCAAAAGGCAAACAAGAATGCTAAGCTTTGCAAATTTTCAACTGATTCTATTATAAAAGTTTTTGCTGTGTATAAGTTTAAGTATTACAATATATAGTAGTTGCTCTTTATCTGTTTAGATTTAGGCTGCACATTGAAATCAAAAGACAAATGGGTTATTATTACCAACCTGTTTTATCATTGTGGAAGAAGCTGTATTGTTTTACACTAGTAATATTTGAAACATCTAAACTATTTTTCCCCCAGAGCAATGCTGAATGTTCATTGTTGTAAAATAGCATGTGATCAAATGTTTTAAAAGTAAGTTTTCTCTGCTCCACATTTGCAGTTTCCCGATAGATAAAAAAAAAGCTTTATCATTATCTAGCTGTCTGTTGAGATTGCTGAACTAAAAAAAAAAACAAATTGGTTATTATTACCAACCTGTTTTATCATAGTAGAGGAAGCTTTATTGTTCTACTCTAGTAATATTCAAAACGCTTTTTTCCAGGGTAACGCTATGTTTTATGTTGAAAAATAGTATGCGATCAAATTTATTCTCTGCTCCACATCTGCTAAAATCCACTATCCACTACCGTTTAAATGTTTGGAGTCAGTAAGATTTCTTCTCTTTAGTCTTATCATTATTATTTAATTTAAATTGATCAAAAATGACAGTAATGACATTTAGCCTATGTTACAAAACAAATGTTGTTTGTTAGAACTTTTATTTATTAAATAATCCCGAAAAAAAGAGTATCAGAGTTTCCACAAAAAGTTTAAGTAGCACAACTTTTTTCAACATTGATAAAAAATCTGCATATTAGAAAGATCTGAAGGTTTTTGGATGATTACATAAACGTATTTTTGATCAAAATATATTTTCAATGTGCCTTTTCAGTCGTGTGGCTCTTTCTGTTGCTGAATTCTATGAATCACATTTATAAACATGGATATATCGAATAAAAGACAGAATGGTGGCACATTTAGTACATTCAGAGCAAGTATCTCTTGACTTTGACCTTGTCAGCCATTATTTTTCCAGCTGTTGGCCATTTTTCCAGCATTTCTATTATGCCTCACTTTCTTAAAATGCCATAATAGAATATAGATAACTCTGATATTGTAGTATCGCAATGTGAAGGTCATGTGAAGTATCCCATGATTGCCCTATTTTTGTCAGTGGAGGCCTCTAACTTCAGACACCCTCCATTGTATTTCTGAATAGCATGTTTGTGTTTTCAGTAACCATTTCAATTTCTCTCTTCGAAAAGCTATCACTTCTTATTAAGCTAACAGTGCTCTGATGCAGGGATTCCCGGGCCAACTTGATCATAAAGAATTGCTTTCAACTTCACGACAACCAGCCTGCCAGTGTGTGTCCCCATCTTAGGATGGGCGGCGCAGTCTTGGGGGGACACTTTTTGAGTGGCAGCCATCCTGTACACCTTTACAACAGTTGTATCATGTGCACGAGCCTCTCTTTCCTGTTCCCTTCCCCCTCTCAGTCTCCTGTAGATGACACGCTAATGCACTGTGGCAGAGCCTTCGGTCTTCTTTGGTTCAGCTCTTTCCAGTAAGAGCCAGCCATGCATGAATGACGCCAACAGAGAAGCCTCCGTCTCCAGCCATGGTGAAGCCGGACAGGGCATGTGTCATAAGAGTGCCAGTGAGGCGCTTTAATCTAGTTTGTTTCGCTCTCTTTCCTGCCGCCTCACAAAGGAAGAGTCGCTCTGTTTACTGAGCCTTACCTGCCCTACAGAGGTCAGCCCGACGCGAAGCGAGTGGTGTAATGCAGACGCTTTGTACGTGCTTTTGAGCCAAGATTATAGTTTACCGAAAAAAGTGGCTCAACACCTTTCTGAAAGTATAAATGTCAGTGTCAGGATCTAACGCTCTGTTTCTGACATCTTTCTAGAGCTCACATTCACCTGGGTCTTCAATGAGTACCCTCACTTCGTCCAGCAAGACAGTCGGCGCTTTGTATCCCAACAGACGGGGAATCTCTACATAGCTAAAGTGGAACTGTCCGATGTTGGGAATTACACCTGCGTGGTTAATAACACTATTACCAAGGAGACGGTGTTCAGTTCGCCAACACCTTTAGTTCTGAGAAATGACGGTAAGAGGGGTGTCCATCAAATACTGCACAGTTTAACACAATATGGGAGCATACACTGTAAAAAAAAAATATATATATTTTTAATGCTAAACGACTGTAAAGATTCCACGCTAAAAACCAGTTCATTTGCTAACAGTAAATTCCCAAAAAATTGAATTTGCTGTTAAGTTACTAATCCTCAGGCCATCAAAGATATAGGTGACTTTTTAGCTGATGATTTTTAGCTGAAACTGCGGTCCTTGGTGATTCATAAAAGTCAGCGGCAGCACGTTGTTGAGAACTAAAAAAAAAAGTCAAGGAACACAAAATTAACACCCGTGGCTCCTGACGATATATTGGGGTCTTATGAAGTGAAAAGATCTGTCTGTGCAAGAAACTGACAGCAAATTAATAACACATTTTCATTTTTGGGTGAACTATCCCTTTAAGGCCGTTAACACCAAGAATGATAACTAAAAATGATAAAGATATGGTTTTAAAAATCATTGAAAATGTAAAAGAATAGTTCACACCACAACTATAAAGATAATGGCACAGAGAACAAGATCATTGGAATCACTTTGAACAATGAACGACAAAAACATTGACATCCAATGAGAATTCATCCTGCTTGAAACAGAATTTAAAGCGGCAGATGCTTATAATAAACAATGTTATTTTGCATTGGTGTGGACACTAATATATAGTTATCGTTATCTTTATAGTTGTCCACCCTGATGTGAACAGGCCTCTATACGAAAAACTGTAATAGATGTAATTGGACATTTCATGTAATTTTTCAGTAAAATACTGTTACATTTACATTTTTTGGAAGTGAAAAAGAACAAGGCATCTTGTAGTTCACAGTGAAAAATGAAAATTGACATCCTTAGAATGATTGAAATAATTGTTTCCTCTTAGTTTTTTTTCCTCATCAAATACGTACATTAGGTTTTTTGTTACATCTTATGTTATAAAATGTTGCATTATTTTGGGGTCATGTTTGTTATCATGATGATGTTTTGTGTTTGTGTGTATGACACCTTCTACATATGAGTACTCGTCATAGGTACTCGCCATAACCTTTAATTATGTGGTTTTATACAGTATTTACCACCTGTGTTTTATGGTGCTTTCAGTACATTTAAAGGTAAAAAATAAATGTTAATATTTGGCATTATATTTACATTTTTTTAATAAAAAAATATAAATGTGTAATCTGTAAATTTAAGTTCCGTCTCTAAAACATGTTGGCACCATATTTTTTTTTCACAGTAAACTTCTGCCAACCATAGCTGTCTGTTTTGTTTATTTGTTTTATTACCATATATTTCACAGATTTTTTTAACAGTATATCTCACTTGGGTCGAAGAAGCTTGTGACATTTTTAGGGAGATGTTCATAGTAAATGCCAGAGATGTATTTATGCCACTGTCTTGAAAGCTAAACTGCCTCTTTTAAGAACACTAACCTGCACCCTTGACAATGCCTCAAAGGAGGCCACATTTCCATTTGAGATGGATCCTGTTTTTATTATGTGTGTTCCATAAATCTTTAATAACATGTCTCTGTATTTTTGGCACAATCTTCTCAGTTTCCCTGCTCATTGACAGGTCTTTGTGTTTTGCCATTTGTTGTTGTTTTGCTTGTATTCTGGAGTACAAAGCTTGTATATCATAAATCATGAATGACAATGCCGTATGCATCTGTGCTGTATTGTCTGCCCATGGCAGGAGCGATGGGAGAGTACGAGCCCAAAATAGAGCTTCATTTCCCCGACACCATTCCAGCTGCTAAAGGATCCACACTGAAACTAGAATGCTTTGCCTTGGGAAAGTAAGTCCAACATACATGCACCTGCGTCTGTCTGCGTTCTATCGCCGCAAACTGTTGCCTGAGCTCACACCCTTGCTTAGCGTTATTTATTTTTATCCCGCGTTATAAAATACACCGAATTTGTGATCAGCACTTCAGGTTCATTCTTAATACGATTTGCAATCTGTCACGGAAGCTTTTTACAGTGAGCCTTTCACTATAATGGCCCGCTTTGCAGAGAGCAATGACCCGCAATATTTACTCCTTAAATAGTGTGGAAATAGAGCTGCAAGCTTCTTTTCAAACGAAGAGCAGAAGGGTAGTCGTTTAAAGAGGGGGGTAATGCAGGTTTTCAAAAAGCGGGAGATGATAGCTTTTCACACCATACAAGGAGCGAGTCACCCCAGATTCTAACGTGAATCAGATCCATTCACACTCAGATTTTCTTAATAGGGTACAGCTTTGACGAAATGAGGGGGAAATGGATTTTCTTTCCAAACATTATGGAATTTCACTTCCTCAGACAAAGTTGCTGTAGCTGGTAGAGCATGATGCTAGCAATGCCAGGATGGTGTGTCGTGGATTTGAGTCCTAGGAAATGCATGAACAGATCAAATGTTATCCAAGTTAAATGCATGGATAAAAGCATCTACTAAAAAAGTCTGGGGTCAGTAAGATTGTTTAATGTTTAAGTCTCTTATGTTCACCTAAGCTGCATTTATTTGATCAAAAATACAATAGAAACTGTAAAACTGTGAAACATTATTACAGTTTAAAATAATTGCTTGCTATTTTAACATATTTTACATTTTTGTGATGGCAAAGCTTAATTTTAAGCAGCCATTACTCCAGTCTTCTGTGTCACATGATCCTTCAGAAATTATTCTAATATTCTGATTTGGTGCTAAAGAATCATCTATTCAGTGTTGACAGTTGTGCTGCTTAACATTTATTTTTTTCTGGATTTTTTTTAGGAATGATAAGTTGACATTGCTACATAAATTCTGACACTTTTTATAAATTTTATGCATCTTTGCTGAATAAAAGTATTAATTTCTAACAAAAAAAAACATTAAACCATAATTTTGATCACAAATTAAACTGTGTGAATGAAAAAAGTTGTAGCTGTTAGAATATGGTGCTAGTCGTGCCAAGGTTATGAATTTGTTTTCAAGGGAATGCATGCATGATCAATAAAATACCTTGAATTCTTTGAATAAAAGTGTCTGCCAATGGATAAATGTAAATGCAAGATCTGCACATAATAATAAAAAGCATAACTTGGATGCAGTGTATGCCACTTTGGATAAAAGCTTCTGCCAAACTGATTTCCTCTCACCGAACATTGTTAAACCATAATTCTGGAGTTAACCTTATAATTCCACAGATGGAATTCTGTGAATGAGAAAAAGTTCCTGTAGCTGGTAGTGGTAGAATATTGTGGCAGCATCACCAAGGTCATGAATTTGGTGTCATGATCGGCTGAAGGGAAGAGGAAACAAGATGCAAGTGAAATGACAGGGTTTATTGATGAAATGAAGTGAGACACCGACAGGACTGTGGTACTGGAGTGACACAGGAACTGGATGGGCTACACGGTGGAGTGGAGGTGAAGACAGACCCAACGACGACAGGGGAACTCCAGACACGAGACGAGGACACGACGACACCAACACGAACTCCGATCCACGAACACCAGACGGGACACCAGATGACGAGATGACGACGAGAAGACTGGAACACTGTACGTGGGTAGACATCAAGAACAATCTGGCAGAGGAGAGGAATGAGAGAGAGGTATTTATGGTAGAGGAAATGGGCTACAGCTGGCTCAGTGATGAGACACAGCTGAAGGGAGTGAGTGGATGACGGCTCGGCCACGCCCCTGCACGTACAACACGCACGCACATGACAAACCACGGGACGAGGTGAGACCGTGGGTAAGTGAACCGTGACAGTACCCCTCCCCTAAGAACGCCTCCTGGCGTTCCCAGGTGCTCCTACCTGTCGATTATAGTCATCGATCAGAGAGTGATCCAGTATGTCTCTCGCAGGTACCCAACTTCTCTCCTCCGGACCGTAACCCTCCCAGTCCACCAAGTACTGGAATCCGCGTCCCCTCCGCCTAGAGTCCAGTATGCGGTTTACCGAATATGTGGGTTCCCCGTCTACGAGTCGCGGCGGGGGGGGAACCGGAGCAGGCGGGTTAATAGGGGAATGAAAAACGGGTTTAACTTTGGACACATGAAAGACGGGATGAATCCTCCTGTACACTGGAGGAAGGTTGAGGCGGACTGCCACCGGACTAATGATCTTGGTGACAGTGAACGGGCCAATGAATTTGGGCGCGAGCTTATTAGAGACGGAGCGGAGAGGAATGTTCTTAGTAGAAAGCCACACTTTTTGACCAACGACGTAAACGGGAGGCTTCGACCGGTGGCGATCGGCCTTGGCCTTGGTGCGCGCCCCCACTTGGAGTAGAGTCTCACGGGCTCTGGTCCAAGTGCGGTGACACCTCTGGACAAAGGCGTGAGCAGAGGGGACCGCGACTACGGATTCCAGACTAGGAAAAATAGGTGGCTGGTACCCTAAACTACATTCAAACGGAGACAGGCCCGTGGATGACACTGGTAATGCATTGTGGGCGTACTCCACCATAGAAAGCTGCTGGCTCCAAGAGGAAGGATTCTTGGAGACCAGACATCGCAACACTCTCTCCAAATCTTGGTTGGCTCTCTCGGTCTGGCCATTGCTCTGGGGATGAAACCCAGAGGACAGACTGACAGTCGCTCCCAGTAATCTACAGAACTCTTGCCAAAACTTAGACACAAACTGGGGACCCCTGTCGGAGACCACGTCTACCGGGAGGCCATGTAAGCGAAAGACGTGGTCTACGACAGTTACCGCTGTCTCCTTGGCTGAAGGTAATTTGGGCAAGGGAATGAAATGTGCTGCCTTCGAGAATCGGTCCACCACGGTCAAAACAACCGTGTTGCCCTGAGAGGGCGGGAGGGCGGTGACAAAATCTAGCGCGATGTGGGACCAGGGTCTCGAAGGCACAGGCAGCGGTTGGAGTAACCCATCTGGGGGCCGATTGGAAGTCTTACCAGTGGCACAAACCGAGCAAGCCAAAACAAAACTGTGAATGTCGCGAGCCATGCGCGGCCACCAGAATCGTTGCTTGACCAAAAACCCGGTGCGATTGACTCCTGGATGGCAAGCCACGTTGGAACAATGGCCCCACTGGATAACGTCAGACCTTAATTCCTCCGGCACAAATAATCGATTCGGTGGGCAACCGGGCGGAGGCATTACCCCTTCTAGAGCCGTCTTGACCCTCGATTCGACCTCCCATGTCAGAGCGGAGACGAAAAGCGTCTCGGGTAAAATGCACTCGGGAGTTGACGGGCGTTCGGAATTGTCAAAAATACGAGATAAAGAATCGGGTTTGATGTTCTTGGAACCCGGGCGGTACGAGAGAGAAAAATCAAAACGACCGAAAAAAAGTGCCCACCGCGCCTGCCTGGAATTCAATCTTTTAGCAGTTCTGATATATTCTAGGTTCTTATGATCGGTCCAGACGATGAAAGGTACCCCTGACCCTTCCAACCAGTGACGCCATTCCTCCAACGCTAGCTTGACGGCCAACAACTCTCTGTTACCAATGTCATAATTGCGTTCGGCTGGCGATAAATGATGGGATAAAAACGCGCAGGGATGCATCCTGCCGTCCGTGGAAGAGCGCTGGGAAAGAACTGCACCTACCCCCACCTCTGACGCATCGACCTCCACCACAAACTGACGTGAGGAATCAGGGGCTATGAGGATGGGAGCCGAAACAAAGCGGCTCTTGAGTTTAGTAAACGCAAGCTCGGCTGCGTTAGACCACCTGAACGTGGTTCTGGGGGAGGTCAAGGCAGTCAGAGGCGCGGCTAGTTGGCTGAAATTGCGAATAAAGCGCCGGTAGAAGTTGGCGAAACCCAGAAACCTCTGTAGGGCCTTACGGGAATCTGGGCTTGGCCAATCCACCACAGCCTTGACTTTGTCAGGATCCATGCGCACCGCCCCGGACGACACGATATATCCCAAAAATGGAACAGACTGTGCATGAAACGCGCATTTCTCCGCCTTGACAAAAAGCCCATTCTCTAGCAACCTCTGAAGCACTCGTCGGACGTGCTGCACATGCTCCTGGAGAGATGAAGAAAAAATCAATATGTCATCCAGGTAAACATATATGAATTGATCGACCATATCTCGCAGCACATCATTGACGAGTGCCTGGAAGACCGCTGGGGAGTTGGACAGCCCGAAGGGCATGACCAAATATTCAAAGTGCCCCCTAGGGGTGTTAAAAGCAGTCTTCCATTCATCCCCCTCCCTGATGCGGACCAAATGATAAGCGTTACGTAAATCCAATTTCGTGAAGATAGCCGCTCCCTGCAACCTCTCGAAGGCTGAAGACATCAACGGCAAAGGATAAGTATTCTTTACCGTGATGTTGTTCAACCCTCGGTAGTCGATGCAAGGACGCAGGGATCCGTCCTTCTTCCCCACAAAAAAGAACCCCGCCCCCGCTGGAGAAGAGGAAGGGCGGATGAACCCAGAAGCTAGAGAATCAGAAATATATTTCTCCATAGCCTCCCTTTCTGGAACAGAAAGCGAATATAATTTGCCCTTAGGCGGAGACGTACCTGGCAGTAAATCTATAGCACAGTCGTAGGGACGATGCGGAGGAAGAGAAGCTGCTCGAGACTTACTGAATACCTCCCTCAGGTCCTGGTACTCCGCGGGCACGTTTGACAGATCCACTGCCTCCTCCTGAAACATAGAAACAGAGACAGACGGACAAGCAGACACAAGACAGGACTTATGACACTGATTGCTCCAAGCGGTGATAGTTCTGTGATGCCAGTCAATTTTAGGGTTATGGGAAATGAGCCAGGGGTGGCCGAGCACGACGGGTGCTAGGGGTGAGTCCATGATAAGGAAGGGGATGGTTTCAGAATGATTGCCTGACGTGATGAGTGTGATGGGTTCAGTGATAAGGCCAATGGTGGGAAGCTCTTGGCCGTTGAGGGCGTAAACAGAAATCTTGTGAGTGAGGGGTTTGGTGGGAATGTTGAGTCTCTTGGCTAATGATGAGTCCAAAAAATTACCCTCGGCTCCCGAGTCCAGCAGGGCTTGACTGTAGTGAGAGTTAGTAGCCCATCTCAGTCTCACCGGAAGGAGGGTAGAAGATGTTGATGAGGTCTTTTTGGCGGAGATCCCGCCCGACAGTAGCCTCATGCTTACCGTCGGGCTTGGTCTTTTACCGGACATCTATCTCGAAGATGTCCCGCCCCTCCGCAGTATAGGCAAAGACCAAGGGATCTCCGTCTGTCCTTCTCCTCCCGGGAGAGCCGAGCCCGCCCCACCTGCATGGGTTCGAGATCGTAGTCGGGACTGGCCGCGTCCCCGTCGTTGGTGCGGCGACTCTCAAACCCACCAGGGACTCGACTGGCCAGGACGCGAGCCTCCGCTCTAGAGAGCCGTGCGTCCACCCGGATGGCTAGTTCGATGAGTTTGTCGAGTGTGGTGGGGAGGTCCAGGACGTAGATCTCCCTGTGGACGCGGTCAGCCAACCCATGCAGGAACATGTCCCACTGCGCCTCCTCGTTCCAGCGACACTCCGCCGCCAGGGTGCGGAACTCGATAGAATAGTCAGCGACTGACCTCGCACCCTGACGGAGATCAGCGAGCATTCTGGCCGCCTCCCTTCCGGCGGCGGCGCGGTCGAATACCCGCCTCATTTCCTCTGAAAGCGCTTGGAACGAGGTACAGCATGGGTCTTGATTTTCCCACACCGCCGTTCCCCAAAGTGCCGCTCTCCCAGTGAGCAGGGTGAGAGCAAACGCCACCTTACTTTGCTCCCCGCTGAAGGTCCGGGGCTGGAGGGCGAAGTGCATCGAACACCTTGTTAGGAACGCCCTGCAGTAGTTGGGTTCCCCGCCGTACGCTTCCGGGATAGGTAGGCGTGGCTCCAACTGGGAGAGGGGTTCCGATGGCGTGGGAGGAGTAGGCGGCGTGGGTGGCGCAGTGGTAGCTCGTAACTGTTGAAACTGTTGGGTGAGCTCGGATACCTGTGTCACAAGAGCCTGAATAGCACGACCCGTGTTACTCAGGCTCGCTTCCTGATTGTTCATCCTGTCGATGCTCTGGGCGATGAAGTCTTCCAGGGCTGAGGATGAACCACTCGCTGCTTCCATAGCATGGCCAGATTGTTCTGTCATGATCGGCTGAAGGGAAGAGGAAACAAGATGCAAGTGAAATGACAGGGTTTATTGATGAAATGAAGTGAGACACCGACAGGACTGTGGTACTGGAGTGACACAGGAACTGGATGGGCTACACGGTGGAGTGGAGGTGAAGACAGACCCAACGACGACAGGGGAACTCCAGACACGAGACGAGGACACGACGACACCAACACGAACTCCGATCCACGAACACCAGACGGGACACCAGATGACGAGATGACGACGAGAAGACTGGAACACTGTACGTGGGTAGACATCAAGAACAATCTGGCAGAGGAGAGGAATGAGAGAGAGGTATTTATGGTAGAGGAAATGGGCTACAGCTGGCTCAGTGATGAGACACAGCTGAAGGGAGTGAGTGGATGACGGCTCGGCCACGCCCCTGCACGTACAACACGCACGCACATGACAAACCACGGGACGAGGTGAGACCGTGGGTAAGTGAACCGTGACATTTGGTTCTACGGAATGCATGAATGATTAAATACATTGAATGCTTTGAATAAAAGTGCCAAATGCATAAAATGTAAAAGCAAGACCTACACATAATAATGCAATGTATAGCTTGAATGCAATGTATGTTGTTTTTGATAAAAGCAATACCAAGGTAATTTGAACATAATGAGTTAAAAAGTATTTTTGCTTTAGATAAACTTGTCTTCATGTTCTAATGGTGGCTTTGTTCCGGATTCACAGTCCAGTTCCCAAGATCAGCTGGAGAAGAACCAGTGACGTTTCGTTCCCAAACAAAGTCAAACAGAAAAATTCTAACGCCATTCTGGAGATTCCGAATTTTCAACAAGAGGACACAGGGACATATGAGTGCGTAGCAGAAAACAGTCGTGGAAAGAATGCTGCAAGGGGTCGTGTGTCTTTCCATGGTGAGGTTTTTTTTTTGTAGTTTTTTTACCGTCTCCTTTTACCATTTATCACAAATATATAATTTTCCTTAAATTTATTGTTATACATATGTGTGCATTTCTTCTACCTTTGGAATTTGTTCTTTGATTAGCTGACAGATCAGCTTTGTCTCATAAAGCTTTGCAGTAATTTGAAAAAAACGTGACTGTTGCCATATGGCATTTCTGCACTGCATTGAAACTGCAGTAATAAATCAGTAGATAGTGGCATTGGTTATGTTACTGCAGTTATTTATTCATTTGGAGGTGTTTTATAGAATGCAGATTGCATTTATGCAAAAGATTTATATTTGTGCATATATTTGTGTTTTGTCTGTAGAGAAAAATTAACACAGGATAAGTGATTATAAGATTGTAAGTTTGATATGATACTATAGGTGCTTGTAACCTTGAGTGGCATAATCATGACACTTTTCCACTGTCATTATGCCACGTAAAACTGCACTCAACCTCGCTATGACATTTGTGTCATAACTCACAGTGAGAACATGTCACAACCAGTGTCTCATTTGTGTCCTTGAGAAACATGACATTTCATGATGCACGTGATTGTGACCTTCTGCAATGAGCACCTCATTGTAGAAGGTCACAGTGGCATTCCATAAAAAGTCAAGCTTAATTTGAAATGTATGGCGTTGTTGTATTAATAATTTTATACCCTTTGTACCTAATAATAAAATATATCACGCACTTGGCAGTCTTTTGGGGCTTTCTGTATTTACACTGACTGCCTAAATGCAATTTGTGCGTCTGTATTCTGTGAAACTGTAATACAATTCTGTAGGATAAATGAAAAAGGGAGTTTGCCTTGTCAAAGTAGATTTTATGTTCCACTATTTGACTTCCTGCAAAAAACAAGCAGTTTAAAAAGCACTGGATTGGTGTCGGTCTTAAAGGATTCGTAGGACTTATCCTAGGCCTTTTAAATTAACATTTGTGAGGAGAAATGCAATCATATGAATTTGTTAATTGAACTCAAGGCTCTGTACGTGGCAGCCGAAAGGATAATAAAGCTTCCAGAAGGAGGTCAAAGGATTTGTAGCATGGAACGGAGCATGTGCCCGTAGTGTGATAGAATTGACATATTCACTGAGCGTCTCACTTCAGTAGTTAGATTCATATTCACATGGCTCTTGTGAAATGGGTCGTCTATTGTTTGTTTTTATAGGAATGTCAAGCATGCTCTCAGTATTATACAGACTAGCGAGTGGGTGTATGGCAAGTCATTTGGAGCTGGTGAAGCAGCTTATGGGATTCTAATATTGCAGCCTTTTCTGATAATGATAATTAATAATCAGAATCGGAAAGGGGTACAGGGGTCACACTGTGTGATTTGAGCAATTTGAGTGTATGTGGGTTAGGATTTGCAGCAAAAGTAATCGAGTTATCGAAAAGTTATCAAGTAAATTTGAAGGAATAGTTAATATATGTAATATAACTGTGTGTGTGTGTGTGTATACACATCTTATATACTGTTATTTAACCCATGCTTCAGAAAATTGTTTCGTTTTTTTCTTTTATATGTGTATAAATTATATTTGTTTAAAATGGGAAAAGACGTAAAAAACCCATAAATAATTATTTCAGATAAATGCTGTTCTTTTGAATTTATCATCAAAGAATCCTGAAAGAAAAGTTTCATGGTTTCCATAAAAAATATATATTAAGCATCATAACTGCTGAAACACACTGATGATAATAACAGGAAGGAATGATACATTAGCAACAAATCAGCATTTTAGAATGATTTCTAAAGGATCATGTGGCATTGAAGACTGGAGTAATGGCTGCTGAAAATGTAGCTTTGCCATTACAGAAATAAATAATTAGAAAATATAATCAAATAGTACATAGTTATTTTAAATTGTAATAATATTTTGCAATATTGCTGGTTTTATTGTATTTTTCTTCACATAATAAAGAGACTTATTTCACGAAGGTAGGCAATTTTTAGTTTTTTACTGTAAAAAGAACAACCAGGAAGAGCCTAGCATCTCAATTATTTTTGCACCGACGAAAGTCATACGGGTTTGAAATGACCCTTAGGGTGAGAAAACAATGACAGATTTTTCATTATTGGGTGAACTTTTACTTTAATTGTTTCTGTCATCAAGGCCTTTGAATTCATCAGCCTTGGGTAATATGGCTGGTCTTAATTTGCAAGTAACATTTCATTTATGTGTGTCCTTGTATCTGTCTATCATCGATCCTTCATTCATTTTTTGATTTATTAATATGCTGTCTTTCCATAGCCACACCTCATTGGCTCCAGACGATGACGGACACATCATTGTCCATTGAGGAGAATCTGTTTTGGGAGTGCAAGGCCAATGGGAAACCAAAACCCTCATACAGCTGGCTGAAGAATGGAGAAACTCTTATATCAGAGGTACGTTGCGGTTTCTGAAAGGCCCCTAATGAGACTGAAAGCTTTATCTCCACTTACTTTAGTTCAAGGTCAATGCAAACATAAATTCACATTGCTGACATAAAAGTGAGGCAAAAAAGAAGCCAACAGCTGTTTAAGTAGGAAAGACTCCCATCAACAAACATCAGCAGTTATAAGGCAGCAGAAAGACTCCATTAGATGTGACCTGCATTCAAGCCGAGAGTGACCCGTTTCTACTCCCCACCCCTCCATCACACATCATGTCAATCTCTCCTTGTGACTCTTTGTGCTGAGTTCAGCCCTTAAGAGCAACCGATAGGCTTAAATGTCTGCTATTCCATTAGCAGGACCATCAGCTCAACACCTCCCTACCTGTCTCACATACTTTTCCGACTGGGCGCCCATGCCAAATGAATTGGCCATTAGTATTTCACTGCTATGTTCAACATTTCTTTTCTGTTCATTGGAGCAGAGGGTCAGCATTTTTCTTTATTATCTTTTATAACCTCCTCCACCCTCTCTTAACCCATACTTAGATATTCAACTCTACGTACTTTCAGTGTTAGAGTGCAGCGGTGTTGTACTGGCTGTCCCTGTCTGTTGTGCTGCTGAGAGGTTTGCGTTTGTAGCGCCGCTTTTTTATTGAATCTTTACCTTACTTTCACTCTCTGTTGTTTAAAGTGATAATATATAACTTAATTCCCACCATATTTCTGGTATTATCTATCAAACTAATCTAACTAATTTGATCGTTCGTTTTTTAAAACCGCGAGTGCAGCACATCATTCGCTTTTCAGCCCATCATTCGGTTCCATTCGCGTTTCTATTCACACCTATTATTGTTTTCTTTTTTCTCGCTCCGTTTTCATTTCTCTCTCGCTCCGTTTTTCACGAGTTCATCAAACAACAGTGGTAAGTGGTAAGTTAAGTTGGTATCATTCATCAGTCACGGTGAGTAATGGCTTCTTCTCCTGCTATTGTTGTTTGCACTTCATGTCACATGTATAGTTTATCTCTCTCTGTCAGCGATGAGGGATTCACATGTGATAAATGTAGGGAAATAGTTAGGCTGACAGAGAAGGTTTCAGAATTAGAGACACGCATCCAAACTTTAGTTGAGGATAGTAAGAATGTGAGGGCTGTAGATACTGCTTTGGATGCGACTAGCTCAGGGAGTCCTGTACATTGTTCGGTTCCGGTTGAGCCCGTGCAGCAGGGCAGCTGGGTGACTGTAAGGCGGCCTAGTCGCGGGTCAAAACACCACTCTTCCGTTCCGATCAGAACATCAAACAAGTTCTCCCCACTCAGCGAGGCACCCACTGAGAAACCTGACGAAAGTGCTCCGGTTATTGGCGATTCTATTGTATGGAACGTGGAAATAGGGACACCAGCCAACATAGTCCATTGTTTACCGGGAGCCAGAGCGCCTGACATCTAATGCTAAACGTAAATTCAGTAATATTGTTTTCCACGTCGGCACTAACGATGTTCGACTTCGCCAGTCAGAGATCACTAAAAATAATGTTAAAGAGGTGTGTGAACTTGCAAGTACGATGTCAGACACTGTAATATGCTCTGGTCCGCTCCCTGCTTACCGTGGCGATGAGATTCATAGCAGTCGTCACTCAATGGCTGGATGTCTAAGTGGTGCCCGCAGAATAGCATAGACTTTATAGACAATTGGACGAGGTTTTGGGGCAGACCTGACCGGTTGAAAAGAGATGGTGTTCATCCCTCCTGGGGTGGTGCCGCCCTTCTCTCTAGAAATATGGCACATAGTCTTAGAGTTCGTACTTGACTAACTGGGGCCCAGGTCAGGAAGCAGACAGACTGGCTAAACCGACCGTCTGATAGCCGCCTTACGTCACAGAAGTCAGTTAATTCTCAGCACATAGAGACTCCTTCTCCCAGATATCATACTATAGAGACTGTGTCTGTTCCCCGAACTAGAAAATACAGAAAACGTCCAAACCAAATTAAGAGTAACAATTTAATTGATGTTCAACAAATAAAAAGTGTTTACAATACAGAGAAACAATTGATAAAGCTTGGCTTACTGAATATCAGGTCCCTTTCTACAAAGCACTTTTTGTAAATGATTTGATCAATGATAATAATCTAGATTTGCTCTGTTTGACAGAAACATGGCTAAAACCAGATGAATACATTACTTTAAATGAGTCCACCCCCCAAGATTACTGCTATAAAAATGAGTCATGTCCGAAAGGTAAAGGGGGAGGTGTTGCTACAATTTATAGCAATATTCTCTGTATTTCTCGGAGGGCAGGCTTTAAGTACAACTCGTTTGAAGTTATGGTGTTGCGTATAACATTATCTAGAGAAACACGTGTTAGTGATAAATCCCCTGTGATGTTTGTACTGGCTACTGTATACAGGCCACCAGGGAAACACACAAATTAAAGAATTTGCTGATTAAGACTGGCTTAGTCTTAATTGTTGGCGATTTTAATATCCATGTCGATAATGAAAAAGATGCATTAGGATCAGCATTCATAGACTTTCTGAACTCTATTGGGGTTAGACAACACGTTTCCGGGCCTACTCATTGTCGAAATCATACTCTAGATTTAATACTGTCACATGGAATTGATGTTAGTGGTGTTGAAATTCTGCAGCAAAGTGATGATATCTCAGATCATTATCTAGATCATTGTCTTGTGTAAACTCCATATAGCTAAAACTGTAAATTCTACTCCTTGTTACAAGTATGGTAGAACCATCACCTCTACCACAAAAGACTGCTTTGTAAGTAATCTTCCTAATTTATCTAAATTCCTCAGCATATCCAACAGCGCAGAAAAACTTGATGTAACAGAAACTATGGACTCTCTCTTTTCTAGCACTTTAGATACAGTTTAGCTCCTTTACGCTTAAGGAATATCAAAGAAAACAGTCCGACTGCATGGTATAATGAGCACACTCGCACCTTAAAAAGAGCAGCCCGGAAAATGGACCGCAGATTGAGGAAAACAAATCTAGAGGTATTTCGTATAGCCTGGCGGGAAAATACCCTATCCTACAGAAAAGCATTAAAAACTGCTAGATCTGATTACTTTTCGTCTCTTCTAGAAGAAAACAAACATAACCCCCGGTATTTATTCAATACAGTCACTTAATTAACGAAAAATAAAGCATCAACAGGTGTTGGCATTTCCCAAAAGCACAGCAGTAATGACTTTATGAACTACTTTACTTCCAAGATCGATTCTATCAGAGATAAAATTTTAACCATGCAGCCGTCAGCTACAATATCGCAGCACTATAGATCCCCTGAGGAACAATTTCACTCATTCTCTACTATAGGAGAGGAAGAATTGTATAAATTTGTTAAATCATCTAAACCAACAGCATGTATGTTAGACCCTATTCCATCTAAACTACTAAAAGAGCTGCTTCCAGAAGTCATAGATCTGCTTTTGGCTATTATTAATTCATCACTGTCATTAGGATATGTCTCCAAAACCTTAAAATTGGCTGTTATTAAGCCTCTCATTAAAAAAACACTGATCCCAAATCTCCCTTTTCTGTCAAAGATACTAGAAAAGGTAGTATCCTCGCAATTATATTCCTTCTTAGAGAAAAATAGTATTTGTGAGGAATTCCAGTCAGGATTTAGACTCTATCATAGTACTGAGACTGCTCTCATTAGAGTTACAAATGACCTGCTTCTATCATCTGATCGTGGTTGTATCTCTTTATTAGTTCTACTGGATCTTAGCGCTGCGTTCAACACTATCGACCACAACATTATTTTAAATAGACTAGAACACTTTGTTCTAGTGGAATTGGCATTAGTGGAAGTGCATTAGCATGGTTCAAATCATACTTATCTGAACGCCATCAGTTCGTAGCAGTGAATGAAGAGGAATCATATCGATCACAAGTGCAGTACGCAGTACCTCAAGGCTCAGTACTAAGGCCGTTACTTTTCACGCTTTACATGTTACCCTTGGGAGATATTATCAGGAGACATGGTGTTAGTTTTCACTGTTATGCTGATGATACTCAGCTCTATATTTCTTTGCGGCCCAGTGAAACACACCAAATTGAGAAACTAACAGAATGCATAGTCGATATAAAAAACTGGATGACGAGTAACTTCTTACTGCTAAATTCTGAAAAAACAGAGGTTAATTATCAGACCTAAAAACCCCAAATGTAATAACCTAGAACACTATCTAACACTTGACGGCTGCTCTGTCAATTCTTCTTCATCAGTTAGGAACCTAGGTGTGCTGTTTGATAGCAATCTTTCATTTGAAAGCCATGTTTCTAACATCTGTAAAACTGCGTTTTTCCATCTCAAAAAACATATCTAAATTGCAACCTATGCTCTCAACGTCAAATGCAGAAATACTAATTCATGCGTTTATGACCTCAAGGTTAGACTATCGTAATGCTTTATTGGGTGGTTGTTCTGCACGCTTGATCAACAAATTACAGTTGGTCCAAAATGCAGCAGCTAGAGTCCTTACTAGAACCAGGAAGTATGACCATATTAGCTCAGTTATGTCAACACTGCATTGGCTCCCCATCAAACATCGTATAGATTTTAAAATCTTGTTAATTACTTATAAAGCCCAGAATGGCCTAGCTCCTCAGTACTTGAGCGAGCTCTTATCACATTATAGTCCTCCACGTCTGCTGCGTTCTCAAAACTCTGGCCATTTGATAATACCTAGAATATCAAAATCGACTGCGTGTTATTATACTGGCATATCCTTTTCCTATTTAGCACCCAAACTCTGGAACAATCTACCTAATACTGTTCGGGAGGCAGACACACTCTGTCAGTTTAAATCTAGATTAAAGACACATTTCTTTAACCTGGCTTACACATAACACATTAATACACTTCTATTATTAAAATCCGTTAAAGGATTGTTAGGCTGCATTAATTAGATCAACCGGAACCGGGAACACTCCCCATAAAACATGATGTACTCGTTACATCATAATAAGAATGGCATCTACGCTAATATTTGTCTATTTCTATTCTGTTTCTCAGTCTGTGTCCGGATCAGATGGTGGATCGGCACCGGGAGATGATGTATGTGGCCCTGCTCATCGGCGGAGGCCGGACACCTGGATGAGCCCCGGGGACATATCCCCAGTCACCGTAGCCACCCGATCCGGTCCGTATCCAGCCCAGATTGTCACTGCAGTTACCAAATCCAGTCCGTATTCAGATCAGATGGTGGATCAGCACCCAGAGACGACGTCTACAGCCCTGAACGTCAGCAGAGACCAGGACACCGAGATGAGCGCCAGAGATAGATCCCCAGTGAGGACCCCGCCACTTAGACAGCCATCGGGAAAGACCACTGGAACCAGTTGAGCCCTTACAATCTGACTTTGCTGCAGTTGGAATAGAACTGCTGGTTCGTTTGGCCAGAGGAGAACTGGTCCCCCAACTGAGCCTGGTTTCTCCCAAGGTTTTCTTCTCCATTCTGTCACCGATGGAGTTTTGGTTCCTTGCCGCTGTCGCCTCTGGCTTGCTTAGTTGGGGACACTTCATTTCCAGCGATATCGTTGACCTGATTGCAAAGACACTATTTAAACTGAACTGAGCTGGATGATGACATCACTGAATTCAATAATGAAATGCCTTTAACTGAAAATCTTTTTTTTATCTTTTCGTTTTACATTATTGACACACTATTTTCCATTTTTGATATTGTGCAGTTGCTTTGACACAATTTACATTGTTAAAAGCGCTATATAAATAAAGGTGACTTGACTTGACTTGAAAAGCCATCATTCATGGTGGAGTGCACAATATATTGACTAACCATTTTTTTTTATTGGTTGATGGATATACATTGGCTGATATTGGATTTTTATTTTTTCTTGCTCAGTTTATTATTATTATTTTTTTTTTTTTTACATTTTGATTACTTTTGACATTATCTTCCGCTCACTTAAAGTTATTTTTTTTTAAACACAATTTAATAACTTTGTTAGATGTATTTGTTTACAAATCTTAAAATAAAAAAGTTTCATACTGTACATTATAAAGATGTAATGGCTAAATTCACGTGTAGCTTTTAAATTATTGATTTTTTATTTTTTATTTTTTTATTTTGAATTTATTTAGACAAAATAGTTCAGAATTATTTTTGCCTGGCAGATGATAAAATGGGCCCAAAATCCCATAGTCTTACATTGAAGCAGTTATTTATTTTAGTATTAATGAGCTACTATTACACTTTTTATTGATAAGTAGGTTTTTTGTTGTTGTTGTTGTTAAAGTTTTAGTAATTTTGTTGTGTTGTTTATCATTTTTATATTATTATTTTGTTAATGCATTTTATTTTTAGTTACAGACATTTTAGTACATCAGCTTAAATGAAAATAAAACATTTCTGCAGCAACTAGCTAAAATGCAATAAAATGAAGCCCTATTCGAACAGGACTATTTTTCTAAACTACATCTGAGTTTTATCAGCTGACGTCTGTGATTTTCATTTACCAATTCGGACGGGACTAACATCTCCGTGTTTACTACAGAGGTGGGAGGGTCTGTTTTGAACATCTGGGCATTGCAGAGATTACTTATTGTGTATGTGTGCATTGCTATCATTTGGATTGATTACCATTAGTATAACCACAGTTTTACAACAAATACCATGGTTAAGCTATGGCTAGTTTTGCAAAACCATGGTTAATTTGTGATTACTTTAACATTTTTTTTTTTTATTTGTAGTAAAACCATGTTTAGTTTTCATTTTTCACATATCAAAAATGCGCATTAGTTAGAGCATCTATGGTAGTTCACATTGGCCAAAACACACAAGGAAACGTGTTGTGAAAAAAATATTGTCGGCAATCACAGATATTCACATTCGGATGGGATTAGATTGCTCAGAGGATCACTGAGTCTAGAATTATTACAGATGTCGTGAGAGGAAAACACAAACGTGGCAGATTCGGACAGAATTAAAATCGCAAATTACGTCTGTGAAACACAAATTTCTCTAACGACCCCTGGAAAACTAGTCCTATCCAGAAAGGGCTTAAGTTTAACCTTTTATACATTTCTTTAAATTAACATTTATTTTATTTCAAGTAACCATCTTTTTTTTATAGTTTTAGATTAAGTTAATTGAATAAAGGATCCAATCCATATCTAGCAACCAGAATATCTTAGAAACTTGGCGCTTGGCTCTTTTGACTTGGGCCAGTAAGCAACCATGTAATCAAGCAGCCAGCAATGCCCTAGCAACCGCATAGCAACCATTTTACTTTGTTTGTTTTTATGTCTACAGGGCCGAGTGCAAATAGAGAACGGCGCCCTCTCCATCTCCTCGCTAAACCTCTCAGATGGCGGGATGTATCAGTGTGTGGCAGAGAACAAGCATGGCATAATTTATTCCAGTGCTGAACTGATGGTGCTTGGTACGACCTCTGTTTTCACTGCCTGCTTTCCATCCTTCATTTGAATACTAAAACTTTATTATGTAGTCACAGCCCAGGCTCAAATTACAAGGTAGCACTGAAAACATCCGTCTGATTGAGTGCTCCATTGTAACACTCATATTTCCCCAGTATTGATTGTGAAATTATGTCTGTGCATGCTGAAATTCATTCATTTTAATCATGACACATTGGTTAGTATTGTGCGAACGAGGCCAGTTTCAAATAAATGGCGTCTATTGAAGACACGGCACAGAGTGGCACAGTAAAATGTAAGTTTTAGTTTAAGACAAATGGCCTGGAAGAAGCCAGTGGAAGCGGACAGCTCTATTTGTTAAGTCCTTTAGACTTTTCTAAAAGGCTTTCTTCCTTTTTTTTGCCAGAGGCTGTTTGAACGTCAATTGCTGTTCATCACAGATTCCATTGAGGCTTTAAATGTGAGTCTGAGGACCAAATCTCTCTGTCTCCTACAGCCTCTGCTCCCAGCTTCTCCCAGAATCCTTTGAGCCGAGTGCTTAAGGCTCGCTCGAGTAGTGACGTTAGCCTAGATTGCAGGCCACATGCTTCGCCCAGAGCCATTAGCCTGTGGAAAAGAGGGACCGAGATACTGCAAAGAAGCGAAAGGTATTTAGCTTTGGAGTTTATATTTTATCACACTGAAGCCATGTGAGTCTTTGTGATGCTAATAAATTATCCATCACCTTTAGGATTTCGCTCTTCCCAAATGGGACTCTTAAGATTGCCAACATAACTAAGCGAGATGGAGGTACTTACACATGCATCGCTAAAAACCAGTTTGGCACAGCTAGCACAACAGGAAGACTGATAATCACAGGTAAGTCACTGTGTTTTTCAGATCAATGTTAGTGGTTTAGAGCATATTGAGGTTTGAATTTGGCTTGCAACATTTTTTTTCAGGTCTGGTTTCTCCACTCTTTCTCTCGCCCCTTTCTTTTCTTTATTACTATAAAAAAATAGCAAAAATCCAGACAAAAGAAGCATTTTTTATTATCCAAACAAAGACATTATGAAATGTATTTGTTGTAAAAAATAAAAAGCTGATTCATCTCTCTCGAAATAGTCTTGGATTCTTTTGATAATCGTTTAGCTTTGGGACATTAGGTAATTTTGGATGAATAACAGCTTTTATTTTATTTTTTTCTGTGCAGACAATACACATTCCGGTCCACTCTTATTGTTCACTCAGATACTGTATTCTTGATGATTTAACTATGATTAGCTTTGAATGAAATGCCACATCTGGCACATATCATGATGCATTGCTTAAGCTGTTTCAAGAAATGTATTAGCCAGCTGACAACTCCATTCTTCTAAGTTTCTGTTGTCACTGCTGTCAGCCTTTCAAGTCAAAAAAATCACAAAGCGTGATTTGTTTTATATAATCAAGCACACTGAGAAGTCCTACACAATGGCACTACACTATTTCAAGACAAATGGCTTTTGTTATCAAGTCTCTATGTCTAAAAGTTTTAAGACATCTTTTCAAACTACTATTTAAGGAATAGTTCATCCAAAAATTTTAATTCTGTCATCTTTTACTCATACTCAAGTCGTTCCAAACTCATATGATTTCTTTATTCTTCTGTGGAACACAAAATAAGAAAATATGAAGAACATACTGTACATTATTTTTAATGCTGTTAGAGTGAATGCTGACTGGAGCTTTAAAGCTTCAGAAAATGATACAAAACAACCACATTTAAGTAGGTCATATGAATAATGCTGTGTTTTAAGTCTGTATGTCTTTGCTCACTATCAGTCACTATATTTGTTGTTTTACATACAGTACATGCCCGGTCCATAAGGCAATTCTTATTGTTGAGCCCTGATAATGCTTTTGTGGCTATTTCTTGTTTATTGTAATTGCATGAAAAAAAAAATGATCCTTTTGTGATTTAAGCAGGAAAGTCATACAGATTTGAAACAACATGAAATTGAGTAAATAACAGAATTTCCTTTTTTGGGGGGTGAATTGTCACTTTAAGAGAGCCTTCTGTGTTGTGGAAGGTATAACATTCTCTTCTCTAGTGTTCTGTGTAGTTCATGTGCCCTCTTGCTTCAGTCTTCCACACACCCCAGTCCATGTGTCACTAATTACTCATTGTTAAGGTCATCCATAATTGCTGTAGCCATTATCCATGTGGATTGTTATCTCCTCATTAAGCTATAGGATGAATGCTATTCCTCACTTGTATTCTTCATTATATAGGTTACGGGTTTAATAAGCAGTATTTTCATGGTAAATCAGAAGAAACTCATTAGCTTTATACCATTGAGGCCTCTGTGTGAGCCCATACGTCTTTTATAGGGTTTCTCTTTCTTTTCCTTCCATGTATTTTTCTCTCATTATGTTTTTGTCATGCACCAGCAGTTGACCCCCTTAATGTAATTTAATTAAAATGACCTTTCCCTCACAAAGTGTCTTCAGTCAACTGTATTCTGCTCACAGAAGACATGCTGCCAATTCATTTAGCTCTGATTTAATAGCCCCCATATGGAAAGTATAGTACTGTAAGTATAGTACCTAGAAATTAAGATTATTTACTACAGCAATAAACCACCGTAGAATGTGGTAAAATCGCTAACTCACAGCCTATTGCTCATTAGGACAACAGTAATGTAAGTAACATATTGTTACAATTATTTTAGAATATTTAGAATTTTTTTCATTTTTGAAAAACATTTCTAAATCAATTTAAGAATTTGTCAGTTTTTTTTTGTTTTTTTTTCTGTCAATGAACATGTTCTGTTTTGTTTGTTTGTTAGTTTGTTTGTTTTGTTGTTGTTGTTTTAGTGCAGTTATAATAACAATTAGTAGCGATTAATTGCATTCAAAATAAAAAATTTTGTTTACATAATATTTCTGTGTGAATTGAGTATATTTATTATGTATATATAAATACACACACATGCATGTATATATTTTGAAAATATTTACATGTATTTGCATGCATATATGTATATTCATATAATTTATATTATTTATAAATATATTTAATATATAAACATAACATATTTTTCTTAAATATATACATGCATGTGTGTGTATTTTATATATATATATACATAAAAAAAATATATACAGTACACACTCAAATATTATGTAAACAAAAACTGTTATTTCAAATGCAATTAATCGCGATTAATCGTTTGACAGCACTACAATTTTAGATGTATGGTTTTCTCCTCTCAGTTTCTTGATAGTTTTTAAACTTTATTTTTGGGTTATTTTTAACAGTTGAAATGTGGCTCATCCTTGTATAATAAATAGATTTTTTAGTTCATTATTTGTGTAGAATATTGGGTTAAAAGGGTGGCTTTTAATTATTTTGAACTATAGTTTATTGATAAATGTTGTTGTTTTGTTAAGTATATATTGTATATTGTATACTAAGTATGTTTCTAATTGTATTTCTAATTGATTTCCGTCTTAATTCTTGTTTTTTTTATATATATATATATATATATATATATATATATATATATATATATATATATATATATATAATAAAGCAGAATAATTATGATCCACGTGTCGGGATCATGCCTCTAAAATGCTTCCTCCGGTGGCAGCTCACTAGATAAAAAAAAAAAGAAAAAAAAAAAGATTATCTTGTTATTTGCCTGGCTACAAAGCGGTTCTCTCGCCTCGGTTTGTGTCCAAGAGCTAAGCTGACAGACTATGTTGACACTGTAACTAACAGAGCCCACGAGGATCAGCCAGGGCCCCAGCAGCACAGAGATCACGGTGGGTGAGAGCATCGTGCTGCCCTGCCAGGTGACTGCCGATCCAGCCTTGGACGTGGCCTTCTCCTGGGCCTTCAACGGTCAGCCCATTGATTTCCATCAGGACGCCGACCACTTTGAGCGAGTGGGAGGGGTGAGTATTGTGGTTTTAGGGCTGTGTTGCAACCTCAGCATCCTCAACCCACACCACAACCTCCAGGCATGAAAAATTTATTGGGAACATATCTCGGAAAACAGGATTTTCCTTGCTGTTTTGAAAAAAGGGTTTGATGTACTGTGTAGACATAATCTAACCTTCACAAATCATTTATGAAAACCGCAAAAATGTCTGCAGTCTGTTTAATTATAAAGGTCTGAAATGAATTACTAAATTACAATATGAAATTGTTTTTCATAATAAATAAATAAATGCTCCAGAAATAAAGAATATGTTCATTTGAATAAATTACAAGAAATATGGCATGATAATTCGGTACAATAAAATGCAGGCTGTAATTTTTGGGACAAATTCAAAGATAAGTTAGAGCATTTATTTTATCTGAGTAGGAGTTTCAGATGAATTAGTTTTAGTTATTTGTGCTCATCATTTGAATCAAACCAAAGAACCCTCCATGTAATAAAGGCCATCTTATTGAATAGATCTCAAACACATGCACTTGAAGTACTGTAACTGGGTTTTAATCTAATCATTGTGCTGGACAGGAACAAGCCATTGGGACTTTGAATGCTCTCTCTCAGAGAGACTTGCCTGCCATTATGTCTGTAGTTTGAAATTGGATTCTTGGGATAAATTTTGCCATCTTGTTCTGGGTCATTCCATCATTGACCTACATTGAATGTGAATCATTCAACATGTATACCAAACAGCTGCTCTCTACAGAGTGAGCCAGGGAAGCAGGCCAGATCAATTAAGAGTTTTGTTCCCATTTTACCCTTCCAGTTTCACCGGATATTTTACATCTCAGGGGAGACAATTCCTTATTGCCACAGGACTCCAATGAATTGAAATGTTGCCTTGAGAAACCATTTAGCTGTTTTGGTTTAGATTTTCCTTTGGTTGGCTGGGGGTTTGAGCAGAATAATAAACAGCTTTTGATAATTTTCTTTCAAGGATTTGAAATCTGAGCACAGGCTAAGGTTCTTTTTGAAAAGCACAGGACCAGATGGTGCATTTGCTGGGCAGTTCCTAACTTCTTAAATTTAATTCAGCAGAAAATGATATTTAAATTATATTATACTGTATATTTAGCTTCTCTGATTTATATATATATATATATATATATATATATATATATATATATAAAGTTAAATATATTATAAAACTAGTAAAAAAATAAAAACATAAATATTAATATTTATTATAAAATAAACTAATCAAGTTGTTGTTGCTGTTGTTTTTTTAACTGCTTTGTCCCGTTTTCATGATCTTGATTCAGGCCCCTCAAACCCACAGCCAAGCCTTGCCTTTTATTGTCATGTGGCAGTGGCTACGTTAAGTTGATACATGGGGTTTCTCTCAAGGGCAATTAGAAATGACATTGACATATGCAGATGTGGGTTAATATGTGATGTGGTTTTCACGGATTCACACTTCCTCTGCACTCAAAGATTATGCCTTCCTTCTCAACAGTCTCTGATGGGTGCATTACCATAATTAAACATCACCCGCTCTGCAGTCCTTTCATCCAATCCTGAAATTTTGGAATCTATCCATTGAACTCTTTTTGATATTGATTGAGTTTAAGGCATTTTTTCATAGGAATTGAACTTGATGGAGGAAACCACAAATATAAGTGCTGGTCAGGATTCAGCTTGTATGAACTTCTGGATATTCTTTATTTAAAAGCCAGGGAGAAAAAGGGAGATAAATTGTGTCAGCAAACCTACCTTACTTTACTTTACTTTACTTTTGACTTTAATTTAATTTAATAATTGTATCTTATTTTTGGTTTTATTTAATTTTATTATTAAAGTCCTTTAATAGGAAAAGTAGTATAAATAAATGCTATTTTATTTTATTATTTACAATTATTTATTTTTAGAAAGTGATCAGTTAAAATGAGACAGTCAGTGTCAATTAATCAGAACCATTGAACAAGTATTTTCTGCTTAAGTAAATGTAATTTGCTTCTTTCACACTTTTTGCTGTGTTATACTTAGTAGTGTCTTCATTTAAAATATGAAAAGATCATGTTTTTTAAATCTGTACTAGATATGCAGATTCATTATGATTTTAATGTGATGTATGCTTATCTGGAACAATATTAACTCTCACTCTGCATGTGCTTTGCTCATTTACCTGGTCCTGGTTTATGTAATTGTGGAATAATTAGTATCGTCTTGCCAATTAGCCACAGTGTGTGTGTTTTACTGAGCTCCTTTGTGGCTGAGAGAGCTGGATCTGAGTGGATCCCGGAGGCTAGTCACTGAGACTGTTTATTTAGGTCCACACGTATCTCAGAGCACAGCAGCCATTTTAAAGGGAGGGATGAGTGTCTGAGTTTGCAGAAATCTGCAGCTACCATGAGAGGGAGCATCAGCAGGACTGCCTCAGCTGCATTTTTTGGTGATAATTACATTATAACACACTATACTATACACAGATTGCTGCTGAAGACAGGCCCTTTGTTACTCAAGCTACTTGCAGTTGCAAGTCTCCCAAATCTGATTTCTCTTGTGTGAAGCAGATATTTTATTTATTTATTTATGTTTGTTTGTTTTGATGACCATGTAAGCTAGTGTTATTTGAAAATCAGAGATATTCATATGGTTTTGATTAATATGTTGAATCCTTCTTTGTCAAATTTTCTGTTCTCGATTTAATTTAAATTGTTAGTTTGTGTGTTTTTGTCATTTTTAGTAGATTGTAATATATATAATATATGTATATTTATTCATTTTTATTTCAGTTTTAGTTGTTTTAGTGCATCATGTTAAACTAAATAAAAATGAGAAATGCTGCCTTGGCAACTACACTGCAAAAAAAATGTTTAAGGCAACCAGCTTCAGCAGATTTCTGAGTTTTCTCAAATTGTTGTTTGAAGTTTATACAACAAAAAGTTGAGAATCTCCTTCAAAAATAAGTTGAGAGAACTCAAAAATTTTTGTTTTTACAGTGTAGCTGAAATATATACATACATACATACATATATATGGAGTGGCTCGGTTCTCCACACACGGTTCAGTTAAAAAAAAGTGGACAAACTATTCACTCTTGTTCAATGCGAGTGCCATATGCTGGATTATGAGCTGTCGTTTCTTCCATCATCACCCGGGTGAACACAGATGAAACCTGATCAGCAAACGTTGATATCTGTGTTTAAACTAAACTCATGTAAGCTTTGCCAGTTTAAACTTTTAAGAGCCAGTACGCTCGATCATCAGAAGTGTGCAAACCTGCGCCTCAGAACGTGCGGAAATATTAAGCTCTCTCTGAAGTATTGGGTTTGAATGGACAAAAAATTCACACAAAAAAAATGTCAAAATGCCCGTCTTGGTAAGTATCCTATAGCAGTCATAACCAGCTGAACGTACAGTATCAGTGCACTGGATCAGCTAGTGCATTCTCTTAAAGTGACAGCACTTTCTTAAAACTAATCAAACAGCAGCAACAACAAAAATCACTCACTACTCTTGATTGAATCGCTTTTGTGACTTTAATAAAGATTAATCTTTAATTTATACAGTCAAATATGCAATGCTGTTTTACATTTGATTACTTTATTCAAGTTCTGTACCTAAAAATTATTTTATTTGTATCTTTATTATATATTTATTTGTGCTGTTGCTTGTAGTTAGATAGATTATTCTTATTTTCTTTATTTTTATTTGACAGTATAGTTTTTCCCTAAACATACCGAACCGTACCGAAACCGTGACTCTTAAACCGTGATACAAACCGAACTATGAAAAAGTTGAACCATTCCACCCTAATATATATATATTGGTGGTGTCAAAATTAGCGCGTTAACGCAGGCAATTCATTTTTTAAGTTTAACGCATTAAAAATGTTTAACGCAATTAATGCAGGGGCGGGGCTAGGGCTGGCCACCCCACTCACAACTGCTGTTTCTGTCACTATTTCTCTTGACAAGAAGTGCATTTATTTAGTCGCAGAACGTCTTCATAACCACATCAAACGGGAGACGTTTCAGACGTGCACTCCAGCTTCACTTCAGCGGCAGGCGCGAGTCAAACGAGCACGGAAACGGTACTGTGCTCTGAGCGATTAATCGTGATTAATTTCAGAAAAATGTGCGATAAATTATTATTATTTAATTTTTCGATTGACAGCACTAATATATGCATCTTTTTTTTTTTTTTTTTTTAGTTAGTAGTATAATTTTTAGTCATTGTTTAATTTTAGTATAGTTCATTTCAAGTAACATATATTTCTTTATTTTTTTTTTTTAGTTTAGTTTTAAGCTTAGGTAACTATAATAACCCCGGAGTAAACAGTAAACATAATAAAAAAAAAAAAAAAAAAAAAAATACTACTGAATATAACATTTACAATTCTCATTTGTAAATCTGACTTTTCTATATGAGAATAATAAAAAAATTGGTTGTATCACTTTAGTGTGCAGTTTTTGTTTGTTTGTTTTACATCGTTCTAACTCCAATTTTAACCTTTTTTATGCTTAATTTACCTTTAATGTGGAATCTAAAATAATTTAACTAATTACATAGCACTATGAAGTATTACACAGAAAGATGCAAAAATGTTTTTGCATGGCCTTTTAAATGTGAATAGAATAAAAAAAAATCTGAATCAGCCACTGAATTCTCTTTGATCTCTAGTACCTGTTGTCTCATTTTTTGAAATAGTGCCAGAATTTCATGGCACCAGCCAAAAAATTCAGAGCATGCCTTGAGGTTATGTTTTGATTCATGAAATATGTTCTGAATGATAATGCATCATGCTTTCAGAAACTACTGTTTATCAGTAGAGTGGATTTGGTGCCTTGAGCTGTAACAACAGAAATTGTTATTAATTATTAAGATTTTGTCATTTAGTTTTAATTTTCACTTTTCAGAGCTTTTCCGGTGATCTTATGATTAGAAACATCCAGCTTAATCACGGTGGGAAGTACGTTTGTCTCGTCGACACAGACGTTGAGAGTTTGTCTGCTGATGCAATATTGGTTGTTAAAGGTAGGAACAAATTGTCTTCGGTTTATATATCCACATGCACAATATTTGCCGTCTGCGCCCATTGTTTTTTATATATGTGACCTTGGACCACCAAACCAGTCATAAGGGTAAATTTTTCGAAATTGAGATTTATACATCATCTGAAATCTGAATAAACAAGCTTTCCATTGATGTATGGTTTGTTAGGATCGGACAATATTTGGCCGAGATACAACCATTTAAAAATCTGGAATCTGAGGGTGCAAAAAAATCTAAATATTGAGAAAATCGCCTTTAAAGTTGTCCAAATTAAGTTATTAGCAATGCTCATTACTAAAGTTTTGATACATTTACAGTAGGAAATTTACCAAATATTTTCATGGAACATGATCTTTACTTAATGTCCTAATGATTTTTGGCATAAAAGAAAAATCAATAATTTTGACCCATACAATGTATTTTTGGCTATTGCTACAAATATACCCCAGGGACTTAAGACTGCTTTTGTGGTCCAAGGTCACATATGTACAACCGTCTTCCAGAGTGAAGAGCTTCTTGCGAGGTGTGTATTTCAATGAAAGGGCACTGCTAATGTAGCAAGAGTTCAGAGAGTGCTAAATGTGTCACTTGGGATGTTTTATGGGGCCTAGTCTTCGCTGCTGTTTTTGTGAGTCACATTGGTATTCATGGCCATTACGCATCACGGTTCTGTCCCAGGTGTTTGGAGAGGAGCTGTTTATCATAGAGTATGTTTTTAATTGGCTCATTTACACATCGGCTAAGCAGCAAGACGGCCCCCAGAATGTAGTGCAAATGAAGAGAAAACATTTAAATGGCAGAGAGTTATTTGGAGCAGAAATGCGAATCATTTAGTTGCGCATATACAAGCGTACATACATACACACAGCTTGTTACCCTTGCTAAAACTCACACAAGCATACCAAGCACAAACCGCTCGCCATGTCTAACATCTTAGAACACACACTCCTAAACAAATAGTTGTCTTCTTATCAGAGTGAGACAGTTTCTAAGTCATCAATATGCACAATGCATGGACCCAGTTTAACATTTGAGCAGGTGTGGAGTATAATCAAACACTCCTAATTAATTCAATTCCATATGGGCTGTGTGATTGAGTCAGGTCCCCCCAGCCCCCCAGACTTGGTTGTGGTGGAAGAGGTCACAGACAGCACAGCCCAGCTGTCCTGGAGCCCAGGCCAGGACAATGGAAGTCCCATTACTGGATATGTCATCCAGGCCAGGACTCCTTTTACTGTCGGCTGGCAAGCTGTCGACACAGGTACATCATCGCCCATCACAGACATATGCCATTGTGTGTCAGCGTATGGGAGGCCAACAGATGAGAATAAATAAAAAAAATTGGCAGCATCACTTTAGTGTGCAGTTTTTCTTTGTTTGTTTTACACCATTCTAACTCCAATTTTAACTTTAGTGTGGAATATAAAATAAATTGGGTAATTAAATAGCACTATGAAGTATTACACAGAACGATGCAAAAATGTTTTTGCATGGCATTTTAAATGTGAACAGAACAAAAAATCTGAATCAGCATACATTTTAAAATCTTAATTAAAATGCAGAATATTTTATTTTATTTAAAAAAAAATATTTAGTTTTATATTTTATTTTTGTTATTTGTATTTATTTTGTTACTGACATTTATTAGATTTCATTTTAATTACTATATACAGTGCCTTACGAAAGTATTCATACCCCTTAATTTTTTTCATGTTTTTTGTTGCTGCCTTTTGCTTAACTGCTTTAAATTACTTTTTTCCACATCAATCTACACTCCATACACTATAATGGTAAAGCAAAAAAAAACCATCTTTGCAAATTTATATTAAAAATAAAAAACTTCCATTGATTCCATTGCATAAGTACTCATACCCTTATCTGGGACAGTTGCTTGTAGGTGTTACTAGACTTGAGTGAAGGTAACCTGTGGCAAATTCTATTGAATGGGTATGATTTGGAAAGGCACACTCGTCTTAATAAAAGGTCCAACAGCTGATAATGCATATCAGAGCAAAAACCAAGCCCTGAGGTCAAAACAACAGTCTGTAGAGCTCAGAAACAGTTTTGCGTCAAGCCACACATCTGGAGAAGCATGTAGTCTCTGTTACCCTTAATGGAAGAAGTTTGAAACAACCAGGATTCTTCTTAAAGCTGGCCTCCTGGCCAAACTGAGCAATTGATGGAGAAGGGCTTTGGTTTGAGTGGTGACGAAGAACCTGATGGTCACTCTAGTTGAGCTCCATGATCGTATATGCAGGTAGGAGAACTCTACAGAAGGACAAACACCACTGCAACACTCCATCGATCTGGGCTTTATGGAAATGTGGCAAGACTCAATCCTCTCTTCAGTGTAGACACATGAAAACACACTTAGAATTTGCAAAAAAGCACCTAAAGGACCCTCAGACTGTGAGAACTAATATTATCTGATCTGATGAACCTCAATTCCAAGCATCATGTTTGAAGGAAAGCAGGCACTGCTCATCACATGCAGAGTACCATCCTAAAAGTAAAGTGTGCTGGTAGCAGCCTCATGCTGTGGGGCTGTTTTTCAGCGGCAGGGACTGAGGGACGGCAGGGACTGAGGGACTCGTCAGAGTAGAAGAAAAGCTCAATGCACCAAAATATAGAGATAGCCTTAATGAAAACCCAGTCCAGAGCATTCAGAACCTCAGACGGGCAGAAGGTTTACCTTCCAACAGGAAAATGGACCTAAACACACAGCAAGAGTGGCTTATAGACAGCCCCCATCCAACCTGACACAGAGCTTGAGAGGTGAAGAGGTGTGGAGAAGAATAACAGATAATTGCCAAATGCTGATGATCAAAGCTTGTCGCATCCAACAAAAAAGACTTGAGGCTGTAAAGGTGCTTCAGCTATTAAATATTTAGTTAAGGGTATGAATACTTATGCAATGTACTTATTTCAGTTTTTTTATTTGTAATTAATTTACAAAGTTGTGACAATTCTGTTTTGCTTTGTCAATATGGAGTATGGAGTGTAGACTGATTTAGAAAAAAAAAAACTAATTTAAAGCAGTTAACATAAGGCAGCAACATAAAACGTGAAAAAAATGAACGGGTATGAATACTTTCGCAAGGCACTGTAATATTTTAATCATATATAATCAACTATATACTTATATAGTATAAATTGTTCTCTCTCTCTCATTTTAATTACTTGAGAGTGAACGATTTGAATTAGAATTTTTGTTTCATTTTTATGTGCTCTTGTCATTTTTATTAGTTTTAAATTTTATTTAGTTTAATAGTTTTATGTAATTTTAAGATTATATATATAGAGAGCCATTTTATTTTCTGAGTTTAAGAGCCACTGAAAACATTTTAAATGTTTGCTATTTTTATTTGTTTTGCTATCTATATTTATTTATTTTATGAGTCAATCAATTTTATGATCAATTTGAATTAGAATTGTAGTTTTTTATGTGCTTTTTCATTTTTATTCGTTTTTAATTTTATTTAGGTTATTGGTTTTAATTTGAATTACTATATATAATATTTAATTTATTTTATTTGTATTTTTTTTTCATTAATAATTTTATGTTTGTCATTTTATTAGTTTTGAATTTTATTTAGCTTTATTTTATTTTAGTTATCATTTTAGTGTGTAAACTTTTAGTGCTTTAACTATTTTGTTTCAGTTAGTTGCTATTGTATTTTACTGTTTTTCTTATCCTCAGTTCCTGAGGTGATCAATGGGAATACTCTGACTGCAACCGTGGTGGGTTTGAACGCTTGGGTGGAATATGAGTTCAGAGTCCTGGCCAGTAACAGTGTTGGGATGGGAGAGCCCAGTCCCCCGTCTACCAAGATCAGAACAGAAGATGCGAGTGAGTATGCTAGTGTGAGACGTATTCCAGACAGGCACTAAAATTGAAAGCACTGGAGCAGACCATACATCCTCAATTCTCCTGTCATCTGTCACATCCATCACTTTTATTCCACATGCAACACTCAAACTTATTCCAAAAACGCATTCTTTTATTCACAAATTTCTGAGGGATGGTTTAAAGAAGGTAGAACTTCTGTGAAAGAGATAGTTTAGAGTCTTTTTGCGATGAAAATTTAAATAAACTTTGATGCTCAAACATACAGTGAAAAATCCCAATCAGAGCTCTGCCGGCAGCATTTTAATCTCTTCTTTGGGTTTTTGCCCGCAGTGCCTGACACGGCTCCCACTGATGTCGGAGGCGGAGGAGGTACCAAATCGGAATTAGTGATAACATGGGAGGTAAGTCATTTGTCAGATTTTACTGCTCCCTCGGCCAGCCTGGGCTGAATGCCGGTGCTTAATTGTTTAGAATGAAATGTAGCCATTTTATGATCGTTGCCCGCACCAAGACCCCCTCCCTCCTGACCTCCGGACTCCAGGCTTTACTACTTCTCCTCCAAATGGAAGTTAACTCAGGGCCAGAGAGTTTCTTTGAAGTGTATTTCTTTCACAGTTAGGCTTCTTTCTGTTCAGACACATCATGGAGGAAATAAGGGTTTAGCAAGGAAAAAGTGTAGTATTCATAAGAAATGCTTTCATTTGAATTTTCAAAGCCTTTTATGAACTGTATTAGTGATTTAGTCTATTTTAGCAAATCTAAATACTAAAACATGTCGGAGAGCCATTTTTGCCTACTATTCTGTAACTAGTGGCACAATAGCAATTTCAGTTAAAAAGCATAGTGATACAAACAGTAAAACACTTTTGGAAAACTGTTTTTAAATTATTATATACACTACTGTTCAAAAGTGTTTTTGTTGTTGTTTTTTTGTTTTTTTTTGGAGGGGGGTAATAAAACAATGAACAGTATAATGCCGTTCTTTTGAACTTTCTATTTCATCAAATAATCCCAAAAAAACATATTTCTTACAAAAATATAAAGTATTTTAATTATTTTCAGCATTGATAATAAGAAAGTTTCTTGAGTGCCAAATCAGCTTTTATCATTTAAAATGCATCAAGAATTATGTAATCATTTTAAAATATATTGAAATCAAAAACAAATATTTTAAATTGTAATTATATTTTACAATATTACTGTTTTTATTGTATTTTGATCAAATAATTGCAGCCTTGGTGAGCATAAATGGCTTCTTTTAAAAATATTAAGAAATCTTACAGACCCCAAACTTGGTGGTCTTGTATGCTTGAGAGGAAAAGTGTGTTTATTTTTCCCTCCATATTTGTCATCATTTTACTTTTTTTCGGGTAACTAAAGCAGGGGCGGATCTAGAATTTTTTTTTTAGGGTGGCATGGGGTCTATAAAGGGTGCAAGCCACCAAAGCAAGCCCCCATGCATAGTTTTTGGGGATTTATTATCTAATATGCAGTTGTGTTAAAAAATATTGCCTTACCATTAAGTAATCATCTATACTGTTTAAAATGAAAAATAAATAACAACATTTTAATATCCATCATGGCACCAAGTCAATAGAAAATAAAGTGAATATAAAAAACCTCAACAGGTTATAAATGTTTCTGAGCTTGTATCATTAAACGTGGTTCTAATTAATATTACATGGGCTACTTAGATGGTATATATCATTAACATTTTAGCGCAAGTTTAAGAGTAACACCTTTGAATTTCCTAACATTTGAAAGAAATACTATAATATCACAGCACTGAAACTGGATCAGGTGTGAAAATGTTTGATTTTCTGTTATTACCAGAGGTGGGAATGTCTGTAATCACCCAGAACACACTGTCAATAGTCTAGCAACTGCACAGCAAGAGCCTATCAACCACCCAGAATATCCTAGCAACCAACTAGCAACACTTTAGCAAACATCTAGAACATCTACCTGACCAAACTATTTATATTTCTTAAACAGGACTTTAAGACAAGCCAGCATAAATATGTCTTTCAAACTTTTCAGTCTAGTTATTACAGGTATTCTTAAATGCTTACACACAATTCAAATACACAGATGACTTTCCTGCCCAGTGAACACTCGTGAGATCAATAACACTTAACAAAAAACTCTTATTAGGATTCAGGAATTATTTTTGAAGCTCAATGTCTACAGTATACAACATAAATTAAATTACAGATAATAATAATAATTCAGCAATTAACTTTTGGGAACAGATCATTTTCATTTTACTACTGGAAAGTAATTTTGCAGTAGATGAAAAACACTAGAAAAATTCAAATACCAAAGAATTGTATATGAACTTGGTTTGCACCACAATAAAGTACAGTTAAAAAAAAAAAAAAAAATTTTCCTCTGCACATTTGATCAAATTTCATTACAGTATGTGAAAGTGATGTGACGTGGTCAAGTATGGTTACCCATACTCGGAATTTGTGCTTTGCATTTAACCCATCCAAGTGAACACACACACACCGTGAACACACACCCGGAGCAGTGGGCAGCCATTTATGCTGCGGCGCCCGGGGAGCAGCTGGGGCTTCGGTGCCTTGCTCAATACCTCAGTCATGGTATTGATGGTGTAGAGAGCGCTGTACATACACTCCCTCTACCTATAATTCCTGCCGGACATGAGACTCAAACTCACAACCTTTGGGTTACGAGGTTGACTCTCTAACCATTAGGCTAGGACTGCTATTGTACTATGAACTATAGCAGTTTCCTGGTCTCCTGACACAAGACTAGCTATATCTCTAGGCAGCCATTGCTAAGTTCTACAAACATGCAGTACACAAAAAATGGTTACAAATAAAATTTGATAGTCACACGTTTGAAAGTGTACAACATGTGCTACAGTTAACTGTACATATAGAATAATGAAATTTCCATCATCTAATGTACTGGTACTGTACTGTAATTATACTGTAAGTATAAAACCATGTATATTATTCGTTCAGCTCTCTCCTCTCTTCGTTGTTAGGATGCAGAGATTCTGACTGGTGTCATCAGTTTTGCTACCTAATGTTTAATACTTATTGTTAAACGTTTTGAGAAATGTGTCTGTTTTGAGAACTGAATTAATGGTTTGGGAAAATAGGCCAACTAAATCAGTCATATTATGTTAACAATCGAGAAAACTGCAATACAAGATTCTTACCTAACTCTGCTATTAGTTTTCGTGATCGTCATCTTCTTATTGATTTCATGTTATTGTTTCGTCCGATATGGCAGAAAGGCCTATATCCATGATGAGCGATCAGTCGGAGAATCGGATCACCAAGCAATTACGGGATGAATCTCAGACATATACGGATGGGATTAAATTTCTCAGAGGACTTGAATAAACTGAGAAGCAGTATCTGATTCATGAACAAATGTAAAAACAATTCGTTAATGAAACCGACTACAACTATCCTGCACATTTTAGTTAAAGACTTGGTTTTTTTGCCATTATTTTCCGATACGCTGTCATCGCCACGGCTGAAAAGTACTTACATTTATATTATATTCTGTGATAATTATGGGGTGGCAGGTGGGGTGGCACAGCTTTTTTCTTAGGGTGGCAGTTGCCACCCTGGGAGATCCGCCCTGGAAAAGTCCTTCAAATGTTCCATGTAGTCTCTCTACTAATATGAAGTCATGAAAACTGCATGCATAATAATTAAAGTGTCTTGAGAAAGAAAGTGCTCTTTAAACTAAGTGCTAATAAAGCCCTGTTTCATGTGGGTCAGTTGGTGTGCTGACCTCAATTTGTTTTAATATCACTATAGTTTTGTGTTCCACTCTAAGCCTGTTCCAGAGGAGTTGCAGAACGGAGAGAGCTTTGGTTATATCATCGCTTTCCGGCCAGTGGGAATGGTCACTTGGAACCGCGCCATGATCTCGGCACCCAGCGTCACCCGCTACGTTTTCCGAAATGACACTATCCCACCATTCTCACCATTCAACGTCAAAGTGGGAGCTTTCAACAACCGCGGAGAAGGACCTTTCAGCAGTATTGTAACAGTGTTCTCTGCAGAGGAAGGTAGAGTGGATTTGTGTACATCAACACTCACAATCGCTAACTCATTCACACAGAATATTATTTTTCTTAACCAGATTTTTTGAGATTTGTAGTGATATCAAAGTTTAGGCTGATAAAAACAACTAATAATTACTTATTTTAAGAGTAATATACATTTACATTTAATCATTTAGCAGACACTTTTATCTAAAGTGACTTACAAATGAAGACAACAGGAGCATTCAAAACCAACAAAAAAGCAATAATATGTAAGAGCTAAGGCAAATCTTGGTTAGTCTAATGTAATACGTGTAGCAAAGTTTGTTTTTTTTTTAATGAAAAATAAAAAGAAAACAAGTAGAAAGAATAGAAAAGAATACAGAACACTAGTGTTAGAGGATCATTTTTATATAATAATCCAATGGCCAATAATATAATTATTTTAATATATAAAATAATTAAAATATTATATTTTGCATGCCTCTGTTACAAACAGTATGTTCCAATTATAGAATGTATTTCAGATCAGTCATTGAAATATTTACAAAAAGCAGTAAGCCTACGAGAGGTAGTACATTACAGTGATTTTACCACGAATAAACTTTTTTTATTAGGTGCAATGTTTGAATTTTTAAAAATGCTGCTTTCCTACAATGTTGTAATTAATATGGCTATGATATGAAATTATATGATATTCTGCTCTCTAGATATAGATCATATACACTACCATTCAAACATTTTTTTTTATGTTTTTTTAATATTCGCTTACGAAGGCTGCATTTATTTGATCAAAAATATGACAAAGAAACTGTAATATTGTGATATAATATTACAATTTAATATATGTTATGTTATAATGTACTCCTGTGATGGCAAAGCTGAATTTTCAGCATCATTACTCCAGTGTACAGAAACATAAGAAATCATTATATGTTGAGTTATTATTATCAGTGTTGATAAAAATTGTGCTACTTAATTTGTGTAAACCATAATGACTAGAATTTCAAAGAACATTTCATTTATTTGAAATTTATTTTTTAAACCAATTATTTACTGTCACTTTTGATCAATTTAATATATGCTTGCTAATTAAAATATGAATTTCTTTAAAAAAAAATGTTTGAATGGTACTGTATGCAAATCTGTCTGTTTGTTTTTTTTTTTTCTTTTTATCATCCACTAGACTGAAAATTTCAGCAATAGCAAAAATAACACATATTTGCTTTAGAAAATAAGCAAAATAATACAATTAGTTCATATCACTAACCCTACATATAAGCCTAATAGTCTGAGCCCTGATGTTATCTGCTTTCAATTTTGGCCTAATCATCCGGAAATACTAATATAGGCCAGTGAGCGACACATTGTGTGGGCCCGTGGAACTAAAACATTAGGAACACACAAACACAGTCAGACTCAGCAGTAGTCCCTTCACGTTCTCAAACACTGTCTCAGTTCCCTCCCTTTGCACATACAGGTGTGACCTTGAATGAGAATGATGGAATAAATTGATTAAGACAGTTTACGCCCCTCCTCCCTCGTTCAAGCCACGAATTACAACCTTATATTAGTTATTGCGGCTATAGGTTACAACAAATCCTGCTAGACACTTACAGGCCTATTCATGAGCTAGAGCGTTAATTGAATTTTCCCAGCAGATTGTCTCCTTCTCTGTCAGTCACAGTTCCCATTAAAATGAAGTAGGGCCTCTCTCAGGTGAAAGCGGGGCTTCGTTTTCTGACTTAATCCAATTTTGCTTCGATGGCTGTGTATAAAGCTTTTTGAATAAGAGCCTCAACATCTCTCCGTTTCTTCACAGTGCCGAGCGTAGTGCCGGAGAGAGTGTCAGCAAAAAGTCTGTCGGCGGCCGACATCGAAGTTACCTGGGAGCCGATTGCATCGACACCTGAAAGAGTTCTCGGATATGAGGTTTGATTCGCATTGTCTTCTCATTCGCCACATTAAATGGCATGTTTTCCCTGTAATAATGCGATCCGGATCTCGAGCGATTATTTAAAGTGCTTCTCACCTCTCCCATGCCACCTCAAACATGGAGAATGCCAGTGTTTAGACAGCGCTGCTGCTTTGTTAAATGTCTGCGGCTCTTAGAAGCTGGATGAAAGCTCTCCACTGGCCTTTCAAGAATGCAAAGAGAGTCTCGCTTTCTCACAAGCCACTCTCTCCATCTCTGTCACCCCTGCCCTGCGGCACAAAACCGCCACGTTGCCATGGTAGCGGCCATATTGTCTGGAAAGAATAGAACTATCATGTCACTGGATTCTAGATGAGGGGAAAACTTTTTAGGTTTTATTTTTGTCTCGTCTTTGGTTAGCAAGGACTGAAAGGCCAAATCAAAGCAGCATGGATCAAGAAATGCGCTGTATGCGTATATACCATTTATTTGTGCTCACAGCCCTTTGAAGCACCTGCAGCATTTGAAATGGAAAAATCCTTTTTAAACTATCACTGCATTTCCTTTTGCACAAAACCAAACAGTATGGTCCAACCGTCTGAGATTGCTAACGCAGATGCATCTACTTTGCATTTTTCTAATACTTCTTTTTAAATATCAGTTATATTATCTGTGTAATAATTTGGACATCTTGTGGTTCAGTGGAAGCAAGAACATCTGACTTCTTTTCAGTTCATGACTTGGAATTTACATTGCATTGGTCACACCAGCTGAATTGGAATTAAATTCGGAATAACAGGAGGATTTACTTTGCATACTTTGATTTGCAATTTAGAGTAATTCAACACAAGTAATTCATTCTGGGAAATTAAGTGTTCTTTTTCCCTGATCCACTAAAGTTTGTTAAATATGATTAAATGTATTGTTCAAATGAAGTTGAATTTCTTTTTATTTATTTATTTATTTAACTAATTAACAAGTTTATTCAGCACGGACGCATTAAAGGCTTTTACATTATTACAAAATTTATATTTCAAATAAATGCTGTTCTTTTGAACTTTTTATTCATCAAAGAATTCTGAATAAAATGGTTCAAGGTTTTAATATTAATTTAAAAAATGCATGAAAATCAGCATCTTAGAAAGATTTCTGAAGAATCGTGTGACACTGAATACTAGAGTAATGGCTGCTAAAAAAATCAGTTTTGCAAATCTCAGAAATAAATGACATTTTAAAATGTTTTTAAAAATAAACCGTTATTTTAAATTGTAATAGTATTTCACAATATTACTGTTTTTACTGTGTTTTTGATCAAGTACATGCAACCTTGGTAAGTGTAGGAGACTTCTTTCAAAAGGTAGGATTTTTAAAAAAAGTAATAATCTTACCAACCCCAAACTTTTAAACGATTGTGTAAACAAAACAAAGAAAGTCTCAATATCAGCTAATTCCTTTGAATTTTTTTTCCTTTCATTCTCTTTTAAATTAAAATTCTGCATCCTATTTACTGCCTCAGTTTAAATTTAAGAACTGAATTGGAATGAATAACTGACTTCTTAATAAAAGTCTGAATGATGCAGTGTACTACATCCTGCAAAAACAAAGAGAGCAAAAGGTAGAAAATAAATAATTTAGAGATATGCCTCCTTCGGGCAGATCTCATTAATGTATAATTTTCAAATTGGCTTAAATCTTCCTATACTTAATGCCTCAATATTGATATTACATATGACCCGGGGTTAATAATTGATTATTCCATTTCCGCTGCCTAATTGTTTCTCATCTAGCACACAGCTAAATGCTAATTGAAATTTCATATCCTCAAGAGAATCTACATACCATTTCAAAAGAATATCATATTTCATGCAGCCAGAGATATGTTCTCAAGCTTGTAATTTCCAGAAAAGACACAAATGATCATCTAAATAAAGTGAAGAATGAAAATTAAGTCAAATATATGTATCAAATATCTGAACTGATTACTTTGTTATTGATTGTTGTGAAATCAAGTCATGATGAAAGACTCAAATGAAAATCTCAAATGTAATGACTGTCATAGAAAGTAATAAATTCTGTGCAAATCACTTTTTTTTTTTTTTTATATAGCGCTTTTTACAATGCAAATTGTGTCAAAGCACTGCACAATATCAAAAAAGGAAAATAATGTGTCAATAAGTTTAAATAGTGTCTTTGCAATCAGGTCGACGATATCGCTGGAAATGAAGCGTCCCCAACTAAGCAAGCCAGAGGCGACAGCGGCAAGGAACCAAAACTCCATCGGTGACAGAATGGAGAAAAAAAAACTTTCTTTGGCAGCAGATAAAAATTCTTGGCATTTACTTTGTATATTTTCCTGAGATTTAACACTGTAAACCCAATAAACATATTTCCATTAGCAACCATTTAAGTTAAATGAACGTGCCAAGAAATTTTCATAGTAGCACTTCTTTTGAGAAAAATCTGCATATTTAGGGTCACGAAGGGTTGCAAGAGTGATTGTAACTGTTCTGGCAGAGAGTTGTTTACAACTAAAGTCAAGGATATATAAAATGCCCTTGTTTTGTGTCCTGGCGAACAGGTGGTGTACTGGGAAGATGACACCAAGCCGGATACAGTGGGTAAAGTGCGGATCACTGGAAACTACACAGCAGTGAATGTCAGCGGCCTGCAGGGGAACACTCAGTATTATCTAGCGGTGTGTGCCTTCAATACCGCAGGAACTGGCCCCCAGTCTGTCCCTGTCAATGTTACCACCAAAAAACCACGTAAGTACTGTCTATTTCAAACCATTTTCAGAGAACATTCTGTGATCATGTGTTGCTGACACATTTATTCGATGTGTGCATCTGGAAGATTTACTCATCCACAGTACATTAGTAAAATGTTCCATGTCGGGTGTAAGAACAGCATTCTATGGATCTTTTTTAATCTTACATTTACCTTTATTTTTTACTCTGCTGAATGTTATGGGAATCTATTTCTGCCTCCGTTTGTTTTTTTAGGTAACATCAAATCTTTCAAAGTTTTCAAAAAGCTTTTTTGCTTGAGGCACCTAGTAGTACATACACTAGCAGAATTGTACATTCACGCTTAGTTTTTTGAGTTATATCTGTGAAATATTTAAAACCTATAACTTTTGGACAGATCACTAAGTCTACACACATGCTGTGAACCTACTGTGACATGACTTAAAGGTGTTTTTTTTTTTTTTTCAACTGAAGCAGCTTTCAACCATCTACTTTTGTAGTAGTCTAGTGAAGTCAAGTCATGTTTATTTATAAAGCATTTAAAATCAGCAGAAATTGACCCAAAGGGCTGAACAACTCTCACTAAACTTAGATGCAAAATTAAAACCAGGACTAGTCAATAAAACAGTCTCACACAATATCAAACTGTGGAAACCAATTCTAATTAGAATGAATCTTGAATGAATGAATTTTGATTTAGCAAAAGATTTGAGCTGCAAGAAACATCCCCTGCTGACGGTGCTAATCAGCTTGTCAAACATTTTGGTGTTATCGAACACAGTTGCACAATTGATCACACATTGTGAACCCTTTCTTTCTTTTTCTAACCATTTCTTTCATACACAACAAACCTCAGCGCCTGGACAGCCCCCTCAGAACGTAGAGTGGAATCTGATTGGCTCTCAGCTCGTGCTGCAGTGGGATCCCGTCATCGCTCTCGAAACTGAATCTGAGGTCACGGGATACATAGTGAGTGACATTATCTCTCTGCACCCAGAAAATGCATTGGGATATTTTATAAGAGTTTCACCGAAGGTAACCCATTGTTTTCCCTTTAGCAGTCAGGCATTTCCATTCCTACATTGTGAGACGAACAATAACAGCAGGAACTACAATGCATATTTGCATCTGATACTATTGATATACATAATAAGGGTTGTCGGGGTGCAGTAATTTAGCTACAAAGATATGGCAGTTACGTGGCCGAAATCCATTAATTTGTGTGTTTTTATAGATAAGAGCACAGCATATGTTATTTCATGTCTCATCCCACCTCTCTTAATTACACATGCATGCAATTAAAAGCTCTCACAGTGCTAATTTCCCCACAAGGGAAAACAGTCATGAAGCTCAGGGGAAAAGCATTAGCCATTAGCATCAGTAAACATTATCTAGAAATACAGGGCTTCACCTGTGTTTAACTCCTTTCATGGTGTGTATATATATATACATATATAGGAATAATGCCTCAAATCAGAGTCCCGTATGTATATCGTATTGCCACAATAGTAAAATGGCTTAGAATTATCTTCATTTGGGGGTTTTTTTTCAGCAAAAATGCCACTAATTGCACTAAATTTAATTGGTGGACTTATACTGTAATTAATTCTATTAAAAAATAAGATTGACAGCCCTAGTGTTAATTATTCTGAACGAAGCTTTTGATTGATTTGGGTGCCATCATGTGCAGGTGCTGTACAGAAGACACCGGAATAACGACATGTACTCCATCATCACCAACAAAACCTCGGTTGAGTTGACCCTCAATCCGAACGACAACTACGTCATTCAGATCAAGACCCTCAGTGAAGGAGGCTTGGGGGAAGGAAGCGAGCCCATCCACATCCACCAACTCAGTAAGTAATTTGCTGTTGCCGTCTTTTATTTCGTCTTCCGCTGGCATTGATGAGCTCTTAATGGGGATTCAGTCAGTTTGTATGCCTATATATTTTGCTCTGTTCGCTTCAGTCTTTCAGTGCGTCGTAGAATCCGACCTTTTAAGAAATGCAGGCTCCTCCGCTATCTATCTCTGTCACTGCGCAGCCAGAGCTGCATATAAATTAGTGAGAATCACCCCCAATTCCTTCACTCCTTCAAATGGGAGGCAATCAAAATGTGCTCGACTTCCCTCCCCCTTCGTACAGAGATTTGCTTTCAGATTCAACCCGATTCTTTCAGAGGATTCTTTCCTCAATAATGGTTCTTCCCATGAATGCAAAAGGTGATATGTTCGGTAAGCTATAACATGAATATATCAAATGTTTCATTTGTCAAACTGAGCTATTCATTGCGTATTTTTAACAACATATGTGACACTGTACCACAAAACCAGTCATAAGGGTCAATTTTTTCGAAATTGAGATTTATACATCATCTGAAATCTGAATAAATAAGCTTCCCATTGATATGGGGTGGTGATGGCGCAGTGGATAAGACACATGCCTTTGGTGTGAGAGACCTGGGTTCGAATCCACTGTGAGACACCAATGTGTCCCTGAGCAAGACACTTAACCCCTAGTTGCTCCAGATGCGTGCGACCTCTGACATATATAGCAATTGTAAGTCGCTTTGGATAAAAGCGTCAGCTAAATGAGTAAATGTAAATATGGTTTGTTATGATAGGACAATATTTGGCCGAGATACAACTATTTGAAAATCTGGAATCTGAGGGTGCAAAAAAACATTTAACATTTTCAGATGAAGTTCTTAGCAATGCATATTACTAATCAAAAATTAAGTTTTTATATATTTACAGTAGGAAATTTACTAAATATCTTCATGGAACATGATCTTTACTTTAGAAAAATCACAAATTCTGACCCATGCAATGTATTTTTGGCTATTGCTACAAATCTACCCCAGCGTCTGGTTTTGTGGTCCAGGGTCACGTTGAAATGTATAGCTGTGTATAGTTACAATACATTTTTGAAATAAATACTTGTGTATAATTACAAATTATGACATTTACAACTTGACTTGATTATTTAATATAGAAATATATATATAATTATAAATTAGAATGTATTTAATTTATATTTAGTTTAGACATTCTGATGCTAACAATTTTCTACATCGTTTTTTAAACAGTTTCAGACTGTATTTTGTTCTTGAAGATTGCATATTAGGTTCGCTCCACTATCTACATTATTAGGCTATTTCTCTTTGATTTAGGAATGAGCTGTGAATTGAATCCACAAATCTCTCTTTCTCTCCTTTGGGAGGTTAAATAGTGTTTCTTAATGGTTGTGTTTGCGTGTGCTTACAGGCATGGGTGCCCGTGGATCCAGAGCAGAAAGGCTGTGCACACTTTCTCTCTCTCCGCTCATCATTTGTGCTCTGTCGACACTCAGTGCCTCCTGATGTTCGCCTCCCATGAGCACCAGACCCAGCCGCACCAAGAAAAACAAACGTTCTGCTCTTTGCTCATACAAGGCTTATGTTTCCCATCAAAATCTGACCAGATGGGATTCTCCAGCTCCGGCAACATGTATAGAAGAGCCGGATATTGAAATGTCATGGGAATGTTGAGGAATTCATCATTAGTAAACATGGCAGAGCCCTGCAAGAGAGTCATTAGGGTTCTCGGGATGATCTAGAGTACTGCAAAAAAAAAAAAAAAAAAAAAAAAAAAAAAATTCTTATTGAGTATTTTTGGTTTCTTTTCCTGTAAAAAAAAATAAAATAAAAAAAAAAAAATAAAAAAAAATTTTTTTTTTTAAACAGGATAAATTAACTTGAGAGAAAAACTGCATAAAATATTAAGACTTGTTTTTAGAGACTATAGCTCGAAGTTTATTTTCCATATCCCATTGGTAATTTTATTTTTTCAAATTTCTAACCAAATCATTATGCTTAAAACTAGGAAAAATATTTTCCAATGAGTTAAGAAAAATAAACATTGAAAACAAATCTTATTAATTGGAAAAAAGGACAAAAATACTGTTTAATTTTTTTTTTGTTGCATATAATATGACAAAAAGCTTTTGTTCTTTGTATAATAGGCTTCTTTATGCAGTGTGCCAATGTGTGCATCATCTTTTCCTCTGATCCTTGAGAACAATCAATGCCTTAAATTCATGTCCACACCAAAGTAGTTGAAAATTGTTTTGCAGTTGAGGACAAGGGCTAAGAAACCAGTGCTGGTGGGAGTTGCTCTTATATGTAATGCAAATTTTTGGATCTCTTGTGGTTTCATTGCGCTAACTAAGTTCTGGGTCTGGGTTAACAAAGCCGAGCATTGATTTGTCCTAATGGGAATCTTCCTTTAGTTAAGAAAAGAGTGTCACCGTCCCGCCACTATTACAGTGCCATCGACTCCAAAGGCTCCCTCTCAGTCTCTTTGATGGCATTAGCATTTTGTTCGACGCTTCATGTCGGTTAAATTATCGATGCGTTACGCATTAGACACTCTACACAATTGAGGCTTACTTTTCCTGTGAATATTTGCTCTGTATATGTCATCTAGCTGAAACTTTCGTGTTATCTGCAACCCATTCATGCCTTTTAATATATACTGTAACAAAATAGAACATGCCAAAATGTCATTGAATATGGTTTGAAAGTTTCTGTCACCACAAAAAGTAAGCTTTTGAAAGGCATTTATATGCCTCACACACTTCCACCTGTACTTATGTCCGTGAGTGTTAGTAAACTGGCATATAAACTGCAAAACAAGTTGTCAAAAACTAAGTGACAAGATGTTACTGCTGGAAGGGTATCACATTTTTATACCTCTAATGGCCTTGCAGATGTGAAAAGACTGAAAGCCTTGCAAACAAGTACAAGTCTGATGTGTGAAAGTCCCCAGAGTTCCCTACCAGTCTGAAAAAATCAGAGTTGTTCAAGGTGGTTTTCCATCCTAATCCTGTAGTATTGTTCAAAAGACACAGTAGGGTTGCACTATTAATAGTATTTTTATTGTGATCACGATTATTGTTTCTGTCGATTAATTAAGCTTCTGCGTCTGTGATATTTGCCCACTGGTTATTTATCTTTTTTTTTTTTTTGGCTTGCATTATCTTGCATTGGTAACAAGCCTCCACAAGCTTTCATGCTTGGGGTTTCCAGATGTCAAGAACTTAAATCCCCCAATCAGAAATTTTTAAAGGACACATTGTCTGCCCAGTGTAATACTTAATCTTCCCAATCTGGCAGCCATGTGCATGCGCTCTCTCAAAACTGAGAGGGGGGTGGGGGGGTTCAGCAACAGGCCATTTGCCATGTTTGCCATGACTAAATCTGCAATCAAACATTCAATAAATCCAAACATGGATCTCGACTGTTTGCGATTGTGGTTGCTGAATACATGCACTCATGCAACCTCTGTGCCACAGTACAAAATCATTTTTGTTGTAGTTTTAATAGAAACACTTGAACATAATTTGGAATTTTTAAAGATAATTTTAAGAATTTCACATGTTTTATATTTTAGGAGAAGCTTCCTGTTTTACCAGTATTTATAATGCCATATAATGCTTGTTTGTTTTTATATGATAGGATAAATATACAGTAATAAATCAGGAAAATAGTTGAGGTAAATTAAACCCTGTTTCTTGCCTACGTGAAAGTGCAATAATCCCAATTAAAGGTAAAAAGTAATTCCTCTAAATACAAGTATAGCGATATGATAAGTATAGCACAGAGAAACTATATTATTGCAATCCCTTTCCGAATTTGATTTTTTTTTTTCACCTGATGAATGATAAAAACACTGACATCCAATTATAATCCATTCTGTTTTTACAGATCTCAAGCATTTAAAAGGACAGACGACAAAACTGCTCGAGCTTATAATAAACATAACGATATTGTGCATTGGTGTGGGCACTAATTTTGAGCAAAATATTTGTGGTTATCAGTTTAACCATTATCATGCAGCCACATGATGATATGGATTACTAGTATATTGGTGATCATATCTCACGCTGATGCCCATCTAACACGCACTGAATTCTGAATTTCTCATTTGTACCCTCAATGAGACAAGAGGCTTCAGGGGTGATATTTTAATGCCGAGGTTCACTGCCAAGGAATAGTGCCTTCACTGGACAATATGTTCCTGGCTCTGTCATGGCAGTATCAGGCTGTAGAGTTCATAATTTGCACTTGTTCTTCTCAACGTCAGAAGAAAGGACAAGGTAGAGAACCAAGGTGACATAGCCTTCCTGCAAAGTCTCCAGAACAGGTGCGGCACAGCCCATGAGGACATGTTAAAAACATTAGCGAAGGAGATTAAAAAAAAAGAGGCTGCAGAGTCCCAATCAGGACAGCCTATCTGTTCTCCTTCAAGCTTTCATAAAGGTCTGGGAACCTTGATTAGGCTGCAGTGGCCCAGTCAATGGGATATCGATTGTTCTGCTCTATATTGCGGCTGTCACAATGCAGACTCTTGATTGACTGATGTTGGTGTTCCTGTCATCAGTCTTGGGTGGAGTTTGTGCTTTGAGTGTCTGAGATGTCCTTGCCCTTCTCCCATTCTGAGAGTTTAAGTTTTAGCAGAAAGATGCAGAGAACAAAGACAAGTTTCTTGAAGAAGAATGAGTTACATTTTGCAATCCTACATGTGTGTCAAAGCAGGAGATAAACACAGAAACTACATTTCAGGATATGCAGCCGTACACTACAATTCAAAGGTCTGGGGTTGGCTCAATTTTTATTTTATTTTTTTTTCTTTCTTTGAAAGAATTATTCACCAAGTCTGCATTTATTTGATCAAAAAGTAAAAACAGTAATATTGTGAAACAGTATTTAAAATGACTTGAAATAAGTGAAATTTATTTCTGTAATGCAAAGCTGAATTACTCCAGTCTTCGGTGTCACATGATCCTTCAGTAATCATTTTAATATGCTGATTTGCTGCTCAAGAAGTGTTGAAAACAGTTGTGCTGTTTAATATTTATACCATGATTCATTAATGAAAATATTTTTTTTTTATGAATAAAGTTCAAAAGAACAGCATTTATTTGAAATATAAATCATTATAAATGCTTTTGATCAATTTAATGCATTCTTGCTGAATAAAAAAATAGTACTAAATTCCATAAAATCCCTATGTTACATTACAGAAGTCAAGTGGGTTGCAAACACGACTTTAAAGCCTCTATTATCTACGTTTATTTTATGGTGTTCTTTATAGTTCTATAGTTGAGTTTGTCTCTTTGAAATTACAAATTATTTATAGTTCATATATTATTTTCAGACATTGTTTTTTTCAGCATAGGAAAATGAAAATAGACATTTGATTTGTAATATAACTATTTCATATTACAGTAATTACAAAGTTAGCGCTGATCATCACACCTCTTGTCACTAATGATATGTTCGTTTTTCCATGCACTGTTTTTCCTCCTGCTCTCGGTTTGTTCTAATGTTACCCTCAGTTACAGTATCTGCGTAATGATGCATATAAACACTGAAACAGTAATTGTTGTTTAATAGCAATTATTTCTTTGGTACTCTTAAAATTGTGAAGTCTAATTTGCTTAATTTTGTGTACACCGTATAATCAGTGAGTTTCACTTCTACACATTACAGTTTCCCTTTGGCAAAACTTTGATATGATATACCGGTAAAAATCTGAGCTGTTAATGACAGATCTTATCGCTACAATCCAATTATGTTTCTAAGTAATCTGAAATGAAAAATTATGATACCTTGGCCAGATGTAAATAGTGGCTATATATTTTTAGAGTCGGCCAGCATTGATAACCTGACGTTTTCTACTGCACATGGCCCTGAGAATTTAATACTGGTGTATTAATGGATAATCTCTATGAGATGACTTACATATAACATGACATTTTCATATTGAAAAGTAACTGTTTTGTCTTGTATACTAAAACTGTGCATGTGGAAAAATGTTTGGTGCATATGTGTTGAATTTTATAATCCTGTTAAAAACTTAATAAAAATGTCAAAAGCCTGGTTGGCTGCTGTATTTCATTGGGGGCTTTAAACATTAGCCTCATAAGCCGCTTGTAATGTCAAACTACGGTTTTGTAAAAGCTATCTATTATGTTTTGCAATCAGAACAGTATTTATCTGGCATAAAAACAACGAGGATCTCAGAAAACAAATTTACTTAAAACAGTAACTACAGGCAACATTTGATGTTAAATTATGTTATTTTGTAAAAACTATTTTAAATTAAACCTCATGTTGTGTTGAGCTGAAGAGGACCCCCCCCCCCCAAAAAAAACTTGCTGATTTTGCTTGCATAGGGTATAACCACTTACCAAACAAAAAAATAAAATAAATATATATATTTTTTTTGTACTTTTAGTTTGTCTTTTTTCCCCTACCTTGTTATACTCAGCTAATGTTTCCAGTCAAAAAAAAAAAAAAATGACTTACATTTCTCATGTTATATTACCAAATGTTGGATTCAATCTTGTTTTCTTTTAATTTTAGCACAGGTTTTTCATTTATTTTTGGAACTGATTGATCATAGGCCTCACCTCAGTTTTTGAGTGAATATTGCCAAATTTATTTTTTTTCTTTTCTTCACTCAAAAACGTAAAAATCTGCTGCATAAACTCGAATCAGTGAGGGATATGACCAGTCAGTTCCAAAAAGAAATGGAAAACTTAAGCTAATTGAAAGAAATCAAGTCGACAAAAAGATTGAATTCAAGATTTAGTGATAATATAGCATAATGAGAGATTTACAAATAACATTTTGTTGAGAAACATCAAATTAGGTATTTTCAGCACAGCACAAGGGTTCAAAATTTGGTATATTGCTACCAGACAATGTTAAGCAGATATTGAAATAACGCATTAAAAAAAAATATATATATATTTTTTTTAATAGTAAAAAGTATCACTATCAGTCTACTCTGTTGTAAACAAATTTGATGAAGGAAAAAATCCATTTAAGGGCTGATGTCATGTCTGTATTCACCATATTTCCTGTGCAGGACAGAGACATCAATGTGTAATTAGCTCATAAGTAGCTTCTTAGATGTAATCCAATGCTAGATTGTTGAATTCAGAGCGTCTTTGCCAGGCTGGCCTCAAATGGTACATGAATAATAAGCTGACCCTTTTTAATCTGCGGGATCAAGATTTGCCTTGGCTGCTTGTAGAACAAAGTAGAACAAAGCATCATGTGATGGCTTATATTCATTTAAAATGCCAAGAGTAGTTAAAGAGTTTAATAGCTCCTTTGAGAAGCGATATTATCCTGATAATAGTAGGCTACTAATGGTAATTTAATTATCTGGACGTGCTAATCAATATTTGAAGCAGTCTGGGAGCTGATGTCTGGACTCTAACCTTTGCTGCAGATAATGATGAGTCACACAGACTTATTTTGGGCCAGTTATTGCTGCTTTGTTTGATATGCAGTGATGTATCACTCCCTAAACAAGCCTAATTTCAGATGAGTGTGGAAAAGGCTTGGTCTGGGTCATCTCCAGCAGCTGGATGAATGGTGTGTAATTAAAGGTTCAGCAGACCAGAGTGTTTTCCTAATTAAGTATAAATGCCAAGCTCGTCAGGAAGACGCCCAGGCCCCATCTTAATGCCAGGGAGAGATTTTATTACTAAACAGCATGTCTGGAGGAAGTCTGCATCTCTTTCCTAATTGCAAATACACACTGACGTGACACATACACATGGCTGGTCAAGTCTGGCATTAATAAGAAGTGCTGCTAACACAGTTTGTTTGGGTGAACCGGTTCTTTTATATCATGCTCCCAAATATCATGATTCAGTTTTAATTTTCAATTAAATTATTTTTCAATTCAGTTTAATTTTAAAACATAGGATGCCAACACTTTTCCTGGTTCATTTCGAGTCAAACTTGACTGGAAATCGATACAGAGTAAGAACAATTCATTCACAAATCAGACATTAATAATGAGAATGTCATCCATTTCAGTTATGAATGGCAATTTTACAATCATCACCTATTTAAAAAGATACCTAATATGCAGGTGACCAGCACTATATGAAAAATAAAAGTATAATGGTTTCCTATTAGAAAATATATTATAGCCTGTGAAATTAATATTACTAAGAAAAACTAAGAATACATACTGGTCGTGTTTGGAATTACTTATAAAATTAATTTGGAATAATCATTCATTACTTTATAATAATGGTTTTGAAAGAAGTCTCTTACCACTGCTTACCACAGCTGTATTTATTTGATCAAAAATACAGTAAATACAGTAAAACTGAAATACCATTACAGTTTAAATAAATGTTTTCTGAATATATTAATTTAAAATAACAGTTTTCTATATGAATATATTTTATATTGTAATTTATTCCTGTGACGGTGCCATTTTCAGCAGCCCTTACTCCAGTTTTCAGTGTCACATGATCCTTCAGAAAAAAAAAAACAAAAAAAACCCATAAAAAAATCTGAATTATTACAAACGTTTGACTGGATGTTTATGCATTTAAAACGTACAGTGTTTCTCTTCTGTCAAAATGGTCCAAAAATATTGATGGCAACACAAACTTCTGTCCAATAAAAGTTATCTTTACAGCTCCTCCCCCTAAATGATAAAAACAATCTCTACCCAGCTAATTACGGTTTCTCAATGTGTCATCGATGTGTCATAACACTTCATTTCTCATCCATTGATCAATTGCATATAAGAGGCTGCAATTTGTTTATTCACTCAAAGTGTCCTCATTGCTTTCGTAGACAGAAGTGTGGTGTGGTTTTGATAGGCTGACATAAACTAACACAAGCCCTGCAGTGTGGCCCGTTCCAGCTCCCTGTTAGGAAATATGTCAACAAAGAAAAGAAAATGGCAATTGTTAACTGGTTTCATGGGGTTTTGATAAGTAGAAATTCAAAAATGAATGGCTACTCATATAATAATGTTTCACTCTATTGCTTATCTCTCCAAGAGCGGTTTCTCTTGGACAAAGCCTGACATGTTGTTGTTTTGAGAGCTGCTTTAGGGCTCTGCTTAGATGAGGACTAACATTCTTGATCAACATGGTCTGCTGGCACAGAAGTAGATGCTTTAAATAGTAGTATGAGTGAGGACGTGGGGCGATGCTCCTCATTATCATGGAGTACTGGGTCATATCTGGCACGAGGGACTCTTTAGTGTGGGTTTTAAGAGGACTGCATCTCTTATCTCAGCTATAGTTTGGCTTGTGTTCATGATATGCATTGACACAAGTTAATGCCATCTGGACAGAAGACCCATCACACAAATGTACAAATTTACCCTAAATTTACTGTAATTTTTTGTCGTGTTTAATTTTATTTTATAGGAAAAAAGCATGGGTGCTCTCAAAGGTTAATTTAAGGTAAAAAAAAAAAAAATCTGCTGGCTGAAAACAGAAGGCTAGAATATATATATTTTTTTCCAAGGAAATATTTTATTTCAACATTTCTTTCCAATTTACCTATGTGTTGGCAAGAAGAAGAAAAAAACAAAACTTTTGATTATTAAAAAAAAGTGTCTTCCAAAATCTTAAATATACAACAAATGAATAAATATAAAGTAATACTGCCTTGCAGAAGCAATGTGAAAGACACAGTTACATCCTGTAATTAATCAATTCTGTAATTTACTGGTCTGTATGGTTGAACTAACAACTGCTTAAGTATAGTTATGCAATTACAGATAATTGTATTGTCTACATTTCCTTTTAACTGGTGTTGTTTCAATACAATTTATAGTTTATGTATAAAAGTTATTGTAGTAGTACTTTTAACTTGAGAAATGTTGCTTTGGCAACCAGCTAATGTAATGAAATTCAGGGCAAAACTTTCTCCTCCATAACAGATTGCATTAAAATTATTAAGAAGAATTAAAACATTTAACAGATCCTACAGCTCATTATGGTTTTGATTATCAGCAGAAGAGTTATAACACTGATGAGAGCGTCAGAACATACAGCATCCTTATGAGAGAACTCAAACTCCCTTTTTCATATTCAATATTTTCTTTTCAAAGCGGTGAGCAGTCCCTCTGGGGGGTTTGGGGTTAGGTTATATTCACATCTTAATTCAGAGAAACTCTCCGTAGAGTCAATGTGAGGAAAAATTGACATGTCCCTCGGTTTGTGTGGCTTCATCGTGATCGTCTCTCTCCCAATTTATTGTCAAGACTCTTATTACTGGATTTTCCTTACGAATTACGTCCTCTCTGATGCGACTAGTACCCTGGTGTACAACAATGGCAAACGCTTAATGCAGATCATAGGTTTTGGTTTGTACCCTCAATAAATATTATACTGATTTTGCATTGCGCAAGTGATTCTGGCTGACATGAAGGAGGCAGTTTACCATATTGAGTGTTGTAAGACTCCCCACCAGGGTAATTATCTTGCAGATTGCTTCTCGCTAGACATCCTGATATCCTTTCTTGACAACATGCTGGCACCATTAAATCAAGAGAGAGAACAATTCTCTCACACTGAACCCATACTGACAAGGATGAAAACTTGATATTGCTTAAGGTCGATACATGCTATGCATACATCAGAATGGGACCAGAACCAATTTTAGTCATTCAGATGCTGAACGTCCCTTTGAGTTAATTTTATCCCCTACGAAATCGCTCAGGGTCTGTTACATCTGCTTAAGGGCAAATGTGATTTGAGGATGAAGGTCGTACGTGTTCACCACCTTAAAGAAGTGTACAAAACAGCACTCAAACACTCAAAAATAAATAAATAAATAATGCATACATAAAATATATATATATTGTTCACAGGAAATGAGTATGACTGGGCAACACTGGACCAAAAACACTAAACAAGGGCAAATCTAGACTGCCTTGAACTTATGAACTCATGCTACTCCGCAACTCAATAAAACAATCCAAGGACATTTCCCAGTTGAAAAAAAAAAGTATTTGTTAGGCTTACGAGTCACGGCATCTCGTTGTTCTCGGGCACGATTTTGAAGAACGTTATTTTGCTCCGTATAAAGGGCTGCCTTGTTTTACAAATGGTCGCGGACGTTATCCCATTGAGTATTCTGTGAAAGTAACTGTGGGGTGAAGTAAGCCACACGCGTGTAAGTACTGAGGTTAATAGGTAGCGAACACCTCTCATCTCATCTGGTTGTGTATAATTTAAGTGCACAGCTAAACTAGTGGTTTTATTCTGATGTTCATGGAAAATGTTAACTGAATAATGAGTATAAACTAGACAACTGATATTACAGGAAATGTGAATGGTGCAAAAGTTTGCTATTGTGTTCTAGTGGATACTAGTACATGACTGGATAAAATATAGTAGATTTTACTATAAAGTTATAAGGTTTAAGGTTAATTTTTATAATAATGCATCAGATTAGAAGGTTCCTTGTCTCACTGTTACCTGCAATGCTTTACATCTGTGCCAAGGAAAAATAAATCATATTTCATAGTTGTGAATGTGAGTCCGCAGTCTTTATTAAGAAGATAGCTTGAAACAGAGAGACCTATGGACACCTATGGACACTTGTTTACAATAATAATACAACGTTTTATCTGAGAATTATTTTTTTATTATAATTACAATTCACAAGCAATTACAAGTTTAGAACTTGCAATTGGGAAAAACTTTTTTTTATTATTATTATCAAACAACTTTGATGAGAAAAGTCTGAATTGTGAGTAAAAAAAAAAGTTATAGAATAATGGTTGACATTGCTTTTTTTTTTATCCTGAGTTGGAAAGAATCTTTCATAGTGACTAATGCATCCCGATTCCCGAAACAAATGACTCTTATGAGCTTTAAATGAATAGTTCATTTAAAGCTCAGTAAGACCAGTTACCAGTTTGAAACACTGGCCTGTGTGCCCACAATTTTTAATAGTTTGGTAGACTATGGTACAGGTAAAGCCAAGCTCGTGGGTTCAGTTGAACCTTGAAATCACTGCAAGTTTAGTTGGATAAAACAGTCCGCCAAATAAATAAATTGACAAATAATCATCAGCATACTGAGTCAGGAATAAAACAACTACTACACAGCTATAATTGACTAAGGCAGGTCTGGTTTAGGCAATGCCTGAGACATTTTGCATAGTATTTGCAAGGTCAGTGCTGCTTGACTCCTGTCATTTGTGTTAAACAAGACACAACAGAAGTGATGACATTGGAGTTTCAGCCAAGGGTCACAGACTATATCTTTCAAAATTCTGTGACCCCAAAGGGACATAAACAAACACTGGATCAATAAAAAGGAAGAATTCCTGCTGGAGAGAACGCAAGTGTCAATAACAAACAAATTGAATCACCTTCATAAATTTGGTCCCCATGGCACTGATCATATTTAAAATTCTTTATTCAGCCACTGAGGAAAAAGTAAAAGCCACAGACATATATTCCCCTCCTGCTGCTTAGCCATACAAGCAAAGATTAGATGGCAAAGGTCAAAGAACAAAGGACAGTGTAATAAATTGAGGTGAAGCATAGCAAGTTTATACATTTTGACCAATAGACAAACTATATACGCTCCCGTAGGAAAGACGTATACATAATTTAACATCTAACAACAGTAAGTGATATGAAGTGTGATGGGCCATTGTATATAGACTAAACAACAATTAAGGTTATTTTTATATATTAGTAATGGAGATATCCAAATATGAATAAAGATATCCAAATAAGTACAGTATTTTAGCATAGCATAATTTTTGGTTCTATTTAGCCTTATATTATTTATTGTATACGTTGTATAGTAGAAGGCTCAAGATTTTTTTTGTGACTGTTTCTAAATGTTTGCATCATTACATCAGTAGGTGGCAAAAAGTGACTAGATTTATGAGTGAATCACTGAATCATTTGTTCGCACCGATTGATTTAGAATCGAAAACCACTGCCGTTTTCTGCTCGTAGAAGTGGAGCTATTGTGGTTCACTGGTGGAACAAAACAGAAAGTAACAAGCAAAGTTACTCTGTATAAGGAACTCTTGCTCGTGTGATGCTTATAAATACAGAAATAAGAATAGCTAATAGTGCAAACAATAAATAAATACAATAAAAAATTCTTTATGTAGCATACAGGGCTCCAAACTGCGACTAAAATGGTCGCATTTGCGACCAAAAATATTGATTTGCGAGTGAAGTTTTTGCTGAGGTCGCCACTGGCGACTATATATAATTTGCATGAAAGGACTTTTTTCCCGATTGTTTTGCGCTCACATCTTTTGTTATTTTCATGTATTAAACTTACATAAGACGATGCGCATCAAAGTTTTACTGGAAAAGAGTTTCAAACAGTCCTCGTCTCTGCCGCACACAGTCTGCTGAACGCAGTGAGAGAGACCTGAAAGGGCCTGTTTACACCTGGTCACTTCATGCATTTTCTCTGATCGGATATCTATATGATTTGTTAAAACGTTTCCCCATTTACACTTGGCCACATAAATGTGTCTTCGCAAAACGGATATAAATCCGTTCTTCAATTCCCGCTTCATATGCAAATATAACGGAGTTCACGTCAATGAAAGCAATGGATAATTTTATTAATTATCAGCTAATTTCAATAGCAGAGACCGCGATAAGAGAGCGCGCGGCATCAGCACTGGAAAGATAGGCTAGTCTCGCTACTTTTAATGAAGAAGATTGTGTGTTCAGCGTCTGCTACTTACTTTCAGGTTCATTCAGTTCGCGCGTCGCTTGCTGAAGAAATACTCCGCTACTCATCCGCGGTGATGCTTGTTGCATTGCGCTGTCATATCTGAATATAACATGCCTTATAGCCTATAAAACGCTCTCACACGTCTATTATTTTAATATTATGGGAGGAGTAAAATTACCATATGTGGTTTCAACAACCAGATGCATTTACACTTGTCCGGTTTCGCCCAGACCACCTGAAGTGGTTCGAGCGATTGGATTTATATCCGTCTCGAATGCGTTTCGGACGGCATTTACACCTGGTCTTTTCAGGATCAGATAGCTATCCGATCAGGAAAAAATGCATGAAGTGACCAGGTGTACACAGCCCCAAAGTGCAAGTGCAGAAAAGCCGTGTCTATTTCGTGCACAACTTGAACAAACTTCAACAGGTAAAGCTGTCAGCTCTGTGGATACTGGCAATATCGTCAACAATTCTCATTTATAATCATTATTAATATGGCTTCTTATTATCGAGATCTTAGTCTATATGCTGTGTTCTGTTAATGCATGGACTTCCTGTTATTTGAAGCGCACTTGCCATCCAGTAATCGCAAAAAGCTTTGTGCTGTCTTACTTTTTAATAAACAAAGTATCAGCTTTAAAATGCTACGAAATTCAAATGATGCGGTTTGGGTGCTCTTTAATGCGGACCACAAGCGCACACTTTCGGTAATATAAACACCAGTACCCCGCGTCCACACTGTCCGTGTATGCGTCCGGATCGCGCGAGCGGAGAGTATCACTTAATGCTCAGGCGCGATCTCTTTAGCACCTCAGTTAAAGCAGCAAGTGAACCCATTATATATTTCGATTTACTACTATAGTATGAAATGAACATGATCAAAAGGTAGGCAATAAGAAAGCCTATAGTACAACTTACTGAAATGTTTTATGTAAAAGCTCATTGTTTCAAACTGAGGAAATGTATAAAGCTTGTAAACATTGCATTGTAATACATTTACCTCAGAATAACCACTCAGTGTCCATAAACTCATCAGTCAGCTAGAAAAATAACTATAAAGAGGAGCGTTTTGCTATATTTATGCGCTGTTGCATATTAATATTTTTACTTATTCTGTTGTACATGATTCCTCCTATAAAATTGCATTTTACTAATGAAGAAAAACAGACTGAATGTGTGAAAGACGTGACAACATTTATAGGATGCACTGCACTCAGTTGCCAAGTGATGCTTATGGTCCATGATATTGGTACAGATTCTGTGTAACGAACAATTCTTTGTGACTGTATATTTCAAGTTGTAAAAGACATTTAATTCACACTTTAAGTGAACCTTAGTCCCCCGGTCGACCTGATCATCTACAAGATGGATTAAAATGCTGATAAAGCCTAGAAAAGATAAGACATAAACACATGACAAAATGATTGAAATGTTAAAATAGGGGGGAAAAATAAAATGATAATAATAAAGTAAACCACTTTTATTCTGTGGCACCTAAAAAAATAATTTGGCGCCTAAGTTTTTCTTTTATAGGAGCCAATGGCTCCTTACTCGATTTTTTTGTCTGGAGCTCTGGCATAGCCTAGCAGGAAAATTCCATACCAAACACATTGCTTTGCAAAGGTCATTTAAAAAATAACAGGCAATCCAGATCCAACACAAAAGCAGTAGGTATTAGTAATAATCAAAAATTGTCTGTTGAGCAAGCTACCTAATAAATAAACAAACTATCTCTCCATAAAACATAACCGTCCGTACGCACTTCTACCCTGTAACTTTTCATAACCAGGCTTCAGTACTCAACACCGCAGTCACGTACACGCAAACAATCTTGGCATGGCGGTCCAATGAAATATTCACATAGCAGATGTAAAATTAATACACTAGTAGTACTCACTCATTTTAGTTGCACTCTCCGGTCCTCTTATTCAGCAAATTAATCTAATGAAATGACTAACTTCTCCATCATCGCTTTTCCCTTTTGTGTTTGTATTTGCTGTCCATCCTTATCGTTCTTATTAGGTAGCTATGTAACCTCACACACATTTTTTTTCTTTTTAATTAGGCCGCAGACTCGTGTGATACCGCCTGAATATAAACTGGACCTCCTAACAATAGCTAATAGTGATTTGTTGGTGATGAACTATTCATTAAGAACGCATCTTTTATGTGACTTGGGACTAAAACGTTGTCTGACGCTCACTAAATATGTACTAATACCACCTCACAAGATTTTGGAATATATATAACCTATTATATCATAAAGAAACAAAAAAATTGTGTCGCCATATAGGCTGCTACATAACATTACAGCATTAAAATCAACTTTGTTTGTTTATTTTTCACGTTTCCTTGTTACCAGAGTTCTTTCCAAGCCTGTCTCTGTTCGAGTTTTTCCTCTCTCACAGCAGGTGGGCTGCATCTACACCACTGAAGTCTCAACAGTGGGTAAGCTATCACTGAACATATTTAAAGTAATTACATCTTTTCAAAAAGCATAATGACATGTAAAAATAAATCATATTGAGGCCCACCAGAGATCAAAGCACACTGTAACTGTGTTGTGCACTTGTTCTGTTTAACAAAGCACCCTTAACCCAGCTGCTGACAGAGAAACGACTGGTTTTCTGGTGCATAGGAACATGTGGGTGGAGAGAGAAGCTTACATGGAGAAGCTGCTGTGCATATATATTGCTTTTTATTCAGTGTATTTGAGCTGTTATCGAGAACAGAAAATTATGGCGATGATGATAATTATGATGATATAATTATATATTAATGAACAACAAGACAAGTGAAGCTTCATGTAGCTTTTTATGTTGAAAGTCTGTATATGCTGTACCGTACATCTAGTCAAACTCTAATAATCTAGCCCAATTTGGCAGATGTGCAGACTGCATCAAATGTGTTCATCCTCAAAATCCATGACCATAACTATGAACAAACAAATAATAATAATGAAAACCGATGTGAACTATTTTAAATGCAGTTTCACTTGCAGCATATGAACCGTATGACAAAAAAATCCTAAAAGATATTTAGGAAAAAAATATATATTTTAATGAAACATTTGAGACCTCCATTAAATCTCTTGCGCTTTGAATGAGCAACCTCTGACATATTAAAGTTGTCTGGTATGCTAAGAAGTTAATTAACTTAACTTGGTCAGACAGATCAATACAGACTTCTGCTCTTGTTTAATTGGTCCACATCTTTTGGCACATGTCCACCATACATGTTAATGTTTCTGGGCATGATTTCAGAGTGTGAAGAAACACCAGCTGTTCATGCTAATAAAGACGGAGAGAAAAAAAACAGAAATGATGGAGAGAGAGGGGTAGAAGAAATAGCTGCCATTTTACAGAAGCTATTTTAAGATTTTGCAACAAGGGACGTATTTTAATACTGGATGGCATTTCAGCAAATCGTTCTGATGAATATTTTCACAGCCTTTCTCATCCCTCAGGCACAGATGAGACGTACTTACAGAGTCTTGTCAGAGGGCAGTGTTTTTATACAATGCAATTATTTTCTCATTCACTGGTCAGACAAGGGCACTACTTAGGGATCAAATGAGTCTGACAATATGATGAACTCATTATACCTCCTACATATTTGAATCATGAATCATTTGTTTGAATTTTAAAGTGTCCCCATAACCTTTGCATCGTCACCAAACACCTGAATAACCTATAATGTTGCTCTACACTCAGCTTTAGACAAATAAAATGCTCTGACTCCTTCAGATATTCACTCTCTTGGAAAGCCTAGCGAGTTCCCTTACTAGACAGCATGTCATCACAGTCGCACTCCCAACTGTTTGAAAAGAAAGCAGTAAGTAGTTTCTGGACATAACTTAAGGGCTGCATACCATGTATCATTTGCCTATAAAGCAGTGTGTTGATGGTATTGGGATGATATCAGATACATCAAAGTTGTTGTATTGAAAGCCTTCCCAGAAGAGTGGAAGCGGTTATAGCTGCAAAGGGTGAACAACTCCATATTAATGTCTATGTATTTAGAATGCAATGTCATTAAAGTCTCTGTTGGTGTTCAGGAGTCCCAATACTTTTGTTTATACAGGTGCATCTCAATAAATTAGAATGTCGTGAAAAACTTAATTTTTTCTTGTAAGTTATTTCAAATACTATAAAGTAAAACATTTTAAAAAAAATTGTGTTTTAATTTTGATGATTAGCGCTTACAGCTCATGAAAGTCAAAAATCTGTATCTCAAAACATTAGAATATTTACATTTGAGTTTCAATTAATGACCATCCCTACAGCATAAATTCAGGGTATCTCTTGTTCTTTGAAACCACAATAATGGGGAACACTGCTGACTTGGCAATGATCCAGAAGACGAACATTGACACCCTCCACAAAGAGGGTAAGTCCCAGAGTCACACTTTTCATTACTGAAAGGTGTGGCTGTTTACAGAGTGCTGTATCAAAGCATATTAAATGCAAAGTTGACTGGAATGAAGAATTTGGGTAGGAAAAGGTGCACAAGCAACAGGGATGACCGCAAGCATGAGAATACTGTCAAGCAAAGCTGATTCAAACACTTGTGAGAGCTTCACAAGGAGTGGACTGAAGCTGGAGTCAGTGCATCAAGAGTCACCACGCTCCGACGTCTTCAGGAAAAGGGCTACCAAGCCACTTCTGAAACAGAAACAACGTCAGAAGCGTCTTACCTGGGCTAAGGAGAAAAAGACCTGGACTGTTGCTCAGTGGTCCAAAGTCCTCTTTTCAGATTAAAGTAAATTTTGCATTTAATTTGGAAATCAAGGTCCCAGAGTCTGGAGGAAGACTGAAGAGGCACATAATCCATGTTGCTTGAAGTCCAGTGTGAAGTTTCCACAGTCAGTGATGATTTGGGCTGCCATGTCATCTTCTGGTGTTGGTCCACTGTGTTTTCTGAAGTCCACAGTCAACGCAGCCATCTACCAGGAAATTTTAGAGCACTTCATGCTTCCTTACTTCTGCTGACAAGTTTTATGGAGATGCTGATTTCACTTTCCAGCAGGACTTTGCACCTGCCCACACTGCCAAAAGTACCAAAAGCTAGTTCAATGACCATGGTGTTACTGTGCTTGATTGGCCAGCAAACTCGCCTGACCTGAACCCAGGTCAAGAGGAAGATGAGAGACACCAGACCCAATAATGCAGATGACCTGAAGGCCGCTATCAAAGCAACCTGGGCTTCCATACCACCTCAGCAGTGCCACAAACTGATCACCTCCATGCCACGCCACATTGAGACAGTAATTAAAGCAAAAGGAGCCCCAAGTATTGAGTGCATATACAGTAAATGAACATACTTTCCAGAAGGCCAACAATTCACTAAAAATGTTTTATTGGTCTTATGAAGTATTCTAATTTGTTGAGATAGTGAATTGGTGAGTTTTTGTTAAATGTGAGTCTAAATCATCACAATTAAAAGAACCAAAGACTTAAACTACTTCAGTCTGTGTGCATTGAATTTATTTAATACACAAGTTTCACAATTTGAGTTGAATTACTGAAATAAATTAACTTTTCCATGACATTCTAATTTATTGAGATGCACCTGTATAGTGTATATAATATTTTTTTCTAACCATTATAAATTAGTTTTTTAATTTTGATGTGTATGTATACACACAAATTTGCATATGCACCTTTAAAAATACACCATGATTACATGATATAAATTACTTCCATGCTACAAATTATTTTAGCTTAGATAAGTGAGGATTTGTATAGCTCAGAGTTCCTACCTATATACAGTGTTCCAAATCAGTGACCATTTCAGTTAGGATGGTGCCGTAGGGGCTGTTCACACAGGATGCATTCTTGCATTGAAAAACAGAATGCAGGTGTCACGAGAAAAAGTTTCACTTCATACAGTTTCTAAAAACATGGTGCTCATGACACAGGGTGCTTAAAAAGAGTCAGACATGTTGTAACAATTAGCGAACTCCATCTAGCAGTGGTTCTCAACCAGGGGGTCACAGGGTTTTTTAACAGGAAAAAGTATTTATTATATAAAGACAAACTTTATTGAGATGTAAGTAACAACTCTTTTTATTGAAGAACATACTGAATCAGAATCTTGAGACTTTTGAAATCATAAAAGTCTGAAAACAAGCAGTGTTGTCAAAATTGCAGCAGAAAGGAGATATGTTAGCCAATATGGGGGCCCTTCAAGTCAAAAACACTGATCTAGTGGATGTTTACATGGAAAAACCATTAGAAAAACAGCACAGACGGACACAAGAACAAATCTTATGTAGGCAGTACACAACATGGCAGCTCGATGAGTTTTTGAACCAAGCTTTTGTGTGAGCTGAGCTTCTTCTAATCAGGAGCCAAGACACTTTAATACAGAGAGGACAGCTGGCTGTCAAGTTTGCTGGACACACTGATGGCCAGCAGTGTGATTAGTTCCATTGTGTTAATCATGGCTCTCAGAGCATCTGTCTGATGACCATCAAAGCAGAAAAAAATGAAAGCCATTCAGTGAGTCGCAACAACACAAAACAAAATAACAGGACCTGGCCAAGCATCCTTGGAATCCCTCTTTTTCATCTCAGAACAGAGCCTTTAATCGTGTGACCAGATATCCAACTGAAATGGCCATTTTTAATTTTGCAAACAGTCAGCAAATTAAAATATCTAATACTGAAAATATACATTACTTGCATTGTACTTTGAACAGTATTCACCCCTAAGTTCAAGGCCTGATGACAGTACTTGGAATATAAACATTTGTTTATCAAGCATCAAATTTAACTTACACACATTTATCCCATTAAATAATGTCACATGATATTGCATGCATAAAATATATTTAATCTAATGCAAAAGTCATTTTATGAGGTTTTGAGTTATAATCATTGATCATGAACATTTCACGGAATACAAATCTACAAAACGCTGTGGTTGTATTCACAGGCTACATAATTATATTGTTTGCTCATAAATTAAAAATGGCTTTTAACATTTAAGAGGGGCACTGGCAGCAGTTTGCATTGAAATGAATGGCACAAACCCAGATCCCATGGGTTGACATATGTTAATATGTTCTTTGGCTACACTCTAATTCGCTGTTCTGCACATAAGCCTCAAGCGAACAAAACTCAAGACGTGAATTATACATGAATTATACATATTCAACACAAAAAAGCAAAGTCATTGGCATTCAAGTCACAAACACTGAAATGCTGGATTTTATGAATCTGCTTGAATTCAGAAACAAAAATGTTAGAGTGTACACAGAGTGTGTTTTATTGAGTGATCGCAAAAGGTCACACATGTCCACTACAAAATACCATCCTGCCAGCATGCCATGAATTTAATCAAATTCAGTTAGGAGGAAATATTTAGTTGCCACTGTGGATGGTGAAATAAAGGAGCAGAAAACACACTTTGCAATGATTCAAAAATGTATAGAATTTTTAAAATATGATAACTGTATTCATGTGTTTTGAAGTTCCCACATCACTTCTTAACATCTAAATAATAATAAAGTGTCATTTTTGTTAACTACATTATAAAGAGGAAGTGACATCATCTGGGTTTAGAAATGTGGAAATGTGAAGTTTCCAACGTTTGACAAGCATTTTGTGGTCTTGTGGCTTAAAAAAAAAGATGTGATATATGAAGACCATGATAAATATCACTTTCTGTTGTAAATAATTTCCAATCACGATTTATTCAGCAAATTCCGCAATATATATATATATTTCTGTGAAGTAGATCAAACAAATAATTTTGAGTTGTGGTGAAAAGACATTAGTTGATTTAAAAAAAAAAAAAAAAAAAAATATGTAGGTTTTGAAATTTTGTAGAATTCATCTAGATATAGAGACATTGTAAGTTGACAAGTTAAATACACTATATTGAGATTTTGAGCAGCCTAAAGTCCACAGGGCCAAAAGCCCTCATCACTGAAACTTCTCACTACACCCTCATTAGAGCTTATCATTCTCATGCCAATCAGAAACTAGGAAATCAGCCTTCACGATACACTACATACAGTGTATGATTGCAGTGCAGCTGAAGTGCACAGGGTATCAAAATCTCAGTTGAAGAGGTGTGCATTTCCTCATAAAATTACAATGGAAACTTCATGCTGCATATCTTGAGCAGTCGATGTCTTTTACTGCAAGTCTTATGCTGTAAACGTCACTCCGTTAAAGATTCATCATGACCTCGGCATGTGTACCCATGCATGTTGACTCTAATGATGTCTCGCCTGTTGCCTGGGAAAAACAATCCCATGAGCCCAAAAGGAGGAAGGCATGTGCATCATCATTATCAACGTTGGAGTGGGTTAATTAGTATGTTATGAAAAGGTCCAGTGCTACAGTGAGCCTAGGGTACTTAAATTTTTTTTTTTTTTTTTTTTTTAGAGTCACAGTGTGTTTGGCGCCCTGAAGCTGTGGATCATAATAGACACTTCTGATCCCGAGGTCTCTCGTGCTTTACTCTGGGTAATGATGCCACTTTGAGCTAACAAGGACTGCATTCAATCTGTGAGATGTTATAATGGTGTTTTGAACGGATAGCTTTACATTCTTTTCCTGTCAATTATGCTATTTGGTAATAGGTTGCCTACACTGCTTGCTGTGAATTTTCTTCTCGTCTGTCAGCTTTTATCATTTACCTGCTACATAATTCAAGCCTAAACGACTGCAATGCCAGCTCTAATTGGAGCAAAATGCACATGCGATGATGTGGACAAAGGGATTTAAATGACAGGGTTTTGGTAGTACAAGGTTGATTGCCGAACTGCGTTCTTTTTGCTCAGGAGTTTTGCTGCCTATGCAACTTTCCAAACAAACAAACAAACATCACAGGTCATCCTGTCACCCAATAAACAGCAGGTCTGTCAAGAGAAGTCTCAGTCGCTTGCTGCACAACAAATTTTCTGTTGCTATAGCTACCCATGCATACCTTTAAAAGCTATCTTGTCCCATGATTCCTGCCTGTTCACTTGCTAAATATCTTGTCTTGTGTCAGAGACCTTGGTCATGTAAAAAAAGACATACACATGGACAACCCACACTGCCTGTTGTTTGTATGTGTGTGTGTGTGTGTAATATATATATATATATATATATATATATATATATATATATATATATATATATATTTATTTATTTTTTAAAATGCACACACACACGATTTCTCTTCGCATCGGGTGGTTCTTGGCCTCCACCTTGTGCATTAAAATCGTGTAACGCACAGCTAGCCATGTATTATCCCTTACTTACTGCATACCTACCAGCCAATCAGAATCGAGGATTCAGAGAGACCATGGTATATGTGTATACATATATATATATATATATATATATATATATAGTTGAATATGAGACAAAACTACAGAATGTCACATTTTATTACTGGGTGATTCAACACATAGATGTTTTACCAGCTAAGAAGTTCAGCACTTTTAGAGTTTCATCCCTCTATCTGATGTGAGCATAAGTATTGGAGCAGTTGCCTCACAGGTCTTTCTAAGTGATCAGCTGTGTCCTGTTGCATTAATTCTTCAGATATTAAAAGCAGGGAATGTGTCGTATCAGTTATTTCCATTACTTATGCATTCTGAATCTTGCATTTGATGATGACACACACAAACCAGGATGAAGACGAGGGAACTGACTTTGAGAGAAAAGCAAGCAATTTGGATGCTAAAAGAAAAGAGGAAATCAGTTAGAGCTCTAGCAAAAACAATGGGCATGGAGAAATCAAGAGTTTGGAAACCACCAGCGACACCAGCAACCAACAACGAACTGATCGGCTGAGAAAACAACAGTAGTTGATGACAGACAAATCATAAAAGCTGTGAAAATGAATCCTAAAAGACGTGTCTGTAAAATCACCAACAACTTCCAGAAAGCTGGGGTGATGCTCTGACAATCTACTGTCCTCAGGAGACTTTGACACAGAATTACAGATGCTACACAGCAAGATGCAAACCTCTGACCAGCACCAAAAATAGAAAGGCAAGATTAGAGTTTGCAAAAAAGCACAAAGGTGAGCCAGAAGAGTTTTGGAACTGTGTTTATGGACCGATGAGACAAAGATGAACCTTTATCTAAGTGATGGGAAAGCAAAAATGTGGAGAAAAAAAGGGAACTGCAAATGATCCCAAGCAGACAGCCTCATCTGTAAAGCATGGAGGTGGTGTCATGGCATGGGCATGCATGGCTGCCTTTGGAACAGGCCCTCTCAACTTTACTGATGACTTCATGTATGATGACCAGTGTTGGGGGTAACGCATTACAAGTAACGCCAGTAATTAACTAGTTACGTAGTTACTAGTAAAGTAACGCATTACTTTTTAATTTACAAGAAAATATCTGAGTTACTTTTTCAAAAAAGTAACGCCAGTTACTTTTTTCCCCATTTATTGACTGACAGTGCGTTGTGTGAACATGCTGTTAGTTCTAGACTAAATGTGAATGTGTATTCATTCATCCCACTCACAAAAAACAGATTTAAAAATCATTTTAATGAATTAAAACAGTGAAATGCAAACTCAGAATATGACGCAAACCTGCAATAATTAAATATGTTAAATAACACAAATATATCTAATCCCATTTTATTAACCAATGTCTTTGCTGCTGACCTTTGATGATCCAGTTCAACCATACTAATTAGCAAACATGACTTTAGATGAACTAACAATTGTGCTTCATTGTTTTTTTATTGCTGAAGAGTGTTGAACCTTCTTCTCATGTGTTCTACTTTACAGACGTGAATTTTCTTTTCCTTCATCCTGAGGTTTATTCATTACACTTTTTGGTGTGAAAGGGCTTTTACATTTGCTATAATTAGAACTTCTTGTATTAAAAACAATCAAGCCCTGCTCATATTTAAAAAGTAACGCAAAAGTAACGTAATGCATTACTTTCCATAAAAAGTAGCTAAGTTACTTTTACAATTAGTTACTTTTTTTAGGGAGTGACGCAATATTGTAATGTATTACTTTTAAAAGTAACTTTCCCCAACACTGATGATGACAGTAGCAGAATGAATTTGGAAGGGTACAAAACTATCTTGCCTACCAATATTCAAGAAAATGCCACCAGGTTCATTGGGAAGTGCTTCATATTGCATCAGGACAATGACCCAAAACACCCTGCCAGTTCAGTCAAGGAATTTATAAGGGCAAAGAAATGGAAAGTCTTAGATTGCCCAAGTCAATCTCCAGATTTAAATCCGATTGAACATGAATTTCACCAGCCGAAGAGGAGGGTAAAGGCAGAAACTCCCCAAAACAATTGGAATTGGCTGCATTAAAGGCTGGGAAAAGCATTTCAAAGGATGAGACCAAGAGTCTGGTGATGTCTATGGGTCACAGACTCACTGCTGTGATTGTGCGCAAGGGATCTGCAACTAAATAATAGCTTTTAATCTTTTATATCAGCCTTATGTTCAACTGTCCCAATACTTATGCTCACATCAATGAGCGGGATGAACTCTAAAAGTGCTGTCCTTTTTATTTGGTAAAACATAACGGCTAATAATAAACGGCTAATAATAAACATAACGGCTAATAATAAAATGTGACAATCTGTAGTTTTGTCTCATATTCATCTTTTAATCATATTTGCAAATGTCTTGACTCCACAGAGCAATTTTGTCTTTACTGTTCCAATACTTATGGAGGGCACTGTATATATATATATAGTATACACACACACACATATCAGGCAGTGTGGGTGGTCCATGTGCATGTCTTTTTTTATATGACCAAGGTCTTTGACACAAGACAAGATATCTGATTTGAAGTGGGCGGAATGTTAGCGCTAACGAGCCGTAAATTATGAAAATAACCATCATTTTTACCCTTCCGGTCAAATATTGCACTGTGAACATCATTAACAACCTGTAAATGCTGGTAAATGACAATGGTACAAGCAGGATAATGCATGACCTAGCTGTGTGTTAAGCGATTTTAATGCACTCTGCTTTGCGTCGGATGGTTCTTGGCCTCCACGTTGTGCATTAAAATCATATAATTAGTAATTATTCCATTTATAAAACATCAAGTTATAAATATTTTCCTTTATGAGTCTTATTGACTGAACTGAACTTCTCAGGATCTACGTTTACATTATTTAATAGGCACTGTTAACCATAGCTTATTTATGTGACTGCATGACAATGTTCTATGGCCTTTTCCAATTTATGTGTTTGGACATTTGTTTCATTTAAAGCTGTGTCTATCTGGCAAAGTTTTAAACTTGTTTTGGCGAGGTGAGTAGTTAATGCATTAGCACTCACACTACAAATGCGAGGAGGTCATTTCTGAGTACCTTTGAAAGTGGTTTGAGTCATCAGAAGAGATGACAAAATGCTTTGGACCCTGTTTGCACCTCTAACTAGAAACACTGGCTTGTGATTGGATGTTAATACCAGGTCCAAACAGGGCCAAAGGTAATAGACTGCCACAAAATATTTGTTGTTCTGAAGTTTGTATATATACATTGACAAATGGTTAGCTGGTTCAATAGATTGCAGTTTGCTGGGGAAACTAAATTCCCAGAGCCTTGTAAATGCTTACAATGCTTCTTCATTTCAGAGCATCTTATCTTTAAATGGTTTTCTTTGTCTCGTGACAATATCAGAGCTAAGATTTCATATTGCACCTGAACACTGTGTTTTGGCTCCAGTTGTACCCCTCTTAGAGTCATCATGGATGCAGTTGGGTGTACCTGTGCAGTAGTGATGGTGGATTCATCCCCAGTGACAGGTGTTTGATTGCAGGCCATGATTAGAAGCAGCTCTGCTTTTGGGAGAGCTTTCCCTTCCCAGCTGACAATATGAATTAGGAAGTCTAGCATTTCTGAGCTTCTGAAGCGAACGCACACACATAAGGCCAGGCTAAGTAATAGTTCATCCCAAAAATAAAAATTCTGTCATCATTTACTCACCCTCAAGTAGTTCCAAACCTGTATGCATTTCTTTGAACTACTTGAGGGTGAGTAAATGACAGAATTTTCATTTTTGGGTGAACTATCCCTTTAAGCGGGAACACAGCAGCATGCAGATTTCATATGCATTCAGAGAGTTTTCACTGTCACTGTCAAAGCTCTCAACATCATGATTGTGAGCTGAACTCATGAGGAGTGGCTGGAGCTTCACACTGTATGGGTTTTGTTTAATTAAAAAGTACTTGCACAAATGAGTGATTAATTTGCACATCAAGCATCGCTAGTAGCTGTGATTGTAAACAGCAGACAAAAATGTCCGGACATACAGCTTGGTTACTGAAAAAATTGTCTGGAGAAAATTCTTGTAACAAAATCATGATTTGCTACAGCTAGACAGCAAAGTAATCAGGGAAAGAATATTCTCATTCTAGAAAGTTTTTTATTAGTGCATGCATCTTTGATACAAGATGAGTCATGAATATGTTTGGTTAATTTTCCAGGAAAAGAATGTAAGTTTTAAATGCAGATCTACTTAAAATGCTTTTAGGAATGGTGCATTGATTGAAAACCACAGCAACCACATTGGAAAAAATCCAATGCTGATTTAATGGGGTTTTGAAATCATTGTGCAATTCAATTCAGTTCACGTCAAATTTATTTGAATAGCACTTTGCAATACAAATGATTCAAAAGCAGATTTACAAAGAACAAAATCCAAACCCCAAGTGAGCAAAGCCAATGTAACTAGAAAAACTAGCAAAAAAATATGTTTCAGTAATGAAGCAGAACTTGTGAGGAACCAGTTTACAATTAGTGAGACAAATTTGCTACTTTATAAAGGGTTTCATATTTTTAATATCACTTACAAGATTTGTATATAATAGGACTTCCAGCAGGTTCAGAATTTTTTCTCAAATTCTGGTCATTAGTTTGTGCACAGCAGTGTCCTCCTCCAACCTCCTGCAGTTATATTTTCTGCTTTCAAGGCATCCTTAATTTGCCTCCGAAGACACTGATGAATTCTGACATGTTTATGTTTGTGGTTCAGTGTCAGGCAGGCAGCTTTTTACCACCACCTGATAGTGTTGCATCCAGAATATTCCTTTGGGAGACACCGCACCATCAAAAGATGGAACAACATTTCAGATGTTTGGTGGAAGCAAGTCACGCTCCCCTGCAACTCTGATACAGTACACTGTTGATGCTCTGGTAAAAGAAATTGGCAAGAAAAATGAACGGCTTCTATTTACAATGACACTCCCTGTAGAGTTTTGACAACATTTGAGGGGAACCTGACAGTCATATCATGAACGAAAAATCTTAATTTCATGCACTGATTGAGAGATGGCTGTTGCAATCCTTACAGAAAAAGAACTGTGGCATACCATGGTACAGTGATGGTTTTTACAGTGGATGCACTGTAAAAAAATAAAATAAGTTTTTTGAGGTTGTAAATAAAACAAAGATTACTGTAGTTTTCTTTACAAGAAAATGCTATTTAAGTCTTTCGACTTTTTTCAGTGTTCTGATTAATATACAGTAGTAATAATTATCATATTCACGTTATGTGTATGATATTTTTAAAGAATACCATGATATTACCACACTCACACACACAAAAGGGACCAAAGTACCATGATTTTGAAGTGGTACATTGGAACACCATGTAAATGTCAAAAAAGTGTGGTAATACAATGGCAGTTTGAAAAGTACCACGGTATTTACATGGTACTCCAGGGTACTTGCAAGAATACCATGGTAAACATTGTATTGTGGTACTTTTTTGGTGTATTTTTTTAAGTGGGATTTCAGTACCATGATATTCCCAAAGGATATTATTTCTGTATCCTGTTCAAGCACATTATTTTTTATACATTTACAAAAACATGAAAAAGTCTAAAATAAGACCTCCACAAGCATGAACCTTGCAGGTCTGAAAAAAAATTATACTTTTTGATTTTGCCGTGTTCCAGCAGAAATCTGATTTAATTCATTTTTAATCATTTATTATGGGTGATAAAAGGGGTGTTTTCTCGTCCAGCCTTGCTGCCTACTCTGTTGTTTAATTGCCCTTTGATCATGATGTCTTGAGATTTAAAATACCACAAAGATCCATCACGCAATGAGCCATGTGAGCGATACTTAATATTTATTATATGATAGATTTGGATGAGTGGGGTATTAATTATAAGCTCGATGTCATTCGAAAGCCAGTGATCATGCAGCTATTAATAAACAAATTACAACTGTATTTTAGATGATTGCACTTCAAAGTATACATTGTTGAAATCAACATCCCAAAAGCTCATTTATTCATTTCTTTTTTAGTTGGTTTATTCGCCAATACCATTCCTTGAATATTAATGTTTTTAAAAAATGCAAAGATTCAGGACCAAACAAATAAACCAAACAACAAGACTTGGTATGGCTAAAAGCTTTTATAGTCAGAGGCTGCGTACCAATTTGCATACCACCCATCCTAAATGTGCATTTGTAAAAGAATCTGTGGTATAAAAACATTGCAGTGTGTCATATGTATGCAAATTAGGATGTAGTCAGTGTCTAACTGGGGTTAGATACCATGTCAAACACTTATATACTTGAGGAAATGTTTTGTAACATCTTCCAGTCAGATCAGGAGGTAATAGACCTCAAACCGCTAAATGTGTGTGAGGACATGACCTTGTGTTATATCACAAGCTTTGCAATTGATTACCTGCCTGCTGACTCTGACTGAAAGATATTTCCCATTTAGTGATGTTGCTGCTTGTTTTCATATAATCCGTGAACATGCTTCTTGAAAGACTCTTGCATTTAGAGTCCAACCTCCCTTTCCTTTTTTCATGGTATGCTATCTTTCTCTCACTCAGTGTTTCTGGAACACAGCAGACAGCTCGGATGAATGACCTCGGCCACGGCATTGATCCACATGCTGTACTGCCAAGGCTTGCATGCCAGTATACACACACAGACTTGCCATGCCAGTATTTGAGAAGGCCTCAAAATTGCAGCCAAACTGAGACCCTGAGGCAGGACTTCAGCAGAGCAAAAGCTCATAACAAACCGGGGGAGGACATTACCAAACAGACAGCAGAGCAATTGCTGTTTATTGCATGTAGCTATAAAAAAATACCACTTCAACATGCTGTGCACACTGCAACACGGTCAATGATATACTGCAGGATATACTGTACAACACTGTAAAAGAAACTTAAGTTTTACGTGTTATAAACAGGGCCGCGGTGCATCTACCAACCAAGGAAACGTGAAAAAGATTAATGCAGTAACTTTGTTTTGGTAAGCCTTTTTCTGCAAACCTCTGAAAAAAAAAAAAAAAAAAAAAAAAAAAAAAAAAAAAAAAGAGCGCTTCTGATTTTGAATTTTAAATTTCCACCCACGGTACCATCATTTTGATCTCGCAAGGGACAACGGTGTACCAGTTCTATGCCATAACGAAAGTTTGAGCAAAACATGCTAACTGTTCTGCCTTTGGCTGCACAGAAGAGCACAGAACACTATTTAGACTCCCAGCCTCAGAGGAGACAACAGAGCAGTGGATTTATTTACTGTATATTGCTCATGCCACACAGATCTAAAATAAACATGTTATTTATTTCCCAGCTGTTTACCTTCACAGACATAACCGATTGATTTTGTAACGTGTGTTTTTAACAAACTTGTGTGTGAATGAGAACTTAGTTTAGTAGCCTACTCACATGCCTGTGACAGCCGCTTTCTGTGTGTGTGCTTCAGATGTGTGCACTCAGAAAACCGTATATAAGAAGTTTAAAATAATGGTTTAGAACTCATGATTTCAGCGTGATAAACATGATAATCAGAACCAAAACATATGTTTTTTAGCAGGTATGATTTGTAATGACACAGCTCTATTCTGGAAAAGGGGGCAGGGAGCAGCAGCTCATTTGCATTTAAAGAGACATGCTCTAGTCAAGTCAAGTCAATATTATTTGTATAGCACTTTTAACAATGCAAATTGTGTCAAAGCAGCTTTACATCAGCTTGGTATAAATCTGGGTGGCTTTATATCAGCTTTACAGTATTTAGACAGGGAAATAGTTTGTCGAAATTTGTGTCATTCTCCTCTGGCCAGACAAAATCAGCAGTTTAAATCTAGGCTAAAGCAGAATCAGATTGTGCAAAGGACTCTGGTTCCTGTGGTCTTGTCCTGATGGCCGTCTTGGAGACAGGGCCTTCACTGGGGATCAGTCTCTAGGGCATCTAGGTGTCCTGGCTGTAGAGGTCATCTCTAGGTGCTGATCCACCATCTGATCTGGATACGGACTGGATCTGATCTGTATACAGATACAGCTGGTTTCTGCTTCCACTTAAAATAGTCATTTTCAAAATGATATAATAAAAGATCTGTGGGGTATTTTGAGCTGAAAATCACAGATACATTCTGGGGACACCTGAGACTTATATTACATATTGTAAAAAGGGGCATAATATATCTCCGTACATTTTTTTTGTTGTTGTTTAATGTTGGCTAATGCATTTCTCTAATGGCAAAGTTGAATTTTCAGCAACATTACTCCAGGCTTCAGAGTCACATGATCCTTCAGAGATCATTCTAATATGCTGATGTGTTAGTGCGTTGCTATTTTGAGGCTACAGTAAATGATTGTGCCATTGACCAAGTAAAACCTGGTCTAAAAGTCAATGGTGCAGTATTTTTGTTTTATCTTTATTTTATTTATATATATTTTTTGTGTAATTTAAAGGGCGCGTTAGTAATATGCACCTATATGCGGGTGCACAACGTGCACACTCTGCTTATTACACACACAGGGATGCGCAGCAGCACACAAACATGCCAAATATTAAAAATAAAAGGATTACAATGTAAAAGATTATCGCGCCCAAGCAGATCCGTTTCCTCTCTGAAGAAGCGTTCAGTCTTTGCTCTGCAAATTCCGCCATGCAAATAGTGACTCTGCCATGGTACAAGTGCAACTGACTTTTAAAGGGATAGGGCGATGAGAATCTGATTAGTTTATTGCACGTTATGGCCAAAACACATCCATGATTCATTAAGAGAATAGGGACAACACTTTTGGAAAACGCACCTTGCGCGCCGATCGTTTTTTTCCATTGTTAAACTAGCAAAAGTGGATTCAGACACCCCAAGTGCACCTGCACCATGCGCTTCAGACCATGCGTCCAATATGTTCTTGCTGAAAAAAAGTAACCTATTCATTTTTTTTTCCAAAAACATCATACTTCATCACCTTGTTGCTGAATTGCTGCCTTGTTATTTCTTATAGCTTTTGCTCATTATACAGTATAAACTGTCAATTATATAATAATATTTTAAAATTATATTTTAAATTGCATTTTTCAATATATAAAACTGTACAATGTTTTTTTTCCTCATATAAACTGAAAGAAAAAAAGAGAAAGAGAGAAAGATGAATACCTCATAACAATTTTTAAACCATGACTGACTTATTTAAAATAACCAAATCTGTTAGAAATTTCTCATCATGTTTCCCATAGAAACGTATGGTTAACTCTATGGTTAACCTGATTTAATTTCCATGCTAAACACAAACCTCCATCATATGATACATCACCAACAATATTCATAGCATTGTGTTTGTTATTTCTAACATCTCCATTAAAGTTCTAATGCTATTTATGTAGATCACGTAGGCATTAGACAGCTGTGACACTTGGGTAGTTGCAATTCAAATGATGTTTAATAAAGAGAAAAAGAGCAAGCTCTAGCTGTCTAAGTATGTACAGAGCATGACATATACCTCTCAGGCTGATATGCCTTAATCTCATTAGTTAGAAAATGAAGTCTCGATTATTGGCATGTCGTCAAGCATAACCACCCCCATTACTGGTGGCAGGCAGCCTGTTCATCTGTGCCTTTGACAGATTCAGTGTGCACATCTAGAAGGCAGAGCTAGCTAATAAACGTCAACATGAATACCCGATATATCTTATTCACATCACAGAAATAAAAGAGTAAAAAAAAAAAAAAAAAAAAAAAAAAAAAAAGTGTATTTGTAATACACAGATAAGCTGCTCTATCTCTGCATACCACGTCACAGGTTATTAACCACCTAATGACAGAATTGTGACAGTACGAGGAGAACAGAAGACTCAAAGACTCAACCTTCAAACAGAAGGTTTATTCTCCAAAGGTGAACAAAACAAATAAAATGGTAACAAAAACAGTGAGCAAGTCTCTGGGGTAATCCAGCTACCAGTGAGATGTGGATCCAATAAACTGATCACTGCCCAAGACCTAGCGCTCGCACAGGACCAACCACCTGAGAGTGGAGTGAGGCAGAGAGCGGCAGTCCTATACTCCTATACCTCTCTGGCTGGTGTCCTGGGATACAGACAGACGGAACGTGAGTGAAACACAAGAGCACAACACAGCACGAGCACAGAACACAAAATCTACTCACAACAAGGACTAATCAGAAGAGAACTATAAAGGAAAGGGTAATGAGTGACAGGTGGAATAGAAGCAGCTCATGACACGCGCAGCCCCACTGCCAGATCAGCGCTGATTGCACCTGTCACGAGCCGCCGAAAAAGACATGACAACACAGACAGCAGAGGGAGCCAGGAAGGCACCCTGACCCGTGACAGTACCCCTCCCCTCAGGACTCACCATGATGCCGATAGAACTGGTCGATAAGAGCACGATCCAGAATGTCGCGAGCCGGAACCCAGCATCTCTACACGGACCATAACCCTCCCAGTCTACCAGGTATTGGTGACCTCTACCCCTACGCCTCACATTGATGAAAACAAAATCCAAACCGACATGGACCTGTGTGAAAAAGTGCTTACCCCCTAAACCTAATAACTGGTTGGGCCACCCTTAGCAGCAACAACTGCAATCAAGCGTTTGCGTCTGTTCGAATTGTTCGTACAATTCGTCTGTTACAGCGCTGTGGAGGAATTTTGGCCCACTCATCTTGGCAGAATTGTAGTAATTCAGCCACATTGGAGGGTTTTCAAGCATGAACCGCCTTTTTAAGGTCATGCCACAGCATCTCAATAGGATTCAGGTCAGGACTTTGACTAGGCCACTCCAAAGTCTTCATTTTGTTTTTCTTCAGCCATTCAGAGGTGGATTTGCTGGTGTGTTTGGAATCATTGTCCTGCTGCAGAACCCAAGTTCGCTTCAGCTTGAGGTCACGAACAGATGGCCGGACATTGTCCTTCAGGATTTTTTGGTAGACAGCTGAATTCATGGTTTCATTTATCACAGCAAGTCTTCCAGGTCCTGAAGCAGCAAAACAGCCCCAGACCATCACACTACCACCACCATATTTGACTGTTGGTATGATGTTCTTTTTCTGAAATGCTGGATTACTTTTACGCCAGATGTAATGGGACACACACCTTCCAAAAAGTTCAACTTTTGTCTCGTCAGTCCACAGAGTATTTTCCCAAAAGTCTTGGGGATCATCAAGATGTTTTCTGAAAAAACTGAGATGAGCCTTTATGTTCTTTTTGCTCAGCAGCGGTTTTCATCTTGGAACTCTGCCATGCAGGCCATTTTTGCCCAGTCTCTTTCTTATGGTGGAGTCATGAACACTGACCTTAACAAGTGAGGCTTGCAGTTCTTTAGATGTTGTTGTGGGGTCTTTTGAGACCTCTTGGATGAGTCTTTGCTGCACTCTTGGGGTAATTTTGGTCGGCCGGCCACTCCTGGTAAGGTTCACCACTGTTCCATGTTTTCGCCCGCAGAACAGCAAATGCCATAAGTTGCGCACTTGAAAACAAAGCCCCCTAGACAGTGACCATGTGCTGATTCTGAATGCGTCTCTCACATAGACTGAAAAAAGGAGTATACTTTAAAGGCTTGTGCGCTCAACTGTTTACGAAATGGAGCTTTGTGCTAGTGTATCCTACCTCTCTCATTTGGCACAAATTCAAATATTCCATAATATTTACATATTTGCGATGTAACGTATCTGAATGCTAAACTTTTTTGTTGTTGTGAAAAAATAAGGAAAGTGTGTTCAAGCGCCAGCAGAAAACAGTGTAAAGAAATACTCTTTTAGAAAAGCAGTCTTCATCAGCGGAAGTTAAAAGCAGCTCGTAAGTGTATTTACTTGTCTTATTAGTGTTTAGCGCAGCTGTCGTTGCTAGGAAACGCTTGTTTTGTTTACTGTGTGGAGACGTGCTGATATCGCGTTTGGTCTCATGTATCTTGTCAATGTCTGCGCTTGCTTGGCCATTTGTTGTGAAAAAATAAGGAAAATGTATCCAGCTAAGTTCAATTAGTATTTTGTTAGATGGGTATAAAAAAAGCGGTCGCAGCAGTTGTCGTGTGAAGGCCTCATGTGAAGACCGAAGAGTGTAAAGACCATCGACTCTACCGTGCGACTCCACCGGGCTGGGATATAACACCAGCAAAGCATATAAGTATCGCTTTTGATTTGTTTATTGTTTATAGTTTTATTTTGTGGAACAGTAGAACAAAACAAATCAGCTGTACAAATTTAAAACGCACCCCAACCCATACCACCCCTTGGTAGACTTAAAAAAAAAATTATAAATAAATAAATAAAATAACAAATAATAATAATCACATATTAATTCATATTAATAGATAAACAAATAACATTTTTTTTACAAAGATTTTAGAAAAGAAGACAACATTAAAAGCTGAATGCCATGAATTTACAGTTTTCACGCTAGATCCATGTATACGAGAAGTAGAGAGTTCCAGTGAGATAGTGTCCAACAAATACACAGTCCAGGTTCTTCTGTCCATTGTGTGAGGAGGATTCCAACGGTTGACAAGCATTTTTTTTTGCTGCTGTGAGAGCAGCTAACAGTAAAGATCTTTGTTGGACGGACAAGGTGAAGTCCCAAAAGTCATTCATGAAAAAGTGGCGCTGAGTCAAACATATCTCAGTACCCAACAAATATGGTCAAAAAAAAGGTGAGAGAGAGGGGCACTCCCATAAAAAAAAAAGCAAAAACGTGCCTAAAACTCCTTGGGAACAGAGATTACACTTAAGAGAAGACGACAGATTCATATAAAAACGTTTCATTGGAGTCAAGTAAACCCTATGCAGCAATTTCCAGTTAATCATTTGGTGATTAGGGTTTTTAAAGACGACAATTTAAACATACCCCATACCTGATTGGAAAATAAAACATGCACATCCTCATTAAGATCCTTAGCCCAAAGAGTTGTAATAGATAAAGGTTTGTATGAATGCTCAAAAAGAAAGCGATAGATGACTGAAGCAGAGGAGGGAGATTCCTCAGAAGGAAGGATTAGTTTGCGCAAATATGCCCGTAGGGCCGATCTAATGCGCAAATTCATAAAAAAGGAGGTGCCTGGCGGATTATATTGAGTTTTAAGATTTTGGAAGGATTTTAAACCACTATCATCATAGATATCTCCCAGAGTGTTTACTTTATTATGAGTCCATTGTGGACAATGAAATGGAGTACTGCCTGACAAAAGGTTATTATTGTGGAAAATAGGCGAATGCCCATGCCATTTTGTAACTAGTTGTGAATGTCTTTCAACATCCCTCCATGTGGAGAGGAGATGGGTTACAATGGGACCAAACCGAGATTTACACTGCCTAAGGAACTCTTGAAAAAACAAGATGCTTCAATTTATACGGATAAACAATAGATTCCTCAATTGCTCTCCAAGACACAGAAGCGTCAGGAATCTCAGGATCAAACCAAACTTCTAAAGGGGCGGAGGGAAAAGGCTTGAGCATACAGTCTAAAATTAGGGAAAGAAAGACCTCCTTGTAATCTACATCGTTGTAAGGTAGTCAGTTTAATACGAGGACGTTTCCCATCCCATATATACCGTGAAACACATGCATCTAGTTTATTCCAGTAGCCAACCGGTGGAGCGAGAGGAATTATGGAAGAAAATAAATTAATATGTGGGAGAACATTCATTTTGATCACTGATATACGGGCCTGAAAAGTCGTAAGAAGACGAGACAATTTTCCAAATCAGAGGATACTTTGGCTAGAATACCATTATAGCTTTTTGAGACTATTTCCTGCAGGGAAGGAGAAGCATCTATCCCCAAGTACTTAAAGTTTTGAACCAATGGAATAGATATAGAAAGGGACATAGAATCAATTTTAGAATTGAGGGGAAGTAAACATGACTTACTCCAATTAATTTTAAACCCAGAGAGAGATACAGAATGGTCAAATAAATTCAACACATGAGGAATAGAATGTGACGGCTTCTCCAAAAACAATAAGATATCATCAGCAAACAAAGAAATATGATGATGAGTATTCCATATATTTATGGGAGAAAGAGTTTCAGATTGTCGGACTGCTTGAGCTAAGGGTTCCAAGGATAGGGCAAATAACAGAAGAAAGCAGGCAACCCTGACGTGTACCTCAATGTATAAAGAATGGGTTAGAGTGAACAGCACGTGTGAGAACAGTGGCTGCTGGATTGGCATACAGAACTTTTATCATATTTATGAAACTCGATCCTAGTCCCAGATGCTGTAGAACCGCCCATAAATAGTTCCATTCTAGCTGTTCGAAAGCTTTCATCGCATTTAGAGATAATACTGTGCAAGGGGAGGACAAACTATTCTTTGAATTAATAATATGATATAAGCTGAGCGAGATTTAATGGATCCTGTTTGGTCATGATGAACTAGCCTATTCATAAATTTATCTAGACAACGAGATAGTACTGTAGCATATAATTTAACATCGATGAAACCACCAATATTTCTTTGCCGTTTTCTCCATAAGACAGAGTGCACCACACATGGCCCACAATGCTGCTTGCATGTCGACCATACAATCAGTTTCCTGACCCTAGAGTTTTCAGGAAATGGGTCACCCTTTCTCCCCCCTATTCTGATGAAAGCAAATAGAAAGACACTTGTGTGCTTTGAGGTATAATGTGTACATTGCCATAACAGAGTCTGAAAAGTCTGCATCAGCCACTTCCCCTGATCACATCCTGGAAGCTGACACAATGGGGCTGCAGTGCCGTCACTCCACTCAGAGCCCGCTTAATTAAAACAGAACCACTGGAGAAGACTCTGCCATTGTAACCAGCCCATCAGATTTCAACTTCACTTTTTAAGAAGAAACCACATAAATGGAAAGCCTTTAACAAAATGCTCTGATAATGAGATTTGTATCCCATTTTAAGTTTATGGGGGAAATGGCTAGGCTATTAGGAGCTCAATAAATAAATAAGTAAAACTAAAACTTATATTTATTTAAAAATACTACAAATAAAATGTATATATGCTATTAGAAGAGACAAAAGCTCTAAAATATAAAAAAATATATATAATAAATAAATAAGTTAAACATGGGACTGCATTAGAAGCATAAATATAATAATAACGATAATAATAATAATAAAGATTGTTTTTAGCATAATGGTTTACATTAATATTAAATAGTATTTTTTGGCATTAATATTAGATCAATTTAGCATGCATGCATGCACTATGCTGCTTTAGAACGTAGCTTCCTATGTAGATAAAGATCTAATTTTGTTTAGGACAAGATCAAAAATGTCTCCATTCTTCTAAAGCAAAATCTCAGTTCATGTTAGTCAAACAAGACAATAAGGGAGTGCAGGTTATTTTTTTCCTTTGGGCATGTGTTACATTTACCAACAAGTAATGTTTTTACCTAAGGTCATATAGAGCTGCTTTCTAAGGAAGATGACCTATGGTGGCCATAAAACCTGCAAGAAATTCTGTCACAGTCTCACATATATAATTTTCTTCTGATGCTCCTTTACTGCAAGACCTTTAAAATTAGATTATCCTCAGACAGGAATGCAATATCCATGGAAAAAGAAGGGTATTTGCTCAAGTGACCTCCCTAAAAAGCTTGATTCTCTCTAGCATGTTGTCCTTGTCTCAAATGTGGCTGAGAGTCTGGTTTAAGCGAAGCCCTCACCCACAGTCACTGTTTTCAAGCACTCAGCAGGATGTCAGTTTTTTTTTTCTGCCCTCTTTTTCCCCTTTGCAAAAAATCCCAGTCTCAGGATTCTCAGATCCCCCTGGAGGCCTGGCCTGGGACTCAGTGTGTCCATCACAGTAAAACACTCAGCAGATTCGTTGACAATATGGAGCGTTTTGGCACCAGCACATTAACAAAATAATTATTTGGCAGAACTTAAATCAGTTGAATATAGTGGTTACACACATGAGAAATGAGGTTTCTTAATATTAAACCATAATCTGTGCTTAAATACCTTACCATATAGGGGGGGAAATAATGAATACACACAATAACAATAACTCAACTGAAGCTCTTGCAGTTAACTACTAGCTAGAAAAAGCTAGCATTGATTTGACTTGCATACATAAACCAAATTGAATCAACAAACATTCAACGGTGACTTGACATGCAAATTTCAATAAAGCATAACACTGTGCTTATTAACGAAACAATTTAATGCTCAAAAAGCTAAAATGCACTTGATTATTGCCACGTACTGTACAACTGTAAATATATACTGTCAATAAACAAATCTATTTGGTGAACAATTTCATAAAACTTGTGTCACTGTGATGAATCAAAATTAATATTTTGAGAAGTATACAGTGTGGGACAGAAGTGCAAAGAAGAGACTAAACAAAACAACTTCTACACATCAGTCTGACCACAAGCTCCATACTTAATCACAAAACAACTCAAGAAAATAACAAAACCTCTTCTGAATCCCAACCTTACAGAACATTAAACACTAACAAGTCCCTCCTGCTCTCATCTTTCTCAAAAACACGACCAATAACACTTTTCCTTTCCCCATCCAGTCACATACAAAGCATTCTGGAAACTGAAAATCCCCTTCCTGAATAAACAAACCCTAAAATCTCAAAGAGAATGGATTAAGCAAACTTCTAGTTTACATTTTTAAATGACATGCAGTGAAATTAAGTTGTGGAAAGACAAAGAATTGCTTTGCACTGGCTCATTTAAATTAATTGAGCAAGCAGCAAAAATCTTTTTTTTTTTAGTGCACAGACTAATGGAATTCAAACTGAGCGTTAACTCATTGCATTCTAAGAAGATATTATGGGAATTTTCACCAACCAACCAACAAATATTAAATGTAACTTGTTACAAATAATGAAAAAAATATACATTTCTAAAATGTAAAAGAAGCTAAATTGTTTCATGTTTAAAATAAAATATCCATATTTCTATTAAAAAACGATCTGCAAAATACTTTCTATTAAGTGGACAGTGTATCTTTTTTGGTCAATAGAATAATATAATTTATGAATGATCATTGTCCACCAGTATTTAGAAAGCAGAATGAAAAGGTGATCATTTCAAACACTATAAATGAATTTCATTATTAATATATTTTATTATATTATGCATTTTATTATTTGAATGAATTTTTACAGACAAGTTTGAAATGACATAAAGGTGAGTAACTGACAGAATTTAAATTTTTGGCTAAACCATCCATTTAATACATGTTGCATTAAGAAATGACTCCATTATTCCACCAAAATCATCAGGACCACGCATAACTTTTTTATTTTTTTTGAGAAGTATTCAGAGAAGCCGGAATGTTTCTCTGACAGCACGCGGGTAATACTTCAAAACAACAGGCTCTGTCAGCTTTGAGAATGGCACTTTGAATTAAAGTCCAACTTCATCAGACAGAAATGAGCGGCTGGATCAAAAAGGCATGAAATGCATGCAAAGCTTTTGTTACCAATTTCCCCCGCCCGAGGGCACACATGCTAAAGTGGAGGTAGTCAAATTAGACAGCAAATTGCAGACTGAATTGATGCACATTTTGAGGCTGGTGGTGTGTGTGTGTGTGTGTGTGGGGGGGGGGGGGGGGGGGGGGGGGAATAAAACACGCCTTCATCAGAAAAGTGTCATGAAATCTACCAACCTCTAACAAGACCTGATACTGACATTCACTTCAGTCTATAGTGTCTGATGTTACTCATAAGATGTGTCATCATGCACATCATGAACATAAACTTGCTTAAAGATATGCAATTTTACAGTATGTGTCATTGCTATTAACATCATTAGTGAAAAGGTGACATAATGCAGAGATGTTTGTGAAACAGCACTGCTTGCTATAGTAAACAACATTACTCACAATTACCCTGCACTGAAAAGCATTGAATTTTTGCCACTAAAATGTCTTCCGTCCACCGAGTAGCATGTGATTTGTGTCTTACTTAAAGATGTGCTAATGGTTTCCACTGTCTATGAAGTCCAGTTGAATCATCACTGCCTTATACTCGAATCAATATCAGGATGTGAGACTAAAGCCTTTTTTCTCTCACCTGCTGATTTGAGATGGCCTTAATTGCTGAAAGCTATTCAATTGATAAGGAATCACTCACATTAATGTGCAGCTCATTAACGCAGCTAATTAAAGGGGTGAAATGAGAGACAGAACTGGCTAATTAATTGAGCTAGGCTCAATTATATTCAAACAGCATTGATGCCGTGATCGTTGTTTTGACCAAGTTAGAACTACTGTATACACATTCTAGCTGGCAAGATGAGGCTGGCTGCGGAACAAAGAAAAATGGTTATTTTCATCAAATTCATTCTCCAAGCATCTCTTTTCCTTTAACAAGGTCTATCAGCAAGGAAATGGCTGTTATGTGACTGTTTGGCATTCTTAAGGGAATAGCCTACCTAGAAAAGAAAATGCTGTTATTATTTACTTGTATTGTTCCAAACCCATATGCTGTTGTTTATTCAGTCAAACACAATAGTACAAGTTTTTTTAAAAATCATTATGCAACTTGATGACAATTCAAAGTGACAAAAAGCACTATGAAACTGGCCCATGGCTTATGCAATATATTATATGTCTTCTAAAACCATATGACACTTTTGTGTGAAAAACAAATTGAAGAAACAATAAATTAATACCATAATGATGATGATAACTGCACTGTTATTGAATCTACAGTATGTTTATTATGTAAAAAAATTATGAGCTTGCAGTCTGAATTGCAAATATGTACTGAGAGAGAAAGACTGGATGTTGCAAAATAAGACAATGCATTTGTAATATGCAGAAAATTACTTTTTTGATTGAACAATTCTTAAAACACTTAACTCATAAATCGATCATGAACTCATGAATTGCCATTTGGATCATCTAAAGACTTACAACAAATCATAACTCCTGAGCAACTCAAAAATAACTTTCTTTGTTACAATATGTGGACTTAAGAATTGTGGGATTTGTGAAAATGGGATACACGTTCCGTTTTATAAATTAAAAATGGGTTTGTTTTTTGTTTAGTATACAGTATAGTTAAGACCAGTAGACCAACACTAAAAGAGCTGTTAATGGAATCAATACTGAATTAATAAATTAATCAATCAATACCTTGAAGCAGAAAGCAAAAGGGAAGAAACATCTGCTATTTCTCTGCCCTCGAACACACACAAACACACACATATTGGGTTTCCATGTTTTATGGGGACATTTCATAGACATATTTTCTATCCCCTCACCCTAACCCTAAACCTACCTCTCACAGAAAACGTTCTGCATATTTAGGTTTTCAAAAAACTTCAAAGTGTTAGATTTATAAGCAATTACACTGCTGGAAAATCATATCTGGGTGCTGCTGTGTGGATTATAATAGCAGTCATTTTATAAATATTAGTGCTGGTGCATATTTTCAGCTTGGCTGGTTCCATTCATTCTTATTAGATGACAAACAGGAACAGACGACCTTGTTTTGGAGGCGAAAAGCTATGCCTGCCTCATGAGAAAAACAATATACTTTTTAGCTGATGCTACACTGCCAAAAATGGAAATAAAAAATGTATGCTTAAAAACAATATTGCAATTGAATTGATTCTGCATACATTTTATGCAAATTAGTACTACTTCATTAGACAGACTTAATAGGGTAATTACTGAGGTCAAATTATCTTAATTCTGACTATGATTAGAATAGTCAGGTTTGAATAATGAACTATATTACATGCCAGTACTATTATTTATTTCAACTACTACCAATTGCTGTTTATTAAATATTGGTAGCTTTTATCATATTGTTGTTGCCAGCATTTTATAAGCAATAAGCACTGGATAGCTCCGCACACCATGCAATGTCATTGGTCCAAAATCCCTCTCCTACTTCAAGTAGCAGCAGTTTTGTGGTCAGTAAGATAAGACAAATTGAATGTCTCATTGCACCTCATAATAGCTTTTTGCTTTAGGATGATAAGATATTTTTTACTGAAAACAGGGCAAACACAATGATTAACACTGGGGAACTTGGACACATTATCCTTTTTTGACCACAGACAGAATAAAACAGTCCAGTAAACAGTACAGAATGGCATTCAGTGCATTTAGGTCAGCTTCTTATTGTTCTTTTTCAAAGGTTGTGTCAATAATTTAATAAATGCTGCTTTTAATGTGGCCCACTGAATCATTCACAACGAGTTCTGAGAGTTGTCGCCAGGGCCTCACAGTGGCACATTTCATCCCTATGTTTCTGCGGGTGTTTTCATGCCTCCTATTCCCCTTGAGGATGTTTCATCCTCAGTTAATCAGCTCTTTTTTCTCCTCATGAAAAATTTGTGAACAGATGTCCGTTGGAAAAAAAAAAAAATAGCGCATTGGGAAAGAGCGGAAAGGGAGAAACGGAGATAAAAAAAATGAAATAAAACAAAAATTAAGTCCTGAACTGTGGTTCTATGGACACACATGCCAGCTCGGCTATTTTTAGCTGCTGGTACTGAGCCAGGGCACATGAGCTGTTGCAGCCAAGGTGGCACGGACAGAGAGAGAAAGACATTCGTGAGAGCCGTTCCTTATCAGGGAGTTGGAGATTATTCCTGGTACTTTTTACTGCAGCCCATCACCTCTGCAGCCCTAGAGGCTGCATTCATTTACAGAGTTCAGACGTAAAGGACAGCAAGCTGAGAGAGTAAACACATAAACAGACCTGCACTCTCTCTCCCTCACTCCTTCTGTGAGATACCGCATGGTGCTTCCTTTACCCACAGCAACTAATGCCCTTCTGTGTACAGAAAAAATCCATACTGCCTGGAGTCTGTTTGTCTAAAGCTTCCACTGTCAGAGATTGTGTTTTTTCCCGGCCACATTGTATGACAGTTAAGAACAGAATGTTCGCCACACTGATGGAAAATGCAGGCAGGCGGAGCCTAGACAGCGCAGTTGAGCAACCAAGTTTGTGGAAACCCGCACTGGGATGGAGGAACGACGGAGACGGCCTCCCAGCCACCAAAGGGTTTTTTTCTATTGTCATTTACCCTGTGGTTGGTTGAGGCTGTCGACTGATACCCCGGTTTCTCTGTCCTGGTTCCGGCGTGGTGCGAGAGGGTTGCCCGGAGAGGAATTCCTGCCCCGCCCACTCCAACCGCTGGAGCCTGGTTGAGGAAGGTAGCACTCCTGTGTGGGCGGCGGCCTGATGACGGGGATGTCGCTTGTGGGGGGGGGTTGGCTGCCTCCCCCCTTATTATCATCACCACCCCGTCCCTTATTCGCCACCCTACACCAGGCTCCCGACGGGAGTGGGTGTGTGAGAGAGGAGGGGCGCTGAATCAGCCAGGGCTGGCGGCGTGTGATGAGGCGCACCTGATCCGAATAGAGCCTCATCACCGCCGCTGTTTAAATGCCGAGCGTGCCTCTTTAATAAAAGCCTCTGCAAGGCCTGACGCCACTCCCACTGTGTCTGTCGTCTGCTCTTCCCGCCACAATACCTATAAGAGAGCTGATGCTGAGGCGACAGAATAGCTTGTCACACTGTTTATATGAAAAGTCTACTCACAAAAATTTAAAGTTAATATTTCCCTTTGAAGCAAAGGTAAATTAAACATTTATTGATGCACTACAGCCTGTGTTGCCACTACAAAATGTGTTGTTAATATTCATTGTAGTAAATGTGATTAAATTTCCTCTTTTAAAATACAAAAAAAGTATTATTGTTGTAGAAAATAAAAACTTTTAATGATGCAGAATATCAACAAGAGTTTTATTGAATGTGTTCTGTTTAATGATCAAAATTAATTTAAATGGCCTTAATCATTGTCAAAAATGTAATTAAAATAAAACATTTAAATATTCATCATAAATATTATAGAAAAATATTCAAGAAAGTTCCTCAAAAATAAATGAATAAAACACTACGATATAGAGGCCACTTTCAAGTAAGTCATATAAAATTACATATTTTAAATGTGACAACTTGCATATTCATGGAAAATATCAGTTCAACCTTTTAGTTAAAATAAATGTCATTACGAGTTTTTAATCTCACAATTTGGACTTATATAAACAAAGTCAATTGCAAGATAAAAAAAAAGAACTGTGATCTAAAATGTCACAATTTCCCTTTTAATTTTTCATTCGATGGCAGGAGAAAAGAAATGGAGATGTAAAGTCAGAATTCTGAGAGAAAAAAAAAAGTCAGAAATTCCAGACGTAAATTTGGAATTGCGAGCAAGTCAGAATTCTGACTTTTGACCTTTTTTCCTCAGAATTGTGAGTTTATCTCTCACGTTTATATCTTTCATTTCGAAATCCGATTTTGCATATCATATTTCAAATAACAGAATTGCAAGAAAAAGGAAGAAACAATTTTGTTTGTGGCACAAACAGGCTTCCGTAGCCCTTGTTGGAATGACTGCTAAAGTGATATTTATTTACTAAAATATGACAGGTCTTATTTAAGTTTTTTTTTTATTATTACTATTATTATTTTACTCAAAATCTTTTAGTTACTGAAATGCAGCCCTTGTGACAACTAGCCCCAGTCTACCTTATATAGGTCGTAACTGGCCCTCATCAGGAGTAATAAAACTACTCTGGTACCATTTGACCTTTCCCACCATGTGAACTTGCCTTTTTCTCTATTTCCATTTCTGCACAGATTCCCAAGCATCTCATGTGTTTATTTCTCTGTGGTTTTGGCCGACATTTTAACTTATCTCATTAAGATATGGGAGACTGACATTTTTACGGAAAGCAGGCAGGCATCCTTCTGGCGATTCCCACATGAAGAAGTGAAAAACACACACAAATAAATCCCCGGCTCTTGAGACATTCAGACGCACGAATGTTTATGCGATAACAATGAACTGGCTCGGTATTTCAACACACGCCACTGGATTCGCAATCCCCTCTCGAGATGGGATTATATATGTCTGGATGTGTACACACGTCTGCATGTGTCAAGGGGCCGAGCTGATGTAGGTGGCCGGAGCCTTGTACTCACATGTTATTTGTGTTACGGGTTAAAGTCTTGACAAGACACGTCAAATCATAGTGTGTCTAATGAGACACCAGCAAGCATCGGGAGATCAGTTCTCTCTCCCTCACCAGTCATCCATCCCATCAGCCCCAAACTCCCACCCCCATCATGACAGAATGTCGATCCTTTGGGAAGACTTCTGGTCCTTCTGGTCATTAAAGTCTATGGGTGGATGGACATTATTCACAGAGCATAACTGCGTTCCAACTTAGCAAGATAACATCGAGCTTCTTGAAGGTTGAATTTCCCAGTAGGCAAGTTCTTGGTCACTGACTTGCACTAATTGATCTTTACAAGTGATAATGTTTAGTTTTATGTTATTTATTCTAAATGACCGGCATCATTAGTCATTCTCACAGACTGTGGCTTGACAGTTCTTCAATACAAAGTTGCTCGAACCAGATGTTACCTTCTGAATAACGTTCTTATCTTCTGTTTAGATGTTTGCTCATATAAATTGTCAGTTTTGAAAACCATATTTCCCAAAAAGACATATTTCTGAGCTTGTAAGACACTCAAAGTAAAGATAAATTAGATACGGCAGGCGCAACTTTCTCACTTGGGACTAAAACCAAAAAAAGACACTCATTTATAAGGCACTTTGATTGCCAAACCACTGAGATTTAAGGATTTATTTCACCCAAAAATGAAAATCCTGTCATCATTTACTCATCCACATGTCATTCAAGCAGCTGTTTTTTGATACCAAGACCCCCCAAATATGATCTGTTTTGAAAGGGACCACCTTCCTGAAACAAAATGATATTTATTGAGCATAACATATGCTTATCTTCATCAATGTTGAAAATAATTGTGCTGCTATTTTTGTGGAAACACAGGATTCTTCGATGACCGGAAAGTTTGAAAAACAGCATTATCTGAAATCATTTGTGATGTGATAAATGGTATTTTAATCACCAAATTCTGTAATTATGTAAATATATTTAACATATTTAATATCTCACGCTTACAAGTTCACTTGACATTAATAAAAATACTAATAAAATTCTCCAGGTCCTAGTTTGAAAACTTGGGTATATAGTCAAGTTTTCTGAAATAACTGATGAACATTTGCTGAAAATCTCACTCTTACTTATCAAACTTTAGATGTTATAGTTAAGACATGATAACCGATGCTGTTTGGCACCTTTGACATCGAAACAATGCATCTTCACACATTGTATTTAAATAGATGCAAAAGTGAATGAGTTCTGACAGCTGCAGTAAAGGAGAACATTTTCACTTAATTATTTGAAACAACATGAGTGAGAAAATGATGGAACGTTAATTTTTGTGAAAACCAGGGCTTTAAAATTCATGAAAACATAGTCTTTACAGATAAAACAGTGAAAGAAGAACTGTGCTTCATTCTGACACCACATTTCAAGCTTAGGTTCTTTAATAGCTCTTGAGGAGATTTGTGATGGACTTGAGTACGCACTCAGCATTCAAAAGCACCTTTAGATGAAATGAAAGAGGATGGGGTTGGTTACAAAACGCAGTTTGTGCTTGAGCCACAAGCTACTCTGGGGAGTTGTCAACAGTTCTCAGTGAACTGCCCCTTGAAATGATCCAAAGGTATATTTGCACAATACTGTCATGCAAAGTAAGATAACACTACATCAAGGTCTTCCAAGTCCTCTATGCAGAGGCTTACCCATCATCCCGCTCTCACACACATAACCATAACACACAGTGACATTCATAGTGTAGTCGTGCTTTAGAAAAAGTAGGCAGTGTGACCTCCTTTCAGATCTACTGTTTCATGCTCATTCTGCAGAAATATTGATTTGACCCAAAGCCACTCTGCGTAAATAAAGTTCAAGGAGAACATCCATTCATCAAGTAGCTGATTGCCCTGCTCAGCTCCCTAAACCTCGGGCAGCCGCAATTAGCGTCTCTTACATGACATCATTTGAAACCTTCAGAATGAAAGCGGAGGAAGTCTACACAAGAAACCTCTAAATGGTGATTAATAGCTGTTGTTTACTGGATGATATATAGATTGTTTGAACAGAGGCTACATTCAAGATGCTTTTTGATTTATGAGAGTGAAGAGCAGATCAATGTGCAAAAGTTCACTACACTAAAATTCAACAAATAGTTATTGTTCTTATGAATAGTTTCAGTACCATACAGCGCAAAAAAAGGACAGTTCACCTAAAAATGAAAATGATCAGTGAACATTTACTCATTGTTTCAAACCTGAATCACTTTCTTTCTATGGGGTAAAAAAATAAATAAAACTAACTTATTTTTAAAAGTCATTGGTCAAAACAATATTGCACCCCATTAACTTTAATTGCATGAAGGGTTCCACATACAGGATTGGAATAACATGGGGGTGAATAAATTATGTCAGTTTTGTTTTTGTTTTGGGGTGAACTATCCCTTTAAGCTACAGCATTGTTGATTAAGCTTATTAAACAGCCAGTTGGGGACTTTCCTGCAGGGTGCCGTATATCTTCCCTCTTTTTTCTCAAACATTAGGAAGATTCCCTCCTGTTCTCATCATCCCTTCCCTTCTCTTTCAAACACCAGGCACATTCTCTCTTTTTCTTCTTCTCCTCCCTCCTCTGCCCTGAAAACCCAGCTGTGCCGGTGGAATTGAGACTTCCATGCACACCGAGGCACTCTGCTCACCTTGCGCTAGACTCCCATCTCCTTAATTGGCCTCATTGATGATAGGAGATAAACAACATTGCACACACAAACCTCAAAACATACTGTAGGCCTGCTTCTCCACTAAAACGAGTAGTTCTCACCCTCATGTCATTCCAAATTGCTATTGTTTCCATTGAACAACCAAAGAATTTCTAAATTTCTGTATTGACCAAGGCCTGTCAAGCTCCAAAAAGGGCAAAAGACACTACAGAAGCACCAAAACGTAATCTAAAAAGGTTTGTGCACTACATTTGAAGTTACAGAAAAGCTTTAAGTGATGAAAAGACCTCAACTGTGACTCAGGTTATTAGGTGGTTAGTTTATACCATATTTTGTTTGTTTATGAATAGCGATTCATCTACTCTTTGTGCTCATTAATCTGAAAGGGGTGCAGTGCAGGTGGCAGAATTAGATTTAAACCGATCACATGACTTCGAAACCCTATAATAGCTCGCGTTCAGTTAATGCTACAGCATGTCTACCAGTCTGCTATGAGGCACTGCCGTCTCAGAAGTGAACATATCAAACATCAGTTAATGAAATTACTGCGCCATGCTTTAAGCCATTATGTGCCATTGATACGCATGAAGTGTGATGATAAAGAGAAGGAAAAAAGGAAAGAAAGATGTGTGTAGTGGGTTTCTTGTGAGTGTTGGAGCTCTGGGGGTGGCAGAGAGAAAGAGAGCATACAGCATAGAGGATGATGTTTTTGGGAGTGATACAAAGGCTAGAGCATTTGAGGATGTCTCCAGAGCTCCAGCATCAGTTTGAGGGAGCTGGATAAATATGAACTGATGGAAACAGAGTTCCCAGTGGCATGTGAAATGTGCTATGCTGTTTATAGTGGAAGGATGGTGCCAGTTGAAGAGCCAAGCACTTTTTTGCTGTTTTTTTTTTTTTTTTAGTGACGTGACATACGGCCAAGTATGGTGACCCATACTCAGAATTTGTGCTCTGCATTTATCCCATCCAAAGTGCACACACACAGCAGTGAACACACACCCGGAGCAGTGGGCAGCCATTTATGCTGCAGTGCCCGGGGAGCAGTTGGGGGTTCGGTGCCTTGCTCAAGGGCACCTCAGTCGTGGTATTGAGGGTGGAGAGAGCGCTAGACATTCACTCCCCCCACCTACAATCCCTGCCAGCCCGAGACTCGAACCCACAGCCTTTGGATTACAAGTCCGAATCTCTAACCATTAGGCCACGACTTCCCTGTCGTGGGGCAGTCATGGCCTAATGGATAGAGAGTTGGACTTGTAACCCGAAGGTTGTGTGTTCGAGTCTCGGGTCCGGCAGGGATTGTAGCTGGGGGAGTGAATAACCAACACACTCTCCACCTTCACCCTTGAGCAAGGCACCGAACCCCCAACTGCTCCCCGGGCACCGCAGCATAAATGGCTGCCCACTGCTCCGAGTGTGTGTTCACAACTGTGTGTACACTTGGATGGGTTAAATGCAGAGCCCAATTTCCGAGTATGGGTCACCATACTTGGCCACACACCACTTCCCTTTCCTTTTTCTTACTTGGGGAGGAAAACCCCAGAATGGTGAATCCCAAGAATTTTCTTTAATGTGTGAATAACTGTATTGACCTTTTTTAAAGCAATATAGTCTTAAGCAATATGTGCAATAATATATGGATTTTTCAAGGTTCAACCAGTGAAGATTGTGCAAATGTTCATGAGGTAGATCAGGGATGGTTGTAATACTTTTTGCTTTAACATCTGTAACTCAGTGATTTTGCTTTATTTAGCTCATGTTTTAAAATAATTTTCCCACATCTGCTACGAAACAAAATTGTGCATATAAAGTGTGTTGTAACAGTAGAAAACATACATGTCAGTACTATTTTTGTACAAGTTAATAATACTGTATTTATCAAAAGCAATTACTTTTTACTAGTATTTTTTTCATTACTAGCAACTCCCATCAACCCTTCACTCAACTCACATTTCAAGCATTTTAATTTAAAAAGGTAAAACAATTACCAATTGCCAACAGTTAACAACAAAAATAAATAAAAGAGAGAAATTTTGTATTACAACCCTCTTCAAGTTAACATTAAATATCAAATTAAACAAGATAAGTTCAAGTTTATTTGTATAGCGCTTTTTATGATACAAATCGTTGCAAAGCAGCTCTACAGGAAATTAAGTTTCCACAATATATTTATATATTGCAGAACCTTAATATATTTAACTTATGGCAAAATTTTGTAATTCTGTATGTTGTCTGAGCGTTGGAATCCTCTGAAGGGTTGGCATTATATATGATAACGTGCTGATTCATATAATACCAGTTTTGTCTTTTAAGTGTTTACAGTTGCATACAGATCAAATTGTAATCTAGATCTAAAATGATTTTTCCCCTCATATTTAAAATTTATTTATTTTTTACAATAAATCCATAAAATCATGTATGATGTACCCCATTTCTAACTGATCGTAACCGCATGATACAGTCATACCCAGTCTCCCTTCATTCAGTATTCGCTGAGGCCTTCAGCAGTGACGTGAACTCATGCAAAAAAGTTTTACTAAACAGAGTGCGTTGTTAATTAGTCAAATCAAACTTCAGATTTATGACAACGTCTATAGATGATGTCCTAGAGATTAATCTAGTGCCCCGCCGATCATGATAGATGTTAATATCAGGCAATTATCGTTCATATAATTCAAATACAGCTCCTGAGAAATGCTGACTGTGTGAATCAATCCCTGTGATGAATGATAATGCCTCTTTATTCAACATAGCATCTGCCATTGTTCTCTTTATGAGCTATGAGTTATACCTACGCCTGGGAATATTTAGTACATGCTTAACAGTTTAATCATGCTTGGATGTACTCTTCTGAAAATGTACATTATGGAAAGTGTTTGTGAGTAAATTCAGTGTCACTGCCCCATGTACATTATACCAAGTGGATTTCCACCGTCACTGAAAAAGCCAATTCCTCAGTGTTTTATGAATAGGCCCCTCCCCCAGACAATATATTATTATTTCTCATTACCGACAGAGTTAACCACCAGGAGATTATGTTTGGAAGAACAGTGCACTTAGGTGATTGGCTTCCCTCGCTCTCTCTTTCACTCTCTTGCTAGAATTGATTATGTTTGTTCTCCCACCGTTCCTATTTAATCTCAAACTCAAAATACATTGACCCCAATTTCCATGAGAAATGCTCTGTTAATGAATGTGGCCATGTGGCAGGTTTGGGCCACTTTTAAACGCAAATGAATACTTAATTTGCAAATTACACCTGCAAAGAGATCATGTGGATATTGTGTAACACAACAGCAGTGGATTGTGCTGCAATACAAATATGTAGCTCCACAGAATGAATTCACATTACTGATCTCCTACATATCTTATTGTGACTGGGAAATGAGGCATGCTGTTAGATTTTAAAAGATGAAAATTACCTATATAAAAAAAGGGATATTCTCACTATGGTGCAAAAATGCAAGTTCTGTTTTATATTTAAGCAACATAGCACCTGTGTGAAGCAAGCAGTGTGCAATTGTGTGTGTGATTTAGCTTTTATACACCAGAATAATAGTCACTTAGTTTACTTACATTTTAGGTGTAAGTATAATTACTATTTAATTACATTTCACAGCTGAATAAGCGTTGTGTATCTGAGCAACACAAAGTCTGTAAACAATAGTGTTTTTAAATGAATAGGTTCAGTGAATAATTCAGTGACTCACTCAATCACCAGTTTCGTTCCTGAATGAATCAGTGCTTTGAACAAATCAGCTGAATAAATTGTTCACTATATCAATAGGCGGGATTCCATCCAAAGCTGTGAATTTAACTTATTCCTGATAAACTGCCACTATATATCACTAAGAAAAGTAGGAGATGCCACTGAATATAATAATTTTCATACTTGCACCTCAGAGCGAACATACGAAATAAAGTCAGTCATTGCTTTCGGAGGCGGATGCCTGCTGTTTGGGAGCGCAGTCGTGTAAGACAATTATACAGAAATACTTTGATGACAGTCTTTGCTCAGAGATTTCAGAATGACCATGACATTTCAGATGCTATGGAACGAGATCGGTCAGCTGGTTAGTCAGGTTTTGCAGTCCCACAGCACATAGTCACATGACTTTTTTTTTTTTATGCGCAGCGAGGAATTTATTCGGCAAATGCATTTCCATCTCTCATTATTCGCATTAACCCTTTTTCGCACAAGTCATAAACCACCTCGAGAACGTAAAAACGTTTTTGTGAATTAAGGCATTTTTATTCAAAATTCAGCATTTCCTCGTTTCTGATGCAATACTTCAAAATGTACATAAAAGCAGGGGGATGAAAACATAGCTAATGTAACCTGCAGGAAGTCATTGAAGAAACCCCTACCGCTAATGGACAGAATGAAAGTCGGCGTCAGACTATAATATGCCATTGATGTTGCTTATATCTGTAATAGGCTGAGACTTTCTTGAAATCTTTATTGAAATAAAAGATGGCAAAAGAAATAGAGTTAGATGGAAATATAAATAGCTTTTCTACTTGAAATAGGCGTCACAGTCACTATTGACGTCAATAGCTGTTAATTCACCATATTGCATGCAGTTTTTAGTTTGAGACGTTCAGTACTGCATCTACAGGTACATCTAAAAAAATTATAATATCATGAAAAAGGTCAATATTTTTTTGTCACATTTTAGAAAGTGAAACCCATATATTATATAGATTCATTACACAGAGTGAAATATTTCAAGCCTTTATTTCTTGAAATTTTGATTATGGCTTATGGAAAATTAGAATATAACAAGATCAATAAAAAAAAAAAAAAAGGATATTTTAAACAAATGTCAGGCTTCTGAAAAGTATGTTCATTTCTAAGCACTCAATACTTGGTTGGGCCTCCTTTTGCATGAATTACTGCATCAATGTGGCGTGGCATGGAGGCAATCAGCCTGTGGCACTGCTCAGGTGTAAGGGAAGCTCAGGTTGCTTTGATAGCAGCCTTCAGGTCATCTGCCGTGTTGGGTCTGGTGTCTCATATTCCACTTGACAATACCCCATAGATTCATAGGTGAGTTTGCTGGCCAATCAAGCACAGTAACACCATGGTCATTGAACCAGCTTTTGGTACCTTTGGCAGTGTGGGCAGGTGCCAAGTCCTGCTGGAAAATGAAATCAGCATCTCCATAAAGCTTGTCAGCAGAAGAAAGCATGAAGTGCTCTAAAATTTCCTGGTAGATGGCTGCGTTGACTGTGGACTTCAGAAAACACAGTGGACCAACACCAGCAGATGACATGGCAGCCCAAATCATCACTGACTGTGGAAACTTCACACTGGACTTCAAGCAACATGGATTATGTGCCTCTCCAGTCTTCCTCCAGACTCTGGGACCTTGATTTCCAAATGAAATGCAAAATTTACTTTCATCTGAAAAGAGGACTTTGGACCACTGAGCAACAGTCCAGTTCTTTTTCTCCACAGCCCAGGTAAGATGCTTCTGACGTTGTCTCTGGTTCAGAAGTGGCTTGGTAGCCCTTTTCCTGAAGACGTCGGAGCGTGGTGACTCTTGATGCACTGACTCCAGCTTCAGTCCACTCCATGAGAAGCTCTCCCAAGTGTTTGAATCAGCTTTGCTTGACAGTATTCTCAAGCTTGCGGTCATCCCTGTTGCTTGTGCACCTTTTCCTACCCAAATTCATCCTTCAAGTCAACTTTGCATTTAATATGCTTTGATACAGCACTCTGTAAACAGCCACACCTTTCAGTAATGACCCTCTGTGACTTACCCTCTTTGTGGAGGGCGTCAATGATCGTCTTCTGGATCATTGCCAAGTCAGCAGTCTTCTCCATTATTGTGGTTTCAAAGAACAAGAGATACCCAGAATTTATACTGTAGGGATGGTCATTAATTGAAACTCAAATGTAAGTATTCTAATATTTTGAGATACTGATTTTTGACTTATCAAAATTAAGAAAAAAAAAAAAAAAAAATCACTTTACATGTAATGAATCTAAAATATATGAAAGTTTAACTCTTTGAAATAAGTTACAAGAAAAAAAAAAATTTCTCATGATATTCACATTTTTTTAGATGTACCTGTACTTGATTTTTTTCACATATAGTACAGGTTAGAGTTTACTGATTAATATCTTGATCCAGGTAATATTTTTCCTGTAGTGGCATAAAGCAAGCTTTTATGAAGTCACAAAGCTACTGATCAGGAAAATGCTGTTTACATTCACAGAAGCAGATCCCCTGGAGGGAAACTGAGAAGAGTATGGAAAGCAGACTGTTGCATTATTAGAAAGCAGGCATTATTGACGTCAGACAGAATATCAAAGTCTGACATAGAAATATAGTAGACCTATTCCACCAGCACTCTTGCACATAGAGAAGCATTTGGAAACTTAATCCACACTTAAAGGAATTTCACTGCATTTCAACCCCAAACCAAATGGGATCTGCAAACAAATTATGCTTGACCTTTTCTTAAACCAAATTCACTATTCTTAGCCTTTTTTGCAATTACTCTTAACCTCATCCCAATGTCATTTATAGTGGATGTGTAAGAATAATAAGAGCGTGAAATAAATGAAGCTTTCTGACCACACTGCTCCCAATTACAGTATCTAGGACAGGAGACACAGTAACAATTAGGCTCTAAGTTCTTTTGCAAGATTAATAGGCGAGTGTTGCCAAACATCAAGACTTTTTAGTCTTATAGTCATTTATAGAGCCTTTAAGCAGTAACTTATGGCAAAGTATTAAAAGTGTCTTATGTGATCAGCTTTAAACACTTGACACTCATGTCAAAGCTATAGCTAAAACTCATTGCAGCCAAGTTCAACAGCATAAAAAGCAACACTAGGTGACACAGCATGGTGTCTGCAGCAGTGAGTATCAAAACTACACCTTTAAGGGCAATGTAGCACCAACAGTTAAAAACCTCTTAAAAGGAGTCAAGCACCACCATTAAAGTGGCATTAAAGATAGAGAAAGTTGAAATACAAGACTTTGGAGAAATGCATATCAATTGCTGTGTAAAAGATGAAGGATGAAGACAATAGTTACAAACTCAGCACAGCAAATGAGAGATGTCGCAAACGAGAGAGTGCAAATGAGCATGTTCACAAGGTAATATGCAAATTGGATAATTTGTAATCATATCAGATTAGTAACTCAACACCAAAAAGCCACCTACAGTAAACAAAATAATCCCAAAAACATATCACTAAATAAGATAGCACCAGTTACCACAGGATACCTCCTAATCCACACATGCATGCTATCCTTTTTTTTTTTACATAAATGCCCCTTGGATTGATATTTTGAAATGCAATGACATTCATACATTTTTTAAGTGTGGTTTGTTTACACTGCACACAAATCGAGTCTGGTTTTCAAATCCAGTCTTTAGGACTGACTGTCATTTCGCAAGTGATGGATTCTGAACAACAGCTGCTATACTAATGATGTAAGCATCAGCACAATGATAAGAGACTCTCATACCAGGACAAAACTGGACATTTGCTGAACTCTGCTTACATTCATCATGTCACGGCTGTGCTGAACTCACAAGATGTACGAAGGAACATAAGCGGCAGAGACATTTTACCCATTCATGCATATACTTTGTCCAATACAGCTGACTCATGCAGTCTTTCAGTATTTGCTACATAGCGGATGTCATATGAAATATCATGTGGAATAAAATAAAATATAAAAAAATGAAAAAATCTTGTGCATACATGTCACATTCTGAGTCATAGAAAAAAAACTTGAAATATGCATTCCATTAAAAAAAATGATTTCAAATCTAATTTCATGCATTTTATTATTATTGTATTTATTTTCTGCTGCTGCTGCTCAGTCTGTAAGGAAACAAACAGATCTGACGGTTAAAGAAAAAAAAAAAAAAAAAAAAAAAAAAAAAAAAAAAAGTATTTTTGTGTCCAAACACTTTTTGTTGTCAGTGTCTTTTGAATCTGTGGACTTGATATTTCTATTTATTTAGAGTTATGAAAAAGCCTACAGACGGTGAAAGGCCAGTGTTTAGGGCACAGAGCCTGCAGGTTTGTGTGAGTGAGCTGACAGAGAAACCATGAAAGAGAGAAGAGAAAAGAGGTGGGTGAACATGGACTTTTCCTCTAAAAGGTAACAGCAGTAGGTGTATGACTAAAGTGGCAGGGGGTGAGTGAGCAAAGGTCGACAGTATGTTCAGGGGCGTCACGTCTCCTGAAGAACCAAGTCAAGTTTGTTTGCCAGCCTTGTGAGGCGAGAGCTTTCAGCAAGATCAAAGACATGTGAGAGAATACTTGTAGAGCAGAACACTAACATCTCCTTGAGGAGTAAGTGTGGAGTAATCATCGGGGAGTGGCTGAGAAGCACGACTTCATCCAGATAATTGCCCAGTGGACCTGAATGAGGGCACAAAACTACAATATTTTAGCTTAGAAAGGTGGGCTGGTAATTGAAAAGAGAGAATCAAAAGTTCAGATGAGTGTGAGACGAGTAAACCAGTGTTCTCTCGTGACTAGAAGGGCGTGAATGCAGTGAAGAATCTGTAAAGTAATTGAAGTCTCTGTGAGTGGCTGAAGATGAAGCTCTCAACCTGGGCTGTGAGTGATTCTATTGAGACATCCAATAACGTGACCTGTGATCAGATCACTAGCACGCAGAAAGGATGTCTGGACAATGGTTGAGAGATAACAAGAGAACAACGAATACATACTGTGTTTTGAGCAGTTAATTAAATAAATACATTTCTTGGAACAAAAAAAGTATGTTTTTTTTTGATTGACAGCTTCAAATGCATCTTTTGTCCAACAAGGAGACAAAAGAAAAGGCAACTGCTACAAATCACGCTTACCGTTTAATCACTAGCAGTACTAATTAGTTATTTTAAAGGCAGATGTGAGTCTTTTTGGCACATTTTTCTTTTTTTTCACTTACCAAGAAAAATTACTTTTCATTAAAAATACCAAAACATTTTAAGCAAAAACGTTAGCAAATAAAGCTAAACTAGCGTGTTCAAAAATGATAAACAGAGGTTTTTGATATCAACAGCACATCACTATGTTAAATGATATGAGAAACCTGAAAAACTCATCTTCATCTTATCAAATGCAGTGATCATTGTTTTTAAGAGGTTGAATCACTTTTCAAACAAAGAGAATTCATTTAAAAAGAATAATTGTATTGATTCATGGAGTGCTCATTTGAATTAAACACTCAATATGTGATGGGGGTTTTGTTTTCTCAGAACATCAAAAGATTTAGAAGAGCTTCTTTCATTTTCTGGAAGACATGCTTAAAATTAGTAATCAATTGTGTGTTGTGCCTTCTCTCAATCTAAACTTCTGAACAATCTTGAACAGTGTAGGAAAATTCCAAAAGCGCTAACATTTGGATTCTGCTGTTTTTATTCTCTAGGCTAATTAAAAATAATATTTATATAATATTATGTTGTCTTGAACACACTTTGGAGGATAACGTTATTTGACTCAAGGCAAAACATTCAAGATTAAAACTAAATTCTGTCCTCATTTATTCATCCCAATGGCTTTTCAAACCTTTACGATTTTCTGTCTTCAGTGGAATGAGCACTGAATTTTACTGCCATGCTCCAAAATGCCACAAGAGCATAGTTTTTGTGGTGCAAGATAAAAGTTGCTACGGTGAGCTTCCTTGAGATGGCCTTGCCCTGGTCAGAGATACAGTACGTGGGGTATTTTATCTCAATCTAGCGTGAGTCCGCGTAGTACGAGTGGGGTTAATAGAGTTCACTTTAATGATACATGCAATTCCAGCTGAAAAGGCACCGTGTCACATTCTGCAGGAAAAAAAATACATTATGCAGTTTATTGACTAAAACCAAAGCAAGATACATGTCACAAATTTAAAAGGATGAGCAGGCAAGGAAAGTGTAGTGTCAGTTTCACTTTACATTAAGAATGTTTAAAGCATCATTGGCATGCTTTTGGACCGAAAGAAACTTTTCCGCCTTCTAAAATGATTTGTTTTGGCTAAATTATGAAGCTGTTAAGCATGCATACTTATAAATATATATAGAGAGAGATAAGATGGTGGACGAAAGACAGGGAAGGCCTATAAAGATAAAGATATATTATATAATAATGTATTTCACTCATTGACAAATATTGTAATACCCTATATGTGTGTGCTATGCATTTTTGTTATTGTTAAAGTAATATATATTTAATTATTAAAGATTAGCAACATGTTAACATTTGTGTTTGTGCACAGAGTTGCCAGATAGGTAGAGTGTTAAAAATGGGGCACTTATGAGGTTCCACGACAGTGGACTATGAAGACAGCAGGCGATGTGATGTTTTGGAACAGAGCTGGCCTGAGATGGATGATTTAATTGGTGGAAAAAAACATTAACAATTAGCATTAAAATTACTCTTTAGGTGTCTATCTAGTAATTACACAAGAAGGCAAAACATAGTTTGCTCAAGTTGGCTAATGAGGTCAGAAATCTCAGCAAGACCACCCTGCTACCCCAAATTTGTCATGGAAATTAAAAAACACGAAGCAACATTCGGTTTCTGCCAACCGAATCAGGTTCAAGAAATTAGAGCATTAAATGACTTGATTAAGTTCATTCCAATACTCCGTGTGGGATGGCAGCTATCAAATTGATTCTGCCGACACAGAACATTAAACATCATGCATAACAAGCAATGGGTTTGATGTGTTGCATTAGCATTTAATTACTTCTGATTACAATAAAACAGAAACATTGCGACCAAAATGATTTCTCAGGACATTTTTCTAAACCTTTTCAGTTTTCCTATTAAATACACCGGTAGAGAAAAAAACATGGACTAAGAGGTAACTCACTTACCCATCGACGTGTAGACGACGTAGCAGAAACCGTGTAAAATTGATCATCCCATCTGTGTGGCACACCCTCAGGAATAGCACTTCTCTATCAGTGTCGCTGGCAGGCTGCAAGTGTTAAAATATGTGTGCCCAGAAGAGCATTCCATATGGTGTGTGTATATTGACAGAACTGTGACCTTAAACAGATGTGTCAGTTTTTCAGGTGTGCATGCTGGGTGGGTGGCAGTTTTCCATGACAATGCAAGCACAAGAACAGCAGTTTGTTAAATCTGAAACAATCACTGGCGTGCAACTGGTTTTGCTAAAGGACCCAGATTTTAAGATTCAACACAGAACAAAAGTTTTTCTTACAAAAGTGACAAAATCAAACATTAGGTTCAGTAATGGAACTTTGAACTGTATAGGCCCAACAACAATAGTTCAGCCAAATGTATGCTATAATTTACTAACCTTCAGCCATCAAAGATATAGATGAGTTTGTTTCTTCATCGGAACAGACTTGGAGAAATTTAGCAATACATCACTTGCTGACCAATGGATCCTCTGCAGTAAACGGGTGCCGTCAGAATGAGAATCCAAACAGCTGATAAAAACATTACAACATTCCACAAGGATTTTGAATAAATTATGGACTTTCTCATGGGGGAAGTGTTATTATGGATTATGGACACTGTTTAAAGTTAAAACGCCTTGATGGATTTGTTTCTTACAAACATGTAGTGTTTCGCTTCACAAGTCATTAAAGGGTTAGTTCACCCAACAATGAAAATTCGGTCATTAATTACTCACCCTCATGTCGTTCCAAACCCATAAGACCCTTGTTCATCTTCAGAACAAAAATTAAGATATTTTCGGTGGAATCTGAGAGCTCTCTGACCCTCCATAGACAGTAAGGATGTTACCACGATCAACGCACAGAAACGTACCAAGGACATCAGAAAAAACAGTCCATATAATGAGCGTTGCGCTCATTACGTTGATTACGTTCTGGGGTACTCTTCAAAATGACGGAAGCCGGTAACTCAGGGAGAAGAATTGCTGAATAAATTATGTTATTATTGTTTTCTTTGCACACAAAAAGTATTCAGAATCAGAATGAGCTTTATTGGCCAGGTATGTTTACACATACGAGGGATTTGTTATAGAAGCTCCACAGTGCGACAGGACACAGATAAAATAATAATATACAAATAGGCAATGTACAAAACAGCAAAAACACAATATATAATATAGACAATTATGTGTGTGCAGGTCTGATGTGTGTAAATTTGAAATAAAAAAATAAGTATGTGTGGTGAATAAATAATGTACCCTCGTAAAATTACGGTTGAACCCCTGATGTCACATGGACTATTTTACCAATCTCCTTGCAACGTTTCTGTGCATTGATTGTGGCAACATCCTTGCTGTCTATGGAGGTTCAGAAAGCGCTCAGATTCCATCAAAAATATCTTAATTTGTGTTCTGAAGATGAACGAAGGTCTTACGGGTTTGGAAAGACACGAGGGTGAGTAATTAATGACAGAATTTTCATTTTTGGGTGAACTAACCCTTTAACTGATAGACTGGAGTCGTGTGGCTTGCTTGTGGATTACTGTGATGTTTTTGTCAGCCATTTAGACTCTCGTTCTGGCGGCACCCATTCACTGCAGACAATCCATTGGTAAGCAATACTGAATTCCTTCAAATCATATATATTTGTTTAATTTTAACTTATTAATAAACAACAGAATTGTTATATACCAAATGAAAAAAAAAAAAAAAAAGGGAGTTCTCATATTTCAGTGTAAATTCATGGGATTTTTTTTTTTTGTTTGTAAATTTTATCATCTGCCAGGTGACATTTTTAAGTCTGATCATATAAAAGTAATAGTACATTACTCTTAATAAGTCACATAGTTAATACTTTGGTTTAGTGGTTCAAGTCCCTAATCCTATGAGCAGCAGTACTAGTAATTCAACCCACCACTAATAATACTGAATGATCATAACATTCACCACAGGGAGCATTTTGCCAACATTTACGGCTTGTGTATCAGTGATCTAGCATTTTGGTTCATGACTGCAGTATATTTTCCAGTAGACTAATGCTGTAAATTATGAAGCTTGTCAGTCTTGATTTAGTGCATTATCTCCATTTCTAACATAAGCATGTTAAAAAATTCATAGGGCAAACTGACTGCATATGACACTTTATTGATATTATACTGTGAAAGCTCACAACAGCGTGACTAGTATACTAATTTCTTGTAGATGTTTTTTTATTTAATTTAATTTTTTTTTTTTTAGTTCTTGACTGCATTAGGTATATGATGCTAACCACAGGATTAAAATGAGGAAGGGTTACATATGGTTATGGCCAATATTTGCCATAAAGGCCAAAAGCAACCCTGAGAAAATGTGTAGAGCTAAATTTACATAAAGCAGGGTGAAGACAAACAACACTGAATCCAATTCAGGAGAACTGTTTAAGAGAATAATCCTGCTTTTATGTAAACAAATAGCCATTTAATGTGCAATTGACCATTTTAATTGTTTCAATTTTTTTTTTTTTATAAATATATAAAAATACTACAAAAAAAAAAAAAAAAAAAAAAAAAAAAAACTTCATCTACAAATTATGTGTGATTGAATATTAAATGGTAAAAATATCTGAGCATATGTAAAACTCTAAGCTCTAATTTAACAGTGGCACACCAAGGCAAAGGTTTACCTCATGAATATTAATTACATTAGATTAGATTACCTGACTGGACAGCCTTTAAAAGCTGAACTGTTTTTAACTTGACACAGCATGTTAAATCCATAGTGCTCATTACCTGCAAAACAACCAAATACATTTATCTAGTGCATGTTTACATAGGATACATTCTTGTGCTGTTATTTAATTTGTCTATGTGAAAGACCCCTAGGAAGATTGCCTAGCATGTCAGTGCAGGCTAATTAATATTCATGAGCTCAACCAAACCGCCTACCTTTGGCTCCCCCACACTGAATCTCCTTCGAACACCATGGTTGTACCAAGGAAAATATGATTTCCATTCTCACCTACACTATATGCAGCCATACTGACAGCTGTCCACAGCACACACAAATTTCTCAAGAATTTAAAAGACTTTCTGAAGTAGCAGCTAACCTGCTCAAAGGCTTTTAATCCAGACCCATTGCATGCTTAAAACAAGCTTTACAGTTTGATACATCCACCATGAGAAGTCAGATAGGAGACACTGTGATGTGGATTCTACAGATCCATTGTGTATTCTGCGCACAAGTGTTGAGCATTGTGAACAGGTGTGAAGTACTCCGGGCTTCACAGCATAATTTGTCTCAATGACACATCTGTCATCCGCAGCTCTTTATTGAGGTGTGTCCGTTATACCTCAGAGTGCATCCAACAATTTTCCTAAAATCAGAGACAGAATCTGGAACCAGTTATGTGTGACGAAAACATGGGAGATAGATTAATAGCTCATTGAGAAATGAAGAAAATGGAAAATTAATGAGAGCACATACAGTTTTGTGCTGGGCCAAAAAAAGAAAAACAAATCTAATCAGCATTTCATATCTAAACATCTTTACAACAACATACATTTACTTGATTTTTATATATTTTAAAAAGGAATTAAAAAAAATGCAACCATAGCATAAAAATAAAACTATAAATATGCACTATCCAAAGTTTGGGGTAAGTAAGATTTTTTAAAGAAATTAATACTTTTATTTATCAAGGACAAATTACATTTATCAAAACATAATAAATGCTGTTCTTTTGAACTTTCTCATCAAATAATAATTAAAAATGTATCCCAGTTTCCACAAAAGTATTAAGCAGCACAACTGTTTCAAGATTTATAATCATGTTTCTTGGGAACCAAATAATATTATAGTCATCATCATAATTATTTTATTACAGTCTTTTGGCAGGTTTTATGAAGTCAGTTTTAAGACTTTTAAAGGGGTCATATGAGGTTGCTAAAAATAACATAATTGTGTATTTGGTGTAATGCAGTGTTTACGCGGCTCAAAAAAAAAAAATATATATATATATATATATATATATATATATATATATATATATATATTTTCCACATACTGTACATTATTGTTGCTCCTCTATGCTCCGACTTTCTGAAATGCGTCGATTTTTTAAAAAGATCATCGTTCTGAGAAGCGAAGTGTGCTCTGATTGACCAGCTTGTGAGTCAGAAGCACCAAACTATCCTTGCGACGTTGGAATTGCCCCACCCTTATAGTGTTCACAGCCATTCATTGTGTTCACATTGTAGGCTACTCTCTCCCAGGATCAGGAAACAGTCCTCCGTAAAATGCACTGCACACACTCGAAAATTTGAGTTGTACTGTTCTGGAACAGTGTTGTAAATATAACTTAACCTCTGATTTCTAGTTGTGTACTCATTTGGAAGGCCAAACTTTCGCTTTCATTATGAAACACACAGCCTCTCCACGACATGGCGGCGGCGGCAACAACAATACTACAGCAAGAGTTTGTTTTTGTTCCCCATTTGACAAATATTAGGACTTGTTTTAAGCATAAATTTAAAACAAAAAAAAGTTTCTTCTGCTTCTTTGAAAAGACTTTATGTTCAATTTGCATGTCAAGTACATGTATCTTGATTTAAGAATGTTTAGATATTTGTAATATTTATATAAAATTTATGTATTTGTAAACAAACACAAATAACAAAGACATTCATTTTGCAGTAACTACAACATTACCATGACTTTATGAATTCTGTGCTGATTTTTAAGATCGTTTTGGCCTTCCAGTAATGGTTTAAATACAAATACATATGAACTACCAAGAACCAATGTGTGCATGAAAACATAGCAAAGCCTGAGACCTACAGAGGGAATCGTACTGTATTTGAAAAATGAGGTAGCTTATATCACCTGTTGGGGATCACGGATAATGCCTTCAATTTGTGCTGTATCCAAGTTTTAAAAGAAGTAATGGAAATGACATTGATGCTGTCCTTAGATCAAATAGCCGTTCATCATATAACACTCTCCGGTGTGTTCCTCAACTTTTTCGAAATTAGGTGCATTCTGCCCTTTCTATATATTAGGAGGGGTTCCATATTTAAATCTTGTAATTAAAGTACAATTAAGGTCCACTAATAAAACCTCATCCGATTCCTTGATGATCGGCGAAGTCAATTACTTCGTATCTATGCATTTTATTTTCTCATTACAATTTCCAGCGCTCCCCTATTTGCCACTTTTAAATTAAAGCAAGCACTCAGTGCAACAAGCTCGGGTTTAATCAAGTGGAAACCTCCAAAGCCCCTCTGACTCTGCGGCATGCAATCAAATCCAGCCTCTCAACCTATCACCAGAAGCCCGAGCCTCATCAGGATCAGCCACACTGTGGCATATCTACATTACAGCGGGCGGAAATATCGGCGACTTGCTGAAAAGGCCCTCGCTGTGACTAATGTCCAAAAGTGAGCTGAAATCTTGCCTGACTTTCAGAAGAAGATGAGGTGGAGGAGAGGAGATGACCTCTCGACATTGTTTGAAAGCTATAATAACTTAAATGATGGCAGGCTGAAGTCTCATTGAATGAGTTATGGCTGGCAAAGAATAACATCTGTGGCGGGATGTCAGCTGTCAGCTGTCAAGAGATGAAAGCTTTCAGACGAAGCTTGCAGCATTTGCCAATATGCCACAGTATCCTGCAGCCCCAGGACAGAGTGAGGGTAACGGGGTGTCTCGAGCAGATGTCATGCTTGAACACAGCCTCCGTAACACATTATGATGTGAGACGAGGGAGGGAAAATGCTGGAGGATGCGAGCCAGACATGTTCTTGTAGAACATATCGCTTTTCCCAAAGGTATGGTAATCCCATACTCACAGGAGAGTCTGCAGGTCATAAAAATCGCTAAATGTGATCATGTTATGTATACACATTGGGATGCAAAAACACCAACTCTCCACATGCACATGTGATTAAAAGTGAGAGATAGCCTAATGATCTTCAGATAATCCTAGTCATAACCAAAACTTCTTTATTACTTAATACTGATGTTTTTGCAGCAGTTTTTCTTCAAGGGTTTCTATCTTTTGAAAGTACAAAGCTAAAAGGTGCACTAATTTATTATTGCTTATTCATCTTCCTAAACAAAAAAAATGCAATGTCATTAGGCTCTCTGTTGCCCCCATCAGCTCACCATGTCATAGCAGGTAGGCTGCTGGCTACTGTTCTAAGGAAAATAAGTTTGAATTAAGTTAATCTGAAGTTTTGCCGCTATTTATGGAATTTTCTGTCTTTCCGTGTTTTCACTGGAGTACGGTAGGATGCGTTATTATGCATCTTCTGAAAGAGTATTGAATGTCTGGATCAAGATACGGCAAAGAAGCAGAAACAAGTGATCCGTATGCAAGCAGATGCATATGTAAAATAGCACGATCATCAAACATTAATCATTATATAAATCAAAACTGCTTAACGTTACAGAATGAAATGTCGATCCAGGAAGTGGTATAGGATCGTGCAAGCTTTGGATGTGTTGATAAGAGCGATCTATTCCATCTATGTTTTAATTATCAATCTGAATCTGATCCGGATGTAGCCTAGTTCTTGCTTTTTTTATTAAAAATATTGAAGTGTTGATAAAAACCAAATGAATGAAGCTAGAATTCCATTTAAAGCAGTGGCTCTGTTCTTTATTTTAACATATTGCATACTGAAATATTCATACAAAAAAATATTCTGGGGGCTATGAAAATATTGTGAAAATGATCAAAAATACTAGTGGTGGTTGGTGGTGGCTAAATATATTTTCTGCCAATATATTTTTGGCCATTTTTGTATATTTTTGAAAATATATGTTTTATGAAAATATATTTTGCACTATAAATTTCAATCCAATAAAAGCATTCATGTCACATTTGAAGAAAAACAAAGAACTTAATTTACAATGTTCAAATATAGGTATACTGTACACTCTTTGGAAAAATAAAAAAAAAATAAAGTTCTTAATAGGCATCTATGGTTCATTGAATAACCTTTATCTTCCATTGAGGTCTTTGTTAAATGATCGTATGCTTCCTATAATCATAATTTGTTTGAAAATGAATAACTGGCACTAGTGTCCATTTCAGCTGAAAGTGGCAGTGAAATTAACGTATAGGTATGTTTGAGTAAATATCATCTCATGTTCTCTGTATGTAAATCTTTTTGAAATGTACCTTTGATGTGAGTGATATCTTGTGTGTATACCTGAGCTGTATCCTGAATTAAGTTTTTCCTTGAGTCTCATTTAAAAGATTCATCTGTAACTCTAAAGTCACAGTTGATATGTATTTCACAACACCCCTTTAATGACTTGTATTTGTGGCTTATGTAATGTCAGTATTCAGCAAAATTTCTGAATAGCAGATGGAGGACAAGCCCAATAAGACAGCACACATTCAATATAACACGCTTGTATACACTGACAAGTGAACATCAGATCAATATGACTGCAGACTTCAATCCAGACATTAATTGCGCCTTACATGAGACTCACAAAGACATATTGCAACAGCATCAAAATATCAGCTCTCCAACAGCAAAATGAAAAAGGGAAAGGACGTGAGGCCAAGTATGGTGTCCCATACTTGGAATTTGTGCTCTGCATTTAACCCATCCAAGTGCACAGACAGCAGTGAGAAGTAAACAAACATCCGGATCAGTGGGCAGTTGGGGGTTCAGTGCCTTGCTCAAGAGTCTCACCCCAGTTGTTGGACTGAGGGTGGAGAGAGCGCTGGACATTCACTCCCCACACCTACAAACCCTGCCAGACCTGAGACTCGAAGCCGCAACCTTTGGGTTTCAAGTTCAACTCTCTAAGAAACGTAATCAACTGCCCCTTGAAGAGAATATTTTTTATATATATATATATATATATATATACACACTTATATATGTTCCTAATCCTAGAGTGAGACTGGCTAGAGTTGCAGTTTTTATACAAAAGACATTCTTGCCCAAAGCATTCTTCATATTTGTTTCAGCTCTGGCACTGGAAATCAGTAATAGCATAGCAAGGTCGGTATTATCTAAAGGTTGAGAGGAGGTCAGGATGTGCACTACACTCTGTCTGAAACTACAAAGCATGTTGCCAATGCTATTTTTATGGAAGAAAATAACGGATTTTTAATTGTGAAGAGTCATTGCCTGGAGAGTTCTGTTCAAAAGGGGGCAAGCTGCTGAGGTCAGTTTTATTAGACGCAGAATACACAATGTGTTAATTTCAAGTGAGCGGTTTGCATGAAAAGGTCAAGGCAGTGTTCCTCTCATATTGCGCATTAATCTGTACGCTCTTGAATGTGAACAAGGAATATTTAAATTTTAAGGAGAGTGTGCCAGTGTTGGCAAACTATTCAAAATGTGTAGCTAGCGATGATACCAACTATGCCACAAATTAGTTGATGTTAGCTGAAAGCTAGCATTTTAGAGGAATACAAATACAAGCTAGAAAAAGCTAGCATTTAAAAAAAAAAAAAAAAAAAAAAAATTACTATACACTACAAACTACATGGAAGTGTGTGTGTGTGTGTATATATAAAATTTGTTGATAATTGATGAATTTTGCAACATCAATATTTTTATTGAACTGAATTGAATCAACATTGCAGCAGTGTTGTTCAGCTCATCAGTTCAAAGAACTTTGCTCAAATCCAGTGTTATTTCAGTATTATTTATAGGCAGCGGCTATTTGCATTAAGTGCAAATAGCATTTTTTCTTAGCGATATGCCATTTACACAGTGCAAATAGCTATAGATTCTATTTACACTGTTAAAATAGTCAATATTTTCTGCTATTTATACTAATTGCAAATAGTGGCAATTATCTGCACCCGAGTATTGTAGTACATTACAAAACAGTACACAATAATATCGTATTGAGTGCAAATTATTTTACTTCAAATTGTTAAATGGATGCCATCTTATTGGGACAATAAAGCCCTCCCTACACCTACCCTTACCCTACCCAATACTTTTCAACTTTTTGATTATTTCCTTCATTTTTATTGTAAATAAATGCCTTTCCGATGCGATATGAGATTTGTAACGGAAGAAAACAAGTTCGGCAAAAGGCGGGCTTGAACTCAAGTCGATCGCATCAATTAGCACGCGCCTTACCATCTCTGCCACTGAAAGTTTGATTTTAAAAAAAAAGGTATACAAAACGAGTGTCTTTTTTAGTGTTGACTAACCCAATCACGTGTTGGTTGGTGGAGTTAGTGTAAATAGCCTTTGCCAACAAGGCGAGCTATTTGCACTTAGTGTAAATAGACACTCCGTTATGGGCAATACTATTATCATTATAAAATATTTTGAGTTTATTTTAATTTTAGGTGGTTTTAGTAATTTTGCTATGCACTTCTTGGTTAGATTTTTGTTTTTTAAGTTTACCTTTATTTACCTTTTAGTACTTCAAAGTAAACATTTTCTGGTAACAATCTCTGGGACACTTTATTTCTGTCTTCAGTAGAGCTGTTCATTTAAGAACTAACTTTACACAGTTATTGAACAGGACTGAACTGACTGGAACTGAATAATGAAAATAATGCTTTGTTACCGCTGTAGAATTTGGATTTCTCTCATTTGTGAAGTTTGCATCGTTTCTTTCCTGTTGACTAACGATGCTTTGAAACAATCTCTATTGTATAAAGCACTATACAAATTATAAAGGTCTTGTTTTCACAAAATGCTGGCATAGAAATTATTACTTTATAATAATAATATTAATATTTGCTATGTTGCAACAATACCTCTAGTATGTACAGAAAGTCCTTCGAAAGTAGTGTCCTGAATCCAACATCTTCAATGGACTCAAGCTCCTTTCTAGGGCTTCTATAGATGGACGATTCTTAAGGGCCAGACCGGAGTATTCCTTCAGAAAAAAACCTTTGGAAGTGTCTCTCACGAGTCTGGCATCAGGTTCACTCTCCCATATAGAATCAACTGCAGAAATGTTTGATGCAAGCAGACATCCTGGTGCATAATTTAGTGATCTGATACAAAACGTCCAGCTTGTTAGGGGTCTGGTGTGTATACAACAAAGCGCACGACGAAGTAGCTTCTTTTAATAATCCAATGACTGAAAAGGACACAACCAAACGTAAATCCAAAATAATAGCAGACAAAGGAACATGGGAGAACACAGGCTTAAAATACTAAACATAATCAGGGAGGAACAGAAAACAGGTGTGTAACTAATTAATCAAAAACCATGGAAACAAACGAGGCAGGAAGACGGAGACATAGAAACTAAACTAAAACAGATCATACATGTAACACAGCTATTCCTTCTCACCAGTTTTCTCCCCACTCCAACTCACCAGACGAATTAATACGTTCATGATCTTCTCAAACCAAAACTAATATCAATATGCACAACATATAAGACTAGAGTAAATCATCTTACATCTTGATTACATTTTAATTATTTTTTTCAAATTTTTTATTCATAATAATATTTCACAGTATTACTGTGTTTACTCATTTTAATCAAATAAATATAGCCATGATGAGCATCGGAGACTTCTTTCAAGATTTTAAAAAAGAACTGTGCCACTCTTCCTACAGAACAATTTGCAGAAACATTTCTTGGCCTAACATTTAATTCAGATGCCTGTTTTATCATCGTAATGATTTCCAAGATCACACAACTTGATAAGCACTCATGCTTTATAAACCCGTCTGGGAGGAAACATCCTCTGGTCCAATGAAAGAGGAAGACTTGAGGTGTGTTCTTCCAGCTGACATTAATATTCCATATTAAACACTTCAAAATCAGTGCTAGATATCAGACGCCTTTTTAACACCTCTGAGAGATGTACTGGATAGGGACCTAAGCCTTCCGACCAAGAAACATGAAAAATACTGCCTGGCAGAAAATGGAAGGATTTAGCAAGGATTTGAAAATGAATCTTTGGTTCTGTTATCAGGCAGGATCAGCCGCAGCAGAGAGATGGAGAATCTCATCCTTCCCCTGTAACATGAGCCCTCACATTCTCTTAGCTCTTCTCTAGATCTGACGACACACGTGTCTACTCAGCAGTGTGTAGGGAACGTGTTCTGCAGAGCAGTGAGCCTGAAGAAATATATTGATCTGAAGAGAGGGGAATAAAACAGAGGAGTCCATCCACTAATTAGCTCCAATTAAATTCCTTTATTTCTCTGACATGTACATTTTAAACTATCTCTCTATTACTAGTATTATTTATATACTATTATCATTATTAATATTTCAAACTAGCTTTTATTTTTTTATATTTTGAGTTTTTATTTTAATTTTAGGTTGTTTTTTTGTATTTTGAGACCAGTGACCATCAGAAAGCAGGGTGGTGATGTTTATGTAACATTTTCATTATTTTGTTTGATGGTTTTGTCTCATATTGTATGAAATATATACAGCCTCTGTATTTGAACTGTGATTTGCTTGACAGGTTTGATGTAAGGGCAGCAGACATAAAGACAAGGCTAGAGTTTACATAGGCTTACATAACCTTTCTCATCAAATATCCACTATTAGCATGCACCAATAATCTCCAACAATATAACATGATGTGCCATCTAGAGTGTAATCACTAACATTAGAAAATTGCAGAATCATATCACTCAGTACACCGTCATTATCCTGATTAAAATGATGGTGCAATTTATGTGAGCTGTGAATGTCCTCTTGAGCCCTGTTAAATTGTATTGTTGTATTTTTACGGCAGTGGTTTTACCCCAGCTTTGAATCTACAAGGTCGAGCAATAGGTATGAAATGTTGTCAAAATTCAGTATGATTACAAATATCAGAGCAACACTGGCCTCATAACATAACCTTCTTGTTTCGTTGGAGTGTCTATCACAGGCTAAAAAACAAACAAACAAACATGTAGACCTTCACCAATGTTCATAAACAACATAACTTCATAAGCATCTGCAGGCATATACTTCTGGCTGGATACCAAACAGAGTCTTATCCTTGTGTTATTGTGGGCCAAGTAAGAATTAATAAATCAGACAAACCCATTTGGAGACCCCAAAGCTGGAAAGGAACTAAATTGGATCTTCAGTGAGATAAGAATGACCAGCTATCTAAAACAGCACCTTAAAAAGATTACCAGAGGTGCTCTTTTTGGGTGAGTAACTGGAGAAATTTGTAGTTCAAGTTGTGTTTTCTTGGCCACAGATCACAGTCTGTTAAAGTTTCTAATAAGAAAAAGATAGCATCCATTACATACAAACCAATCAGCCTAACAAGAAGACAAACACTGCAAAGAGACTGATGTAATATCAATACTGCAGTTCTCTGAGGTCAATTACAAATGATAATCACAATGGAAGAGTGAGTTTGTGTTATAAGAGATGTGAACTTTGCATGATTATTACGACACAGGTACAGCAGTGCCATGGATGACAACAGAAATTTGTAAATCTCTGACTGCTGAATATCATTGACCAATCAGGATTAAAGGGTTGCTCCACCCCAAAATGAAAATGTTGTCATTAATCGCTTACCCTCATGTTGTTCCAAACCCGTAAAAGCTTTGTTCTTAGGAACACAATTTAAGATATTTTGGATGAAATCCGGTAGGCTTGTGACTGTCGTTACAGTTGAACCACTGATGGCAGATGGACTATTTTGGCGATGTCTTACTTTTCTGGGCTTTGACAGTGGTATTTACTTGGCAGTCAATGGGACAGTCACAAGCCTCCCGGATTTCATCCAAAATATCTTAAATTGTGTTCCGAAGACGAACAAAGCTTTTACGGGTTTGGAACGACATGAGGGTAAGTGATTAATGACAAAATTTTCATTTTGGAGTGGAGTAACCCTTTAAAGCAATAGTTCACCCAAAAAATTTAAATAAACAAACAGTCTTTTTTTTTTTTTTTTTATTAACATTACATAATTTGCCCAACAATGGATCCTCTGCAGTGAATGGGTACCGTCAGAATGAGTGAGAATAATGTCTTGCAAAGTCAAAACCTGCGTGTTTGTAAGAAACAAATTCATCATTAAGGCATATTAAATATAGATTGTTGCATCTAGCCAAAACATGAGTCCATAACCCATAATAAGTAATTATCAGCATAGTAATTATCTACATCTTGAATTACCTAAGAATAGGAACATTTTCAGGAAATTTTCATTTCTGGGTGAATTATTGCTTTACGCATTCTAGAGAGTTATAATAAAACAACAATAATGGAGTTAGAATTAAAATGTGCATTCAAGTTCATGTTTTGAATGTTGTGCGTTGTTTAGTAAAATAATTATAAATGTGGAAATAAACAATAATTTTAACATTTAAATTATAAATATACTTATTTACTGATAAATATAAATATTTAGTAATGTACATAACGTTTGACACCTGCCCTGATGGCAGATTCCGTGAGTTTTACAAACAATATTAATATCCTTGATGTTTCAGTAAGCTTTTATGATAATGGGGGTGGTAAATAATGAATTAAATATTCATTTATGTATACATAAGGTCCTGCGTCTTTGTCTAGAACAATTTGACTCAATATTACACCATGCTGGATGCTTGTGAAGTGCTATAATAGTATACCAATCAGCACACTACTCATATATCAATGTAATCTTTCAGTTTTATATGTCACCCTAACCTTGAGCAAAAAAAAAAAAAAGCTTGAGTTCTGCCTTTGAATGAAAGTTTAACATCCTTGATTTCTTCTGAGCTTTCACACATTTGCCCTTGCATATGTTCAGCTCTTTCGTGCCTGTGGCTTTCGCACTAAAAACTGTGCGGTTCCCATTTGATGAAGAAAGTAAAAGGGTAGCCTAGTCCCTCATACAACTTCACCTGACAGGGTTTAATCCCTGCAACCAAGCCTTTTTTTTCACCCCTCAACTGGCATTTCCCTTCTGCACCTGACTCTCTGACTTGAAATGGAATTTCGTCTCGTCAGCCTTGAATGTATAATACAAAGGGATACCTTTGTCCTCTCTGTAAGTGCTGGGTAATGAACTGTATGGAATGCAATCTGGCACTAACTAAAAACCTCTTTTCAGCCCCATTTTAGAAGAACAGCACTTTAGACTGAAGAGCATGACTGGCTCCCAACCCACTATTTTTTTTTTATCTTCTTTACACCGAGAAATACTTACCAACATGAACTTCACTATAGGCGCTCATAGAAACATTCACAATTCTCATGAGGACATTTGAACAATCATCTGGTCTTGAGACTATTCCAATTATGTCCGCTCCTTCATAAAAGCCATTTTTGATAAATATTATACAATGGCTCAAGTAAAGGAGAAATAATTATTTGCTTGTGTCTTTTCAGAGTTTTCATGCCAAGTATGCCAAACGTTTTAATCAAAAAATCCTTTTATTCAACTTTTTTTGAGTTTTACTTTAGCTTTTAATGCTAAAATGATGACACATGAAATGACATTTCTTGCATTTACAGGTGAAAAAAATGGTAGGCCTTGACTGGATTGTGAAATATATGTGCTTGGAGAGGAGGGGCTTAAAAATATTAGGCCTTATATGTCACCCAAAAAGGAAAGTCGTTTCAGAGGTGAACCAAAATTACATTTTGATGAAATATTACTGCACAAAGGTGAATATTTTCAACTTTAATCGTATACACTAATAGGTTATTAGTAATCTTCTGATCATGGTTACCAAGCTAAAGAGATGAGGCTCTTTGAGCACAAGGCTTCATCCACCGAATATAGGCTGAAACAGGACTGCTAGGAGAAGGAAAGGACAGAGAGGGCCCTCCCTGATGAGTGATGCATGATTCTTCTTTGACAACCTGCTGATTACCCTCCCAGGGAACAAGCACATAAATCTAAAGCAACTGCCTGGAAGAGCAGATCAAGTGTTCTTATACTGCCCCCTTGTGGTTGCAATAAATACTTCTGGGCAATGGTTTGCATGGTTGGCATTCATTGAATATGTGTTGAACAATTGTTGAATTGCTAATTCAGTGCCTTAATTTGAACTGATGTGGGAAAGAGGATGCACAATTTAAATTAAATTTAAAGAATTTAAAATAGAATGGATATGTTCAACAGCTATAGTTAATGTTTTGTTGTTTTTTTACATTAAACTAATAATAACAATGGTTAATTTTATTCAAATTACAACTCATGAATTTACCAATATCCAAATCTTAAATTCTGATTTGCTCCCAACCTCGGTAAGGAAGGACACAAGCCTCAACCAAACCTAACTAATCTAATCCCATCAGTAAAGCCATATTTATTTAATCCCGGTTTGCCACATTACAACGGTAAATCAGATTCATCACACAAATATGGAAATGGTCAGTTATGGTCTTGTATAATATTGAAGACTGCAACTCAAATAAACAGAACTAACCTTCATTTATAGCGTGGAAACGAATTTTAACATTTAAACGGAAAATGTGGGGACTTGGGATTTCGTTAACCAGTCCCAGATGTGCTCGAGCAGCCCTGTCCAAACCAAAAGCTGCTGGAATGCATACAGTAGATGGTTGCAGAGAGGTTCTGCAGCACAGTGCAGTTCAGCTGAGGTTGAGAAGATTGTTAAGGGGGTTTCCTGAGGTGGCCCTACCTAAATGCTGAAAGGTCAAACATGATTCTGGAAGTGACCAGGCACAGGAGTGCTGTGAGCAGTTCACCAGAAGGGAGCGATATGACGCTGTAGATGTTCACGTGTTGGCCCTTTTTGCCATCATACTTGGAACAAAATTGTCCTCCATAATGTCTGACTGACTGCCCAGCCTTTAAGGGTTTGGGTTAAGGGTTCAATCAATTTGCGAGGGAACTTTTGCCAGTGGGTTTTTGCCATTTCTATCTAGGCCAACCAAATGAGACGGGGGCAATGAGCACTTCTAATAGTGCTTTAGTACTTGCTTTCGTTTGTTTGTTCTAATTTAGCTTTTTAAAGTACACCAGGCTTGTACAGAGCAAATCCGCCTTGATGTGAGAGATAAAAAAAACATGGTGAGTTTGGAAACAGAACAGAGGAACATTTACATGTCTAAATTTAACAATCTTGCACATTGATTATATATGTCATCTCTTTTTAATGAGGGCGGTTTAACACACACGCACACAAGCACGATCCCACAGATATACAAATATACCAATGCACACACACATTCTGACTCAGTAATAACCACCTTATAAATCTGACTGAGGTTGAGCATTCAGATGTCTTGGCCAAGGACACAATCCTAGCATAGACATTCATTTGACCCATGTGCTGATTAAAAGATTCATACTCTCCAATCTGGGGTGTCCTACCAAACTAAACATGCCCGCCCATTTTCATTAACTTCCAGAGGCCTATCAAAACACATTTGTGGCCAAAATATACTTAAAGGAGAGGAGAATTAAATCAAACTGCCTTCTTTCCATGGTCTTTATGAAAGAGAATCTGGAACTAAATTTGGTGGGTGATTTATCTTATTGGCTCCTAAAAATGTCGGCAGCCATATAGTGAACACTCTCTGTTTCCCTTTTTCTCTCCTTTTTTCCACTCTTATGCATTCAACAGGTGTTGTTTTGCTGACCTAGAATCCATTACAGCCCTTTACATTGCGACTTTCATCACACACACACAGAGAGAAGTGTATATTTGCAACCACTCATTTGTGGCTCGTGGCTATATCTGAAGCTTTTGGCACCAAGCAATAATATTTGATGCCTGTTATTTTGAGGTTAAATGTCAAAATTCGTTCAGTTAAATTGAGAACACGTTAAAAAAAGTTTAAATCCACTCTCGCAAATGTGCCATAAACATTAGTAAACTGTCCAAAGAACAAAAATAAAAACAACAACAACTACTTCGTTGGAATTTTGGGACAAATTTCAAACGATTATTTCCGCTGTTATTATTTGCTAAAGGTTAATATGCACTGTGTCTACTGACACCTAGAAGTGTGAACGCAGAATCATGCAAAAACAGAAACATTTTAGTTATCAATGCAATTTTAGAAATGTTATTTGTAGTCATTCTCAAATTTTCTCTCTTTTTTCTATGAGCAAAAATAATATATTTTTATTTAAAAATCTGGGGACTGTAAGATTTGTCTGTAAATTTTTGAAATTATGCTCACCAAGGCTGCATTTATTTTATTATAAATACAGTAATATTTAAAGTAATAATGTGAAGTATTATTAAAATTTAAAATAAGCATTGTATACTTGAATATATTTTACAGTGTCATTTATTCCTGTGATGGTAAAGCTGAATTTCCAGCAGTAATTACTCCAGCCTTCAGTGTCAGAAATCACTCTAATATGCAGATTTTCTGCTCAAGAAAATTATTATTATTTATTTTAGCAATGTTGTGCTGCTGTTAAACAACAATCATTTGAAATAGAAATCTTGTGGATTTACTGCTATTATTATTATTATTATACAGGCATTCAAATCCAAATCAATGCTCAACAAGCATTTCATAAAAATTACAAAACCTTTCAACAGAATTTCCAACTACGTTTTAATTTAGATTCGTTTTCAATCTACCCTTTGCCCTGTGAACTTTTTCGATAACTTCAATAAAGAACTCAGTTTCTCTCACATTCAATATTTCATGGGTCAAACTGAAGCTTCACTCTGTTTCAGCCAAGTCCAACACACGCACACACACACCTCATAGATGAATGTACTGCACCTGGTCTCCATCATCCAAAACCGACACAAAAGGCCAGATGACGCGTATCCTTTTAAGGGGTCATGTTTTAAGATATCTTTCCACCCTCTGCTTTTTTCCCTCCGCTTGTACATGTGGAGAGGTGCTCTAACACTTATGAAAAAAGTGGCAGTTAAGTGTTTGGGAGACAAAAACGGTTGTTGCATTTGAAGGGGTGGGTGGGGGGAGTTAGGAGTCTATTCACAGTAGGTGCGGTGTGAAAAGTGGAATGAGCAAGAAAAGAGAATGAGAGAGAGTTAGCTGAGGTAAATGGAGCGGCGGTTCTGTGAGGCTTAAACGTTATCTCTTTGGAATTATTCATGTATGCATGGTGAGAGACGCGAGGTGGAGAGCTGTGGCGTCAAGTATTCAGTTGATTACAGGAAACAGAAGTGGATGCGCTAAAGAAGGACCGCACTCCACAAACTTCTTTTAGTCTCTATTTGTTATGCTCACTTAATTTGTCTCCCAGTAAACTCCATGTATCTCTTCATGCTGCTCAATGCATGGTGCTGGGAACTTTCCTGATTCCCAGGAAACATATACAGATAAAATATATATAATTCATTTGAGCTGTGGCTTAGTTCATGCATTTGCTTTGACATTTCCTGTCCTCTATCTACTGTACCTATCAGTGATAAAAACGGTGTACAAATATAAAAAATATAAAAGCCTGCATGTGTTAACTCAAAATGTGACCCTGGACCACAAAAGCAGTCTTAAGTCACTGGGGCATATTTGTAGCAATAGCCAAAAATGCATTGTATGGGTCAAAAATATAGATTTTTTTTTTATGCCAAAAATCATTAGGACATTAAGTAAAGATCATGTTCCATGAAAATATTTTGTAAATTTCCCACTGTAAATATATCAAAACTTAATTTTTTGATTAATATGCATTGCTAAGAACTTCATTTCGACTAATTTAAAGGCGATTTTTTGCACCCTCAGATTCCAGATTTTCAAATAGTTGTATCTCGGCCGAATAATCATACATCAAACCATACAAACCATACATCAATGGAAAACTTATTTATTCAGCTTTCAGATGATGTATAAATCTCAATTTCGAACTGGATTTATGACTGGTTCTGTGGTCCAGGGTCACAAATTGTGTTGATATGCCACTGCTAGGCACAAATCTAGATGTGACACCAAAACCTTAGAAACCATAGAAATTGCTTTGATAACCTAACAGCAATAAGCTTTCTAAAGTTAATCAAAATTGAACACAATCTATAAGGGTGTAATGAATTTAAACGGACGGACGGACGGACGGATGGATGGACGGATGGATGGACGGATGGATGGACGGATGGATGGATGGATGGATGGATGGATGGATGGATCTACGGCATTAATTGATGGCTTTTAGTGATAATTTAAAAAGTAAAATATTCACTAAAACTAAACACTAAAAATTCATAAAACTTTAAAAGTAGCACACACAAATATCAGCTCTAAAATGTCATGCACTTCATGTCACTATGGCATATATTTGATCTGTATTAGATGTCTCACATCTCTCAAATAGGGAAACTATCTGTGTGACTTAAAATATATTTGGTCGAGCTGAATGCTAACTGTCGCTTCTGGGCTTTTCTGAAAATCTTCTGATACCTCCTTAAGTAAACAACATGTAATTCCAGAACATCACCCTGTGGCTAACCATTTCCCATGTGTTTTATTTTGTTTGTTAGTCTTTAATATTCAGCATATAAATTATATCATTATAGGTTAGACCCTGAAGCTACTGGGGAGTGATACTCAAGCCATGTACTTATTGGCTGGATGCTTCTTCCTACTTCTGTTCAGACATGCTTCCATTTCCTACTCAGATCTGAATCTGTGTATTCAACCACATTCTTTTCTCTCCAAAACCTGTGAAATTCCAGCATTCCACACAGTCATTTCTTTCCATCTCTATCTGTCTCTCCAGGATTGTTCATGCCAGTTTTAACACTGCAGAACAACTTTAGCCATACCTTAACTACCTCCTATGGTTTTATGAGGTGAAATGTGTGCTTTGCAACTCTGAAATCAGTCTTACATTATTATTTAAGGCAGAAATATTGTGTGTTCAATACAGGATAAGCTCATTTTGCATAATGTTGATTACCATTAACATTTTAAAAATATAATAATATATAACATAAAAATGTCCACTTGTTTTCAACCCTACATTTCTTAAAATCTGGGTTACAGTGGTGCATCTCAAATGGAAGCTACTAAAGCCAATCTGTAAAAATAAAATTATTATACTTCAGCCCGAAGACATTAACTTTACAACTGTATAGCCATGACAATGCAATGCCATAAACCTAAAATGACTGTAAAAATGGCAAGAACAACTGTATAGTTCAAAATAATGCTTAGCACACAAATATACATTTATAAATTTCATATTTCTGCTTTCACATCCAACAAAAATGTCCCCATTCTCTTCCATTGTTAAAGCCTCACCATAACATTTGTTTTTTTCCAAAAGTAGAGACACTTTAAAATTAATTTTTGTTGTAATTGTTCACAAAGAGCTTGATTGACAGGCGATCTGACCTGATCAGAGAAAATCTGTCATGTCCGGTACTGTATGGCTTGCAGCAATTAAATTAAATACTGAGTGTTAAATAATAAAATAATATGTTAAAACGTGTGCTCTTATCATACTGTGGACAAAATCCCGTGAACTTTGCCCCGATCAGGAGCTGTATATGCACATGTGCGCTCATCTGTTTTCAATGCAGGTTAACCGCGACGCTTCATGTCCCACTCATTAAACTATGACAGGTCCTTTACTGCAAAAAGACGGTCACCACGACACTCTAAAGCAGGGATAGGCAACTTCGGTGTCCTGAAGAGTTTAGCTCCAACCCTAATCAAACACACCTGAAGAAGCTCATGAATGTCTTCTTCAAGATCACTAGAAAGTTACAGGCAGGTGTGTTTGATTAGGGTTGGAACTAAACTCTGCAGGACACCGGCCCTCCAGGACCGAAGTTGCCTATCCCTGCTCTAAAGTGATGAAACTATGGCGCTATGTACTTTTTAAAACCATTTTATTAAAAAGTTTTTTTATTAAATTTTAGTTTTATTTAATTTGTGTTATTTTAATGTTTCAACAAACTAAATGGAAATTAAATACTATATATTGAATTAATAAATGCGTTTGTATGCATATATATATATATATGTGTGTGTGTGTGTATATATATATATATATATATGTATGTGTGTGTGTGGTTGTACATACACATGTGTAGTTGTTTTTTGGTGTTTGGCTTAATGTTATGTTAGAATCATACTCTTACACCTTTTGTTCTTTATTTTGAATTGTTTTTAGCTTTATTTAATTTATTTTTTTTTTCTTTTTAATATTACGTTTTGACATTTTTGTTGTATGCATTTGTCATTTTTATTTCTTTATTTTTAACAAGTGTATAGGTAGTATTTATACCCCTGGTTTCACAGACAAGGCTTAAGCCTAGTCCTAGACTAAAATGTAAGTCTTAGCTGTTTCAGCTGAAATAAAATGTTTTTTCTAAGCATGTTTATAAAAAATTACTTAAATGTCCTAATTGAACTATGCCCTTAATCCTGGTTTAGTCTAAGACCCGTCTGTGAAACCGGGCCATAAAGTTTTAGCTTTTAGTTTTGGATCAGTTTTTAGTTGTTTTAATACTACAATTGATTGCTTCTGTTGTCCTCATTTGTAAGTCGCTTTGGATAAAGCGTCTGCTAAATGACTAAATAATAATAATAATTTTCATAGGTTTCACGTGATATTGTTGGCTCAGAATATGTAAATACGCATGCCCAGTAGCTGCAGCTGTATCCCTTCCAGCAAATCAGATAGAAGATTAGATTAATTTAGGTGGACTTAAACTTGAAAAATGGTGTGTTCTACGGTTGAAATAAAGCACTTTCTGATGTTTATGTATGTTCATTTCGTGCTTTATGTAAATATGAAAAGACGATCGGTTCACGTGTTTGAACTGAGGCAATACAGTGATCTGTCACGACACACTGAAGAGCCACAAAACGGTATTTACTGATTGAATTTCTTTAAAAATGACTCGATTTAAAAACTGAGGCCTTGTTTCATATCAGTAGTAACCTACTCTGTCTTCTCTGTCGCTGTGTTGTTGTCAGTTTCCTCTTTGCTCTGCGATGTATTTTTCACTGTGTGAGAACTGAGAACATGTGTGTTGTTTGTTGGTCTTGGTAACAGTAACTAAGTGTGGGCGGGTTTTGCGAACGGTTAATTTAGCTTAGATTGTAACACAACATCAACACAACATCTTTAACTAAAGGATTTATCCACCTAGCAGAGAGTCTGGGCAAAGACATGACATCCAGCCCACATTTACAGGATTCAGTTGTGTTCCTTTTGTTACTCTTTATCTACATCACAACACAGACTTGTTTCCGAATCCTCCCGCTGTCATTTCGCAATTAACGTTACAGTTCTCAAGATTCCTCAACGCTAGCCGATATGATTCATCAGGAATACTTAGGCAGACTTTCAATGTTAAATCATTTATATCTATTTAGAAAGGAAAAGCTTTGTCAGGATAAGCCTGGCTACCGCAAGCCACCTAGACAAATAAGAGGACATCTTTCTACCAGATGTGTGTTCATTTCCCCATTTTGACATTATTGTTGTTTCATTTTGAGCCTAACTGACAGGTCTTGCTCATTCAATTGCATCTTAACGTTCAATTATTTGGTGCCGGAATGTCTCAGGCCTGCTTCTTTTTGCTGATTTTCACATTTAGTCATATCGAGCCGCCTGGCGGATGGCATATTAGCTGTATAATTTTGTGGTCTGTGGACTGATGGATTGAGTTATCTGATATCTCCAGAAAAGAGAGAGAATTTTCAGGTCAATAAATGTTTATTTTGAGAAACATCCAGATGGGATGAGAATAGAGAATGGTTGTGATGGAAAAGGATGATAGAGTGATCTTTGTTATTGAGAACGCTCGGTCTACGTCTCCTCGCTTCACCTCTCTCATATCTCTCTGGTTTCCATCATCCTACACCTCTCGCCTGCTTAGCTTACTGTTTCTGCTTCTGTCTCCCTCTCAGATTAATGTTTTATCTGCTAACTCGTTTCATAGACTTGTAAATCTTCTATAGACATTGTCAGACCCTCAGAGGAAAGTGCACTCTTTGAACGTGGTCCGCCTGCTTGTTCGGCAGTGCGACTGCTGACTTTATGAGACAGAAATATTTGCAGCGCATGATGGTGAGAGACAGAGAGACTCCTGTAGGTTATGATTTTGGTTACCCCGTCAATACCTTCTTGGTAACATCATGTAAGAAGCCAGGAGGTTGGAAACGATCTAGTTAGAAACTGTTAAATGCATTAACTGTTCAAATCTACTGCACTGGCTATGTTGACCTCTGCGCCACTCATTTGCGTCCAAGCTAACCACCAACTCCTCATTGCTCTTTTGTTGGAGAGGGAAAGTCCCCTCAATGATCTTTCAGTATGGCCTCAATGTTATCTGAAGTTTCTAATTAGTCTCAATGTAGTCCAGAGAGACGTTGGCGTAAAACAGACTTGGCTTGAATGTCTCTAAATGGCCTTTCAACATCAGAACACCAAAGCTTCTTTTAGTAAGCTTCTTTTTATTCTAAAACCTCTACAAAGGTTTCTTATACTTATTTGAGTAGAATGTAAAGAATGCAGCTGGTCTCACCAAACTTTATATGTTTCCAGCTATGCATGTTACGTGCATGGGCTGCACAGCTGTAAACGGACCCTAAACTTTCATCAGCTGCTTGGTTTCACAGTCATTGGGTCCAAGAGCTTTGTGGCAACTTCTGAGCAGGAGCGCCATGAGTCATTTAGCCCAGCTTTACCTCAATCTTGTAATTCTCAGGTCACTTTAGTTTAGGTTTTTGATGTGGACTTTAAAGGATGGATTTTTTTTCAAAGTCCAAGTCATTGTAATACTGTTCCATGATATGCAGTCTCTAATAGGATCCTAAAAAAATTATAATAATAAAATAATAAAAAATAAAACAAAAACACTTCAGATACAGTGGATTTCACTGGGCTTATTATTATTATTTCCTTTATTTTACCAGGAATTGCCCCATTGAGATATAGATCTCTTCTACCAGGGAGTCCTCGCCAAAATGGCAGCACAGAGAGTTTCACATACAGATATTAGACACACATAGAACAAGAAAAATAGTAAAGATAAAAAAAAACAAAAAAAAAAAACAGGGTGGTTATATTAAAAATATATGCCTGAAATCTTTTTTTTTTTTTAATAAAATGAGGAAAAAAGTGGTAGTGTTTTGGGGGAAAAAAAAAAATTATGAAAGTGAAGATAACAATAATGAAATTAATTAAATTACAGATAACAATTTGTAGCATTAGTTAATGCAACTAACAGTCTAAACAATTTTGTAGCATTTATCTAAAGGTTCATAATCTAACATTTATTTTAGTACATATAGCAATATATTTTTAACATTTTCAATTATTTAATATTTATATATGATGAAAATTTACTTAAGTTACTTAACAATTATATGATGAATGCACACAAATATTACGAAATTGACATTAACAGATCAAAATAAGATAATAAAAATAGTTTGTTAATTATACTTAATTAGCTAACTAATATTGATGTAACGTGTTACCAAATTTTTTCGGATTTGAATTAGGATTAGGATAATGAAGAAACCATAGGAGGAATAGGGCATAGGATAATAGTGTTAAAGAAAACCAAAGCCTTAACCTACATAAAAAAAATAACTTGCCTAAATATGATTACTAAGATAGAGCTCCTGATATTAAATGAACAAATGCTTCTTTAGGATTAGTTTTACTGTGGTCAAATGTTCAAGGTCAGTTTACTGCAGTTGGCTCAGTGAGGTGGACAGCTGCTCGACTGTGTTTTCACTCACCCTGTGTTCTGAGGTTAATCTGAGGGAAAACAGGACCTAGAAACATTCAACCAATACCTGTGCTCTGTCAGTATCTATCTGGTCCTTCAATTCAGCCTAACATTGTTCAAATGCAACCCCTGCGTGGAACAGAACACATGCTTTTATAAAAAGTGTCATCACCATACTCAAACAGGCGTGGAATGCCTTGCATTAGACTTTAACACAAGCATCTGTAAAGGGTTGTCACCTCAGGCTGCTGATTATAAATGGCACTTTTTCAAAATGGAAAGTGTGATCAAAAGGAACAGGGAAGCCCACGTGTTTACATTTAAAACATAGAGTCCGGCTAGTGTGTCACTGGCCCCTTGTTGTACAAGAGAGCCATCCAGCTGTTTCGGATCAGTCTGTATCACTCATTCTCTTTTGAAGGACACAGAGTTCTCTTCATGCTGAGGAGCTGCGTTTCAGTGCATTTGTTTTGGGTAAAGAGCGTAGGCTTTTTCTCTTTGCTTATGTAGTCATCCTGAAGATGAAGTGGGTGACATGTATAATAAAGTTTTATGACTCACCGTAGTAGTGGGAGATCCTTATTTTATCTTAAACAAAACTATGTAATAATTAATATGAAAAGGTTCAAAGAGCTGCAGTTATTCAAGTGAAATTGTATCAATTGCGCTGATTTATACTCTTACGCAGGGCATGGATGTGTAGCGCTGTGGATATTTCTCATGAGACGAGGGAGGTTTTCATACTTAACAAAACACAAGAACTTTCCCTATTGACCACAATGATTATGATTATAGGCCTCGTTTTTATTCTATGAAGTGTTAATAAAATCTTATTCCATGCATGCAACAGCAAGAATTATAAACTTTGGCACATGAAATGTTCTGAAGGTTTTTGTTACAGACATGAATGAAACCTCAAATAAAGAGGCTGGTTAAGGAGAGATATGATATAACTTTTTTATAAGAGATTGTATTTCACCCACTGGATGAAAAAACAGGCAAAATATCTCATAATCTTACAATAGCAGTGGGACCTGAGTCATATTTAGACACCACAGATACAAACTCCTATGAATTGGGCCAAAAAGTAAGCAATCATGCATGAAAAACCTTAGCATCTTTGTAACCAGTTTTGAAAAGGGAAGCCCCATAATGTAAACAAATTAAATATCTACTTCACAAATTAATATTGTATTGTTAAAACTGTACTTTTAGTTCCATTTAATGCATTCCAGTTATAATTCTAATCAACAGGATTTCCTCTAAAATCATGCAGAAAACATCTGCAGATTATGTGGTGATGGGTGAGAAATCTGTGCCACCTGTCTGATTAAACCATCTGCGACGAGCTTCAACCTGACAGACTTCTTGTCTTCTCAATCTCCGAGCTCCCTGATACAACCCTGATCCCTGAGCATGTCCCCGTTCCCCCGCATGCATTCCTGCATCTGTGTGCTTTTGTATGTGTGTGCTGCATTAAATATGAAGATAGGACGTTTGATTTCTGCACAAAGAACAAGAGATCACTGATGCTTCTCATAACTCAGGCCTGATGGGGACCGACGATAACGTCTTCTCATTCCTGGACGTCTTCCCAAAGCTCACTCTGAATTCTTCCACATGTCTGCTGCTCCGCTTTTTGGCTTGGCGGCATTTTTATTTTCTTTTGTTGCATTTTTCTAGGATTACATTCTATGATAGCATCACTGTCATCAATTCATATAAGCCTTATGACCAGAGTTTGTTTTTGAGGTCATTTAAATCGACAAAATCACCACTAAATTAGAAAAAAAAAAATACATTTATTATTAAACATCATCCAAAAGGCAAAAATCCAATATTTTATCATCTACACAACTCTCCTCAACAAGCCACATATGTTTGGGTATTATCCATACAAGTACCATAAACGGTGCAGGAAGTTCTTAGTTTAGTAGTGCCTTAGTTTAACATTTAGAACAAACCTCTTGTAAGCAACAAAAATAGTGATACTTGCCTCAGCAAACAACTATAATAAACATACAAAATATGGTGGCCATAATGCCTCTTACACTGAAACTCTCCATAAAAATACCACACTTAAAGTTTACATTCCACTATGCATGCTATCTCTCTGTCTTCACTTTAGTTTACATATCCCATGGTTGTTCCAGATGTTGCAAATGATTAGAAGTATGCATTCTGATAAATGACTTAAAAAGCATATGTGTTGAAAGCTTTCATCAGTGACACACATCATTACAGATGATGTCTACAACTGTGTCAACATCAAGTCATTCTCCATGGGATGCCGTAAACAGAAACAGCTAACTGCTGTGGAAAGTTTTACAAATGCAGTTGCTTTCATTTGTTAGTAATTTGCTATCAAAACAATGGTGTCACAGCGCATTAATAAATTTCCTGTCACATCGAACATCACTGTGTGTTACAGAATGTCAGAATACTCATGTTAACGTTTTAACTCTCAGTAGTTAAACCACAAAGTCAAAACATGGGCCAAAATAAGAACTATTTATCATCTAAAGGAATTAAAAATCCTCCACAAATCGTTAATCGTGGGTGGAAAGTGTTGCATGAAATAAAGAAGCTGTCTTGGGACATTTGCAAGCACACATTACTCTGCAGAAAAGGGTGCCTGGCATCTGCCACGTATTTAAATATTCCAGGCTTGTTTAAGACACAAATAATGATAATCGGACCACCCCGTAGTTTGGCGTGCTCTGTTTGTTGATATGCCTGATGCGGGACAGACTAAATGTCCTTACCAGATTTGGAAGGAGGCCACTTTGTTTGAAATGTCCTGATATGTTTGTCTGCTGCTGAAATGTATGTTAAAGATATGCTACTCTTTTCATATGGGGGAGGAGAAGTGTGATAAATTATATGAGAAATATTCAATAAACATTCTCTTTCTACTTACTTATATTTAACTTTATACGACTTTCCTGACTGAAGCTAACCAATCATACATTTATAATTTTTATTTCTTGTGCTGTTAATAGAAGGTTGGAGGAGATTTATAAGCCAAAAGAGAAGAAAAAGGCACTGAAAAATCACAATTTACAGTAAATGGCTATGTCATTAGAACATAAATTGCTTAGCCTCTTCTGGAATTGGTTTAAGATGCACGTGTAATTTGAGACCATGTGGTACCTCAGCCTTAACCAAGACGTTTCAACTGCCTCTTTTGAAAATGTTCACTTTGGTGGTAAATGATGATGGCTCCCTTTTTCTCTCTTCCTTCCACTGACAACTTTGATGGTCTATTATATTTAATAAACAGTTTTAGTGCTGAAATAAATCAATTTCAGGAGTGCCTAATCCTCAGCTCAAGCTGACTGTAAAGCCACAAGTTCTGGAGAAAAGTTTGAGACATCTAGTAATGGAACACATATGTCACAAGGAGAGGGCCTGTGGGAACCTTGTATCTTCCAATGTATAACTTCAGATGGTGGGGCTTTAAAAACAAACATTCAAAGTGTCTTAGATGTGAAGGAAGCCTCAAACAGACATCCCCTAGAAAAAAAGTAAAAAAAATAATTGAAACCAATTGGTCTTGAGATGGCATATGGTAATACCATGGAAATTAGTACCATATTCATAAATTAATGCATTATTATGCTCATTCAATTAACAAAATATATGCCAATTAAATAAATTAATAGAATACAGTTACATAATGTCTGTATTTGAATCTTGGTTCCAGGAGCAGACTGGGACAAAATTTCAGGCCAGGAAATCTCACACTCGTCCAGGTCATCCCATACACCCACAACAAATTCTGAAACATGACTAGTTTAAATCCTTAGGCTGGGGATATGCAGAATAATTTAAAGTTCTCTCCTGAACTGCATCTTCACTTACATTTTCCTTTTCAGTCTCTTCATTTCCCCTGATATCTCTATGTCTCTATGTATTTACCTATACTCCACCTGGGCACTTCCACTCCATTCTTGACTCTCTTGCATTGATTATTTAGATTGAATCCATTTGGCGGAGGCACGGAGCCAGTCATGTTACCAGTCACAACTAACCGATTCATGATTTATTAGAGATTTATTATCGAATGGCGAATTTGGAAATAATCACTTTAGCAGGATGAAGTCAGCTAAAATGGGCTATCAGATAAAATGGGCCAAATAAGGTTGTAGCGTCATATCTCTTAATTTTTTTACACACAATCACAATAACTGATCTTGCATTGTTGCTTCAACACTTGTTGACGTGTAACAATAATTTAGATTGGTTGGAGTTTTTTAAGGCGGGCAGGGCAGAGTGTTAGAGTAAGAAATTGTTAGGTAAGTGACCCTGACATAGTGAATTTCATTCACCACTAATACTAAAGCAATTATAAGTAAGCTTACCAACAAAGCAAATGTTTATGAACAATGTTTTGACATGCTCTTTCAAATAAAAAAAGTTTAATTTTGAAAAAGGTCTGGTTAAGCTAAAATGGGCCGCAATTTTCAGCTAAAATGGGCTGCATACACACACACACATTTCCACAGAAATTGAGGGTGAAAATAGGTTTATAGGCCTATATATGTCTCCATCCAAAATCTTAACAGTCTTTTAAAATATATATATAAAAAATATATAAATTATATCTGCAAAGACTGCCTTTGAAGGGAATGCAGCAAAAGATCTAACTGGCCTGACTAGGTGCAATGTAAAGACTGACAGAATACCGGAAATGTTAAAGTGTTTTTGTGTTTTGCTTTTTGTCAAAGATGTCCTAATCTTTAACAAAACGTTTGACAAATATTTGACAAGCATACACACATACATGTACACAAAAGACACCAATGCACAAAAACACACACCTATATAACATGATCAGTTTATTTTTAATTGCATTGTTTAATGAAATATTCCTTCAACTTTCTATTTAATGAAATACATTTATGGTGTTGTTGGTATGGCACACTAAAGACAATAGTGTCAATTTATGGTTAAAAATAAAATGATTTCAGCTGAAATTACCTGGCCCATTTTACCTGAATGTTGTGGCATGGCTCAAGAAGGTACCTGCTGATACTCTAACTCTTATAATTTTAAAACAATTATACTTTTTCACATTTAAAAAATATTTATATATTTAAGAGACCCATGCTAATTTATAAAACAATATCATTAGATCTCATGCATAGCTTGAGCCTGCTTGCTTCCCTTGCATGCTAGGGTACTGTGATCCATGTATGTTTCTATCTGTATCCAGGAAACTCATGAGTTTGGTCATATTCTGTTTCAGGCCTGTTGTATATACAGTAAGCATTGGGATTTCTGATTAACCATTCATCTCCTCACAGCCACCATTATGTTCCAGCTGCAAGTCTGAACTCATGTGGCAAGGACAGTTTACAAACTATTGGGTCAGAGGTTTACTCCTCACTGCCGCTTGGTTTAGCTGGAAAAACCCAAAGCTTCTTCTGGCACTTAGCTCAATCGACAGCAGAGTCACTTTGAAGAGTCTCAGTAGTTGCTCAGTACAGAGAGTGTATGATAAATACAGCAGGAAGGTCATCCAGACTTACTATATGATCATTTTTGGGACTTTCCTTTGTTACTGCTGAATGGCATCTTCCTCAGCTCATGATTACAGAAAACCAATAGAGTACAAACAAAATTTAGTATAACAATCTGTACTCAATGATGCCAATGGTTTCTATGATCTACTCACAATGCTTTCGAGAAACATAGCACAGGGTGATTGCTTGTATTATAAATAGCTGTTTTTTCTGGGTAGATCTGCAGATACTTGCAGAACTAGTTAAAGTTTCGAATAGAATGCAATATATTTGACTTATATCTGTTCCTTCACCAAGAGATTATATATTTCTTCTGTAATTAAACATATAGAAATTATATGTGAGCACAGCCACTTCCTGAACTGGCCTCATCATCCTCCCAAATGCCTTAATGATTTGACTGCTCTGTTTTGTATGGTTGGTTTTGCATTACTAAGCAACCATGGAAATGTTAAGTTATTGCTGGGGAGCATCCAGGAGGTTAATGAGAAAGGGGTTGACCACTGGGCTTTGCGATCTTTCCTGCTTATCCTTTGTGGTTTACTGTCAAATGTCTTTAGCATGCTAAAAATGGTGGAGGAGTGGGAATAAGATAATACTACTGCCAAACTGGAAGACACTAAAGATTTTCCTTCTACTGTACCAATCCTGGATAAATTATGATTCTAATTGGAAAGTTGTGCTGTAACAGAAAAAAAAGGCAAATTACAGATAGACAAGCCTAATTGGAAAATAATAAGTTAACCTTCCTGGAATCAAAGCTACAAAAACCAAGATTAACTACTACATAGAGCCCTGGCCAAATGTTTGCTTACCAAATGTGTAATCCATAAAAACACAGCTGGTCCTGCTTAAACATTTTGGGCTCTCGGAAGTGTCCTAAAAAAGGGTATTCCTTTTTAATCTGGAAAATATTTTTCTATCTGTTTGTACAGAATACAAAGAGGCTGCAGTCAGCATCCATGTAATTTTTGGACAAGCGTGCGACAATATGGAGAGTCAGTCGGCCATTATTGTAAAGTAAACCCCAAAAGGGTGCTCTTATTATACAGTCACTTAAATAAATGAACAAATAAATGAATGGACATGTCTACTGCTTTTGGGTTTACAGGTTTTAAAGGGTTAGTTCACCCAAAAAATGCCTCATGTCGTTCCAACCTTCGTTCATCTTCGGAACACAAATTAAGATATTTTTTATAAAATCATAGAGCTCTCAGACCCTGCATAGCCTGCAAGGTTACTACCATGATCAAGGTCCAGAAACGTAGCAAAGACATCGGTAAAATAGTCCATGTGCTGCTTACATTAACATGCACATGCGTCAGCACTAGCATGCATCATTTACATGAAGCGTAAGTAAGTGCATGCGTCATGATACTCTCTTCACAATGGTGGCATGCCACAGCATAAGGGATGAGGAAGAGAAGAATTGTTGAATTGTTATTTTTGTTTTCTTTGCGCACAAAAAGTATTCTCATAGCTTCGTAAAATTACGGTTGAACTCCTGATGTCACTATTTTATCGATGTCCTTCCTTGCTACGTTTCTTGACCTTGATCGTGGTAGTAACCTCGCTGTCTATGGGAGGGTCAAAGAGCTCTTGAATTTTATCAAAAATATCTTAATTTGTGTTCTGAAGATGAACAAAGGTCTTACGGGTTTGGAACGACATGAGGGTGAGTTATTTTCATTTTTGGGTGAACTATCTCTTTAAAGGGAAAGTCAAAAAAGTGTCATCATTTACTTTGCCTCAAATTGTTTTTAAACATATATGGACTTATATCTCCTGTAAAAGAAAAAAAAAAAAAAAAGATAATTTGAAGACCCCCTTTCACTGTATGTACTTATTATATATTTAAAAAAATATATTTCTGTTCTTGTGTTTCACAGAAGAAACATTCATGCAAGTTTGGAATTACATAAAGGGTAATTGATGACAGAATTTTCATATTTGGCTAAACTATTCCTAAATTTGACTGTTTTAGAATTTAGAATTTAGAGTTCCAAATAAAAAAAATGGAAATGTTACTCATAACTTCAATAGCAGATGGATAAATGGATGCATAATAAGGGATCAATGTAAGTAGAATTTCCCCCACTATAGAATCATAGTTCATTGTTATGGCCCACTGCATACAGCAAAAAACACTTATTTACACTCATTGACCATATGATCCCTTCTTTCAGCAGTGAGTCAAGAATGTATTGTGATCTGCCATGTTAACTGATTAGTGCAGCTTTTATCCTGTTACTAAACTCCAAGCCTTTGATGTTTCATGCCCCAGATATTATGTCCCTAACCCCTGACATAAATGCTTTAGCTGGGAGCTCAGCTGTTTTGCTTTTATTTTTATTGTCATCGTGAGGAAGACTTTAATTGAAGATTCATTAAAACCGGAAAACAGTGGTATTTAATTCTTAAATTACTTATTGTGGTCTCCATTTTACGTGCAGACAGTACAATATTTCGCAATATCACGCCCTACGACTTAATTAGAGATCTTAAAAAGCCTTTTTTATCTCTTAATTAGTCTTATTTAATCACTTGCGTTCACTCACAGCTGATGCTGTAGCAATTTTAATCCACCGCAGATGTTATGCTTGAGTTACTTTACCATATGTTGGTATGTTTACATTTAAAAGCATATGAGGCACATTAGTGGACAGAACTGTACGGGAGGAAAGCTTCCTGTAAGTATGAACACACTAAACCTGTCTGTTTTTAGTAAAACGTTTTTAACCTCATGTCACAGAATTATTAGTTTGTATTGCTACAATTTAGCCTTACGATAAACATTTTATAGCCGTTCACCTCAAAGCACCTGGCAGGAATGGCATTTCGCTACTCACTAAAATGAGTAAATAAAACTAGAAAATAAGACGTCAAGCAGGGAGGACATGCTTACATGCTGTTAATGTTTCCTGTTTATGTGGTCTGGAAAGGATGAACCACTTTCTATGAGCCCATATGCTCACCAGTGATTTGTAAAAGGTTATGAGATGTCTGGCACATATGATCAGAATATTAGTGTACTAGTGCATGCCAAGTCCATATGTCAGTCTGATTATCTGGAGGGGACATGAAGCTGTGTGACAGTATCATACTTACAGACAAGTGGAAAGTTCAGATAGGCCTACAGGTGAAATCGTCTCGGTTACGTATGTAACCCCGGTTCCCTGAAGGGAACGAGACGCTGCGTCGAAGCGCTAGGGGAACGCCCACAGCGTGACCGCGCTCTGAATCAAAGTGTAACGTGTCCAATGGAAGGGCGAGACGTCATAGGCGGGTGACGTCACTGACCGGAAAGCATATAAGCACGTGCGGTGGAGCCGGCGTTTGCTTCCAGGAATGAAGCAACCGCCCGCAGGGATACAGGAAGTATGGCTTCGAGACGCAGCGTCTCGTTCCCTTCAGGGAACCGGGGTTACATACGTAACCGAGACGTTCCCTTCCAGGAACTCGAGCTGCGTCGAAGCGCTAGGGGAACGAGATGCCCACGCCTCCAGACTTCCAAAATACCTGCCCTGTGTGTATCACTGGGAGCACAGCGAGGGCGAGAAAGAAGAGCCGGGAGTGGCCGTAAGATCAAGGTGATAGAACCGAACAAAGGTGAGGGGCGTGGACCAACCCGCAGCATTGCAGATATCCTGCATCGAAACCCCTGCCAGAAAGGCCTTGGAGGCCGCCATACTCCTAGTTGAATGGGCCTTAAGCCCCAGAGGTGAAGGGATGCCTGAAGATTCATAGGCCAAGTATCCACAATCCACCTGCTAAGGGTCTGCCTAGAAGCAGGCAGACCCCGCTTAGGAGGACCGAAGCAAACTAGCAATTGGTCCGTCCTTCTCCACAGGGCAGCTCTGTGGACGTATGCGTCCAGTGCTCGCACTGGACACACACAGTTATGCTTTCGCTGGTCAGGCTCCCGAAAGGGAGGAGGACTGAGGGCCTGCAGCACGACAGGCCGTGGTATAGAAGAGTGGATCTAGGAAATAACCCGCTCGAGGGTAGAAAAACACTTTGGCCAGACCAGGGGCAAAGACGAGATAAGAAGGGGCCATGAAGGGCCTACAAATGCCCACTCTCTTAAGAGACCACAGCCAGGTCCCCGTAGGGACACGTCGTACAGGAGGCCTCAGCCTCAGCGCACCGTGGAGGAAACATGTAACCAGGGGGTGTCGACCCACTGTAAGGCCACCGAGAAGGGCATGGTAGGCCGATAAAGCCGCCACGTAACCTTCAGGGTGGAGTGAGTTACCCCTGCGGAGAAACGGGCCTGCAGGACCTGCAGCACTGTACCAAACGGGCAGTTAACTGGGTCAAGGTGGCGGTCTCCGCACCAAGAAGTTAAATATTTTCACTTCAGGGCATACAGTTTCCTCGTAGAGGGAGCTCTGGATTGGAAGATGGTCTCAGTACCCTCGGTTGAGAGACCGGAAGCTATGAGCTGCGCCCCCTCAGAGGCCAGAACTTCCACACGTAATGCGCGCGTCGCCTCGGCAACGTGCGCTGCAACAGCGAGCACTCACTCAGAGGGGGAAGAACCGCACACGCGGGCTTCCACGAGCGAGAGCGCTAGATCTGGGGAATGCAGGAGGAGATAGGGCGAACCCGTCTCCAACCTGTTCACCAGATCCCTGTTGCCATCCAGAATTCCCGGGAGCAGAACAACCGGGGAAAAACCGTACAGACGAAGCCTCGGCCAGGTCTGTACCAAGCGTCCAGTCCAAAGGAGCTGGAGGAACTAGAGGGGCATAGCGCTGACTCTCGAGTCGCACAGCCAAAAACCTCCATATCTGCTTCACCACCTCGGGGTGAAGCATCCATTCCCCAGGCCTCGGCCCCTGCCTCGACAGGATGTCTGCTCCCACATTGAGATACCCAGGGATATCGATGGCTCTGAGCGAGCGAAGTTTGCCCTGGGACCACACAAGGATCTGGTGCGCCAGCTTGTACAAGGGGCGCGAACGCAGACCTCCCTGGTGGTTGATGTAAGAGACCACCGCTGTGCTGTCGGTGCGCACCAACACATGGTGATCTCTTAGGTCCGGGAGAAAGTGCTTGAGTGCACGAAACACGGCCAACATTTCCAAACAATTGATATGCCACGTTAGATGGCGACCGCTCCACAGACCGCGGGCAGGGTGGCCACTCATGACCGCTCCCCAACCAGTGAGGGATGCGTCCGTCGCTAGCATTACGCGGCGACAAGAGGCTCCCAGCACCGGGCCCTGAGACAAGAACCAAGCTTGGCTCCACATGTCTAAGGCACGTAGGCATCGCCGCGTGACCTTGATCATGCGAAGCGGGTTTCCCCTCGGGGAGAACCCCTTGGTCTTGAGCCACCACTGTAGAGGAGGCCAAAAGTAATCACTTTGGACGCAGCTACCATGAGCCCCAGCAGTTTCTGAAAAGACGCAGATCTACCATCCTTCCTTGGAACAATGAAGTACCGGCTGTAGAACCCGGACTCTCTTCCATGAGGAGGGACCACCTCGATGGCCTCCTTCCTCAACAGATTGTCTACTTCCTGTTCCATGATCAGAGCCTGCTGGGGGCCCACGCACGTGGGAATCACCCCGTTGAAAGGCGGTGGCGGAGCGCCGAACTGAATACAAAAGGCCTTTCTCTACAGTACGCAGGACCCAATGAGATCCATTTGGCAGTAGTTTCCACGCTGCCTAAATGGTCTACTAAGGGAACCAGTCTCTCGAGACTGGCCTCTGATGTACCCAGAGCTGCTGGCACGGCCCTGAAGCGGAAGACCGGCAGGAGACGGCCGAACCAGGAGCTCTAGGGACCCCCGCAGGGGTGGCGAGCTTCTCAGCGCCGCTACACTTCGGGGCGGAAGAAACTGAGAACATCGCTCGCTGGAGCCAGCTGCACCCTGGAACTCTGGCAGGGTTGGCAGACTGCTCTCCCGAGGGCACTGGGGGAGACGGACACCCGATCTGCCCCAGAGGGGTCTGCCCTCGTAAGTCCTGGGCACAGCACCAGGACTGCCTCAGCCTCAGCCTCCTAATGAACGACGGTCCTCAGACCCGCGTCATTCCAAGGCAGGACCCAAAGAGACACATCGGCAGTAGTTCCCACGCTGCCCGATGGTCTCCTAAGGGAACCAGTCTCTCGAGACTGGCCTCTGGCGTGCCTAGAGCTGCTGGCTCGGTGCCCTGAAGCGGAGGACCGGCAGGAGACGGCCGAACCAGAAGCTCTAGAGACCCCCGCAGGGGTGGCGAGCTTCTCAGCTCCGCTACACTTCGGGCCGGAAGAACTGAGAACATTGCTCGCTGGAGCCAGCTGCGCCCTGGAACTCTGGCAGGGTTGGCAGACTGATCTCCCACGCCCGTAGGCTTCTTGGCCGAGAACCCCCTTAGACTTAAGAACGGTCCGCAGATCCGGCTTAGCCTTAGAGGTCCCCGACCCAGAGCGTTAGCCGCCACGGCCCCACCTCGGTGGGGTGCGAGTAGCCACGCTCTGTTTTGCACCTCTCTAAAGAGGGGCTGGCACGCGGCGAGGGCTGCTCCCGCCCAGCAGCCCCCTGAGCTAGAGACAGGTGAGGGAGAAACCGCTGAAACGCCGCCGCTTGTCTACGAGCCTCCTGGTACCTGTTGACGACGTAATTGAACAGGCCAGAAGGCGCAAGCGGGGCGTCCATGAGGAAAACCCTATCTTCTCCTTTATGTCAGATAGGGTCGACCACAGACAGCGTTTCTAGGGAGCTCATAGATCAACTTATATTTCAATCAAGTTGAGCCCCAATCCCTCATCCAGCTCTCTAAGCAGGTACGTCAGCTTGGTGCGCCTGCAACACTCTCTTTTTTTTTTTTTTTTCGGTGTGCAGACACGCACCAGCCTGAACTGCAGCCGCGAGCCTTCAGAGACAACGCCACGCAAGGGGACAGATAGCTCGCGAGCGTCTGTTCCACCCGGGGCATCGCTCTGATATGAATGAGAATACGTACGCGCGCTGCGATCCCCGCACTCACACTCGCCGCCGTGCCTCAGCAGCGGCGGGAATGCGAGATGTATAGCGGAGAGAAACACAATCAGCCCCCTTTCTCCTTTTTTTTTTTTTTTTTTTTTTTAGAGCTGACTGCGCGCCGTTCTCATTCATAATATGCTTGTACAAGCACTGTTTCATTGACGCGTCCACCTCCTCGGAGGAAGACAGGTCTAGGGAAGGGAAGAGGATAGGGGCTCGCCCGCCTTCCTACAGCGCTAGTGAAACTCACTCCTCTCTTTTTTTTTTTTTTTTTTAAAAAGAGAGCCTTCAGAGAGCAGGCGTAAGAAATGAAAAAAGCTCACAAACGGGCAGTCAGCTCCCTCGAGAGCTGAATCTGCGCGCTCTGCTCTCAAGCAAACCACACACAGACTGCGTGTATCCCAAGCAGTAATATAATGTGTGCAGGGAGGAACACACAGCCCGAATGCGATCTGCTATCGCCCCAGTGCTTGCACATATTGCTGGAGCCTATTCAAGTTATTGTGCAGGACAAACAACACTAAATAAGACTCACAACATGCAAAGACAGTACACACAGACAGAGAAGCGGTTGCTGAATGACAAAAAGCAAACGCCGGCTCCACCGCACGTGCTTATATGCTTTCCGGTCAGTGACGTCACCCGCCTATGACGTCTCGCCCTTCCATTGGACACGTTACACTTTGATTCAGAGCGCGGTCACGCTGTGGGCGTTCCCCTAGCGCTTCGACGCAGCTCGAGTTCCTGGAAGGGAACTTCAAGCTGGGTTAAAAGTGAAAAGAGCTCTCAAAATTAAGTAAAGACAACAAAAAACGAGTTTCTGGCGAGTCAATTTTTGCATTATATTTTAACATCCCTATGCCATTTATTCACAATAATCATTCACAATTTATAGGTTTTCAAAGTAAATTATAGGTGTTCAAAGTATCATGCCGTACATCAAATTTTCAAACAGACCTTATCTTTAATAACAAACTGCATATTTGAAGCCTAAACAACTATTCTAGTCTAAAAAACTCTTAAAACTGCATTGTGTGACACGAAAAAATTTATTATTTATAAAATTATAGTGGATTTGGGCATTTGCAATGTCACATGCTCTGAAAAATGCTGCAAGCGGAGTGATACAAACAGTGAAACAGTTGGAGTTCCGATATTACTAGAATATTACACTCCTCTCAGTCAATCAGATTCAAGGACCAGAAAGAACTGTTATAAATATACAGTCATGGCCAGAATTATTGGCACCCTTATGATGTTGTGGGCCTATATTTCTGCTGGAGGTCCTGGACATCTTGTTTAGACACATGGCATCACTGATTCTATCAAATACCAACAGATAAAAAAATCAACAAGTGACTGACTCTGTTAGAAATCTTATAATGGGCCATGTTTGGATCTTCCAACCGGACAATAATCCAAACACAAACCTCAAAAACAACACAAAAATGGGTCACTGAGCACAAAACCAAGCTTCTGCTATGGCCATTCCAGTCCTCTGACCTGAATCCTATAGAAAATGAGTGAGGTGAACTGAAGAGAAGAAGCACCAACATGGAGCTGTGAATCTGAAGGATCTGGAGAGATTCTGGATGAAGGAATGGTCTCTGATCTCTTGTCAGGTGTTCTCTAACCTCATCAGACAATATAGGAGAAAATTTAGAGCTGTTTACTGGCAAATGGAGGTTTCAAAAAGTATTGAATAAAAGGGTAGCGTTAATTGTGGCCAATGTGTATTAGAGAAAAACATTTATTTCATAATGATATTTCCCCCCATTTTAAATTCGTATTATCCAATGAAAGGTTAGATTTTTGTGAATTCTTTAAATAAAAGATCAAAAGGATTAACAAAGCAGATTAATTTTCGCAGCCTTCTTTGATCATATTTACCAAGGGTGCCAATATTCTGACCACGACTGTACATCAAGCAAACTTTGCATGCAGACAGCAAATGGACATTTTCTTCATGTCTCGTATGTTGTTCGTTTTTGTACTTTGTGCTGCACATAGAGGAAAGTATCTCTATCTCTACTCTCATCTAGTTTAAAAGAAAATGGCAGAGGTATGGCAAGAGGAAAGCAGAAGATGGAGTCCAAGTATTTGCCTCTGAGTCATCTTCCTGTCATGAACCCTCCACTCACAGAGCCGATAGCTACTCCAAGCCACAATAAGACAAGAAGTACCCAGAATGCACCGTGCTGGTCACGACCTTGCAGTTTACCATAATTTTTTACAGAGTGTAGGAGGACACTGACCACACCTAAAAAGGAAAAGATTTACTTAAAGTGTGCTTTGAGAAAATAGAAATGTAGAGTTCAGATAATGACTAGAAAGGAAGAAAGTGGTAACCTTTGATGTGGTGTATGATACATACATTGCATAGGTCATTCTATGAAACAAGTGTGTGTGTTTGTTTGTTTTGTTTGTTTTTTCATTTTGAAAATGTAATTGTAAGCTTTTAAACATCCAGAAGTTTTTAAGCATTTTATCAGAAAAAGGATAAACTATATAGCTATTCCTTTATAATAAATTAAAATTTACTTATTCAAATATACATGACAAATTCTGTTTTAGCAACACATCTGTTGAGAAGTGTTATCAATCCAAAAACGTTTTTTCAGGTATCCTTATTACAAACAGATAGACGTATTGTAAAAAATATAGTGTCATTTATTTTGTTGCTATAGCCAATTTATATTTAGCCTGACCTGCCAAAGAATTTCCTGCAAGGGACAGTAACAATGGTCATGACTTCAGCTCGTTATTTTTGTAATGGATAATTAGAGCAGGGTTGTTTCCGATTAGATCCTCATGTTACTCAGGCAGACTGTTGCCTTGTTTCCGTTCTGATTAAATTATACTACTGTGAGCCACTACTGCAGCACTGCAGCTGAGCATTACGCTTAATATTGCCCACTAGGACTTTAGTTAACTGCATGCTTTTGTTTTCATCCACTCAGGAGCCTTTGAGCCTGATTGTTTATTCATGTTTGCTAACAGAATTTGTCTAAATTGTATAAATAGGACATTTATCTAAGCACTAAAAAATAAAGGAAAATATTCTCTTTTGTGAATAGTTGATAAAGATTCTTTGAGATGCTGCACCAGTCCTGAGCTATGTAAACATGATGAAAGAAGCTTTATGGCTCCTCAGAGCCGAATCACTTGTAAATACACATCTTTGACATCTCATTCCCTCCAGGACAAAACCAAGGACAACAAAGACAATGTTTGTGTTGTTTACATAAGATTGTTCTCGAATGCTCAATGTCCTTTAGGCAGTGGTCCAAGGCTCATTGTGGAAAACTGGTTCTACTTGACGCTGATCCTGTTCCTCCCTTTAACCCCCTTTGTGACTTAAGATTGAGCAATATTTGGACATACTAATTCACAGGAAGATGTTCAGGGTTTGACAGACTTGTACTCCCTGGATACCTTATTTTAGCACAATATTTAAACCTGGAATTCTGGTTGGATTCTTATATTTCTAACAGTCATTTAATGTAAATCTGGCCTGTTAAATGCATGAACTTTAACCAAGTAAAAAATACAGAATGCAAAGGTGCAAAAAAAGATGGATGAGTCTGTGAATAGGTCATTCCATCTGTTTCATAAGTTACAAGCCTTGGAGACACAGTGAACATATGCCAAACTATTTAATATCAGACCTAATGGTTTTTACATATAGATGAAGGTAGCCTTCCTGCCTTTAACAAAGGTGATCCCAAAGGGCAAAAAAATAAAATAAAAAATCTATGAAGACAAAATATAATGTTAGCTGATGAATGCTTTATGAAGGTGCTTTATGAAGGTATTCTGTCCCATAAGCACATTTAAGTATAATGGTTTCCTCCTATTCAACACAAGCTCACAGCACAATGCGAGAATGCTTTCCTGTTGACTCCTCATCAATTATAAAAGCTCAGCTACTTACTTTCACCGCTATTCTCATCAGGACGAGACACATGTCTAGTTCCAATGGTGTTATCCTCCTCTCAGGTCTCTGCTGTAGCCACCAAACATCAGAATCAGCTTCCAACTCACACATCTCCAAGTGCCTAAAGCAGATAGAAGAACATGGAGATGATAATATATCAAGAAACATAGTGAGGGGCAGATCTGAAGGCTGAATGGTTAAATAAAGCAATAAGACATGAGAATTTGTGAATTAGTGATTTTGTCAGATTAAAGGGTTGGTTTAATGTATGAAGTGGAATACAGTCTCTCGTGCTTTATTGATTTTATAAAATGTGGCAATAATAAATATTTTTTCACCCATTAATATAGTTACCATTAATATAGTTTTTTTTCTTTTTGCATAATTTATGAACAATTTACTTTACAAATTACATTAATCAACATAACTTGAAGTTCAGAATCTAATATGCTTCTTATTCATTTTAAGCCATAACCTTTCTTTGCTTTAAATTTTTCAAAACCCTAAAACTTTTTAAACTCTGTTTATTTCCAGGTTTAAATGAAAAGTACCACATTTTCAATGTGGTCTCAGACTTTCGGAACCCTTTGTATAATTTAAATCATGTGCAGTCACTGGCTATTCTATGACGCCATCAAATGTGGCTTGTCTAATCAGTTTTTAGAGTCAGAACTGTACTTTTTATAAAGGTTTTTAACAGCTGACTTCCAAAAAAGCATTGGAACATTACTGTAAGCTTTTGTAACAAACCTTATTTTGATTCAGGGTTAGCCTAGTGTTTTGAATAATAAGCTGAACTTTGAAATCAGTTAAAACAAAAAGAAGCAGATGGAAGACCACACAGTAAAACAAGCCTAATCAATTCTTTCTGTTTCGTGTCTCAGGGATGTACCAAAACAGTGTTGTTTAACACCACAGTCTTTAGTTGTTTTTCTTATTTTGCTCTGTTTTAAGCACTTGGGGTTGTCCGCTTTGTAAAAGAAGTCATCTGTTTCTAATATTACACACTTGTTATTTGTGAACCTCTATAGGCTAATGCCCTACGCTAGCTCAGTTGCCAAAAGCATTTAATACAAGATCGAATGCAGACCCACTCCGCCGATGAAAGATATTGTGGAGGAGGTCCCAGAGTTCCAGGACCTATTGTGTTCCTGCATTACATCAACACTGAAGTCAACCAACGTAAGACTTACTAAACCCTCTAAGGAATAAAGGATGCTATTCATCTTTTCCCCTCATTCTTATTCTCTAAAACACAGCTGTCTCCTAACCACCCTCTCCATCTGGTTAGTTTTGGATCAGGATTGGTCATTCCACAAAGAATATATTTTGAATTTAATTTCCCTATAAATTTGCACTGTCAGCAGAGTCCGTCAGCAAGTGGTTTGCCCAAAAAACAACGCCACGTGTTTTGATTCTTTCTATACAAAGTGGAAATTATTGTACCTGATCATTCACATTACTAGTGTTCTCAGCTATCCCCACATTGTTATTAGTGTGGACTGGTTCCTAAAACTAAATGAAGATATCCACAATATTTTGTAATGTGGAAGTAATATTTTCTGTGAATTTCTGTGCAAGACTTCCAATTAATTAGCTGCTATAAGTAACTACAAGAATAACAAATGCCAATTTGTAGTATCATGCAGCTAAAATAACTGAAAGCAAGTGACACCAGGAGCCTCGTACATTCAAGTTACAAATGGCCGCACATACTCTTACGTTAAAAATAAGGTGGACAAATGTACTGCATTTTCATAAGAGAGTGTTTATGAAAGTCAATTTCTGTATACAATAATTTGTTGGCCAACCACTCGTAATGTAAACTAAGATAAACAGTTTAATCTGCAATATTAAAAAAAAAAAAAAAAGTAGAAGTATTCAAGTAATGTCCCCCAACAGTACACTCCCCCATCTCCCATTGGCTGCACAATCAGAAAGCCCCACCCCAGACTCAGGTCATTGGTTGTGCCACTATTGCTGTGCAGGCTGCTTGGGATTCTCAAACAAACAGAGCAATATTTTGAAAACACCAAGGAATAACAGTGTTTACAATTTTTAAGGGAAATCAACCTTTGGCTTACTTATATATCCTAGCCTAATGTGTAGAGACAAGTATAAGCATTTTTAAACACTGAAAAAAATATATAATTTTTTTTCCTGACATTGCATTTATGTGCTGATTTTCTGCATTGCTCCATATATAAACACAGAAATATAAAGGTGAGCACTTTGCTGTCATAAGTTTTGCTTACACCATCTGTCATCGACATTTTCCAGGAGACAAGTGTGGCCTTGCATGTGTTGCATCAAGGCCCATTCCCTTACCAGTTCACAAGAACAAGATCACAAGGTCACCATAAGATCTGCATAGACTTGTCTAACTCCCACTGCAAAACAGAGTACACAACGTAAACATAAAGACCCTAAAAAGGTTCATGAAGAATGCAGGAACAGTGCTTCATTTTTGGGTGAACTACAGTAATCCTATAAGCCAGTTACTGTACTGGTTCCTCTCAAATGATTCTACGATGACCCGGGTGACTGAAAAACTTCACAGACAATTTCCAGACACTTTATTATAAACTGCAACTGGTACGAGAATATAAAGGAATGTCAAAGAAAAAGCAACAGACTATAGGAAACATCTGTGTTTCAACCTCAGGTGGACACAACATGGGCTCACCGCTAACAGTCTCTGATTGGGGTCAACGGCAAAGGGCTACAGACCTAATAAAATAAAACGAATGGATAACAGTTGCTTTCAACTAAATTTAACTGACTCATATGCATGTAGGCATGTGTAACAATGTGCACAAGTGAGCAAACGAATTCAAAGAAAATCTGAAAATGCATCAGTGCATATACAGTATAAGCAGATGCATTTCATAGCCCAGTGTTTACAACTGACTGCAATAAAGGTATGATGATAAAGAAAAAATGTCTCATTTCACTCATTGCCTTTGATAGCAACTCTGTCGCAATGCAGGATGAAAATGTATATCCAGAAAAGCAATTAGTCTTTACAAGATCTCACAATCCCACATCACCCTCATATTCTTGACATATCGTCACTATAGCAGAGTGGTGATGACTGCAGTATGGCTGGCATCCAAAGCTCCAAATGAAGCCCTCATCTAAAGAAAGGTAGACATTTCTGCATCCCTCTACATTATAAAGGCTTCAGAAATTACAAGCCTAGAACTTTCTACATAGGGAATCCATATGGATTTAGGAATTCCCAGTCTTTTCATGGATTTAAAAGCGGGAGATTTGTTTCTATAAGGAAATAAAGTCTTATACAAAATTGCACAATAACAGAAAAAAAGCTCAAGAAGTGGGTTAATTAGCAGCATGTGAATTTAGAAAATGATTGCAACTCATGACAATGCTTTAAGTCAAGTCACCTTTATGTATATAGCGCTTTTAACAATACAGATTGTGTCAAAGCAGCTTTCCAATATCAAAACAGGAAAATATTGTGTCAATAATGTAAAATGTAAAATGCCTAATGGATAGAGAGTTGGGTCCGTTAGGGATTGTAGGTGGGGAGTGAATAACCAACACTCTCAATACCATAACTGAGGTGAGACCCTTGAGCAAAGCATCGAACCCCCAACTGTTCCCCGGGCACCGCAGCATGGCTGCCCACTGCTCCAGGTGTATGTTCACTACTGTGTGTACACTTGGATGAGTTAAATGCAGAGCACAAATTCCGAGTATGGGTCACCATACTTGGCCACACACCACTTCCCTTTCCCTTAAAATTTTCAGTTAAAGGCATTTCATTAATGAATTCAGTGATGTAGTGATTTAATAAGCACTTTGCAGTGCAAACAACCAATGCATTGTTTTACTGAGCCTATTTTACCTCTTAATATAACAAAAAGCACTCTAAAAAGTTACACTCTGGCATGCCATCAAGCCACCAAAATATTTCTATACATTATGAAAAGATTCAACATATCTTACAATACTTTAAACTGTCAATGCAAAAGTCTGAGGGTCTCTTTGACTTAAATATTCGAGTTCATTAGATCCAAAAGGGTGGGGTGAAATACTCTAGACGTGAGCTAAGATGGAAGAAATGTAGAGCATGAGAAATGGTTCAGTAACATCCAATACAGCCCGGAGTCTAAGAGCTAGATCAAATCTTATCACAATTGATCTTTATTTTTAACCTTGCATTACTTGATCTAAGTCATCTGAGTTCTCTGCCACGGCCAACAAATAAACAAGACTCAAGTTCTTTCCTAATTTACAAGGATGATGTTTTTGGTAAGTGCACTTCAGTAACTATTGTTTATTTTGAATGTTTCGTATTACAACGTAATGATGTGTATCCAAACTGCATCTGTAATGTAATTATCTTTTTGCACATGATCATTTGAATAATAGCTTGGCAGGTGGTTAAATCAAGGCTGAGACTTTAATGATACTACAACATTATACTGATTTTGGAAAAAAAAATCTCTTATCGAAGATCTATTTGTTTTTCTGTCTGTATGGTACTTGACAATTTACCAGAACTTCTTGGTGGGGTGGGGGGGGGGCACATAAAATGGAAGATAATTCTTGGTGGGGTGGGGGGGGGGGCACATAAAATGGAAGATAAAATGGAAGATAATTAATGTTGGCTGTACATTTCGGAACGTAATATTCTATATCTTTGACTCCTTTGAAGTAATGATTGGATTACTTTTATCAGTGCCAGTATTAAATTACTGAGCCACTCCTCTGACATTTGTTTTTCTGAACTGCAGATTTCCATCTGAAGACCAGAAAAAGACACAAATTTATGCGTGATTGCAAATGTTACTTTTTTCTTTCATTTTCCCCCATACCCTGGAGTCAGTAATGAACTTGGGAGTTGTTATTTAATAATGCACATGTGGATTGAATCCCTATGTCACGGCAAAGCAATGAAATTTGATTTCACAGAATATTGATGAAAAGAATTTCCCATCTTCAGATCAGTCAATAGCAGGAGAGATGCACGCTGTTCACAAAGGATAGTTAAGCTGCAAAAGTAAAGGCCTTTCTTGTCCCCTCACTGCACATAGCTGCCAGTGACCCTGTCTGTGGCTCTCAGTCATTTACAATTCAAATGCTTTTATGACCATGCTACTTCCTACCGAGATGGAAAATGTCCTTATTTAAATGAGCTGTATTTAAACTCCAGGTTTCTCTATACACAAAACACACTGAACACAAATACACATTTTTAGACAAATCATATGCTCACAAGCTCCCATTTACTTATCAGAAAACAGTTCGGACAGATGATTATTTTCTGCCTAAGAGGCATAACTGGCCACTCATGCAAACCGAGAGGATGTGAAGCAGCATCTTTAGCTTTGGGGCTTTTAGAGTTTGAAATCTGTAATCTTGCTTGAGTTTCTCAGCTGCTCTGTATAAGCACACAAAACATGTTTCTAATGGCAGGTTTATTTAGTTATTTATGTTTGTTTGTGTGTGTGTGTTTCTTTAGTTATATTTCTGAATTATATCTGAAAGGTATATCTGATATGGTCCAAAAAAAAAAAGTATTTAGATACTTAAGCCACATTTAAAATGCATGAATGCATTGCATTAAATAACCAAACATCAAACTGGCATCTGCATACAAATAATGCTAAATATTTCACAAAACAAGAATAACGGGTACAAACAACTTATATAGTAAATGGTATAGAATAATACAATATAATGTTAGGTTCTGTGCAAATCATGTAAAAACAGAGTATAAACGTAATTATTTCTAATTTTTAAAAAATGATATAAAAGTTTTTTTCATTAATCATTTTAGCATTAAAAAATTGTAAATGCATCATTAACATGTTAATTTAATGACTTTCAGAAATAATCCCACTCTGATATATATATATATATATATATATCAATATATATATATATATATATATATAAACTGTTACAACTAGCCCTGGTATCTGTGTAAACCTTCTGTTTTATCATTTAGTCGTGACGTATTGTCAAGTATGGTGACCCATACTCGAAATTGGTGCTCTGCGTTTAACCCATCCAAGTGCACACACACAGCAGTGAGTAGTGAACAAATGCACACACACACACACACACACACACACCGTGAACACACACCCGGAGCAGTGGGCAGCCATGCTGCGGCGCCCGGGGAGCAATTGGGGGTTCGGTGCCTTGCTCAAGGGCACCTCAGTCATGGTATTGAGGGTGGAGAGAGCGCTGTACATTCACTCCCCCACCTACAATCCCTGCCGGCCGGGGACTCGAATCCGCAACCTTTCGATTACGAGTCCGACTCTCTAACCATTAGGCCACGACTTCCCAAAACTCATTTAAAATTCATTCAAAATTCTAAAGTGTTTCACTTGAAAAGTGTGCTTGCACTATATTTCTTTGTATGAATGTTATTTAGTGAACAACTTTCATACATTTTAAGTTTGGCTTAATTTTTTAGGCTAGTCTAAGCCCCTTGTTGAGTGCGCAGTTCTTCTGAACGTTACGGTACCCAAATCTGCAACACTTCTCTCCCCCATAGGAAGTCTCAGGCAATTAGTTCAGTCAGTAGAAGTGCTCGTACTAGTCTACTCAGTTTCTCTGAGCTCTTCTAATGACTTAGTCCGAAGAGCGATTAAACCCCTGTGCTATTCTGTGGGAGTCCCGGTTCCGTTTTGGATTGTCCCTTAAAAAAAAAAAAAAAAATGGGATTTGAGTTGGATCGTTTCAAGGGGGCTGTGGACCCAGACTTCAAATGCAACCTGTGTAATAAAGTTTTGGAGGATCCGCTCACTACCCCGTGCGGTCACGTCTTCTGCGCCGGCTGCGTGCTGCCGTGGGTCGTCCAGCAGAGCAGCTGCCCGGTCAAATGTCAAAGGATCTCCACCAAAGAGCTCAACCACGTCCTCCCTCTGAAAAACTTAATATTAAAGTTAGACATTAAATGTGACAATCACGCGCGGGGCTGCGAGAAGATCGTCAAACTCCAGCATCTGGCGGAGCACGCGGAGATGTGCGATTATTCCCCTGCCAAATGTAGGAATAAGGGCTGCAGCGAAGTGCTCAACCTTAAAGATATGGATGCTCACATGCGTGAATCGTGTGATTACAGAGCGGTCGGGATATGCGAGAGTGGATGCGGATTGATGCTCACTCACAAGGAGCAGAAGTTGGACAACCACTGCTGTTTGAAAGCCCTCAAAGCGCACAACGGCGCGCTGCAAGGGAAAGTTGTCAGCTTGGATAAGGAGCTGAAGAAACAAGCTCTCAAATCGACTAAAAGAGAGAAATCACTTTTGGCTCAACTGTCGGCGGTTCACAACGAGCTTCAGATGACAGCGCTGAAGTATCAGAAGAAATTCACTGAATACAGCGCCAGGATTGGCTCGCTGTCCAAGAGCCTCTCTCCACCGTGTAAGGTAATATTCAGCTTAATAACTCTTACAAACATTTACCATGGTAGTGTTCATTACTACATTAAAACTGTGGTAAAGCGTAGTATTGGCCACCACTGTCGTCAAATAAGCAAAATGACCCTAAAAGTAACTTGAATGAAATCTCATCATAATTTGCATGATTTTATGAGATCAATGCTTTATAACATGGAAGTTCTTTTTGTATTTTGCTTTGTTTTTTGCTCTAGTTTTCCCTCAGAATAAAAGTTTTAATGTGCTTTTGTTCTTTCCCCATATTTATTTAGATGTTTATAGTCAAGTTAAGCTTCAAACTCTGTTAATTTCTTCTTTTTTTTTTCATTTCAGCACTGTTGGCATAACTTGTCAATTGCAAGTGTGATATTGCTTTTTAGTTCTAGAAACAGGTTGAACAAGTAATTAATATCCAGTGACTTACATTTAAGGCAAAATTTGGAAAGTGACTTCTTGCCAAACCAAGCTTTGCGTGTAGTAGTTTAATGAGCTTGCATAAACTCTGGCCTGGAATAGCATTTATGAGTGGAGCGGAGCGACGGATGATAACGTCCTCGCTCAGAGTTCCAATCCGTCAACTACAGCTACACTCCGACTTTTCCATTTCACCAGGAGAGAACCCCGCTTCGAGCGAATTTGAAGGCAGAAAATCAGGGTCGCGCCGACTTTCAAAACTAACTCACTTTTGGCAAAGCTAAAAATTAGAATTTTAGAATTATTATTGATGTTTATATTCAGCAATTTTATGTTAATATTATTCAGACTCTATGGGAAATTCTATGTTGTTATTATTATTATTATTAGGGCTGTATATGCTTGCTTGTTTGTTTGTTGATATTAATGTCAGATTTCTATTTGTTGCAAGTTGCAAAAACAATGTTTTTTTTGATTGATCAGATTTTTTTATGTCAGAATTTCCTCCAACCCCCGAAATAGGCTACACTTTGCATATTTAAACCATGAGATTATAAGATTTAACAAACGTACAGTATTTTATTCATACCTAATTAGTACATCAGTACATGAGGTATGTACTTTAGTGTATACTTCAAAATGGCCAGATTTGAAGACTTTGCTATGGCACATTTTTCTTAGTGCAGTATCCTTGCCATGCCTTACATCAAGTGCTATGACATCTTCTGCCATGTGTGATGCCCTTCAGATTAGCTATAATATATTCTCACCTCAGGACACCATTAGAGCATGGAAAAATGTCAGTGAGTTACACTTGTGACAGATAACCTCCCTTGACCGCTCTATGAAGGAGCACAAGATCCTAAGGCAATCTCCCAGTGAGTGAACGCGTTTATGGGCTCTGAATGATGTCTTAGTGCCAGCGACTGCCTTCCTGCTGGGGAATGTAGTCTCTCTTGCTGTTCCCATCACATGCTTCATCAGTCAAGTGAGTTGAAGCAACGCAGGGCTGGGAAAAGGAGGGCGATGATGGGGAGCTGACATTTGCAGGATTGGGCCTGTCTGCTGAACGCTGTGCTGTTGATCTAGCTGCTCCAGAAGAAAAAAAAAGATATCACACAAGTTTTCAAATCATCACTGGAGCATTTCAGCATGTATTATGCAATAAATATGTATATGTTTGTTTGTTTTCACAATTCAAGAGAATGTATTCTTTAGATGAGTCGTGTTCTGACATCATTCCACACTTTTGTTATTTACCAAACTGACCTGTTCTTATACAGTAATCAAACTGAAACATATTAGCAGAAAACCACTAACAAAACCAAACAACAGTGATGTGCAATTATTTGACGTGGAGTCACTGCCTTCTACAGATGTTGTTTCCCATGGAATTATGGGATTTGTTCCCATGACCTGGTCCAGTGGGGTGCATTCCTCACTAGGAGGCATACACTCAGCAAAGATAGTAAAGAGGACACTGTACGTGCATGCCATTGATGTCTGTATTATATTTAGACACTGTATTCTGTGGCCCACAGAAATGACAGCTGCTTTAGTCGCTGATCCTATGCAGTGTCACCCCAAGCGAGGAATAAAATGCTGACACCACTAGTTTCTCCACGTTCCGTCGTTCATCTGTTGAGAGAGCCGTTTGCTGCAAATGTATTAATATACTCTACTGAATGAGCAGGGAACAAGGCATTAACCCTTAAAGCTGCCGGCAAGTTGACAGCTCCTTTTCCAAGATGCTTTAAGCTTAGAAGAATTATGTAGTTTGCAGAATATGATTTGCAGAATGACTCTAAGAGGTGTACCGCTTTACTTGTTTGGTCACACACCACTTTTGGTCACAGTCAATAAACCGTGATACCTGCAGATGATTTAAGAACTTGTACTATAAAAACACACCCTGAAGGGTTACATTTGACATATTACGTTTGGAAGCTCAAATGTTGCTATTTCCCAAATGGAAATGCTTAGTAATTTCATTGGTGTTTTTCGCTTTTCAAAGGCTTTAAATAGAATTATGTGTGAATTAATGGTTCATGGTTTCCTCTTTTAACAGGGTGGAGAGACCAAAAGTGTCACAGCTATACTCCATCGTGAGACTGGATCTTTAGGCTTCAATATCGTTGGGGGACGGCCATGTGCGGTAAGTTTAGAAATATTTGGACCTTCATCATATGTCATTAGCTATGGTTCTCTCACCCTGTTTTTTATGCGCATTTTGAAGTATCGCATTAGAAACGAGTATTGGAAGCCCCAAATTAAAAAAAAATAAAAATAACTAATTTGCAAAAAAATGTTTACGCTCGCTTAAGGTGGTTTTTGACTTGTCCGAAAAAGTGTTAATGCATATAATGGGAGATGGAAACTCATTTTATGAATAAATTCCTCCATGCAGAATCGTGTGACTTTGCGCTATGGGACTGCATAACCTGACTAACCAGCAGACTGATCTCGTTGCACAGCATCTGAAATGTTTTGATCATTCTTAAATGCCCGAGCAAAGTCTGTCGTCAAAGTAGTTCTCTATAATTGCCTTCTAGAACTGTATAGATGCCCAAACAGCAGGCATCCATCACCTCCAATTTTTTTGAAGACGATTTTGCTCTCTTTTGACTCGGATGAAAATGGTGCTTAATCACAAATTTTTTATGTGATATTCCAATTTTGCGCTTAAGTTACATTTGCAACTTTAGATGGAAACCCGACTGTTGGCTCATTCTATTTCCTGTTTCAGCCCCAGGTCTACTCCAGGGTTTCCCCAAACTGGGGTTTGTGAGTTTATGAAAAGCTAATAATTAATTAAATCCTAAAAATATCAAATGGAAAAAAAGGCTTAAAAATAAAAACAATTATAATAAACACTTTTTGTTTACCTGCATGTCATGTGACATTAAATGACAACAAGGAACCATGAACATGCAGATGTTTTGATAAATTATTAAAATAAGGATTTTAGCTCAGAGGTGTTTGGCTAATGTAAAAAAATTAGGAATCTCAGATCACGCATATATTAATAAACATATTTTAAGTCTCTAGATTACCTCATGCCATACGCACATGATCAGATTTTGAGCTAGTCTTAACCAACCCTCAATTATGATGATAAACAACAAAATATAACACCGTCCTTTAATATCTGTCAGGTTATTTCAGATTCTCAGTGTATCACTTGATAACTAACTTTTAAGTGGAAATGGCAACTCGGAAAATACAGACATAAATTATATCTAACATATAAAGTGCCACTTTGGTACGTCGGTCCTCCCTGAAGTGGTAGTTGTGGTATCCATATCAGTGTGAATAAGCACCAAACCCTTTAAGAAGTGTTTGTTTGTGGTTCGTATGAAATAGAAGTGTGACGCACTTTGGTCTGAACTGGACTTTTGCAGCAAAACCTTCCAAAGGGGAAAACTACTACTACAGCCAAGTTTCCAAGGCTTCTTCTAAAACCCAGATGTTGCCTCATCACAAAGACAAGGCTTTATTTATTTATAAAAATTCACTACTGTTATAACATATAGCACAAATTGCTATGGCTGAGTTTATGCTAAAGTGGAAGAGGTCAGTCACTAATGAGTGACACAAATGGCTGTGTCTCTTAGCAACTGTACAACTACTTCAACGTGGCCATGACCCCTCCCTAGCAAATGTTTGACATGCCAGCCGTCCTGTCTGCTTTTAAGTCCTTAGATCTGTTCTTAAAACTTCATGAGCTGCCTATTTAGAAAGCATTTTAAATGTCAAAGGTGCCAAGAATTATAGGAAGCAATGTTTATTTTTCTCTCTGGAATACTTGATTCTGATTAGTCAGTCACGGCATTTAGCGGGCAAATATTTTTGAATGTTATGCATATTTAAAATTGTATATTTTCTGTTTAAATTTAAAAAAAAAATAGTAGAGTACTGCATCTTTAGTGTAGGACATCAGGTCACTTAATTTCGTTAACAGAGTTCATGTAGCTTTATTTTATTCTACAACATATTTAAATTGGTTGGGAAAGGATCCTCTGGTAAATAAGGATGTTGTTGTTGTTGTAATGGGTAAGAGGGAAGGGCTTACAGTAATTAACTGCAGAGTTCACAGTTTAACTTCCTGCGGTTTCTCAAGTATTCCATTAAAAATTACAGCACAGTGTCACACAACATGGCACAGAGTTAATGTGGTTTGATGTGGTTGGGGGGTGGGTTTAGCAATATTTTGGCGGAGGTTTTGCTATAACCTTCCAGTCCAGGTTATAGTTTCATATAATGAATGGCGATCATCTTTTTTAGTCACCCCAATCCTCCTACGAACACTATAGGTCTTTCATTTGACAGTGCATTTGCCAAGAAGCTAAACAATGGAGCACATTGCTTGTACACCTGCAAACAATTATTTGTGTTTTGGATGTGTCTTAAAGGGAGTCTTTTGTTATTCATTTTATTTTTATTTTGCTATAAAAATTATTTTGCACCTATAACCCTACTAAAGAGGTTTATTGGATGGTATTTCAGATTTATTGATCTTTTTTAGCTAAATATTGCTGCCTTGTTTTTGAATTTCAGGATAATAAAGATGGCACTTCGAATGAAGGAATCTTTGTGTCGAAGATTGTGGAAAATGGACCAGCGGATAAAGAAGGGGGTTTGCAGATCCATGACAGGATAATGGAGGTAAATACCTCTGTTTTATGCCAGATACTCTGGCCTAACCAAGATTCACTGCAACAACTTGAGAGATTTATTGATGATTTCCTTTCCATGATAAAAATGAAATTGTTGTGCATAGTGGCGCAAATAGAGCCAATCATAACGTATATGATATGCATTCACAGTTATGGAGATTTTGGGCCAATTAGATGTGTAGTGCAATGTCGTTTGTTGCAGTCATGGCTGGTTGGGACAGAAACTTTAAACGTGTTGCACCATGTCGGGACAAAGTTTTAAATCTACGATTTTTGCCAATTACAGCTCATTCTGAAAGGAACATTTGTACAAGCAGGTGTTGAACATAAATACCTGTAAATAAAATATTTAATGCATGTTATACCCTACAAATGGCTGTTAAAAATCTTCCAGCCCTGACTATTTCAGAATATCTCCATTTGGTTGTTCATTGTAATTTATTAGAAGTTGTTTACTGACTTGTAAAGGAATCCTTCCTGGCTGACTTCGGGTCAGAAGGCTCTCTCTTACCTTGGAACAAAATCTGGACTGTTTACAAAGGCCAAAAGTTCCCAGTGGTCACTTTTAAGGGTGCATAGAAAGTCAGCCCTACAAAGGTTGCTTTTATAGCAGCATGAAACTCAAGTGTGGGACAACGATTGCATTGAGTTCTCTGTAGCATGTTATAAATATGGCCTGGGTCTGTGCAATTGTTTAGCTAAGTTAATGTAAATATTTTCACTCCGTGTAGTCGAATCATCATTCAACGAAATGGTAGCTTTCACCGCAAGATTTTTTCCCCTCAAGATTTAGTTGAAAACCTCACTTTTTGGTTGCGAGATTTATTCATTTGTGTTTGACATCAGTATATGCAATATGTAGGATGAGGAAGTTGTGCCTGCTCTTGTACTAACTTTTAAGTGCGGTCTCATGCAGTGTGCTAACCGTAAGTGTCTTAAACTCTCCTGTTCGTTTAGATATGCCGTAAGCCCTTGAGACAATGGATAGATTGAGCCACCTAAGGCGACAGTAATGCACTCGGCGCCTGGTGACTTAAGACCACTAAACTGGGGGGCGCTTGGGTCCCAGATTGGTTAATGCATTGGGCGGAAATGTGCTAGTATGACTTACGTGGAGGAAGGGGCCAGAGTGAGGGGAAAAGCTTTGGATTGTGCTTAGCATGCCAACTGCTTTGCCGTGATATCCGAGAGTGTTCCTTGTGGATGTCACCTACATCTCTGTTTTTTTTTTGTTTTTTTGTTTTTAAAAAGGACATCAACTTAACAATGCATAGATATTTGAGAAGGGTTATCGGTGACTGGTTTAGTATTTTCATTGTACTGTAAACTTTTTCAAGATATTTTGCTCTAGGATGGCACTAGACCTAGAAAGTCACTTTTTGTCTTTGTCTTTTGAATAATTAAGGTGAGTCAGCATGCGTGCCAGAGCATGTAAATACATAAGGAACATGAAGCACAAAGCCCTAGGTCAGTCTATTGAGTAGACCTTTAAAATTTATAGTCAGAAACTCTCTCCCACAATGCAAAGCTGTTCCCACCCTGTGCAGTCAGTTTGGATCATGTGTACATTGTAATAACATCTTCTGCGTCCTTCAGGAGATTTATTGATGGTTTTAAAACTACTTTAATAATGTTTCCACCATTCAAAAAGGATGCAATAATGCTTTCCTTGCTATCGTTGACACCTGAGGTAATGTGGTCTCTGAGATCAAAAAGCGTTAAATTACTTTCTGTAGAAATACAATCACAGGGGAAGAATTAATGCAAAATTGCTTACAGCAGTTTTGTTTCCATTGAAATTTCACTTGTACGTTTTTAAACTAACACCCTGTAGTCCTATCCTTTATAGCCCATGAGAGTTAGACTCAGCTGGAGTTTGCTGTTTAAAATATCTTCCTCCAGGCCCCAGTACTCCTCAGTCTCTCTTGCTACATCAGCATTTTATCATCCATCATACGGATTCTCCATTTATTTCCTTTTTTCCCCCACAGCTCATTTGGATACACATGTATTATTTGGCAATTGTGCATAGGTGCTAATATGTTACTGTCATTTTGAGGTTTAGCACCTTGCTGCATGTTGTTGATGTAAAATTATGAAATCCTTTTAAGTTGTTTCTTTAACGTCATTTTTCCTTTTTTTTCAAAAGGGTTTAAAGTAAGTCGTGACGTATTGTATTGTCAAGTATGGTGACCCATACTCGAAATTGGTGCTCTGCGTTTAACCCATCCAAGTGCACACACACAGCAGTGAGTAGTGAACAATTGCACACACACACACACACACACACACACACACACCGGGAGCAGTGGGCAGCCATGCTGCGGCGCCCGGGGAGCAATTGGGGGTTCGGTGCCTTGCTCAAGGGCACCTCAGTCGTGGTATTGAGGGTGGAGAGAGCGCTGTGCATTCACTCCCCCCACCTACAATCCCTGCCGGCCGGGGACTCGAACCCGCAACCTTTCTATTACGAGTCCGACTCTCTAACCATTAGGCCACGACTTCCCACAAATTTAATTAAGTATGCCCAATATATAAGTTTCATCTTAGTGGCCAAAATTCACCAAGTTATTTTTTAAAAACCCATCAGTATTGTGAATGCCATTTTATCCTAATTTTTACCGTTATTTGCGGTAACGTCGTCTTTTAGTAATGCTGTTAAATTTAATCTTTTGCAAATCTAAAAATTTAATTTCACTTTATACTATAATGTTGTGATTCCTCAATTCACTTGTAACATGTAAACAACTAATTTTGTACTTAATGCACTTTAATTGTTCAGAAGAAGTCCAACTAAAATATACTGAAGTATATCTGATTGTGCAAAAGTGGAACTATCGCAAGTATACTTCAGGTACACTTTAAATACATATCTTGCATTTAAGGAATTATATTTATCAAGGATCATACTAATCAATAGTGGAATCAAAACACATTTTAAGCTTAATTTTAAGAAATGAGCATTGTACGTAAGTAGTACGCTCAATAATGTTTAATTATACTTTTTTATCAGTAAGTCTTAATTTAATAGATTTGAACTATACTTAGTTTGAAATAAGTGTATTTTAAATATATTGCTAAGCATTACATGAAAATAAGTATCAGCTTATTATCAGGATCCATTTTTTAAACTTTGGTCAGTAAGCAACCAGCAACATCATAGAACACGTTAGCAATATGCATCATAACATTCGTGACTCATTTAAACCTACTTTAATAATGTTTCTGCTGTTTGAAAGGGGTGTTATAATGCTATTTTTTTTTTATATGTTTGCCATTCAAGCGAGAGACTGTTGGGTGACTGGTATTCACTGATCAGTACAATGCATTCTGGAGTTCCGAATTTTTCATAGGGTGAGCAGGGCCATCACGGTATTCAGCGGGCTTTGTGCACATGTTCCTGACAGTAGTATGGGTGACTCACTGAGCGAACATGAGAAATTTCAGTCAGGATCCCACTGCACAGATCATCTGGCCCTTATGAACAAGCTCAAATAAATTTCACTGCCCGACTTTATAGAAAGTGAAGGAATGTTTAATTGCTCACATCTTATAGGGAGGGAATTGGGAAAATCATGAGAAATCCCCTTATTCTTCATCTTCTTTTGGCCTCAGAGATGTTATGTGCACGTACATGACATGCCCATAAAGATCTAGAATCTCCCACGGCTGTCCGATGGAGGAGTATCATGGCAGATGTCCCTGTTAAGCACCAGCAGATGAATAGCGCCTTGTTCGCTGTAGACATTTATTTTCTCATAAAAAAAGATGTAAAAAGGGAAGAAAAAAAAAATGGTGCTGTGTTTGAAACTTTTCACACATAGTAGTCGTGTTTGCCTGCGACAGTTTGATTTATGCATGATTGGATTTAACACAGCGCTTGTGTTTGGAAAAACCTGTTTATTCCAGACCTCAGCTTTAAATTGTAATTGTTTGTATATCACACAGGGATGCCTAGAAAAAGATTGCAGTCAGTTGCCTTCGCATTAGAATAAAAAATTATGTACTTGTTAACATTTTTTAAACTAATTTGTGCTATTCTACATTTTCAACATAGTTGATGTGCACTAGCATCACCAAATGGAGTAGCGCAAAAAAAAAAAAAGTTTTCCAAACATGGACCCCAGTCCGCCATTGTACGGTAAAACAGGTAGTCTTGCGCCATTCGCCATTGGTTGAGCCAGAATTTACATTTCAGACCACTCCAATAAACAAGAGCTATGTTAAAGTGCTGCAGAGTCACAGTGTTTACACTTGTCTGGGAAATCAACCCACAAATAAATGGCTTACTCATAGATGTCTCTAAACATTTAGCTGGGATAGAATGTATTTTAACCTCAACAAAATGGCACACACCACCTTTAAACGCATTTCATCTCAACATAAGGGGTGTTAGGAGTACAGTATTTGGCTGTAGTACCTTTAGCTGCTTGTGTTTTAATGTGTTTTCGTCATAAAACCATGTTTTGTTTAGTTTTTTTAATCCAAGTGTAGGTCAGGGCTATTTTCAGGAGCATTGGATGTGTTGGGGTAGAAAGAGGTCATGGAGATAGACTTGGTTGTAAATGTCACCTTGTAAAAGCCTGCAAACAGACAAAGGTCAGAGGTTGAACAACAACCAGACTTTAAAAAGCAGCTCCACTGAGAAGCCAGTGTTTGCCATCTGAAAGAAGCAAGAGCCCCAACATAACAGAAGATTGGTTGTTTTCAAACAAGAGTTGAGTATAGCTGGGAATATTTGAGAAACATTTGCCATGATTTTGTCATTATACTATAGTATATATTGATTATCGCTTTTAATTAGCATTTTATTTGGCCTATTACATTTCCTAAAGGTCATGCCATGCTAGTTTTCATCCTCCTCAAATATAAGAGCACTTGGACAGATGTTTTAATAGCAAAATAACTGTCTTGTTAAAAATTTGCTTCAAATACGTATAATGCATGTGCAGCCTTCTAGAAACAACAGTGGTTCTTTATCTTTTTCTGACTCCATATAGCTGTAAGGTTACCCACAGTGTGTGTTTAGTGTGTGTTCGCTGTCAGATGTGGCGTTAAATGGCGTGAGGGGTGAGTGGCAACATGAAAAGAGTGGCAGCTTGAATAGATATGTTAAGAGTCTGGAGAGGATGGGGCACATTGCTAGCATGCAGATGAGTCCTCAGTCCTTTGAACTCAGGTTGTTAGCATTCTTGTCCACTGATGATTAAGAAGAACCTTGTAGATCACCGCTGTAATGAAGGACAGAAGAGGAAAACATGTATGAAATGTGCAGTTGGTTTTATAAAAAAGGAGATTCGGGATGCCCTGAGTCTTTGAGGGAAATTTATTTCAACTTCAGATGATATAGGCTTGATAGTCCCCTAGGATCTTTCTTTGGTTTTGTTTTGGGTGGAGTGGTTTAGAAAGGGCTTGGATTCAAAGTGTTCTTTATTCACCTGTCATTCTTTGATCACAATTCTTTGTGAAATGCTGTTTGGGTGAATCTCATAAAAACATGCAAAATTTTAACCTAATAAAAAAATAAAAATGCAGAAGCATTTAAGACTATTTTGTAACATTTCAATTTTTTAAGTGTGCAAAATTAAATTTTCAAAACACTAAAGCAAATTTTCCAACACGTTTATCATTACTGCATCTGGAGTCTAAACACTGATTTTTTTTTTGTTTGTTTGTTTTGTAGTTCTGTCCTTAGTGACAATTCTTAGTAATATTAATACAAAATTTTGAATTGCATTAGAGGAAAAAAATTAACAGTACTCCATCTCATCCCGTATACTCTCTACTGAAACAGGCATTAACCTTAATCTATCCCACTATTGACTTTATGACCAGTATGCACATTTTTGAATCAGGAGAACATGTTCTTAGTTTCCTCAGGGACACAAAGTCAGGTCAACCCAGCATGGGGCCGATCGGGCGCCCTGCAGTGTCCAGTTTCCACCCTTCTTCCTTGACAACTAAGATATCACAGCACATGTCATCTTTAGCGTGGAATGTGTCACAAGGTTCTCTTGTGTTATTTCTGACCGAGTCCAACCGAGCTAATCAGAGGTGGCTGCTAGTTGACAGTGGGCAGTATCACATGTTATTTGGCATCTGATGGCAAGAAGAAAGCCTTTGTCAAAGACATTATTGGATTTGTGCCTCTGTTTTTTTTTTCTAGATGGAAGTTAGCAGGGAGAAGGAGAATAGGCAAGTAAGACTGTTAGTCCCAGCGGAGAGCTGCTTTCCAGTTGACTGGAATGGCTGACTTGGCTTATTACAGGACATTGAATCCATTGGAAGTCTTAAAAGGGATATAATAGGCTCCTGGTCTTGGATTCTGTTATAGCAGAGCATGCGTGAATGAAATGGACAGTCCTGTGGTACATGTATGATTGTGTGTATACAATGGTGGCCAATATTATTAGAACAGTAGTATTTTCTCCAGCTAAAAAAAATGGTTTTAAGTCAGTTATTTTTATCTTTTGCTGTAGTGTGTCAATAGAAAATATCAGTTTACATTTCCAAACATTCATAATACAGTGAGATTTTTGTTTGCACAAATTTTAGGCACTTGTGTAAAAATGCTGTAAAATCAGGATGGTGTCAAAAATAATATCATAAATAGATTTTCTTTATCAATTAACTTCTATTAACTAAATTAAATCAACATTTGGTGTGACCATCCTTTGCGTTTAAAGCAGCTTTTGCACTAGATGCAAGTAGATTTCTTGAAGCATCTTGGAGACTGAAATTTCCTACTGACACAGAACAGCAAAAGACAGAAATAACTGACTGAAAACCAATTTTTTAGCTGGCAATAATACTAGTGTTCTAATAATGTTGGCCACCACCGGTGAAGCCAATGGGCATTGCTAGAGAGACAGAGCATTGTCATGTCTTTAATATTATAATGATTAATAGCTCGCATTAATTGTGAGAAGAAGAATGATGATGAAAATAACATTTTTGTTGTTAGTAGTAGTAGTAGTTGTATTGTAACAATTTCTACAGCATTTGTTAACTGGCCACATCAATTTTATCATGGACCAATGCTGTTAATTTCAGATGAGACAAGACATTGGCAGTTAAAAAAAGACTTTTGGATATCAGTTTATCACTATTCCTTTCAGACCAATATATGACTTCTTGAAAGGAGTCGCTATCAATGAGTCGCTAAATATGGCTTAGCCTACTGTAAATGCGTTGTGAATTCTGTTCAGCAGGCTTTTTCTCTATTTTAAGAAGTTGTGGGAATTTATAGCTTCTAAAAGGTTTAGAGAGGGGGAATATGTATGTATGATTAAGGCTAATTGTCTTTCCAATCAATCACCAGGCTTGTGTGAACATATCAGTAACAATAGTCTCAGGTTGCCTTCCCAGCTGCTTTCACGGTCAGACTCCGTTAACCCCCACCCTCCATACAAGCCGCCCACCCCCATAGCCTCTCTAATTAACTACCCTCAGTTAAACGCTAATAGGCTGATTAACAGACCCTCGGTCGTGAAGTAATAGGCAGTTGTTTCCTTCTTGTTGCCCTCAGTAATGCAGGCCAGGCCCCAGGCCTGTTAATTACAGCCCACATTGAATGGCCTCAGCAGGACCTGAGAAATGTAGCCTGTCCAAGTCAGGAAAGTGTGGTAGATGTTGAAAAAGAGCATGTCTGCATTATGGATTGTTTCAGCCATCTGTAATGCAAAAGAAGAAGAGAAGGCTACCACAAAATGCTCTCTGCGGTAAGGCCACTTGTTGACTTTTGCTGGGCTTTCAACTCGTGGCTCTGTATATTACAGTAAATCAATAAGAATGGACAAATCATTATTTAATTTTGTTCATATAAGGAAACTCGTAATTTTTTGGTGGCTGGGTATCTGAGTCAAGACGTCTTATCGTCTGTGATTTTCACCAAATATGGTATCAAGGAGTCAGATCATTTATGAATCCATCTACTTTTATGAGTACACATGAACACAGTCTTCCTGTTTTAAGACTTGGATATAAAGGTAATTTTCTGCTCACTCCCTCTTTTTATGGACGCAGAACCACAGTGAACTTGTAAATGTACTTATTGAATTCTGTTCTGTAATTTAAGCTTGGTTTTCACCATATTTCAGCAACTAGCTCATGATTAAAGTAAGCACGTAAGCCCAAGCTGAGAACTGAAGTCCTATTTCCTGTCATAACTCACCAAAGTACAAGACTACACTTCTCTGTCCCTCCTCCCAACAGAAATATAGTTTTACTGTACTCAACATGACTATTGCAATGCCAGAAGCATATGCAGACTTGAATACTTGCCCAGTGCAATGCAAACATGTGGCCTAGCTGTTGTTGTTGCATTACTGCACAAGTAACATTCACTAATAGGGGGCTATAGATTTTATTTCCAATGTCCTAGTCTTTAAACCAGGTGTGTTACAATTCTGGTAGCTAGCATAGAGAAATGCAGCAATGCTGAAAATGTAGTGGGTAACCTACTTGCTTTACATTGCAAATTGCATTTGTACATGTTTTCTTAAAAATAACTGGCATAGCTAAAACTCTGCTCTTACTTGCATAGTATGTTTTGGACCTAAGAAGACTCTATTTGCAGTTGTTGTATGTCTCACATATGGTAACACATCCTAACCTACTACTACAATATTTCTTGTCATTTTTGGGTGTTCCTGGTCTAGTGTTTCAGCTCAGGGACAAGTGAAGTCAATAATAGTCCAGTTGAGTCTTCTATTTGGCTACAATTGAAACATAAGTTGGTCTGAGTTTGATGGTTTAGGTCTTCGTGTTGGCAGGCCTCAATAATCAAACTCCTTTTAAATCCAGACAACATGAGTTGGTGTAGAATTCCTTCGTTCTTAGCCTGACAAGCTTTCTTTTCAAGAGCCGTTTAAGAAAGCAGTCTTTCACACACCAAACAATGTGGAACCAGCAACCGTTGTGCACCCTTATCATGTAAATGAGTGAAAACACTATTCCCAAGTCATGTTATTGTCCTTGTGGACCTACCGTGTGCGTCCCTCTTCCACTGAAAGAGATGGACTCCTTTCACACGTACCTTCTCCATTTGATTGTAGACTTCCTGCGTCTTTCAGTTTAGCAACAGAGAAATTAGTTTGACTTATATTAGTGGGATACTCCACCCCAAAATGAACATTTTGACATTAATCACTTACCCCCATGTCGTTCCAAACCCGTAAAAGCTTCGTTCGTCCTCGGAACACAATTTGAAATATTTAGGATGAAAATATGGCTTGTGACTGTCCCATTGACTGCATAGTAAATTGCACTGTCAAGGTCCATAAAAGTATGAAAAGCATTGTCAGAATAGTCCATCTGCCATCAGTGGTTCAATCTGAATTTTATGAAGCGACGAGAGTACTTTTTGTACGCAAAAAAAAACATTTTAAATAGCGTCATTTATTCAACAATTCGTCTCCTCTCTGTGTCAGCGTAGCGCCATTTTGGACTGCATCCGATGGATGCAAAGTGCGTAGAACGAAGCTTTTACGGGTTTGGAATGACTTCTTGCAAATTAAAATGTGACACATTTGCACATTTAATGTGACAAAGTGGGAACTGGATAGTCCAATATATTGTCCTGTTGTATCAGTAGGTACTTTTTTGTGCTTTGTAAATACCCTATGTTCTCAATTCTCAATAGCTGTTCAAACTTTTGCTTGAAATCCCCAACAAGAGAGTTGCAATGTCAAACAGAGTTTCTAATGTCAAGAGCAACTAGGGTTGGGCCAATAGACGATGCGATCGTCCATCACCGATGGCTGACAGACCTCACGATGTTGAGCCGGCATCGTGATCATCGCCCCCCAAACCCACCCCACCCTCCTTTCCGCAATCCGCCGCATCCCAATAGTGTTTGGAAAGGAAATTAAGTATACTACAGAACCCCTAAGGGGAATAAATAACCTACAAGATGGGAGGAAAAAAAATTATAAATAATATGTTGGGTAATTATACTGTATATAAATTGCGTGTATCAGGGAACCGCTACTAATATGCAGGGCACTAAAGCTGCTTTTGAATGCGCTCTCTTATTTTACTTTCACTTTCACTTTTGAGATTCGCGACTACGGAGCAGCAGTACCATACATTTTACAAGATTAGATATTTGTCAGTGGTGCTCAGTATCTGCAAATCATTCGCCATTGTCCTATCAGTCATCTCTCCTTACTCCGTGTATTTGGTAAGAACTTTCATGTACTGTAAATAATAGGCTGCAAGCAAGCGGCTAACCATGTCCCTTTAGTGTAGCGGTTCTCAATTCCAGCTCTGTACATTTTGTATGTTTCTCTTATCGCTTCAGACGTTGTTCTATTCGACTGTAAGTGCCCTACGAAGTGGACATCACAGGATATTCGGCCATGATTCCAGTTCGTAGTGAACGTATATGTTCCATTCAAAGGGCATTGAAGTGTGCGAGACATGAATTTAAATTGTATTTATTTACAGAGGTATATTTTATAACACCAAATGTTTCACACTTCACTCTTCTCTAGTAAGTTTCGTCTGTGTGTGAAGACGCTGCAAGCTGTTGCGCAGTGCAAATCCATGAATTAATGTTCCGAAGTGAAGTAAACTTCAATGGATTTCCCCTGCTCAGTGAGTAGTGAGCAATGAACTGTGTAGGGACCATGTCACTCAGAACACAGTTCATGCACGGAGCTCTCTTCTAATGATCTGAATCAGGTGCGTTAACAAAGAGAGACATGCAAAATATGTGTGGGGGTACGCGAGGACTGGAATTGAGGACCGCTGCTTTAGTGGCTCCGTAGAACGCGTTATTTGTTTTCCGTGCATTTCTGCATACTGATTCACGCTTCGGGCACACCCCTAACCCCCCAGCCCCCCCGATGTCATCGTCCATCACGATGTTTCACTGTAGACATCGTCCGATGCCAATTTGGTAGACATAGCCCAACCCTAAGAGCAACTATCAAATTTTTAACACTCAGATTTTGACCAGGGTTCAGCAAGAAACTAGGCAAGCAATCGGAGGCTTGGGCAACTGCATTGTCCTGTTGTATATTATCAATGATGTGCCATTGACTGCATAGTAAATTGCACTTCTTGTGTTACTTTACACCTTCAAATGCAGGGGTGTGCTGATCCTGGATGGCTACCGTGCTGCATAGGACCGGCTAATCCAGGTTTTCTAGACTCTAGAAGCTTTCAGGCAGTTATGTTGGAGCAGAAGCTGAACTGAGGAAGATGGCCATTCAGGAGCAGGATTGACATTTGATTCAGTTAGCTAGCTGTAAACATGTTTACAGTTACTTTGTATTGATGGCAGTTGTCCTGGCAGTGAAAACTGGCAGAAGAATACACTAAGAAGAATACATTAATACTTTCTATATTGGCCCTTGCACTGAGATTGTAAAACTTGCTTGCATTTCATTGCAAATTGTGTTGTGATGTTTTTCGAAATGCAACAATCCATGTAGTTGCTTAGAGTGTCTCTCGATACTTGGGACACTTACTTCTGGCTTTTAAGATTGTTGAAGACTTTTATTTGGTTAGCTGGTTGAAGTCTGGATACTGTGCTTAATTGTGATGTACAGCCTGGTGACAGAGTGCATGTTTCTTGTGAACTGGATATTTTAACTGTTTTTGATTGTTCTGGAAATTAAAACATGGTGCAACCCAAGTGCAATACTGTCCTCCAAGACAGACAACTCATTTCAGACAATGAGTCACTGTGGACCACAGTTTAAACTTTCACCTGACCGCAGGCGAGTTTTAATTTATTGGTTTTCCGACAGAAATTTAGCCAAATCATTTCACTTTTATTCATACTTTTCCATTTGTCATAAACCTCGTCTGTTAGTCTTACTGTGTGAAAATAATCATTGCCGTGTTTGAGTTGGCAGCACCTTAGAGCGATGTGGAACTGGATAAAGTACAGGAGAACTTCTGGACACACTGTGAGTGGTTTGTGAGGGTCAAAAAGAGGCAAACAACAGAGGCTTCGGTCAAAGTCTTACACTCTTGGGGCAAAGCTTTCTGACTTCACACGGAAACTTCAGACGGGCCCTTGCAGTGCGGAGTTCGGCAGCATTACGGGGAGTCATATTGAGGGCTAGACCTTGGAGATGTCGAGGAAACGTTGGGTCAGACATGAAACTGATGGATGGATAGCATGGCCGTTGATCACCATGGTGGGTTTAGTAGCTATAGAAGAGGTGGTTTAGGGTGGGGTATTATGAGAATGGATATAGTGGGCCCTTTTGGACTAGGTAAGTGGTGTTAAATAAACCTGGCCACATCTGAAGCGAGGCATCAGGTTTCTCACACGCCGGGCAGCTTGACAAGCACTCCTTTGTAGACTCTCTCTCCTCACCTCACACTCTCTCCGCACCACTGTCCTTTTCTTCCTCACTTTCTCCTGCACTGTACTTCTCTCCTCCTTACCTCTCTTTTTATCCTCAGTATCCTAATCCAACTTGAGAGATGCCCACCTTAAATACAGAATGAGACAGTGTGGAGCTAAGCCATGAACACCATAAACATGAATAGAAGAAATGCAGGCAAAATCCCTTTTTTAGACATGCCAAAATTGTGTCTTGCAAGGTATGTATATGGCACATGTATATGTCGATGTGTTCTTATAATGCCAATATTGTTACATGATACGAGATACCTTATAATAGATAGAGTTGGAGTTATGTAAAACTTTGACTCTAAAATCAGTAATTCCTGTGTATTTCGTGTTAATAATCTTGTTTTAGATGAGTTGAACATTTTAAAAAGTTTGTTACCAAACTATGTGATACTGCTTCTAAATTCCTTGGTTTGGTGCCAGAAATACACAAATCATCTTCCAGCTGTCTTCCAGCTCTATGTCTGCTCTGGATCTAAGACCGAGCCGAAAAGCACAGGAAACAGGACCATGGAATTTTTTCTAATGGCGTGAGAAAGATTAGAATCTACTGTTGTTGGTCTTAATGTACTTAACCTTAATGTTAAGGTGCTAGTTCACTACACATTTCTTCAGTTTGCACTTCATGGTTACGAGCCTTTTGATTTGTTAGCGATGTTAATATAACAAATGCTTGTCCGTGCTTTGCCATCACATTTAATTCCCCTTAAATTTCCTGTTTTATTTTTAAAGCGATTGGAATCCATCACTGTTATATTTTTGAACATTATCACTTTAACAAAGCTTAGAAAATGAGAACCACATGTTTGGCCACATTCTGAAGGTAAAAGATATGCGTTTTAAAGAAAAAAGAGAGACCAAGACCGTCATTCTAAACAAACTTGTACGCTTCCTAAGCAGATGTGTCCACATTCCTCTCTGAAGGCCCATGTTTGTGGTGTGATGTTTTTTAATTTGTACAACCAAGGATTAAATAATAATCTGTATGTGTCCATGCTTAGACTTTCATGTTTTAACACGCAAATCACATTTTTAATCCAGAAGCAGTGACCTCGGGTGAATGTCAGGGCTTTGATTATTTTTTTTCTTGTTAAACAAATCCAATATATGTTGTGACCTTTTCAGTCAAAGCCAAATGGAAGGTGTTGAAAGTATGTACAGCCATCTTGATGGGATTGTTGGCTTGCTCCTTTGTCAGCTCTTGTAGGAATATTCATCTAATAAGTCTTGCATATTTATCCATAACTTCTCTGTTTTGACAGATTGACTTTGATTATTTTCAGAGCATAATTTTGTTTGTAGTCAGCAGGTATTCTCCATCTAAACCCAGATGTCAATTGCTTTTAAAATCCAAGGTCCAAGATCTATTATGAACGTTTTTTTGTCTTTGCGTATTTTTACAGAGTAGCTTCTCTTACATAATTTCAGATTATGTTAACCAATAGCCTAATAGCTTTTTACAGATTGTTTTGAAAAACTCACATTCACTTGTAGCTCCACTTTTCATGATCAAATCCATTCCTGATGGAAAAAATCAAGGTCTGCCCTACATTTTCCCCTGTGTTGTTGGATATTCTGTTTCATTTGGAAACATTAGAATTAAAAAGAGTTACAAAGACAGTTTTAAGTTGATTTTATTAGCATGCATTGATTTCTTTTTGATATTTAGAACTTGAGAACAGCTGTTAAAGTACCTGGTCTCACAGTTGCAAATTTTTTTGTTGACAAACAGTTGTTTTTGATTTGCCAGAAGTACGTGCATGACGATATGAATCATTTAATGAGAGCAATTTAAGAGTTAAACCATCCCCCCACTTATTGCATTCCTCTCACTTAAATAATCATAAATATTAATATTTTAACATTTTTCATTAGAAAATAAGCATTTTAAATGTTACCAAGGTGCATTTGAAAACATTTATACATGCTTTTCCCATATTTAGGTTAGACAGGATGACATAGATGCTTAAAAATTGCCAAAACATTTAGGAACATCTGCTCTATTTGATAATGTTGATAATTAATTTATTTACCATTATTACATATCATTAGTGTACTATAGACTACCTCAAATAGGCAAGTACGTTTTGGATGCAGCCCAGACATTCTCCAAGAATCATTGTCAGCATTTTCAAAGACCATAACATCTTGCATGTTCTGACTATCTCCATATCTTCTGTTTTGGGAACAATTTGCTTGGTCCTTGGTCAATATTTTTGTAATCATTTGTAGTAGGAATGAGCAGACTGCTCTGTGATCAAATGGCGCTTTCATGTGTGACCTTCGGACGACTCTGCTCTACAGGAAATCCTAACGAAGCTGAGGGTAATCAGATGACAAGGCGGGCAGCTGGCCTCCGAATCACCAGCCTTTCCGATGGAGCTCTGGTTGAATGGGACAAACAACAATTTTTAGTCTCGCCTGTATGCCAGGTTTCTGGAGTCTATGCAGGAACATGTCCCAAATGTTGGCTTATGTTTGATGTCCTTGAATGGGTTTCGTGAATTTTTTTTTTTAGCCAGATATTCACTTTATAGTAGAGAACTCATGTTAAGTAGAAATGTGTTATATAAATGTGAGTATTTTTACAAATTCATCCTCAAAGGGTTCTTCAGTTTCGTACTTCATATGAGCATATCAAACTTGGACCGTGGCACGTTTAAAGCCACAGGTTGGTTTGCGAATTTTGTGGTGTTTCTGCGAGTTTCACTTATTCCACTGTGGCAAAGTCGCTCTCCAAGACGTGTAATCTACCAGGTCATATATTTTCAGAGAATGGCTTAGGAGGACCACTGAAGTCCTTTAGAAATGATCGGCAACCAAAAGGAGGGTGAAACATGCTCTTGCAACTCCTGGAAATGTTTTGCTTGTGGTTGGATGGGTTCATTTATCATGAAGTCAATTAGATAGAAGGCCACAGACTGGCTTGGTAAGTAGAAGAGGCTGTAATTTAGGAATATGAGAGGCAGTTCTTTGTGAAATGCTTGCGTTTAAGTAATGCTAGTCTAACTCTCTGGCCGCACAGTAGTATGTGGGTGCTGGCGGTGACGTGTGGTCGATGAATGAGATGACGTGATTCACGAGCTGTGGGGATCCAGACTCCTGACTCCAGTTGGGACCTAGTTCAGTGCGTTGCAGCCATAAAAGAGGCCAGTGCATATTTCATTTTGCTATACATTTTTGTTTTTGTGTCTTTGTGTGTCTTTGCATTCCACCCTCTGATATGGCCAGAGAATTCACTGACTCACTCGAAATGTCTTTCTTTCTCTCTCTCGCTCTTTCTTTTTTTCCTTTTTGGAAACTGTACTTTTGATTAATGAGGTATGATTCTGGAAGGAAATGTGCAACCTTGGGGTTCTCGGAGTGAAAAGACCAAAACAGAACAACCTAAATGCTACGTCTACAGAAACGGCTGCCAGAAACCTTAAGGACCTCTAAAGTGTTTTGACGAACACAGTTTCCGTTCCTGTGTTGATGTATTTCCTTTTGAACCAAGAAGTTGGGTATCAACCCAAAATCCTTTTTTAAATAGCCAATAGATTTTAGTAGACATATTATCCAATGAGATTTTTTATATTTATACGATTTTTCACGTGTTTATAAGATCTTAAGTGATTCATGAGAGTTTAATTTATTCCCTCATTAAAGTTAAGTATACTGTCTTTTTTCCTGATTTCCATATACTTTTTAACAAACCATTTATAATGTCATGTTTCATCTCAGAGCTGTTTGGACAATTACCCGAGAATAGAAAGAGTCTAGATTTTAAATGAGTATATATGCTAAAAGTTTGTCATGAAGGGTTGCAAAGGGGCAGAGAATTTCTGGAAAATTTCCAAAAGTTCCCTAAAGTTCAAAGTTTTCTGAACTCTAATGAATCAATGTGAAAAGAATAAACTAAAAACTTCAAACTGGGTTCTGTGAGGTGCAACAGTTCACTGCAGAACGTGCATCCAGGACAATTAATTTATCTAAATTATTTGACTACCTGGAAGACTTACTCCCAAAATACTAACCTCTACATCCTGACTTAGCACAGGGCTCAGCATGCAGCATCGCAAAAGGATGAACATGTTGCAGTGTAAATGCACATTACTTACGCTTACACATGCTCATTGAGTTGTTACATGATGAATTTCACATGTGGCTGCACTTCTGATGTGAAGAGATCGCTGTACTCGGGATCAGACTGGGCATTTCTGTCATAACTGGACTTTTGTGGAAGGAAAGATTATTAGCCTGTTCTCAGGTCGGCTTGTAGTGAGATGTTTGTGAATGCTTGTTTGTGTTCTCGCCACAGCTGTGTACAGCCCATATGTGCTTGTTGGCATTGGCACGGGGCAGTTGTGTAACTTCTGAGCAGGACTGCATGTGCCGTTCTGTTTCTGTTGGCACTGCTGTTGTTTTGGTGAAATTAGGTGGCACTTTGCGTTCCCAGGTGACTGTACATCTCTTCCTTATTCACTTACAGACTTCGTTTTATGGCTTCTCTTAAGGTGTTTACACTGCAAGAGAGTAGTGCGGCACAGCACAACTAAATAAAACTACTTGATAAAACTTTTGTCACCATGAGCTGCCTGCTCATCTTAACTAGTTCTTCCTCGTTTTTACTGTCTTGGGACATATCTTGCTCTATTTTTCTTGTTTCTTTGTTGCTCCCTTTTGAAAACATATAAGTGCTCACTTCCCTTATTTAAAAATTTGCATTACCTTATTAATTACGGAGTGTCTATTTACACTAAGTGCAAATAGCCCATCTTGTTGGCAAAGGCTATTTACACTAACTCCGCCCACTAACGTGTGATTGGGTTAGTCAAGATTAAAAAAAATCTTGCCACATATAAAATTTTACATTTTTTTAAGTGTTACTTTTGTATTTTTTATTAAATATTTCATACTGCACTTTTTTTTAACTCTCTTCATGTCAATATTCACTAGTAGAACGTGAATATATTTTAATGTTTTATTTTTTATGTATTAGGCCATACATTTAAAATAAAAACCTTAATAATAAAGATATTGATTAAAAATATAAATAATTAATTTACATATACAATGTTTGAGTACCATATTGATAATCAGCTGATATAGGCCTAAGAGTTTTTTTCATCCATTGTTTTTCTATTCCTTCTGTCTCTCAGTACATGTCGTTATACTGCCCAGCACAACCATTTATGCATAGTTCTTATAAAAAAATATTTGTTTTTTTTTGTTTGTTTTTTTTAGTCCATATTATTCACTTTCGTTATGTTAGCATAGAAAAGGTCTAGAGTTTAGCAGCAGCAGCAGCTGGTCAGAAAACACATGACGCACTGACTTAGTTAAGTCCTTATAAGTGCTTCTTTTTCTATCCCTCCCCATGATGCCTTCATTCCTCATTCATACCAGAGACAAGCTAATAGACAGGGTTGATGAACACACAGGTCCCAAGGCTGCTGATCTCTGGGTACACACAAGAGTGGAAATAGAGGGGAGAAGAGTTAGGAACAAGCAAAAATGGAGCGAACAAACCCTTGGGGTAGAAGTTCCAGTGAACCAGTTACAACATCCTGACATTGGGATCATTTGGAGGGAGTTAATTAATTAAACACATTTACAATACATCACACATATACACATACACACAATTAAACTTTCTCTCCATTGTGAAGTACCTAAGGCATAGACTTGTACCTAATGAGGCAGAATTCCCCCAGCTTCAACAGTGAGATGAAACAAAGCTTCTTAAAGCCCTTGAACTGCTGCTGGTGATTAGCTCAGTACATTACACTTAATCAGAAATTTGTCCTATGCTTTCCCCATGGTGGCAGAAGGTGAAACCATGTGTAGTAGATTTATTTAAAGACATTATATCAGAGGAACGTGCACTAGAAAATCAGAGGATGTTTATCAGCTTGTTTTATGGGATTTTAAACAGAGGATTGGATGATGCAAGTGTTCCCTTTCTCTGAATTTTATTCAACAAAAAATAACCAAAATAATTATTCATAGAAATTTACATTAAATTTCCATGTAGTGTAGGCCAGCACAAATTAACGTAGAGCTTGTGGTCTGCACCATTTTCTAATTGTTCAAAAGCCGTTCTTTTAAACTCTCCACTCATTAAAAAACTTGAAAACTGTTTTGAACATTCATAATAAATAGGAATGTTTCATGAGTACCAAATCTGCATATTAGAATGATTTCTGAAGGATTGTATGACACTGAAGACTAGAGTAATAACGGAAGTGCATCACAGAAATAAATGACATTTTAAATTATACTAAAATAGAAAACAGTTAAATTGTAATAGTCTTTCTCAGTATTAGCATTTTACTGCATTTTAATCAAATACATGAAGCTGTGGTGAGAATTTTCAAAAACATAAAAAATGATACCACAGATGGATGCGTCTAGTGTTACAAGACCCTTTTATATCATTCTAAGCGCTCCATCTCTCTGAATGCAAGAAAATCTCCAGTGTGTATGACAGTGTTGAGCACTGATGCAAACTGAAAGTCACCATGTACAGTTGCTGTCCTGATGCTAACCAGACCAAACGTTACTGCCCAAAATGCCATTGTTTTAAATTAGAATAAAAGTCAATTTTTTCCCCTTTTTTCCTGATTGATCATTGATGCCACTTGCTAATACATACAGTATTTACCTTCCTACAGAATTGTGATGAAACCTTGTGGTTTGGTAAGGATTGTGAAACTGATGGGAAAATCATTCAGGAATCCAAACTGAACACTGGAAAATTGACTGGAAACTCTTTCTCATAGTTGGGTAAACGATGAGTCAAACTGCCAACAGGGCAACTTTTCTTTAAAGTGGATGGAATAGAACCACAAGAATAGAGGAGAAAGAGAGAAAATGAAAAGCAAAAAGCAAGTGTCATAGTTACTTTTCAAGTCTTAGGCTTGAAGTCAAGAAAAAGGGGTGCAGGGTAAGACCAAAGTCATTCCACTTGATGGTGATCTTGGAGATTCTTCTGGGCATCTGTTTAGGTATTCATGTACAACTCATGTATAAGTAAACCATTTGTTAGCATTTTATAGTGCAGTAATGTAATTTACTACTGGGTCTCTTTTAGAAACACGATTGGCTGTTTAAAATAAAAGGTAGGACTTCAATTCCTAAAGTCGCAATACAAGTGTTATTTTTCCCATTTATTTTTATAATATCATGTGTTTATGTTTTGGTTTTGTTGCGCAAAGCTGCCTGCTGCATAAACAGTTTGAGCAAAAACTGAAAACCTTACAGTTGTCTTTTTGCATTAACCGTCTCTCTCCCTCTGTCCTAGTTTCAACTGTTAATCATGTTCGAAATATGCCTTTGTCCTTCAGCTTTGAGTGAAGCACAAGAATTCCTTCCAGTTGTTTCATTACTGTCAGATGTTTATCTCTAAAGACATCACCACACGCAAAAATTCACATCAAAATGTAGCAACTTTATAATGGAACACAATGGGTGTGATTGAGTCACAGTGAGGGTTAAAGCTGCTCAGAACTGGATAAATCATCATAATCACACCAGATGTCCTGCTTCAGCCTCTACTGAACTCCAGCCCAGCATTCTCCTCAGCTGTTCCACTCAACCCGGCCAAACTCTTCGTGCTTTGCTTATCTGCTCATATCGGATTCAGTTTTGAATCACTGCTCACTTGAAGCCAAGCTCAGCTGCTATTCAGATGGCTGTGTGGTCCACGGTTACCACATCGACACGCAGCACAAGGAACCACCAGTGACGAGGAAAGATGCCCAATTTGCTGCCAGCTAGTTGATCCAACAGACAAATGTAGTGTTTGTAGGATTGACTGTTTCTTTAGATAGATTTGTTGATTTGCATAACCCCTATAGTCAGTCTAACTTTAATATGTATGTGCAAATAAATGGCACTATCAGCAAGGTACAATTAATTCTTAGTGAATTCTGTGATTTGGATTTAGATATCACTAATTTATCTCTTACAAAGGAAAATGCTATTTTGCTGTTTTTTCCCACTACTCTGGCACAGAAACAGCTGGCACAGTGATAACATTTCCCCACACAGCTGTGCTTCTCATATAACAAGGGTTTGTTTTTGAGTTGTTGTAAGGGAAAGTCAATAGAGAGTTTCTGCAAAATGAATTTGTCATTTGGTGCCTTGCACTGCACGTGGAATGTTAGGAGGAATTAATGCAAATATGCATGTGTATTGTGTGTGTGTGTGTATACTGTAGATATATTGTAGGCCTATATGAATATATGTTCAGTGAATTGCTATCTTTCTTTTCCTTGCAAGTAGTAGTACTCAGAAGTACTCACCTTCAACACCCTAGCATTTTTCCGACAGGTTTTGCATGGGTAAGCCCGACTCGCCAGTTCCCTTAGTGTACAAATCTAGTTAATAATTCTAATTAGTAATGAGCAGGAGTTTTTGGTCAAAGCAGATTGCTAAACAGCTTTTAGTCAGCTTATAGTCAGGCTACACAATAAGTTTCCAATTTCTCTGTCTGGTTTTTATTTTATTTCCCTTGACTGAGTATGACATTTGATTCCTTTTGCCTTTGTTGTTTTGGATTTATTATTGTTTGTTTGCCTTTGGTAGGATTAAACGTGCGAAATATGCTTACATAAATGGCTCAGACCAATGTGGAAAATTAGACATCAGAAGTCCCTAACTGAACACTCCTCCACCTCTGTGGAAGATGATGGGCCCCTTAACACCACATCAGATGTCTTCAGCACGTCAGACACATGACATTTCAGACACACAGGCCCTTGTGCCAGCCATGTGTTGATTCACAGATAGCCTTTCTGTCCGACAGCTCAAAAAAGGGTCATACTTTGCATTCTTGCCCGGAGCCTCTGTTCTCCGAGGATGACCTTCACGCTATCTGTCTATCAGAAGAGGCCTGAGTGCCAGTGATGGACGGGAGGGAGGTTGGGGGATGAAGGGGTAACTCGCTTACCTATGATTCTTACGCATATCTCAGCCATGAGCTTGTCACAGATATTTGGAACAAGAGAAGAAAGGCTAAATGTCATTGATGTAAGGCAAAATCTTGGGCGTTATTGAGTCTTGTCCCAATGGACTGGGCAGACGTTCTCCAAGCCAAAGAGGAAGTGGTTTGAGGGGAAGGGAAAGCCTAGTGGGGCTGGGTCCACTTCAGAGCCAAGCCTGGCCCCAATGGGATGTAGCAAGTCCGTTTGATGTGCTGCCACAAACGCAGGTTCTCATGATCTTCGCTGCAAGCGCACACTCATGCAAACAGCTGGACGGAAAATAAAGCAAACGGAAAGGTTTCGAGCCATCAAGCGTAAAGCTTCCACATAAGTGCTCAACATGTCAGGTCCGGTTTATTAAATCAGGCTCTTATCATCATGCAAATAAAACAAAAAAAACTTGAGGGATTATGCTTCATCATACAGGTACAAAGCCGAGGGACTCGCCTCCAAATGACTTAATGTGATGTTATCACATCTATACAGAAGGAGTGGGAACTGAGCTTTCATGAAGACTGTCTATCTCTCTTAGGAATCAAACTTCATTCACTTTCAAGAGGTTTGAGCCTAGAGCAGTGAAAACAACATTGGAATCTGACATAGGAGGGGGAAGACATTAGTTAGTCACTATTTCAGCTGCATGATTTTGCAGATATTCATCAAAAACTGATTCAACAGATCAGCAACAGTTTCTATCTAGAAAATCATTGATGTTTAGAGTCTTCGAGTTTATTAAAACTCATTATTCCCGCCAAAGCCTTAGGTGTTCCTGGAGGTCTTGTAAACCCTGATTTGCTAACATGCTGGAGCTAATTGAGAGGGGCTTCTCTCCTTGTACACAATAACAGCTGAGGTCCAGAGATGTCATGCCTGCACTAATCAACATCAACTGCCTGCAAATTACCAACACATGCTGCCCACTTAGTGCTGGAGGTGGGACCAGGCAAGTGGCTGTAAGTCACACAAAAGGCTGTAAGACACCATAAAGTACTTGGAACTGGAAAAGTGTGATATCCGAGTTGGCTAGGCCCTGAATTAGGCCAAGAAGTTTCCTTCATGTAGTTTTTTGTGAGTTAACAACATGGCCTTTTTAAAAATGTACTTGTGCTGCTCTCACAGCAGCAAAAAAACTGCTGGTCAACCGTTGGAATCCTCCTCACACAATGGACAGACAAACCTGGACTGTGTATTTGTTGGACATTATCTCGATGGAGCTCTCTACTTCTCATATACATGGATCTAACGTGAAAACTGTTAATTCATGGCATTCGGCTTTTGATGATGTATCTTCTTCTTTTCTAAAGTCTTTGTAGAAGTTATTTTGTTGTTTGTTTATCTATTGATATTAATATATTTTTATTATTATTATTTATTTTATTTTATTTATTTGTTTATTTTATTTTATTTTATTTTATTTTGTCTTGTTTTTTGGGGGGGTCTGCCAGGGGGCGGGATGGGTTGGGGTGGGTTCTGGATTTGTACGGCTGCTTTTTGTTTTGTACTGCTGTTCCATAGAGTCAAGTTCAATAAACAGCTGTTAACAAAAGGAAAAAAAAAACGTACTTGTGTCTAAAAGTGTGTGCTTCTCATTTTTATTTCAACTGTAGTCTAGTTCCCATCCACAAGCATCGAAATGTGAATAAAATCAAAAAGCACATCAAAAAGTCAAGAGACTGAATGATTTGTTCAGATAATTATTTATTTTTAAATATTTTAGATTTTTTTTTTTTTTTTTTACATTTTCAGGTTTCTAGTGCTATCAAACGATTAATCCCATCCAAAATAAAAGTTTTTGTTTATGTAATATATGTGTGTGTACAGTGTATATCTGTTATGTTTATATAAATACACACACATACAATATATATTTTGAAAATATTTACATGTATTTAGATTTATAGAATTTAGATTCTATAAATATATTTAATATTCCAATATAACATATTTTTCTTAAATATATACATGCATGTGAGTGTATTTATATATACATAATAAATATACAGAGTGCACACACATATATGTAAAAAAAAAAAAACTTTTATTTGATTAATCGTTTGACCACTAATTAATACATTTTGAAACATTTATAAATGTAGTATTTAATATTATATAATTACTATTACTGTATTTGGCTCTGATCATGGACCAGATGAGAATAGTCCAGTCATCTTCAATACGTAATTCCTCCACATTTGGCCAAATGTTTGGGACTTTCAGCTTACATTAGTGGCCGCAAAGCTGTACACAGTTAGAAAAAAAACATCCATTTCCGTTTTCCCAATTAGCAACTTGCTGTTACAGACATGATTTAGATTAATGCAAAAATTCCCCCATTCCCCCCTCAAAAACCCATAAATCTTGCTGAACAGCCCGGCCATCAGTTTGAGGAAAAGAACATGAAGCATCGACTACTTCACACGCACAGATTACTGCCTTTAATTTCATTAGCAGATCAGCCTCCGCTCCGTCTGTTGCAGGCAGTCACAGCATGGACTGGAAACATAACATTTAAATGAAATATTCTGACTTTTTTTTCTTATTTAACAATTTTTACTTTTCTGATTTATGTATCTGCTGAGTTGACATCTCATGTGGTCCGACTTTGCCAGGCTCAGTGGAAGGCCTGAATTATGACTGTAGTAGTTTACGTCCAGCTGGAGCTAAGACAGCTCTTTGCTTAGTCATTTTTAATAGAAGAAGCAGATGATCTTATTTTTGGCTTTGCTGTAGGTACATTAACATCATTTATTCCAGGCTGGTTTCTGGTGGGTGGCCTCTGTGTTTGAGGCTCAGTCATCTTGGACACTTAGAAATTGACCGACCACTCCACCCAGCAACGTGATTTATATGAATTACATGCTAATGGGTCAGAGGATTCATTCCGTATTATCCATGAAATATTTTTTATGTTTACATTCTTTTGTGTTATTGTTGCTCTGTTTCTTGACCTACATTAAGGGACACTTACATCGACTTTAGTTTACTGAGTTTACAGCTGTAGGGGAAATCAGAGTTATTTTGTTTCCTTCCTGTTTTTTTTTTTTTTTCCTGTTCATATTGCAGTCACTTTTGCTAGCACATCCACACTGGTTGTCCAAAGGTTCACCATACATCACACTTCAGCAGTGCATGTTGAGCCATTAATAATTTTTCTCATGACTGCACTATGCAAATCTGAAAACCAGACGTGAGCCATTCAGAATTGGTTTGAGAATGCCTTTAAAATAAATTAAAATTGAAATTCATGAGGCTAATTAGCAACTAGAAAGCAAAGTCTGTCAAAACTAACTTGACAAAAATTGCCTGAACATTGGCTTGACAATTTTAATTGCTGTGTAATGAAAAAAGACCTCAAAATTTGATGGTTTATAGGGAGTGGATTCATGGATGGATAGAGAGGTGGATAGATGGGTGTTTGAAAGGCTGTTTTTTTTTTTGTTTAGATACTTTATCAGAGTAAATATATTAACTTTTGTAAACCAGGGAGGAAGAACTTTGGATCGGCCTTGAGAAAATCACCTTTTTTTTCTTTTGGGGTACAGGGGCACTTGACAATGTATTTTGTATTTTTTTTTTTTTTTTGCTTGTCTGAACAAGGCCTAACTATGTTGTCTGTCATGTTCTTGAGATGTTTGGGTAGAGATGACATTTGAACTGATGTTACAAGGTCAGTGTTCAACAGACACTGACGTTTAGTTTCTTACTTTGCGTTTTCTCTTGTTGCTGTTGCATTTCAAATATTCAAACCTATCCATTGTAAATTAAATGAGTTAATTTGTCACTTGCTAGTGTTGACATGAATACTCAACTCCCAAGAGTAGTGTTTCTGAACTTTAAAAACATCAATTATTATTATTTTTTTTATTTCTATGAAATTTGATTGACTAATTACATTCAACGGCTTTTTAGTCCAGACATTAATATCCTGTTCTTTACTAAAAGAGATTAACTGTGGTTTGATGAAAGGCTAGCTTGCTAGGACCAGTTCCCATGAGTATCAGTGTTCAAAATGAGCTTGATATTTGTTCGATCTAACCTATGATCCGTTGCACTAGATTTCTCAGTGCCATCATGCACTTTGATTCTCCGCCTGGCATGCACGCTATTTCATCTACATTAACATATCAAGGTTCTGAGATGTGTAATTTATCAGGCTTCAGGTCTTGTCATGGAAAACAAGCTACTTTACCTTCAAGTCTCCCAGTAGCAGTCACCAATGCTAGAAAGCCAATACGGTTGAAGAGGGCACACTGGCACGCCGTGTAATTTTATCTACATGCATGCCTTACTTTGTAGATTTATGCTGATAACCACCAATGATACGGTTCAGTCTTTTGGCATGACTGACGCTCATGAACATCTGAGAAGCCTGCTGACTGCTCATTAACAGATTTTATTATTAGCCGACCTCAGTTACTGGCACGTCTTCGGTGGGTCTGCGCTTCTGACATGTCTAACAAATCGCTATCCGTTGTTCTAGCGAATCCAATCACTTTGACTTGGAATGCATCAGCACACATGCTTAACTACAGCTGTTTTCGGAAAGTTTATAATAGCGCAGTCTTCTGGGAAGGGCTTAACAACGGTATAATGCGAAGAGCAGAGCGTCCACATGTTGTGTTTGTCACTTTTCTGAACCCTGAGCTTCATTCTATGTGGTTAGCAGACCCTAGCTCAATGGCTTTTTGACTTGGGTTCTTGTGTTTGTTTACAACATGTGTTCCTCACCAATGGCAGGCTGCTGCAAACACCCAGCTTGCTGCTTGTGACATGGGGTTTTAATTATGAGTCTGTGAATATTTTTTTTTTTTTTAAATGTCCACATTCATGCTAGCCTTGAGCCTAGCAGACCCTAGCTCCTCACAGAGGCCCCGAACAGAGACGCTCTTGTGCAGCCCCTGTGTGAGTGCGTCAGCTCTCATGGGAAAAAATTTGAGAAATGTCTCAGACTCACAGTTAAGACTGTTTTCTGCAAAGGACGTTATGTTACACTGTCAGAAATGTGCAAAAAGTGTACATTGTCACTGGCACAAGACCTTTGTACCTAAGGGTAGTGGTAAAGTTGGGTCTTTGAAAGGCGGTTCAATTGCAGTAATTATCTTTTATTCCTGATGTTCAGCTATTACATATCATATTTTTAAAAGCTCAAAAGACAAGCCAAATTACACAACCCATGTGGACCAAATGTGTTAGACATTCCGTCCACAGGCATTCTGTCCTTTGGCTGGTCTTTAGAGCTTTTCCAATGTTTAAAAAGCCAATAATGTATGTAATATGCTGTGCGATTTAGATATTTACAAGTGTCAACAGGATTCTTTCTGGGGACATTTGATTCGTTTCCTTTTGGACAGATGTCTTCTTCACCTCATCAATGTCACACTGTTTTTAAGTCCTGTGTCGTGCTTTGGAATGGCGCTAATCGGAGGCAGGTTAGTTTTATAGCTCTATTTCCCTGTGGTCTGCAAAAGTGATCAACATGATCCCTCCCCACCAAATCCGCAGCTCCAGAGCACACATAATTCACCATAATGGCCGCATTTTACCCAAATCCATTGTCCGAATAGGATATTTTGTTAACTGACTGCTTGGACAGACCTGAAAAGAGCAGGCAAGGACTGAACGGAAGAGATGGAGGGAGGGGTTTGGGGTAAAAATGAGAAGGATCAGCACAGCTGTATTTGCAGCTGAACGTTGCGCCGCAGCAGTCTACGGACTTGATTGGCTACATCTGGCAACATTACGACCACATTTAGACCACGAAAAGCAGACATTCTTTTCAGATTTCTCCTTTAGCCAGTGTGTGAATCTAGTTCTCTTGTATCCATCAGAGCAGCTTGATAATTTCTGACCCTTCATTCTGAGGTCAACCATGCTGGTTATATGATCAAGATGGAGATAGTGGCCCTTTGCTAGCAATGCTAGATTTAACCAACGTGACCTTCTCTTGACTTTTGGGACCTGGTTTTCATTGCCCTTCACCCCTGTAGGCAAGCACAAGTGTGAAATGTGATACCTCACAGACAAAGCTTTTTTGGCCTGAACCCTAGACCTGGAAAGTCTGAGAAGATACAGAGACCGCTTGATGGACTGTGGTCTTGACCTGGAGAGAATGGGAATGAAGGAGATACATAGAGGCTTTTGAAAGAGGAAGAAGTGGAGGTGTTTTGAGAGTAGATTTTGGGAGTGCGCCATGGCTGTGGATCTGAACCCCTCCCCCCAGAGGAGCGGCGTTTCCTGCTGCAGCTCTCGGCTGAAATCAGATTCCCAACCTTGCTCGGGCCTTGTTTTTCTTGGCACGAGCCACGCACAGACACTCACAGAGAACTGCTGTCAGAGTCTTCATCCCTCGTTTTCTCTTTCTCCCTTTCCTCTTTTTCATCGCCGTCTCCTCCTCACCCACCTCCATTTTTCTCATTCGTTCGAAAGAAACCGCATCCCCAGTACTGTCTCACCAGGTTTTGTTTGGACGTAACCTGATCTGTCCTCTCCCTGCACACATTTTAATAACATTTAAACATCTCCAGATGCAATTCGAAAATAAAGCGGCACGAACGTTTGCTGGAGGCTTTGCGGTTTCACGCTCTTGTTTTTTTTAACATCGACTTTTGAGCCATGTGAGATCTTTCCTCGTTCTCTGCCAGCAGTTATCTTGATTCGCTCCATTATTTCGATACAGGACCTAAAGGAAAACACAGTTCGCTAACAAATATTCACCATAATCTAAACACATTGTAATGTTTTAATTCTCCTAGTTTACCTTCCTCATTGTTAAGGTGAGGTTGGATGTTACTTAGGAGCGTCTTAAAGGAACACTTCACTTTTTTTGAAAATAGGCTCATTTAAACAGTTGAGTTTTACCATTTTTGAATCCATTCAGCCGATCTCCGGGTCTGGCGGTAGCACTTTTAGCTTAGCTTAGCTTAGCATAGATCATTGATTCTGATTAGACCATTAGCATCTCGCTCAAAAATGACCAAAGCGTTTCGATAATTTTCTTATTTAAAGCTTGACTCTTCTGTAGTTACATCGTGTACTGAGACCGACGAAAAATTAAAAGTTGCGATTTTCTAGGCCGATATGGCTAGGAACTATACTCTCATTCCGGCGTAATAATTCAATATGGCAGCAGTTCAAGGAACTTTGCTACCGTAAAATGGGTGCAGCAGACGCAATGATATTACGTAGCGCCTGCTGCACCCATGGTACGGCAGCAAAGTTCCTTGAACTGCTATTCATAATTAGCTTCTATATTAATATAAGGTTCTATATTATATTATATAATATTATATATTTAACAATATTATACTAATACTCTTATATTTATAATATTTACGATTTACAATTTTTGTACAATTTTAATTAATTTTTATATTAATATTATAGTTCCAGTATAAAACTGACTATGCTTTACTAGCAACTGTGTTTTTTTGGATTTTTTTTTTACATTTTCTGTCTGCTGTGGAAGCTTAAGAACTTGGGACTGTGAGCATTCTTATGCTGCCTTCAGCCAAACTGCATTGTCAAGACATAATTTTTCCATGGTTCCAGAGTGATTAGTCACATGGCCTTTTACGAATCAGATGGTAGGTTCAAAGTCATGTGGTTCCCATGAACACAGATGGCAGATATGAGATGGATCGGAGTAGATCTTCATCAACAATGTCCGTTGAGATGAATAAAAATTATAGCTTTATCCTGAATTTGTGCCAGTACATTTTGTAAATCTGAAAATCTTTTGCCAGTTTCATGCATTTATGCATTGCAGACTGCAGTTGGCATACCAATGGCTGCCTCTCAGCCTCTGGCTACAAAATATGACCACCTTTGTGTTTGAAGGGCTATAAAAAGGGTCTCTGTCTCTAGTTCCCTGTCAATGGCTCTGACACTGAGGGTGTCTTATTTATACTAAAGACTATGGGTGTGCGATATTGAAAAAAAATTATATCAATATATTTGGGGGATTTTTTCGATAACGAGTGTTATTGTGCTGATATCTGACTAGCGTGGACACTAGTCAGGTTTTTGATATCCTACATATTCTGTGTGGTCAGTTCACATCAGTGATAAAAAAAAATTATCTTTTCACATGTTTAAATAGATTTTTACCTTTTATGGGGAATTTTACCTTTTAATAAAGCCATTTTTTTTTCTAAATGCGTGCATCTTTTGAGTCAAATTGTTACATTTAATCAGTCAATTAGAATAATAAGACATTTAGGCTGTTACCAAACAAATGAAACCAGTATCAACAAAATGAATCTTTGCAGACGTTGCATCTGAAGTGGCATTTAGATGTATTTATTTAATGCAGCTCAGAGGGACATGGAGTGCTTTAACCTGCAGTTACAAATGCATCATTTGTTCATATTTTAAAGACAAAACATTGAATACTGATATTTGAAATAATTTTTTTAAATGAAAAGATACTTTGAATGTGAAATTAAAATCGCCAGTAGGTGGCAACAAGTCATTGTTTATAAGTGAGTCATTGCGACTGAACTGAATCATTTATTTTGAACGGTTGATTCATTCAGGAATGAAACAACATTGTGATGTTGCTCAGAGACGCAAAACAGTGCTGTTTGGAATTATTTTTTTGTTATGGAAAGGGAACAAAAACAGGCAATATGGTATCTAAAACATAAGTCTCTTAATATTAACTTATTGTTTATTGAACTGTTGTATAAAATCAATATCACAATCATGCTTATTTTTGAAGAAAAATCTGCACTCTTCGTGTGATTTTTAACTATATGAAATGTTCTGCCCCCATATCTTGAATTTTGTGATCATTCATCATGCAGTGAAAGAACACACTCTAAATGCGCACGTGTTCTAGTCTAGACTTCATCATGTAATGTAAGCGTGCACTCCGTAGGTGCACTCCGTAGGTGTTTTTTTTTTAAATACTTGATAATGTCAGAATACATATCGTTAAAACAACAATTACGATATTATTGCAGACGATTTATATATCACACCCCTACTAAAGACTAAGTCCAGTCCTGCAAGTGTGTGTGTGTGTGTGTGTGTGTGTTACTTTCTCAAGGGGAGGGGCTATTGAAACAGACTGAGCTCATCAGGACAGTTAAACAGTCCCACATTTGAGGGAGTCAGAAGAGAGAGAGACTTCTGGGCTACGTTTAGTGTGTGCTTGAATGCGGCTAACATGCTGCTGAGCTCCTAAAACAACTTTTATCACATCACTGGATATCTCTTCTTCTTTAAATTAAAAAGCCTTAAATTAACTCCATATGATGTTTGACGACATTACCGAATCACAAAATTACACCAGTGTTTGCCTTTCCGTGTCATACGCATGAAAAGTTTCCCATTGTTTTCCAGCAGTTTGTGTTTCAATGGAGGGATGTTGTGGGGGGGGGGGGGGTAATATTACATCACATCGTCCATTTAACCACCTGACTGAGTGATTATACTATTATGGCTGTTTATAAATAGACAACAAAACCTTGTTAAACTATTAACAGAATACATTACTATCCCAAAGAATAGTCAGAAAACGAAGACATTTTGGATGGATAGGAAACCAGAATCAGTTGCTGCATGCACAGCTGTCTGGTTTGGCTTTAACAGCGCTCATTTTAAAATCCCTAAAACATACAGCACAATTATTAACCACTGCACTGGTTGAAATTGTTGTTGTTTTGTTGTGCATGACTGCTATAACTAGTATGCGTAGGGTAGGGGGTCTCAAGGCTTTGTGGGGGATTGTAGTAAGTTATATGAGAAGGTACGACAGTAACAAAACAAAACATGCACACACAGCAAGCAGAGTGCGTGTCTCTACAGCCCTGGCCAAATTGAAAGCCTCTGTCCTTGCATTCAGTAACAATTAAATGCTCCCCTTTGTGGCCGGGCGGAAAACAGCTGCAATGACTCCACTGAGTCTGTTAAGACCAGGCTAGAACCAGGCCCCCTCTGCGCTCCAAAACACACATGCTCACACGCTGCGAGACCATGAGAGAGAGTGAAAAGAGTGTCAACCGCAACAGTTAGATAAGAGGCAAAAATCACATCCAAATGTTTACGCAAAAGGCAGCATCGCTACTTGCCTCACCTTTATCTCGTCTATATAATAACGTACAATTATAAAAGAGATAGTGGCGCACGGACAACAGGACGGTGCCGCAGGAAATGAGAAATGACTAGTAAACAAACACTTCGGAGAGTGTGCTTTGATGTAAAACACGAACCTCATAAAGGCTGGGAGACGTCTATCGTTTAAAATGACTTGGATTTCTCATATAAAAAGATGTTATCGCTTGGTGGGCGTCTTGGCATGTTTATACATATTTTTACATTTTATATGAAGCTTTCTTTGCCATTTGAAATGTGCATGTCTGGACGACATAACTGGATTTCTTCTCTTTTGCAGAGGCGATGTTTGAAGTATAATTTGTCCAGTAGCGTCTCATCCAGTAGAGATGATAATACTCCTTTCAAAAGTCTGAGATAGTCTGATCCAGGCTAAATTTAAACCCGTGGACAGACATGGCGCGCCAGTGGTGCATGTCTCCATTCCACTCTCAGCTTGCTATGTGACTCTGTACGTCTCTATAGGCTTATGGTGCACTGCTCAGTGTAATATTGCAGCAAGTTAAAGGTTCTTTTGGTGCATTTCAACACTGTTACGTAATACGCTTAGAATGTGGGAAAAGAGGCAAAGACTTTTCACATCTCCAGACCTTTGCAGATAGTAACTGAAGTAGTAGATAGTAACAAATGAAGTAGGGGACAGGTTTGAAAAGAGGGATTCTAATTAATAAAATATCATATTACATTACATTATATTATATAATAATTGCAATTAATTAATTTTTCAGAGCAGTTTGTTTCAAAATATATTAATTTTTAAAAAGATATATTTTTAAATAAAATAATTTAAGTATTATATTCTATTCTCTGTGCTCTATTTACTAATAAATGATTTTCGCATATTATTGTATTTAAAGTGAAAATGATTTAATATATTTAGTCATATCCCTCTAGCTATATTTTACTTAAAAATCTTAAAAATGTAATTTGCTGGAAATTGCTTTTTGTGAGTGTATACATGTATTTATATAAGTACAATTTTGCATGTTTTTGTCCATATGTGATCTATGTTCTCATGTGCTGGAATAGTGTTGAAATGCAGCCAAAGAGTTCAGTCAGTTCAGTCATAGTATAACTAAAGAACATAAACTGCTCATCAGCTTTTCTGTCCGTCTCTGTCTCTGTCTCTATCTCTCTCTGTCTCTGTCTCTTCATTACGAGACCCCTAATCTGTCTTTGAAGATGACGGCAGGGATTAAAACAGAACCCTGTGGTTATAACATCATTCACTGGGGTGTGTGTGTGTGTGTGTGTGTGTGCGTATGCGTAGATGGGGGTGAGCGGGACCGAAATCCAGACAGACAGTAAATGTCACATTTATTGGGCACAATTTGTTCTCAAGTTTGTTCTCTGGTTTTATGTTTTTAGTAATACACCTAGAAATAAAAGTGACATTCAGTTCCTTTTGGTGAAGCAATTGCACACTTCACTTTTACGAAAGTCCTACACTCTCTTTCTACATTATTTGACTATGGAAAAAATCTATTTTACTAACAGAGAAAACAACAGTTTAAGAGAGTACTGATAACCTTAATATCTGTTAAACAGAAAGCTCAATAGTAATCTGCAGTCACCGCATTGACCCGAACGCAGAGTGTTACAGTGCCTTTATCGTCCTCATAGAGTTAGCTGTTAATGTGACATCTGCTGACATGCTCCATTACATGTGCAGTCACCTGCCTCAGTGTGTGTGTGTGCACTGGAATGCTAATAGTAGATCTGCAAATTAATATAAGATTCCACAATGCCTGTTGTTAAACAGTGTTGATTGCCACAGCAAAGTTTTGTGGCTTAAAAAAACTGAGAATTCTCCTGAGTCTTAAAAGAGCAACATCAAAGTATCATATTTTCCTCAGATGTTTCTTCTGCAATTCTTCAGGAGAAATAATACTGCACACAGTTAAGACATTTGTTGACATGCAGTAAGAGCATAGAGCTAGAAATTAAATGTAGACACCGTAGATTAGATTATTTGGTCTTTTATATATCAAATATATAAATTGGAATCTGAGCACAGTTTGAGATCTCCTGTGAAACTGTAAAGGGTCTTTTACTCAGGAGAAAAGTCTGAGTAACAGGACACTTGATTAAAGCCTCTATTTGCTCTCTGTCGTTTTATTGCTGCGTTAGAGAAATAGTTGAGACATTAAAGAGATCTCTTGAGATTTTTTTTCTTTTCTGTGGGATGTTGCGTGGCATGTATATGTTATATTTTACTGTGAAAGCAAAATAATTTCAGTATAAGATTTAGAGTTGACAAATAGAAAACCTAAAAATCTCTGTGTATGTGCATGCCTTTTCAGTGTAGTTTCCCCCGGCCAACTCTGGAAAGGCCAGTGTCCTTCATTAAACACAGCCAGTCATCCCCAAATAAGGCAAACACTGTGCCCTTCATACTCTTCCAGCCCCCTGCTGTACTGCCAACAAGCGTGCATTTAACACCAACATAAAACCAGACCCTCCAAATACTGCAGCACACTAATGCTTTACAGTCAAACTTCATCGAGAGAAAAGTGCTATGGTTAGTGGCATTTGCCAAGGCAAGATTTGCTAATATTATTGCTAAAATCTTCGAGAAATTTATATCCCTAAGAAGTAGGTATGCTGTTGCTTTGGGGATTTTTTTGTTGTTGTTTTTTTAAACAATGATTTTTGCTTCGCTGATTTGAGCACTGAGACAAAACAAAAAACAAAACAAAAGAAAGAAATGAATCAGAAAAAAAAAAAATCAGTCAAGTCACGTAAATGAATGAATAAAAGAATGAATAGAGACTACAAGATGTTTTCAGCTCCATATATTGATTGTCATCATCAGATTGAAACAATCCTGGTGTTGAGAAAATAATCATATTTTGCCCATGTATTAAATGCATTCTTTTCTGGTGTTGCTAATAATAGTAATTATGGAAATTATGGACAGTTTCTTTAAATATTGTGTGATGGGAGTTGACATATCATTACTTAAATTACATAGTTATTCTTAATAAATCTATATAATAATAAAACTATAATTTAAGAAATATATAAAAATGGAAATATAATTTAAGAAATAAATAATATAAAATATATTTATATATAATAAAAAACTGAAATTCAGAGTATGATGCTGAGAAGTGAGAATGTGTGAGTGAACCTGCTATACGTAATATATGTATGTATACATAAAAAAGGTATGTTTTGGGGCCAACAGACTTGGAAATTTTACAGTCTGTCAGCCAATCAGAATCAGGCATTCAACAGCACTGTGATATAATATGCAGTAATGCTTTGTCACTTGTATATTAATCTCTTTATTTTTCTCTCTCTTTCTGTTTTTCTCTCCCCAGGTAAGACTTGAAATCTGAATCTTCTCACCTATAAAGTGTGCAGTCCTTCATGTAAGTAGCTGTGGAGTTTCTGTTGTGCTTTATTCATCCTGCAGACGTGTAATATACCCTGGATAATGTTGTTTTGACAAACCCTTGGGCAGTTAAGTCTTTTGAAACATCGGGAGCTAAGCTTTCCCTCCCACCTCTCCACTATCTTGTAATCCCACTGTCAGGCAAACAAAGCCCCTTTGCGGACGTGAGTTGATACCATCTTTTCTCTCTGTTCCTCTGCTTTTTGCAAAATAGAGCCATTTAACGACTTGTAATCTCCCGACCACCACTGGCATAGCCATAATAGATCCTTAACCTGGGTTGACCATCTTGTTAGCATTATCGGCAGTTAAACAGCAACTTCCCATGGTTTTTTTGTAATTGCCGTCAAAGCGATACAGTGGAGGTAAACCGTCAGGGGAATACTCAGGCTCAATGAAAACGATGTGTCAGGATTTACGGGATAAAAGAAAGAGAGTGAGCCTTTTAGTCAGGGCTTTGAGAGGGTAAGTGCACTTCTCGCTTCTAGGGCCAAAAGGGAGAGAGTGAAAGCCGTAGTTGTGTGAGTCTGAGAGGCCGGCGAGCAACAGGTCATGAGGAGCATTATGTTGAGCACTTAACCTCAGACTCAGAAACCCTCGCCTCTGCACGCAGCTGCACACGCGCTCACGGCCTGGCTAGCGTTATCTCAACCAGACTCTACCTGGGAAGACATGCTTGGCTGGGAAGCAAGACAGATAAGAAACCTGCAGAGCAGGGAGGACAAAAAACACACCGTTCTGCTGTCTGGAGGTAGACAGGAGAAAGGCAGGAAGGAGATGAGAGTGAAACTTAAAGATTTTTTTTTTTTGATCCTTTGTTGATCCAGCTACAACTCACCCATTCCGACTTTAATTCAATTAAAAGCCAAGAGACAGGCAAACCGAGACGGTGAAATTAAGAGTTGCAGGGGGTGCAAAAGGATCTGCTAATCCCAGACGTGCCTTATCAGCCCTTGAGTCAGGTCTAGAGTCAGGCTCCAGCCTCCCTGGATCTCCTCCATCAGTGGGAATGCCTTTTATTCCACCCCACTGATCTGACTTCAAAGGCAGTATGGGGCCCGTGGTCCACCCCTGCTGTATACCCTAGCTTTCATTAGAAAGCAGATTACCGCTAATCTGCTGGAGTACACCTGACGTTCACCCTGCATTGCCGAATGGGAAGCGGCTGTAGTATGGGTGTAAAGGTGGATTACTGTGATTGCGGAGGTTGCGTCATTAACTGTGCACTAGACCCGATCAGAGATCAAGGTGCCTAGTGGCTAATTTGTTAATTGGACACATGGGAAATTAGATAACGGAGAAGAAGGGATAAGTAGCATAGTAAGATGCTGATAAGTACAGTATTAAGGTATCACTTTTAACAGCTATCTATTGAGCATTACGCGGATTACCTCGCTTGTCCTTTCACATTGCAGTAGTTCTTTGCAGGAATGCTTGATATAACAGGCATATTGATATTGGTAGATAAACGTGACTTTAGTATTATTTTATTCATTTATTTATTTATTTATTTATTTATTTATATTTGTTTGTTCAGAGCCTGTAAGATTTTTTTTTAACTGTGGTAAACATACCTTTGTTTATTCTTTCTTATATATGTGCAAGTTATATTATCAGTTTTACGAAAGAAATTAGGTGAACTACAAATTTCACATGAAGTTCTTTTGACCTTTAAACAATAAAAATAAATAAATAAATGAAAATAAAAAATAGGTTTCTGCCATATGTGCCATTATATTGGTTATGTGCTTCTAAATATAATTAATTATCATCTATTTTTCATTTTCCAAAAAAAATTAATTTAAGCAAATTAGAAATGTTTTTTATTTTTTGGGATTTTTGAATCGCAGGAAGACATCACTGTGCTTATTTTAAACAAATATAACAAATTATATACTGTATATATACAGTTTAGGCCTATATGAATGTGTGTGTGTGTGTGTGTATATATTTATATTACTGTTCCTTATACCTAAGAATTTTTCAAAATAACGAAATACAAAAATGAATCTTCAGTGTGTAAATCGTCTCGCGTGAATTTGTTTGTGTAGTCTGGTGACTAGATAACTTTTAACAAGAGTCTAATCATTTTGAGCTTACATGTTCACAAAGGTTAGCCTGCATGACTAGAATCATTAGTGTCCACTAGGGGTGACCCCGAATAGTCGACGATTCGATGCTTCGATAGGATCTCACAGTCGAGTATTCGCGGGGTGTTATAATCATGCCATTTTGGCTATATGGGGGTGCTGAATGTCTGATTTCACATAGAGCTACTGGTTTTCTCGCAATAAGTTAATACTTAATACAGCCTATTAAGATAATGCTGTAAATTAGAATCTGAAAAGAAAGAAGCTTTAAATAAATATTTTAAAGTGCGTGAATAAATCCAACCACCCCGATAGATTTAAGTTTCACTTTCCATAATCCTTGACCAACAGAGGAGCATCTTGGCGGCAGAGATTTAAATCTTTAACAAGACTCAAATTGACACAGGCAGAGCGAAAGACTTTCGAAATAATTTTTTTCGATCAGGAAGGGTACAAGTGATTTCAAAACATTTCAGCAGGTTTATATATCGTGTATATTATTTATCTCGTAGGGTCTATAAGATGCATTTGGTTGAGTTGCGCTGTAGTAAAGCAGTACATTGTTGTATATCTTCAGGGCAGATAGCCTATAAGTTGTAATATTAATGTTATGTTGTATAAATAACAAAGCGTATATGAGATAAATTAGTTAAATCCCATTGATTAATGCTTCATTCTACTGGTCATCTTCAGCGCACGCAGCTCAAAACAGAAATGCAGAACTGTCTTATAGGCTATATAACGTTATAATGAGAGCACTATTGTAAAAGATGTTGTGAATTCTTAGGGTTTCACTGACGTTTAATGTTAACTATCTTTTAATCAAAACATAAAACATTATTTACCCCGTTTGTAGAGCCCGTTCACATTTTCCCTGTGTGTTAATGTCAGTATTTATGACTGTCGAATGTCTGACTTGACTCTTGCTCATGTAATTTGCCCCGCCCCCAAACATATGATTCAACTATCAATCGACTATCAGTAAGATTCGAAAATTTGGATTCGACTATGAAAATCCTTAGTCGGGGACTTTACTTACTTACTTTTACTTTTAGTCATTTAGCAGACGCTTTTATCCAAAGCAACTTACAAATAAGAAAAAGTAAAACTAAAAGTTAACACTCTGTAAATACTCGATGCACACCCATTTAAGAAAATACAGAAATTAAATAAAATTGACAAATGCATACAACAACATTTCAATAGTAAACATATAAAGGAAAAATATAAATAAAATAAAAATAAAAAGCGATACTAATATCCGTTGCCGGTGTCCTAGCCCGGTGGAGTCGCACGGTAGAGTCGATGGTCTTTAGGGACACCCCTAGTGTCCGCACATTTCCTGTTTCATGTCTCTGGGGTGATTTAGATCTGCGCTCTTCTTCACCGCAGCAGGCGCACTGGGCATAATCTTGTGTTAAGATGTAACAGACTCATCTGGATCAGACATTGATCTTTGCCTCTTGCTCGTTGCACTCGTATGTGCTCACACATGTAATGATCCACACCGACCTTTGACCCATGTTAGCGAGGGGCGATATAATCACTCACAGCTGATAGACGTATATAAGGTGACTGCTGAAGTTTTGTGATTATTGCACTATCCAATGTTAAATCAATCATCGCAGCAAGTAAAAAGCGTTTCCCTTTGAGAAACATTTGGCTCTCAAATTCTTGACTTTACCAAGAATGTGTCTTACTGAACTCAATTTTTCCACAATAAAGTGGACAGGATTGTGATGTTTTAATTGTGATTTTTATTTTATCCAAACAAAAATCCATTGTACTCATCAACCATTGGTCGATGTCTAGCATTTTATAGCTCTCTTCAGGTTTAGAGGGAGGTCTGTTGTCAGGTTACTCATGTGCTGCCCGTATTAACCTCCATCACTGTGAGGAATGACTAACATCAGAGCTTTTCTAGTTAGAGAAGTTATTATTCCAAGTTAAAATGTAACCTAGTCCAAAGCAAAACATATAGGTAAAATGCAAGGAATTACAATGTAAAACATATGACGTATGCAGCCTTGTTTAGGCTAAAATATTGAAGTAGATCTTTATATTTTATGAAGATAATGTGTTTTTTCCAATGCAAATGTCCAGATTTTGTGGTTTGGATGTGAGGTTGTTCTCCGAGTCTTCATGATATTGTCATCTCCTTCCTTTAATGTCTATGAGATTTTAATGTTCATGAGGTGAAAGTATAATTGCTAAGAAAAGTAATAGCATACCTCTTTTACACAAGCCGGCTAATTTAAGGTATCATTTATGTCTAAAGCACAAAAGTGAAACATTAAAGTCAGCATGAAATGGAAATTCACCCCATCTATTTTCTAAATGTATCTCAATGGTGTTATTGTGAATGATTCATCCGTGCATATGGTTCTTTTTTTATTGACCTCAGAATTTTTAATCAAGTTGTCATAACTTGATCTTCTGGTAAAACAAAACTTCTATCTAGTTGATGTATGCCAGACTTCTCAAATAATTTAATTCTGCTTAAACCTTGTCTCTTTCTTACAATTGACTGCAGACTCACGGTTGACTCTGCCTCCATCTAGTCCCGCCCTACTTTTTTTTTTTTTTGCAGATATGCAAGAAATGATCTGTTGCTACTTCCTGTACTTCATCATTTTAATACTTAAGCTTAGACATATGTTTAGATCTCTAACTCTATGCATGAAGAATGGCAGTAGCAAGCACTGCTAATAAAAATAGTCTCAAAGGAGGTAATGATGTCACTGTGTGTGGACCTAAATTTAGTTAAAGAAAACAGTTTTTCCGAACAGTCTTCATAGCACTTGGCTTCATCCTAGTGCCTCACACATGAGAGGTATTTTCAGAGTGTGTGGTACCGAATGTTCTTCCAAGAAAGAGAAGTTTAGTCATGTATACTTAGCCTCCCTCCTCATATAAGCATGCAGAAACACTCACACAGCTCCGGTTATCGTTGTGGACGCTGTTTTTTCTATGCCACAGATGGCCTGTCTTCGAGGTGGTGGGGATTACTGGTGTTTAGGCAGGCCGGTTTGGGAAAGAGCTGTTTACTGTAGGCTGCTGGACTCCATGCTGCCGCGGCCACATTCGGTTCCCTTTCCTGTCTCCGTGAGGCCAAGCCACACACCATACGGCAAGTAGGACACACTTACGCACAGACCCACACTTGTGCAGCGGCTGAGTTCTAATGCCACACAGACTTTAATAGGCTTTATTTAGCCTATTAAAGGAATAGTTCATGCAGAAATTAACATTTTGTTATCATTAATCCTTACAGACCTGCATTCATTGGGTTTTTTTCTCCAAGTTATTTAGCAGAATGTTAAGGCTGCTCTTTTCAAAGGTATTAAGTCTTCTAAAGCTTACTTTGGCTGTTTTAAAGACTCATACACTGTGTTCCAAGTCTTTTTGGATAGATTGCTTCCTTAAATCATCGTTTGCTGAAAGCTTCCCCTCCTTTATAGCTCTCAAATTTAGTTTGTGCTTATTTAAACATCATGTCTGAAACATCGTTGGTTTTGATGTGTTGTGATTGATGTCTGAATGTTCTGAACTGAATGAAAGAATGAATTACCTCTTTGGTGGACCTTAGTACCTCTTTGAGTACCTCTTTGGTGGACCTTAGTTGTATCAGTCTTCTGAGTATTGACAAAGTATCTATCCCACTTCTTCATTAAAGGTATAGTTTACACAAAAATGAAAACTCTGTCATCATTTGCTCAGCCTTATATTGTGGCAAAACTGTATGATTTCCTTCTATATAACAAAAGAAGATTTTGAGAAATGTCTCTATTATCTGTTACCAGCATTGTTCAAAATGATCTTCTTTTGTGTTTCGCAGATGAAAGAAAGTCATACAGGTTTGGTGAGTAAATAATTACAGAATCTTCAGTTTTGTGTGAACTATCCCTTTAAAAGGGTAATATGATGTTGTTAAAAATAACATTATTTTGTGTATTTGGTCATGTGATGTGTTTACGTGGTGGTTTAAGGTTCAAAAAACACATTATATTCCACATACCGTACATTATTGTTGCTCCTCTCTGCCCTGCCTTTTTTACAAATTTTTTACAAAGCTCATCGTTCGGAAAAGCGTGGTGTGCTCTGATTGGCCAGCTATCCAGTGCGTTGTGATTGGCCGAATACATCAAGCGTTTGACACAATTACCATATTTGGAAACGCACAGCGTCTCCACGACATGGCGGCAGCGGCAACAATACTACAGCGAGAATAAAAGTTACGCCTTCTTTCTTTGCGTATAAATTTGGGCGGTGTTATGCAAATGTTCCAGATTTGTGGAGGTGTGTTTGAATGAAGCATTTATAGGAAGGTGTGGATGAGTCTTAACTTTTTGAAAGAATATCTCTTTGGGTTTGAGACTTTAATCTTTGTGACTTTACTGATCTTATATATGCGCAAACAGTTTGCGCATATATATCCAATCCAAAGACAAAGGAAAACATATGACCTCTTTATTACCTTACAATGACTATACAGGCCAAGTTTTTGAACTCTGAATAGGTGTTGCTGATGTCTGAATGTGGGCGGACGTGTGAATGTTTTTATGTTGTGACGTAGTACTGCGATGTTTTTGCAACTTAGCTTCAATAAAATGGTCTTTCTCCATTGGCTAGAAGGCTTTGAACTATAACCCAGTTTTTGTGGTACAAATTTGCATAATCTTTCATAACTTCAAACTTTCAAAAGATGACAGAAAATGTAATGTTTTGATGTTTAAATTAGTTTTTTAGTTTGAGCTATTTCATGGATACACATGCAAACTCACAAACTGCTCTGCATATGCTAAGCTCCATTGGAGACAAAGGTGTCTCTGTCCTGCATGATGGGAGAGAGATGTCTGTGTGGCATGGCATGGCTGGGTAACTGTACACATGCACACAAACATTCCAGCTGAACTCATGCTAGAGCCTCTGCACCCAGGCTCTTCCTGTCTTTAGTTAGTCGTAAGAAAGAATGTAATAAACCTGAAATTAACTGATATATAAGCTAGACACTCTTACACTCTCGTAGTCTCCCATATGTTTTGGATATATTTATAAGTAAGCATATTCATATTTATTTATACAGCTATTCATAATTTTGGGGTCAGTAAGATTTGTAATTTTTTTCTCCAGTAAGAAGATCAAAATTGACAAAAACATTTATAATGACTATCAATGGCTATCAATTAAAGATTTATATTTGTATTACATTTTAAAACCTATTATTTAATATATTTACTTGTATATGATATAAATATGTAATGTATGCATTTTCAGAATATTAATGTTTTTTATTTTATTTTTGGTGAAATAATTGCAGCTTTTTATTTAAAAAACACGCATCTTTCAAACCCCAAACTTTTAAACAGTAGTGTAAATATATAATATCCTATGCCATTGCTTGCTGTTCTGAATTAATTTCACTGTTTAATGTAGAATGGATTGAAAATAAGACCTTTATTAAGTTATTGACATTAATAACAGTTTTTTCTTGGACTTGTGTGCATTTTTTTGCTTGCACTCTCGAATGTTGGCAACCTGTTGTGAATTGAATTGTTTTGAATTGATTACAAGCATGAATGAGATTTGAGAGCTTCTCTCTCTCTCTCTCTCTCTCTCTCTCTCTCTCTCTCTCTCTCCATATGTTGTGTCAAATCATTGACATCAGAATTGTTACTCGTTTATGTGTCTGGGTTCATGGTCTTAAAATGCTCAAAGAATGTTTGTATCCTTGAACGCAGCCTACTTTTTCTGACCAACAGTGAAACTTCAATCAAAACTGCTCATGCTTCCTTCATTCCAGATCTGTTTGCCTCATCTGTGTCAAAACACAAACACTGTTAGTTTAAGCATTATGGTGGCAAATATTACATTACCATGTGTATTTTCCAGCAAAGTACACTCAACTCTACATTACACAACTGTTTCTGTCAGGGCGCGAGGATTTACGGGCTGTTAGGTGCCAGGTGTACAGTTACTGCAAAATATTTACAGTGCCCTCCATAAGTATTGGAACAGTAAAGACAAAATTGCTCTGTTGGCTGTGGAGTCAAGACATTTGCAAATATGATTAAAAGATGAATATGAGACAAAAGTACAGAATATCACATTTTATTATTAGCCGTTTCAACACATACATGTTTTACCAAATAAAAAGAACAGCACTTTTAGAGTTCATCCCACTCATTGTGAGCATAAGTATTGGGACAGTTGAACATAAGGCAGATATAAAAGATTAAAAGCTATTATTTAGTTGCAGAGCCCTTGCGCACAATCACAGCAGTGAGTCTGTGACCCATAGACATCACCAGACTCTTGGTCTCATCCTTTGAAATGCTTTTCCCAGCCTTTAATGCAGTCAGTTCCAATTGTTGCTTGTTTTGGGGAGTTTCTGCCTTTACTCTCCTCTCCAGCTGGTGAAATTCATGTTCAATCGGATTTAAATCTGGAGATTGACTTGGGCAGTCTAAGACTTTCCATTTCTTTGCCCTTATAAATTCCTTGACTGAACTGGCAGGGTGTTTTGGGTCATTGTCCTGATGCAATATGAAGCACTTCCCAGTGAATCTGGTGGCATTTTCTTGAATATTGGTAGGCAAGATGGTTTGTACCCTTCCAAATTCATTCTGCTACTGTCATCATACATGAAGTCATCAGTAAAGTTGAGAGGGCCTGTTCCAAAGGCGGCCATGCATGCCCATGCCACGACACCACCTCCACCATGCTTTACAGATGAGGCTGTCTGCTTGGGATCATTTGCAGTTCCCTTTTTTCTCCACATTTTTTGCTTACCTTTAACTTAGATAAAGGGTCATCTTTGTCTCATCGGTCCATAAACACAGTTCCAAAACTCTTCTGGCTCACCTTTGTGCTTTTTTGCAAACTCTAATCTTGCCTTTCTATTTTTGGTGCTGGTCAGAGGTTTGCATCTTGCTGTGTAGCATCTGTAATTCTGTGTCAAAGTCTCCTGAGGACAGAAAATTGTCAGAGCATCACCCCAGCTTTCTGGAAGTTGTTGATGATTTTACAGACACGTCTTTTAGGGTTCATTTTCACAGCTTTTATGATTTGTCTGTCATCAACTACTGTTGTGTTCTCAGCCGATCAGGTCGTTGTTGGTTGCTGGTGTGGCTGGTGGTTTCCAAACTCTTGATTTCTCCATGCCCTTTGTTTTTGCTATAGCTCTAATTGACTTCCTCTTTTCTTTTAGCATTCAGATTGCTTGCTTTTCTCTCAAAGTCAGCTCCCTCATCTTCATCCTGGTTTGTGTGTGTCATCATCGAATGCAAGATTCAGTATACAGAAGTAATGGATATAACTGATACGACACATTCCCTGCTTTTAATATCTGAAGAATTAATGCAACAGGACACAGCTGATCACTTAGAAAGACCTGTGAGGCAACTGCTCCAATACTTATGCTCACATCAGATAGAGGGATGAACCTCTAAAAGTGCTGAACTTCTTAGCTGGCAAAACATCTATGTGTTGAATCACCCAATAATAAAATGTGACATTCTGTAGTTTTGTCTCATATTCATCTTTTAATCATATTTGTAAATGTCTTGACTCCACAGCCAACAGAGCAATTTTGTCTTTACTGTTCCAATACTTTTGGAGGGCACTGTATGTGCTCACTGAAAAATGTGCTTTGGCGCGTAAGTTGGGCTGTTGTCTGTTGAAGCAGGTTTCTGTTGACCTGTTACAATGTCTTGTTTTTAAGAGACTGAGGGAATGTGATGTTGTTTGCCCTGCCTTCGGGACCAGCTGGATTCAACCATTGCAGTGGAGGTAAATTAGGCAGGAGGAGAGGAGATCCCTCTAGTGGACAAGTCAGTGCAAATTATTTTCCAAAAACATTCAGAGCACCCCTTCTTTGCAGAATGTATTATATTTGGGGTATAGATATTTCTATGCCTGAATTTCTATGCCTGATTTAATGATGGATTCTTGCTTGAATAATCATATTGTAACAATTAATTCCAGTTTTTACTTAAGTATACATTTACAAAAGTAAAAAAAACCTTTGGTACTATTATTATTTTTATTAATTCATTAATTTATTTTAGTGAGAATTTGAAAGAGATAGGACCTTAAGTTTGTACTTACACGTGCTAATTTGTCTTTTTGCCATTGTATGTATGCCATTGGAAGGTTTGCATTTGTCAACACTCATAATCACCTCCCAAACAATTACTGTGGTGTTGCCATGTTTTTCGGGGCAATGCCATAATAGTAGTCTTTTGAAGTATATTGAAGTGCCGTATAAATACCATAAATGCACAGTATCATGATGATCTTACCAGTATTGAATTATAGTACCACTATAACTACTAACATTAAAGTGGCAGAAAGATAATGGAAGCTATGTGCAATTATTCTCTTTAATTTACTCATGCATGAGCAATAATTGTATAACTGAAGTAACAATTCAGTTCACTGATGAACAAAGCTCATCATCAGTACATACTTGAGGAAAAAAGCAGAACATTTTTTGTGCAGCTGTCATTGTAGTGGCTTTACGCTGTGTGATTCACAGGCTTTTATCTCTGTAGTCTCTGACTTTCTTTTCTCAGAGCCATTGTGTTTAATATAGGCTCTGTCTGTGTTTGAAGAGCTTGGATTGTAAGGCAGACTGTTGCGGTTTCTGACAGTGTTAAGTTGAAATGTACTATTGTATGGCTTAAGGAATCTGAGGGTCAAGCTCAGAGCAGACAGTGACATTTGTTCTGTATCTGACCCCAAACGACCAGCAGACATCACATAATGCTCTTTTGGTTGCCTCGAGGGCTGTTTAACTCAACAAACAGTTAATAGAAAGTTCAGCCGTGCTTTTGTTGAGAGAAGCCCATCTGTCTTTGTCTAAAGATGTTTTGAGAAGAATGCAGTCAGAAGTGATAGAAAATGGTCTTACGGATGTTTCTCCATACATGAAATTTTAGAACAAGAAAGCAATTTAATGATTTATTCCTGATATAATTTAAATGTAATCCTGTTTAAGGTGATTCAGTATAATTGACCACATACAGTGGAATTGCTTTTTCTTCACTCACAGTAGTGCAGATTTTGAGTGCAAAAAGATGCTGCAAGGAGAAATTGTGGATAAACTAAAGAGTTAATTGAATTTAGTAGAAATAATTTAGTTTCTTTAGGATGCGACGAGACAGATTCAGTACCGGCATGGTCAGACAGAGGGTTAATGGTCACACAATATTTAATTTTATTTTATTTTTGTATATATTAAAATGCATTGATACATTTTTATTATTAATATTATTTGTAGTAGTATCACTAAATGAAAATAAAAATGTATTCCTTTTTATGACTACGTGCTCTTGATGTTTTAAGACATGCTGTTGAATCATTGTGAACTATGAAACACTCTTGCATGTCATTTCTAGCACAATCCAAGCTTATTGCACCTTTTATCCTTTTTAGCTCTAAATGCTGGTGATGACACAGCAATTTGTCTTTGCGCTTATGTTGCTCCTGGTTGCCTCATAAAGACATTCTGTGTTTGCAGACACACAGACACACTCACAGATTCTTATTGTTCTTGCCGAGAAAGGTACAGTAGCTTTTGGGAAAATGAGCATTGATGGGAGGGAGATGTGTTTGGATATTTGGCGGTCTGACATCTGATGAGGGCAGAGTTACACGCTGGATGATTCACACACACTGTATGTCCAGATGGACTCAGAGGGGGTTCATGAGAATGAAATCTGAGAGGGATTCAGAGGGAGTGGAGTGGGTAGAGATGAGAAAAATCCTCCTAGTGAGGGAAGAAAGCAGAACAGAAGAGCATAGAAAGAAAGAGTGTGAGAAAGACAGAAGTTCACAGACTTAGAGACAGGTAAAGAAAGAACCTTCAACCGAAGATAAAGAGGGAATCGCATGGGAGAGCAGGGAATAACAGAGACATCCCAAGGAGTGCTGTGTGTGTTGTGATGAGTTCCGGGAAGATTTATGAGATGCTGTTGAATGTAGCAAGCAAACAGTAGACCTCCTCCACCTGCTCTCTCTTTCTTTCTTTCCCTCTCTATCGGTCTTGCTATGTCTGGGATTTGCTCTCTTGTTGAAACTGTTTGCACAGATTCTCAGTTTGCTATAAACTCCCAGACACTGTCAACTTTCCACTCTGTTTTCACACACATACATTTTCCCCCCTTCTCTTGCCTTTTTCACACTCTCGACATATTCACACCCATGATTCACCTTGGTTCGAAGAGGTTTGTCAAATATCGAATTTTCTTTTTTTCTTTTCTTTTTTTTTTTTACAAGAAGCAGGATGCCGTAAGATGATGAAAGTTCAGTGATTCAACAGCATGTCTTAAAGCACCAAGAGCACAAAAATGTATTTTAGTTTAGTGATACTACTACTAATAATAGGAATAAAATATAGTAAAAAATAGTAATATTCTATAAATACTTTTATTATTATTTTATGTATAAAATAAAACATTGTTCATTGTTATTTATTAAAGACAATGAATGATATGAGAAAGCAGCAAATACCAATAACATGATCATTTTTTTTCCTGAAAAATATAAAGAATTGCTAATCATTTTTTAGTTAAATTGTATAAATGTAAAATAATATAAATAAAACATCTAATATAAAATCTGATGTAATATTACTTATTATTTTTTTTTATTTATTTTTTTTGGGGGAGTTGTGCTGTTTGAGTTGTAACCTCCAGAGTCCATAGTTCCCCCTTCACAGTATTCAGAGCAGTGGGTTTTTAATGGCTCTTTACCCCCCCAATCATGAATATGTGGTTACAGTACTCTGTCAAAGCTTGTTACCAATAGGGGGAGCTAAAACTTCAAAAATCATGTCTCCTATCACTGCTATCTCTAAAAATCTAGTCTTAACACTTTAAGTGATATATTAATAAGTGTTTGATTATATTCTCATGTACTCTGCAGTAGCTTCTGTGTGTATAGACATTTCATAGATAAGTATCAATGCCATGCTCATTCATCTTTTTTGTATTACAGGTAATTCACAGTATGCGAAGTCTTGTGATTCCAAGATTTTTGTTAGGATGAGAGTATAACTGTGACATTTCAAGTCAAGTCAGTTCTTGAGTTTTATGCAACCTGAAAACTAATTCTGAGATTACAGTGGACAGAGATCAATGCATAAGGTTTATGTAAATCTGTGCATTAAACCAGTTCACTGATTGGATTTGTGACATAACCTTAAGATAATCTCTCTTATTTAGCTACACTGAACCTCTTGTTTGCTGACGCACTGGTCAGTTTATGATGGCTGAAACTTCCATTCTGCCTAACCTGGTTCTACAGTGAAGCCTTTATGATAATCGCATTACAGAACAACAAAAGGCGCACTTCACATGGAGTCAGTCTCCCCATATACCCATCGACATAAAGGCTGCTCTGAGGGAATATCTAGACTCTACTGCATAACAACCACAGCAGCAATCTAATTTTCTTTAGTTAGGTTAGAGGTACATGTTAGTTTGATTGATGCCCTTATCGTGTAATTTCTTTGGTTTTATCTCACTTTTTGGGTTGTTAATGAACAGTTGGATATGATGAACAGGTTCGCAAGCAAGTCTATAGCTCTTTTAGGTTCTTTGACATTGTGCACTTGTAAATTGTTCATATGAGTGTGTGTGTGTGGCTCCCGGCTCACCTGTTTGCCTCATTAGGGTGCTGGTGTTTGGTGAGCTGTGAAGAAACATCAAAGTAGAGTTGTGGGTAATGAATCTCCATCATCGTCGAGACACTAATACTACTGAACATAATAGCACTCTTCACTCCCCACTGAGAGAAAACTAGACAAAAAGCAAAGAAAGGAAGAGAGGATGTGGGTTATAGATTTTGTTTGCTTGTTCTTTGATCTTTAGTTATTATGATTTGATCACTTTTTATTTATATTCATGCATTAACTATGGCATTTGCCTTAAACAACTAATTACTGCTTAGTATCGTAGTTATTGGGTAAGATTAGGGATGTAGAATATGGTCATAGAATATGTGGTTTATAAGTACAAATACATAGCCAATATACTAGTAATATGCATGCTAATAAGCAACTAGTTAATAGTAAGAATTAGTCCCTATATAAAGGTGTTATGCTTTTTCCCCCTCAAGACAAGGTCCATCTGCTGATGTTCTTGCTGATCAACCAGTTTAGATGAGCTAATGTCTCTAAAGGACCAAATGTGACCCATTAGAAACCATATTAAACTGGCTAGCACCTTAAGCCGGTTCTGCATGCACACTGTGGTTTATTTCTGCACATTACATTCTGAGTTAAAGGATTGGTTTAGTAATAGCTTTAATTCATAAATGCACCCTGGAGATAAATATACATGAAGGAGCAAATTTGATTTGGGCAATTTCACATGAAATACGAATGATTTCAAATGTAGAGCTTCATGTAATATTGCTGTTATACACCAATTATTGTGTTTGCCTTATTTTGTTTCTGTTCTGCTTATGTCTATGTGAGAGCTGTGGATCAGCTGCCAAGTGTGTGCTTTTTTTTTTTTTTTTTTTTTTTTAAAAGGTGGCTGTTTTAGAGGGCCATGGTGGTTGAAGACCCTTTCTCTCCGCCCCATCACACATCTACACACACCCTCACGTATAACACAAGCCCTGAAGGCCCTGCGGGGTCCTGGTGTCAACATTTGAATGGCGGGTACAAAGTTAGAATTCATTGTTATGGTTTCTGGGAGAAAGATGCAGAACGGCCTCTGTCACTCACCCGTTACGCTGACAATGAAGGGGGCTCCTCCTGCCCTCTTCCCTTTGTGTCCTTTATTGAATTATGGCACTGGTTCTCTTTGTGTGTTCTGGCAATAGTAATTGAAAACATGTGACAGAAAAAGCAGTCAGGAGCGCGAGGATATGCCTCACTGAATATGACTCCATTAGAGAAGCCAAAGTCAGAGAAGAGAAGCAGTGATTAATATTACAGAGAGAGGCTGAGTTGCGTGAGTATAGGGTTGAGTCATAAACCTGATGCTTATGGGTAAAAGTTTTCTAACTTTCAGTATTAATTTCCATAATTTTAGTTTTAGCGTGTTTTATATTAGTTAAAAAATTGCATTGCCAATAACAAAATTGCAACTATATACTAGAAAAGGTATTATAAATCCAGTAACAGTATATGTACATGGCCTCAATCATTTTTGGTGACGCAATATATCGCCCATTATATTTACTTTAAAATTAATGTCACCATGTTTTTACATTCCACTTGCGCCTGTTTCTTTTGCAGCTTCTCGTACATAACATGGTGTAGTCACGAGTTGAATTTAAAAAATGCTTCTACAAAAAAGTTTCATCTGCAGATATGGTCTTGTTTCGGAATCTATGCCTTTGTGCATACGGACATCTGACTGCTAAGTAGTGATTGTGTTTTTCAGCAATAGTGTGCACCCTTTAATTTACAGAGAAAAGAAGGTTTTTATTTTTGTCATTTATTTTTATCACATGTCATTTTGACATTATTTTGTGTCTTTGTTGTAACAGAATGTTTGCATGCTTTAATGTTAAAAAACACATTATTTTTCAAATGCTGTACATTATTGTAGGTCCTCTATGCCCCGCCGCTCTTAAACGCGTAGTTTTCTACAAAGTCCCTCCTTCCGAAAAGCGCAGTCTGCTCTGATTGGCCAACTGACCCAGTGCATTGTGATTGGCCGAACACCACACATGCGCCGGAAATGTAACGCCCCTTACCATAATCGCAAGCTTCAGCTTTCAAAATAAATGTAAAGATCGTTAGTAATGTCGTTAATTTTACCATCAGTTCAAGCCCGAAAGGGAACAGTCACGTGACAGACACAGTGATGAAGCTTGTATGTGTTTGCAGTACACAAGCCGCGATTAAGACCGCTGACTCCACTGTGATGTGACCCTGTCTCTCTCTCACACACACACGCGTGCGTGCACACACACACACACACACACAATGCTCAAAACTCCTCATTTGAACAGTCAATAGCAAAAACTTAAACTAATAACAAAACATGCTTACAGTCGCTGATTCAGAAGCGCCAGATTGTCATAGCAAAGTCAGAATTACCTCCTCTTCTAGGTTTACGATATGGTCGTCCATAAAATGCGTTGCTGTTCTGTTGTAAGTAATCTTAATGATTCCTAAATGCATCTACTTTCTGAAGGCCAAATAAAGTACTTTTGCTTTCGCCTAGAAACACACAGCGTCTCCCTGACATGGCTGCATCAACACTACTGCGGTTACTGAAACCACGCCTTCTTTCTTTGCATGAACATTTGGGCAGCATTATGCAAATATTTCCACATCGTGACGTAGACATGTGATGGCGTGTTTGAATGCGCTGTTTTAGGGGGTGTGGCATAGTCTTAACTTTGAAGAATATCTCTTTGGTTTTGAGACTTTAGTCTTTGCAACTTCAAGGGTCTTATCTATACACAAACAGCTTGTAACACTCCAAAGAGAAAGGATTGAAAATCGCATCATATGACCTCTTTAAGAGGAGTTCAGGTTTTTGCCAAGTGTGCATATACCAGCATTTCACATAAACTGTTCCCTTTGATATCTTAGGCAGCATTAAAAGTTTTTAACTATAGACTTAGTTATAGTTTAATGCATTAACACACTGATTAGGAAATATCAGCCCTGTAGCGCACAAACAGTAAGGGTTTTCTCCCCTTAGGCGTTGAACTATTTGTGTATGTTTTGACAATTGTGTAGCAAATATTGGTATAGAGGCATTGGTTGAGATGCTCATTTTTCTATTTGCAAAACACTTTCTCTCTCTCTTTTGCTCACTCACTCTCCTTCTTTCTTTGTCAGGCAGCCGACGATGGTTAAGACACTCCTTCGTTCCCCTGCTTAATGGAGTCTGATGCCCCTCTAACTGAGCCGTAGTATTGTATGTCATAATGACAGCATTTGCAGAGTACTTCAGCACAAATGAAGTTTGAATTGGATTAAAATTATAGGACCTGGGGTCTTTTTAAAAGCCTCAGACAACCATTTTCCACCCCATTCTCAGCCCTGGAAAGAGGGGCTATGGGAAGACTAGGGTAAAATTATCTTCAAACAAACAGGCAGCTCGCTGTGGCTGTGTGGGGACAACAGCTCTTAGGGAATTAGGGCCACGCTAATAACCCTGGAGTAAGAGAACACTGTGGCGTTCGCTAATGGGGAAACCGCCTCTTTGTGGCTGGTGGTTCTCTTTTAAAGACATTTGAAAGAAACAACAAATACACTCAAAAGCTCCCAAATTACAGTCTTGATTAGCATTTGTCGCTTTTCTTCTGCTTTTGAAAACCGTCCTCAAAGCGCTTGTTAGTTTTTACCACACATAATTTTGCATCATTAGCACTGGTGTAGTAATAAGGCTGTTTAATCTGAATGTTTTTAACAAAAATCTAGCTGTGTTTGATGGTATAGTTGACTCGACAGAACTCCTTCCATGCACGAATCAACCAGAACCTTTTTATGCATGTTCTTAAGTCAATATAAAATTGGATAACCTTTTTGAAAATGAGACGTTAAATGATGGCAATTGTTACAAATGAATTTTTTTCATGCAAGCTAAAATGATTAGAGACTGCAGTCTGAACCCCAAGACAACGGGGTTTAAATACAGAGAGGCAAAACCGAAGTGAAGATTTGATAAATTGCACTTTGATTGTTATCTGATTATACTTGGACATGTTATCCAATTTAAAACGTCTTGCTAACAAGATTTGTATTGTCTGGAGTGGATCTGTCTGGAGACAAACAGGCAGGAAGTGTGATGGCACAAGAGCAGTTCTAGATATGAAATTCAGATTGGCTGTGTAAATGTCATATTGTGCATATTTTTGTTTTCAGTGTAGACAAAAGAAAATAAATGCAAATTTTCAGCATATTTCAATGCAACAGAACAGTTTTTTGTTGTTTTTAATGCAAAAAAAACCTCTAACACTAGTGTTCTCTATTTTTTCTATTTTATCTACTTGTTTTGTTTTTATTTATTATAAATTGTTAAAAAATGTATATATGTATATATATTGTGGCGGGAGGAGCAAACGACAGACACAGTGGGTGTGGCGTCAAGCCTCGGAGAGATTTTTATTAAACAATAAAAAGGTAAAATAAAGTGTCCAAGGGGAAAAGTGTCCAAATAAACAGGGAATCTGGTGTCCTCGTTGTGCTGCGGGGCTTGTGCAGGAAGGTAGTGTTCAGAAGGGAAGGGTCCAGGGAAGGGGCGGAGTCCGGTGGCCGCACGCGCTCCCCTCTCGGGGCCGGGAGCGAGTGGCGGCGGCGTCTCTTGCGCGGCTCCTTCCATCTCCTGGGCCCCCGGCGCTTCTGGGGGACTCGACGGCCCGGCATCCTGGCCCGTCAGCCGCCTAACGGGTGCGGCAGTCCTCCTCGACGCACCCTTCCTGGACCCACGAGGACACCAGCGTGCATGCACGGGGAAGAGACCGGTCCCCCGAGGAGAGGCGCGCTCGGCGTTTAAACAGCGGCGGTGATGAGGCTATATTCACATCAGGTGTGCCTCATCACACGCCGCCAGCCCTAGGTGTTCAGCACCCCTCCTCTCTCACACACCCACTCCCGTCGGGAGCCTGGTGAAGGGCGGCGAATACGGGACGGGGTGGTGATGATGGACAGACTCGTCACAATATGTATATATATATGTATATGTATATGTATTTATTTAAAATATGCAGAATATGTTGTTGAACCACCAACACTTTTATGCTTAGGTAGAGATACTTCAGATTTGATTTCATGGTGCCCTCAAAGGCAAATAAAAGTGAAAACGGTTAAGGATATATTATTGTCATGGTTCAGTGCCACTCCATACACTCTTGTACAGCTCATATAGACAGCATCTGGCATCTGGCATTTATTTTATTTTTTCAAATCCTATAAAGTAATCAGAGTAGAAATGTACAGGGTGTGTCAGAGGTAATCCCAAAAGCCTGTAGTAGAGAACGTATCTCCTAGAAATTCCCTGATCGGCTTGCAGTGCATAAAATGCTTGGAAGACTAAACTAAGAAGAAGATTATTTTCTTCTTCTTTTTTTCCATGTAATCATCTCTGACTGGGATTGTTCAGATGTTGACAAGGTTTTTGTGTAACCTCAATGGCCCCTGCTGTCCTGTTTGTGATATTTCAACCATTATCAATGGCTTACTTGTGTTTTTGAATATTTGTTCGTCACTTTGCATATGCTAAATGAAGCTAGCAAAATCTAATGAGGACTCCTGATTGGCACACCAGGGTCTAAATTGTAAATCACCTCATTCGACATCTACAAGTCAAAAATCATGATTGTACTAATTTAAGATCAGGCGTTGTTGATTCTGTTGTATAATCAGATTAAGTGATTCTGAAACAGGGCAAAACTGATCGAGAAGCAGCTGTGCTTTTGTAAAATGCTTGATAAAACTCACTCTCTGCGCATTAAGAGCCATGGGCTGAATATGAAATCTTTTAATATCCCGTCTAATAGCAGTGGTGACAAGCACTGGGAGTTAGCTCCGTAAAGGAATGTCATGGCATTTAGATAATGAACCGTAAATATTGTTTTATTAGGCTTGGGTTTGCGAGTGAGGAGGTTTTATTGTGGCAAAGGTTAGGCCCTGATTTTAATGCCCTTATTATAGTCGTTAATTCCACTTTGTACTGGCGAGGGCAGATGACTGCTCGCTGGAACCCAGCCAGGGCCGAAGAAGACATATTAGATGTGCCAGTCAGAGGCTGAGAATGAACTTACCTCAGTTAAGACCCACCTCTGTCATCACCTCTGCCAGTTTATTCACATCTAAATCCGTTTTTATCCTCTCAGCGTGGAGTCTGACAGCTTTTCACTATCAGTTGTTCATTTACTATGAGTCCCCGACCCCATTTTAGGACTCTTTCTGGCTTTGTCACTAGAAAAATCCTTCCAAATGGTTGGTGGTGTGTAATAGTTTCAGGTGTGTACTTTTGTGGCCGTGTTGTGAGATTTCTTGATGGCTTTTGAAGACAGGATTTGCATTCTCTCTCTGTCTCTCTCTCTCTCGTTTCAAAGCATCAGCAAGGATCATTTTTGCATTCCATGCCACTGTTTTTCAACAAATATTATGAATTTATGGAGTTACATTTATTGCACATAAGCATAGATGAAGGCTTTGAGGGGTAGAAGTATCCGTTCAATGTCATATCTTAAATGTAATATAACGGCTGACTGCACATTATCGCTCATTCCACATATTGCACAAGCTTTTGTCATTCAAACATTTAGAGACAGTTAAAAATGCTCCCAGAGTTTCCCCTCATCATCTGGTGTCTGTCCATCTGCAGTGTCCTCTTTTCCCCCACCGTGTCTAACAGTCTCTTGCTCTTTACCCTGCTATAAAAGTGTGATGAGCACCTTTGAATTTCTCTCTCTCTTTCTTGCAGAGCTGAAACTGTCCGATAGAGAGAGTGATAGTGTGACATTTAGCCTAGCGGTACATCAGAAATGCCGGGGCACGGCTCCATTAACTCCCAACCACACCTGGACTGAACTCTGATCTCTAGCGCAAGGTGCAGGAGATACAGCTTGTCAAGTACAGTCCCTGAGAATAAAAAAAACGGGTGTTTCAGACTAGTTTATTACACTTTTTGAGTTTAAAAGATATAAATGACTTTGAATCCATGTAAAAACATGTTAGACCAACTATATTCCAGAGTGTGTACATATTGAATTTTGTTGCTAATTTGTTAAGGGTTTGAAAGTTCCAAGCATGAATTACATCATGAATAAGCTACACGGTTACTGTTAAAGGGGTCATCGGATAATGACCCCCACAAAAATAGATTGACAAGACTGTCTTACTTTAGTAAGTGAGGTGAGAGCTGTCCGCCATTGTGTCGGCTCCGGTGCAGGGGAAGACAAGATGTCTCAGATTAAGCGATTGAGGTGTTCTATTGTTGGATGTAATAATGAATAAAGCAGTCGTCATTTACTCCCGGCATCTGAGCCGCTGAAGACACAGAGGAGTACGTTTGTTTTTGAAGGGAATGCGCCCCCTGATCTGCCTAAATGCATCTATAGAAGAAGTGAGTATAAGGGTTTTTAATGAATCTTTGCAAGTTGCCTTTCCTGATAATGTGCTAATTAGCAAGTTTCACGATGAATGCGGCTAAAGTAAACAGTCCTTCAGAGAGCGGCTCGGAAGAGTCAGGAGAGCTCATTAACATTTAAAGGAGAATGACACAAAACTGCTTGCTCTGACAAGAGCTGTTTTTGACAGGTTTAAAAAGGTGTTTTTTACACTACCATTGAGAAATTTAACCAAATTGTTACATACTTTTCATTAAAACCCTAAAGAATCATATCAACTTGTGGAAAATAGGGGAGTCACGTGACGTGCTCATGAACCTAGTCGCACTTGAGTAGAGCTCCGTACGTTTGGCCCCTTTTTGCAGTGTTTTTTCGTTTTATTTAAAGTTTTATTCATTGATAATACTTTCACTGATGGCATACAATCGTAAACAGCAGGAGTTGTCTCCGTCGGCTTCTCCAATTAAGAAGAAATCCAAGCCACCGCACTTTGAGGACATTCTAAGAACCGAGTTGACGGCGATGCGGAACGAGTTCGCTTCTCACATGTCAGTTGTTCAGTCGCTATGCTCTAAACTGGATCTTCTTACAGGGGAGATGAGAGAACAAAAGAAAATCGTCGGAGATCACGATAGGCGCGTTGCCGCAGGTTGTGGATTTACAGCATCGCAATAGGCGCAGCAATCTGCATCTGGTTGGATTGCTGATGTGGCTCCCGTCTCTGGCGGGCATCGCGTGTACACAAGGCTCTCCTCAGATCGCGCTAAACCATGGGTTTTCATCTTTAAACTGCTGCGGTACACGGACAGGGAGCTCATTCTGCGGGCCGCTAGACTTCATGCCCCAGTGAAAACTTCAGACGGAGCAACGCTGTCTTTCTTTCCAGATTTTTCTCTAGTCACCTCAAAAAGAAGTGCATTTGCGCCAATTAGGAAGGAAATGAGAGAAGCTGGCATCCAGAATTTTCTTCTCTATCCTGCAACGCTGAAGGTCATTCTCAATCAAGGTGAACCTAAAATGCTATATTCCCCAGAAGAAGCAAGAGTTTTACTCAGATCCCTTTCATCCACCAACTCTCAGTGAACTTCAGCTGGACATTTGCTGTCTAATCGGAGAAGAGATGCTCTAAAGCTTTCATTGTGCATACAGTATCACTTACTGATTATGATGTTATTTTATTTATGTTTCTAGTTGTATTATTTCTCTCTCCCCTTTTTTATTTATATATTTATTTATTTTAATTTTTTTTTAAATAGAAATACTAGCTAGTCAATATGTGATTATGGGGCCAATGTTGGTGCTTCAGTAATGTGCAGGGTTTTGTTGACGCCACGGACCATATTAAGGGGTGCTGGCAGATCAAGGTTTGTTCTTGGTTTGATCTGCCATAGTTCATGGGAATTCATTTGTTTGTTTTTAATGGTAACGGGGAGGGTGGGGGTGGTTTAATGGCAGACTCAACTGGTTTTATTTTCAAACTTGTATTTCGTCTTATTATGCAGTAATTTTGTTTGATACCTATGACCTTAATATTCTGAGTTGTAATATTAATGGCCTAAATGGCCCTCACAAACGTACAGGTTTTCTGGATTTTTTTGTGAAGAAGAATGAATGATATAGTGTTAGTTCAAGAATCCCTTTTGAAAGAGGAGGATATACACAGGTGTAATAATACGTTTTATGGAGTGGTATCTCACTCATCTTCGGATATTAAAACCAAGGGTATCCTAATATTGGTGCGGAGGACTTTAAATATTACTATTTTAGAGAAAGGTTGTGATATAGATGGTAGAATAACACATAAAAACAATAGTGGAGAATAGGAATATTGTATTTCTCTCAGTTTATGCCCCTTGTACTCCTGATCTCTTGAAATTTTCGGATTTTGAAATTGTATTGGATGCAGATACGAATTCTGTAATGTTGCATATCCTAGATAGATTTGGACCAAAGGAATCACACTCTCAAGGTTTTTTTTTTTGTTTTTTTTCTGAATATGAATCTGTCATCTTCTCCTAAGTGTAATCTATGTTTGCAAGGATCTTTAGGCACGTTGTTTTTTTTGGGGGGAGTGCCCTTCTCTCTCATCTTTTTGGATTAAGCTCTCACAGGACCTGTTATATTTGTTGGGTACTGAGATATGTTTGACTCCGCGACATTTTTTGATGAATGAATTTAGGGACTTCACCTTGTCCTTCCAACAAAGATGTTTACTGTTAGCTGCTCTCACAGCAGTAAAAACTTGCTAGTCAACTGTCCTCCTCACACAATGGATGGACGAACCTGGACTGTGTGTTTGCTGGACATTGTCTCGATGGAACTCTCAACTTCTCGTGTGCATGGGTCTAGTGTGGAAACTATAAGTTTGTGTCATTCAGCGTTTGATGTTGTGTCATCTTTTCTGGAATCCATGTGAAAATGATTTTACTGTGAGTTGGGGTGGGTTCTGAATTTGCACAGTTGTTTTTGGAAATTTGATAAAAAGTTAACAAAAAAAATCTTGTGGAAAATGGGCATCCGATGACCCCTTTAAATGATCAATGTTTTGCTATTCGCTGACTTATGCCCATGTTATTGATTTTATCACTTTCTGGTAGTTATTGAAGTTTGCATGTTGAAATTTGTGTGCAACCGTATACAATTATTGCTTATGTATCTTGGCTTATAAGATAATTTCTCCTTCAGAGGTAAATATTGCAGAGCTCATTTCATATTAAGTGTCATAAAAAAGATAAATAAATAAATATAAAAGAATGCAACAACTACTAAATAAAATGCATGTGTTAATTTAAAAATTACTGAACAAATATATATAATGTGTGTATATATATACAGTATATATCAATCAATCAATCAAAATGTATTTATAAAGCACAATAAAAACAACAGTAGTTGACCACTGTGCAGTACAACCTTATATAAAAGACAAATAAATATGAACAGTTTTTGACCGCAATACACCAAAAAAAAAAAAAAAAACCTCTAAGGACAATTATAAGCCCTTGAAAAAAGGTAGGTTTTTAACTTGGATTTAAATTCAGATTCAGAAGAAACTAATCGAAGGGAGACTGGAAGACTATTCCATCATTTTGGCCCAGCAATTGAAAAGGCACGGTCCCCCTCAACTTCAATCTAGATCTAGGGACCATCAACACTCTTTTCTCCGAAGACCTCAGTGGTCTAGAAGATGTATTTGGATTTAAAAGATCACTGAGATATTCAGGAGCCGTTCCACTCAGAGCTTTAAAAACAAACCATAAAATTTTAAACTCGATTCTGTAACAGATCGGCAACCAGTGCAAAGAGCATAATACAGGAGAGATATGATCAAATCTGCGGGTGCCAGTCAAAAGTCTGGCAGCCGGACAGCCGAATTTTGAACCATCTGGAGTCGATTTATATTTGATTGACTTATTCCCATAAAAAGGGAATTACAATAATACAATAATCACACACACATATACATATATAATGTATATGTATGTGTGTGTGTGTATATGTATCAGCAACATGAAATTCAGTCTGAAATGAATGCAAGTACCTCCTTAGATTGGATTCAAAGTGTTGTTTTTAACAAAGAATTCATGCGACTGAGATCTCCTCAGCCCCCTGTTGTGGCTGTTAAAACATCAACAGAGACAACTGTTAAACCGGTCCAATGGGGCCACAGCGAGACATCTGGAGGAGCAGGCGATGAATATGAATGTTTGCATCAGAGCTTAGACCCTGAGCAGGAGGACACTGCTCTCCCAGTGCCGGTGTTGTCTTAATTAAAGTGGGGATGATGTAGCCGCCACCCCCCCTCCTGTCAGCTCACCTCCTCTCTGGCCCTTCCTCCACCTCCCATGTGGCTCGTGACACCCCAAGAAACATCATTATCTGTGACTTGGGCTGCTTCTTTTGTTTGGCTCAGGCAACAGGAGTCCTACTTTCACTAATGGCCATTTTTATCTTTTTCTTTCATCTTTTTCTTTATTTTTCTTTCTTTCTTATTTTTCCAGAATTTAAAGATCAGTAGTCTGGAAAAAAATTAGTTCCCCAGGAAAGGAGGCAAGATACACTGTTGGCACAACAACAAATAATTACCATGACAAATATATTTACAACATATTAATTTGTACATAGCTGTGTGGTCAGCAGATTAGAATAATGATTAATAAAGAAGCTTTGTTGGCATTAAAGCTATTAAATTCTGAATATGTTGAAATTTGCATCTTAATGTAGCACTGAGAATAAAAGAAGTGAAGTAAAATTACTAAATGTGTGAAGTAAAAGTAGTTTAACAATCTAAAATATTAAAATATTTAACCTAAATAATTTGTTTTACCTATTTAACTTTATTATTATATTAAATATGTAAAGATTTTTTTAAATATCAAAGTTATAAAATAAAAATAACATTTATTCATTTAGCAGACACTTTTATCCAAAGCGACTTACAATTGGCAAATACAACATGCAATTCATCATAAAGAGCAAATAAACACAGGGAATGCTCGTAATACAGTTTCAGATATAAAAAAAGAGGGATTAAGGAAAAGTGTATTAAAAACAAGAGTATATTAAAAAATTTATAAAAAATTTTTTAAAATAAAATATTATTACTTTTATTGGCATTCTTCTTATTATCATTGTTATTCTATGTGAGTGTGTGCAAGTGTTTGTAAAGTTTAAATGTATGAGAGTCGTGCCTGTATTGTAATCTTCAGGCTGGAGGTGAGATCAGTTAGAGTCTGTAAATCTCTTCGATCATTTCAGCCTTAAGCAGGTCAGAGGCTAATCCATACACACATGCACTCTCCTATCAATACCTCTAGGGACCGAAGATAGAAACATGAAGATGATGAAAAGAATGAAAGATGTCCAAATTATGATACCATGTCTTCAAATAAACCATACCCTCATCATCTCCTCGGCATGATGCTTCTTGCAGTCCTTTGTTTTCTCCAGGAGATTTGACACCATCATTTGATCTCAAACGTTCAGGTCTGTCAATCATTTCAAAAGCAGAGATGCCGGGAAGGGATTATGCTTCCATAGAGGACATCAGGACTGTCCAGGAATGATGTGAACATTGGGAATTATCCTATAGAGCCAGACTGGGAAACGGCAGGAAACTGGGACAGTTATATATCATATGGAAACATCTGGTCAGAGGAAATCCCTCCTCTGCCGCCAGATTAAAATGTAAACATGCATACAAATACACTTCATTTCTCATCATAGCCTTTCTCACAGAGGCTGGTAGGAAAGGATGGTCCATGCCAACTACCTTCCTGTGCTGCTCCCTGATGGCACATTCCCGGTCAATGAGATGATAGCTCACACAGGGCAGAGGCAGTTTAAACAAACGTCTGAAATAATATTTTCTCATGATAACCCTGAATATACAACAAGACAAGCCATTCACATTCCTCTGATATCTTTGGAGTGCAAAACGTGTTTATGAAAATACAGAGACGTGTATGGAATGTTGACAGACATTCAGCTGTCATGCCACAAAGAAATAACACACCGTACTCTATATTTTCAGATGGGCATTTGAAATCCTCATTCGATATCATCTCCTTTTGTGTAGTTGACATGTATGTTGTATTACCACTAGAGATGCATGATACATTGGCCAATGATACTCACTCAAAAATGAAAATTGTCATTAATTACTCACCCTCATGTTGTTCCAAACCTCTGAGACCTTTGTTCATCTTTGGAACACAAATTAAGATATTTTTGATGAAATCCAAGAGCTTTCTGACCCTGCATAGACGGCAAGGGATCTACCACTTTCAAGGCCCAGGAACATAGTAGAGACATTGTTAAAATAGTCATACATCAAAAAATAATATAATATATATTTAGTTATTTTTGACTGATTTGTATTTTTAAATGTGTATGTGATAAAAGGCACACACTGGCAGCAGTCATTAATTTCTGAGGTAAAATTATTCTAGTTGTTTCACTTAATGCAAGTGAGTCTTTACAATGGTTGAGTAAGAGTGCCTACTAGCAACCTGTTGTACAGCGATTTGCAAAATGCCCCATTAGTTTATGAAATTATATCATAGTTCCCCTTGCATGAATAAGAAACACTGCTCCAGCATGGTTCGACATCCTTCTAATTGGCACTTATGTTTGGTTGGCTAAGTGGCACCACAGTGGTGGACATGGCCAATGCCAGGTCTGCACTGCCCTATTGTCAGCTATGGTGCCGTAAAGGGCAACTCACGCATTAGAGGGAAACCAAGAGCAAAGTGTCATTTTGCATCAGTCACCTCGGCCTGATCCATGAGGCGAAAAAAGCAACGTTCGGTCTGTAGATTTGTTTGCTTGGCTGTCTACTTATTAGTAGAGAAAAAGCCCCAATGATTGCCCTGATTATTCTTTTGTCATTTTGCATGCTATATACCAAAGGTCAGCGAATTAAAGACAAAACTGAATGTTATTGGTTTTAGAATTCTTTCAAATTCAATTATCCTTCAATATTAGTGGAGAAAAGAAAACATATTTTGTTGCAATAACAATTATTTGAATGACGTGTCACAAATTATTGCAATTTGCATAATTATCAGACCCCATTCAGCAGTCACTGCTGTTGGTATAATGCTTTTGTGTTTACACATCAGGTGGAACGAGTAATGAATTCATCTTCAGCAGACTGAAATGCACCCACAATGAACACACAGCAGCACTGTAGGACAGCCCCCTAATGAATATGCAATAAGGTTGTGCTTAATATGCATGAGTGGGTGTGCATAAGTAGTAGAGGGTTGCCGGTGTAAGCAGACAGATCCAGAGAGGGGGACTGGCTCAGACCTTCATGCACATACTCATACTGAATGATAGTTCATGCTGCAGAGCTTGTGTGAAGCTTTCAGAAGAAAGAAAGTGAGAAACACTGAAGAAGGAGGAGGAAGAGAAAAGGCAAGGTGTATGGTGAAGAGGGCAGCCACATGTGAAGGAGCGAGAAAGAGACAGACAGAGGGAGGGAGCACACTGAGTTCCTACTCTCCTCCAAGAGTAAGACTAGATGGTGTGATCTGTCCATGATGGGGTGCAGAGTTTGTACTCTACAGAAGCCTCAAGAGCAATACAAACTCCTGTATGAAGTATGCCAGGTAACTGATCTCTTTTTTTTTTTTTCTTATTTCTTTGGAAGGTGTGTGTGCGCGCGTGAGTGTGTGAGTGCGTGTGAGCGCGTGAGTGTATGTGTGTGTAAAATTGAGGTTGGGATATCTTATATTGAGTTTGACAGATTTTACAGGGTTGGATAGATCTCAGTCCCTCTTCTCTCATTAGAACAGCTAACTTTTCCATTCTGATGCTGTCATTGTTGTGTATTTACAGCTAACCGTGTATTTGGCATGGCTAGATATTTAGTTTGTTGTTAATGTATTTGATGTAATACATTCTGAATCTAGACTGGTGGTTTGTAAAAAGTGAATTATTGAGATGGAAAATTCTATTTTGATATTCAGAAATAATGCATTTGGAGTTTTAATACATGCAAAAGTGTAAAAATTGTGGTTAAAGTACCTTTTTTATACCTTTGAAAATGAATCTATCTATCATATTTGTGTATGTATATGTTGTATTTATGCATTTATATATACATTAGTATTTTATAATAGTATGTGCTTTGGTTTATTTATTTCTCTGTTTAACAGATATTTTTGGTTATAGCCATCAGATATTTCTGATCTTATGCCCTGTCATGTAGCATGTACTATATGAACAATGTCCTTGTGAGCAGTATGTATAGTCAGCTCTTTTGTCAGACATTGTTGTCAGCTCTGATTTAATTTCCTGTGGGTTTTGTGATCCTGATGCTTACGGCTTTGGGATGTCTGACACAATATCGCTGGGAGGCTGTAGATGAAAGCCAGTAGGGGGCCTCTGAGAACACGGCCAGAAACATGCTTGCACGTATATTTATGCAAATATGCATGTAAACACATTATCACAGATATCGACAGTTGTTAACATAAATTATCCATTAATTGTTCTAGTGTTGGGGCTTTTTGTTGATTTGACTTACACAAACTAAAAGATGCTAATTTATTCAATTCCTGATAAAAGGAATCGCTATTTCTTGGCATGAATGCTTCTGGAAAGATTGTACGACCACATTGTTAGCCCTTCCTCACCTACTAAGGGATGCATACTTCATGTGGTAGGGTGTGGAGGGTGCTTTCAGTAAACCTAATGAGTGGCCACTTCGTCTGCTCCTTTCACTATATTCCATAGCGGCCGTTTCTCTCCATTAGCCGTTGATGGCAGTGCAGTCGCTATTGTGAAACACTGCGCTTTGATCGTACAGACTGTGTGAAAGCGGGACTAAAAGCTTTTTATCCCTTCTATATATCTGTGTATTTGTGTGTGCACTACTACAGTAAATGGTCTCTGTTTGTTAACAACCCAACAGCCGATGTTGGGTTTCAAAGGAAGCATCAGCCTTTTCAAATCAATCCCTGTTGGAAAAAAAAACTGAATGAAACACGAAAAGAGACAAAGACATATTGGCCCATCATATGAGCTCTTTATCCAACCCACTCCTCAGTCCAACAGCATCTGTCATGATGCTGTCAATTACTATTGATTGGCAGGCTGTTAGGGAAGGGAACCTTGCTGGTTTATCTAACAGCGTGCTTATTTTGCCAGTTATTCGAAGCTGTGTCATTGAATGCCTAAGAAGAGATTTGGCAGACAAAGAAACTCATCCATGTTGAACATCAAATGGCATTCATCACACCTCGCGTGATTTTCATGTCAATCGAGAAGCTTTGAAATTGCTGTTTTCTGTGGGGATTGCAGAAGATGCAGCTGTTTGCACCATTTTTGTGTGGGGTAATACATCATAGAGAGACACCATTCATCTGTGCTGAATGAGACAATGTGACATTGCCAAAATTAGACATGAGCAGTTGACTTTTACCAATAAAACAAGTTTTAAACAGAGCACTTTCAGAAGAGAAAAGAATGTGTTTTTCATTCCTAACACTTCATTCCTTATGTTTAAATGTTTAATAACTGTTATGCAAAACTAATTTTCAGTTTTATATATATATGTATATGTGTATATATATATTAGGGCTGTATACCTTGGAGAACCTGGCGATACGATACATACCTCGATACACAGGTCACGATTCGATACGTACCTCGATACAGAGCTGTCTCGATACGATTTGATACAATGTGACACGATTCGATACGATTCAATAAAAATACATGGGCCAGAGCCAATTAGTTAATGCTGAACACATTTACTCAACAAACAGAACTCTGCATTTTTCTTCAATTTATTGAAGACAAAAGTGCATTATAACAAAGTGCATTTTGCTTAAATATTTGTAACTTTAAGTGCTCTGATTAATTGTACACAAATTGTATTAATCTGGAAATGACCACAAGTCAACATTTAACTTTCCAAGGGTACAGTCTGAGCTCACACAAGCACAAAATCTTCTTCTTATTATTCTTAACTTCTTATTAAATCTTCTTATAATTCTTTTTTTGTGACACCATGTACTGCCATAACATATTTCACTATGAAATCACTTAAATGCTACATCTTGCTTTAACATTTTCCATGAGTTTTTTTGAAACTCGCGGGCGCCGCTGCGCCCCCTAATGGCTGGGCGGAGTATCGATACTAAGGGCTAGAATATCGATACTGTATCTGTTTTTATTATATCGGTATGTATCTAAGAATCGATATTTTGAGCACACCCCTAATATATATGTGTATGTGTATATGTGTGTGTATATATATATATATGTGTGTGATTGTACTTAATATTAATAAAAATATTAAATATTTATTAATGCTATTTTTTATGATGTTGTAGTTATACAAAGTTGTATTGCAGTCTAAATTACAACTTATTAATTAACTTTAGTTTTTTTTAGATCAGTTTCTTATTTGGAAATTACAACATATTTCAAAAGTGTGCTTTTTTCAGACATGGAAAGGCCATGAAAATGTTCATAGACAATATATTTATATGATTTGTACTTAATTCTAATAAATACTTTGGTTAAAAATTACTCTTTTAGAGTGTAATTACCATTTAAATTATTTTTGCGGTTTCCAATATATATATATATATATATATATATATATATATATATATATATATATATTTTAAACAACTGGAAAGTCAAGCCAAGACATAGAAATTGTTCAGAAAATGCAGCAACCACAAACAGAATGACGTCATTAAATTGTATCATGTATATATTCTGTATGTTATTGTATTGTATATTATTATATGATGTATTATATCTGTGTTAATAGATAGTATTATAAAATCATCAGTCATGATGGAAAAGTATTTTGTTCATGTATAGCACAGATTTAAATACCACAGACAGATAATGGAGTCTTTGTGATGTCCGATCGGTCCGGCTCACACAGACAGTAGGTGCCTGGAGAAGTATGCGGCAGACGGGGTTGTTGTTTCATGGGGGTAATGTTCAGAGTGCTTTTGGCTGGCGTCGGGGTCACTCACAATTAAGGCCTGTGAGTGGCGGCAGGATGTCGCAGGGCTTTAATGAATATAGTGAAAGACTCGTTTGAAGTGTGAAAGTGATCTGTTGACTCATCCTTTCCCAGGCGCCCGCTTACCCATGTGTCCAGCTGGACCCCGCTGACCTCTTTAAAGCATGTGCGTAAACACGTGTGTTGCAATTGCAATATGGAATTGCGTTATTACAATGGATTGATTATTGGTCTTGGGGATTTACAGCTGAAACTGATGCATTATTGGAAAGATCTGGAGGTCTGTCGGAATGCGTATGGTTCATTGGATGGCATATACAGGGGATCAGGCTTCCGACCGGCCTGTCCCTAGATAATACACACAGATCCTCTTCATTAGGGTGTCTGGCATTACCTCTACCCCATCTCTCTTTCTCTTTCTGTCCCTCTCTCTCTTTTAGAGCTCCCCAGAGACTGACTGATACAGAGAGATGCCTCCTCCTCCTCACATAAACTCACCTAGAGAGGTTCATGGGCACAAAGAAATGTTTTCACAAGCCCATGTGCTGCAGGACACAATGCTTATAACTCTAGAAGTAAAATATGAAATTAGTGCATTTAATCATGCTATTTGACTTTTGATATCATAGGACCAACTTAATTGATATGGTTAATATCCTTACGTTTTTATCTATATGTGGCTACATGTGACTTTTCACAGCACATGTGGATATATGTGAATCATGTGAATTAATTCAAAATAGTAATTTCATCAGAGTCATTTATTTGTGACTCAGATGACAGTGGTTGCTGTATTTTTATTAGAGGCCAAGCCCCTATTGTATCTGTATGTGTTCTTTCTTCTTCTTCTCCTCCTTCTTCTTCTTCCCCAATTGGGGTCTATGGCAGCCCTATGAACGGAACATAGGAAAATGATGAAAATTGGCACACTTGTAGTGATGGCCATGAACAGTGATCTGACCAACTTTAGGGTCTCTAGGACCAACTCTATAGCGCCACCTGCAGTTCAAAGATTCTACATTAAAATGGTCATAGCTCTTGAACCCCTTGTTCTAGAAAAATAAAACTTAGTACACCTAATGCTGATCACATTCAATAGCTTACATTAAGACTCCACGCATTACAGTAGCGGCCAATTTGAAAAGTATAGTATTCTGTCTTTTTGCTGCTTCTCCTTCAAAATTGATCCGATTCTTCCCAAAATTGGCTCAGATTATCTTTGGACTGAGCCACACAGAAATCACTGAAGATAATTTTTTAACTACTGGTGAAAAAAAAGTTATGATGTTGTGAACTTAACAAGGTTGACCCAAAATTGGTTCAGAGGCTGTATCTCGGCCAAACTTTGATCAATCAAAACAAAACTTGGTACACTTCAATCTGAGGGTCCATGCCAAAGTTGGGAACAGCGCCACCTATTGGTCGTAAGATACCAAAAATGCACCTTTTCGCATATAACTTTTGAACAGTTTGTCAGAAAATTATCTTGGTGTCTATTGATTCCTTGTGTCATCCCGAATCTGACGATATCAAATCTTCTGTAGCACTGCACTACAGCCCCGAATCGCTGCTTGCAGCTATATTTGTCATTGTTTTTGGCCTTTGTATTATTTTATGTTTCTCCATGGATTGAAGGAACCTGTGATTTGAGTATTTGATGTTCTGGCTTTTTTTGGAAGGAAATTAAATCTTTTATTCAGCAAGGACATAATAAATTGATCAAAAGTGACAGCGAAGACATTTATTATGTTCTAATTCAAAAAAATTTTTTTTTGACATTTCTAAACATCAAAGAATCTTGAAAAAAAAGTATCATAGTTTCCACAAAATATTATGCGGGAAGAAGAAACATTGATCATACGACTGTTTCATGTTGGCACCAAATCAGAATATTAGTACTGTAATAGTAGAATATTATTAATTGTGATCATGTAAAGGCAGTCTTTGTCAGCATAAAATGCAAAAATCCTGCAAAAACCTTTGAATGGTAGTGATTCATTTTATTTTTTTTTAGTGCCAAGCATTCGTTGTGGAAGAGCTGCTTAGCTTCCACTGTGCTTTTGTATTGCATTCTGGCAACATTTGCCAAAATCCTCTGTTTAAAACAGCGGTTCAGCTGGCCTATTGATTTCAATGTAGCAGCCCCATTTAACAAAACCTCTCACAGGAAAAGAGAATTAGTCCCTGTAAAGCTATAGGTCGAGAGAAGGTCATTTTCCCCTTTAGTTAAGATAATTAGAACGGAGAGAGGACGCAGCGAACATGCCTCGCCATCCCAGAGTAAACTTGATCTCTCTCTAACTGTGCTGAACTGTGTGCTTCAAAGCAGGAAAGGTATGCACCATGTGGAGATCTAGTCTCTTTTGTCCCTGATGGGCCCATGTTGGCCGACTGGTGGAGACTGTGTTTGAAAGCTTCGTGGCTCCTAATCTCACTAGAAGTGGCCTGTAATGGCCATGGCGCCTGTCTGCACCTCATGTAAAACCTTCATTTTAATTAGAGTATCAAAACAGTCAGGCTGTTGAAGCACGGACTCAGATTAGCTTTGTGCTGGATGAGTGTTAGCTTAATGCATTTTTGCTAGTATATTTACACACTTTGGCAGTCTTTTCACATTCTTTAATTTGTTTGCAGAAGTGAAATGTCCCCCAATGTTTTATCCAGTATGACAATTATTTAGACTATCTATCTAGATAATAATATAATAATTATATAATAATATTTTTAAATGCTTTTAAATATATATAATATCAATCAGTTGTTTTTTTTATTTATATTGTTTGATCTTAATGATAAACAAATAGCAATAGGCTATAGGGAAGATTTGGTAACACAATACTACATAACATTGATTAAAGTTGCAGTCTGTAAGTTTTGCCTCTTTGTTGCCATCTCTGTTTGAAAACCTGGAATTGCAGCTTTTTGCGGAATTATCTTCCATGCGTGGGGTTGTGAGTCGGCACGGCTCCAGCACAGATGAATCTAATGGTTTGAGGAGTATGTGTGTCAGTCTGTCTTGTGTGGATATTTACTTCGCAATCACAGATTCTAGCCTACGTCTTGGAATATATGGCCCAAATAAGAATTTTCACCGGATATTGCCATCTGAACAAGTAAGTAACAAGTCTGCCACGTTTGTTCTGACCAACTGAGGAAAAAAGCATTACCATAAATCGCGCTACCAATGGTGATTTAAATCTAACGATCGGTTAGCTCATATCATATCAAACCGTGCAAATTATTATTATTGTTATACTTTATTCTCAAATTATTAATGTTAACAACATCAGCATTGCGTGACTAAGTATAGTGTGTATTAGCATGTAGATTTCAATTTATGTACAGTCTAATCTAATTGTCATTCCATTCGAATACAATTTCATATTTAGAAATCATTTTAACCCAAAAAGCAAACTATGCTCCCTTCGAACTGTTTTTTTTTCAAACACAAACTTTGTGTAATCCCAGGCTATCTGTAATCAGAAGCATATTTAAAACTGGAATATAATTTAATTTCATTCACATGTGTTTCATAAACAAATAATTCTTTCTGGATCACAATCCGCCATCAAAAATGATACATTTAATTATTCTAGCTGCTGTGAGAAAAGGCTATAAACGAGCCACCACCTGCAGGATCCTCACATGCGATAGCCTAGTAGCCGGGACAACTTCTTTATGTTTACAGACGTGACGTAATGACTCGTGAGTGCCATGCTCGAATTTCCCGCGAAAACCTACCCGTACCAATCAAATTAGAAAACATTAAGCTAACCGTTGTGAATCGGGCTAAAGTAAGATGATAGTTTTGAACACCGGCTGGTTATGTACTTGCTCAAATATTGATTTCAGATCATTTTTAACCAAAAAAAGTTACAGACTGCAGCTTTAATTAATTCATAAATAAATAAATTATATCATATATATTAAATATATGATGCAATTAATATTCTTATTATTATTATTCCATATTACATTTAAAGTATAATACAAATCTTTATTTTGATCTCAGTATCAATCAACCAATAAGATATTTTCAGATTTACTACAAATATTTTTAATATTTCTGTGTCGTTTAGTTGCATTGCCTTTTCCGAACTGCTTCCACACTCACAATCCTTCTCGCTATCTCACTCTTCCCCTAATTAGTCTTTACTGCGATGTGAAGCAAAAAGAAAACGGTTTGCTGGTTACTGTTGGGAAATCGACTGAGCGCAGTCTAGTTAACTTAATCAGGGGCAGGACCTCCCCACAGCGCCTCCACAGCTGCTTCATGCTGTAGCAGGTGGCCAGCAGCCATTCGGGAGAGATCGCTACCCTCCAGTCTGCAACACTCTCCTCCACTGCCACTGATGGGTAGACAAAGCACAGAACATGACAAAGCCATACACAAAGCGACATGATACAGATGGAATGAGACAAATGGGCAGAAGAAATCCAGACATAACATGTCAATATTGACATGTCATTGACAATGTTATAGACATTGATTTACCGTAGCAAAGTAAAGACATAACTGTTTAAGTTGCTCATAGACCCAGTTCGACAAAACATGTTAAGGTATAGACAAAACATATTGAGCATGAAGAAACATAGTGTCCATTTGCAGCAAAAATGTCCATGTCTGTATAAATATATCCATGTTCATATTCTCAGTGGAGAATATGAATAGATTGTATTGTTTTGTCATTAGCCTCCATAAGTCTGGCGCAGTTGTGATAGACAAACACAGGTGTGCCTGCACGATTTATGGACAGCTTTATTTGCACAGATGCATCAGATTCTTCGCAATTAAAATGAAATAAGACCAGATTAAGTGTCCCAACTGTCTTTGTTTTTCACTCGTGATATAACGTCTGCCATTTGTTCTGTCTAATGATAGGGGTCAACTGTTTTTGCTGTCTGTTTCATAATTACGTGAAAGGAAATAGTAAAAGCAAATCATGCCAGCCTTTATCCATTCTAACCAAAGTGATGACTTGATTATGAATCATTTATATTAATAGACCCATTTCTGAGAAGCTAAACCATTATTAGCATTTCCATCAGAGACTTTTCCACTCCAGAGACTTGTTATTCTTTTAGAATGTGACAAGACAGTTGAACAGCATAAAGTATCGAGTGTATGCATGTTGGGGAGGGTGAATGGTGACATGCTTCCCTGGTGTCCATGCTGAGTCATGAATTAAACATGCTAACAGAGAAGTTTGAACTCTCTAGGCTGGAGCAGTTGGCTGATTTTGAATGCTGATGATGAGCCTGTTATATCTCATTTATATTCAGAATGAACTCTCTTATAGTGGTTAAATAGCGCTTGCTGTGCTGCTCACTTTAAAAAATACTGAGCTGTTGTGTCTGAAAGAACTGCTTTAAACATTCATGGGTGCTAAAGGCTTTATGTGCAAGTGTATGATGACAGCATTGTCAGCATTTCCAGTGGTAGCTTGCCCAGATGGATTTTTATATGGTATGTCATCATTTGTCAAATATATGTTTAGTAACTAATCGGCCTGGAACACGTGACTGGAACAATGAGTGCGTTTGAGGTAAAATGTCAGCAACTTTGCATACATCTCATTTGCCTACATTATATTAAATAAATTTTTTATTTTTTTTTCATTATGCCTATTATAGGGTTGTGGTGATGCTGTAGGTAGGGAAAAACAGTGGGTGTATGGCCAGTCCATATTTTTTATTCTATTTTATTTAGTTTTTATTTTTTTTACATCACTTAATAAAAAATATGTTAGTTGCCATTGCTCTATATCACTACAGCTTACAGTAAAACGGTGTAAGAGTTTCATTTTATGCAAATAGAATAAAATACTTTAATCCTTGGTTGTAACCTCCATAAACACTGAGTGGGACAAATTTTAATATTTTAATTTATTTTTCGATTTTCCTCACCAATGGTATATATTTGGTTACATGTTTCTTACATAAACAGTTTTAACTTAATCTTAGACAAGCACGAACTTACGAGTTATGAAAAAAGCAAAACAACTGTAAAAATGTTTTTTAGAGGCAGTAACTATTAACAGGTGTCCTCTTTAAAAATAATTCACTTGAAATGTGGTTCATGCAAATGCCACGGATACAGATGAATCTGAAGTTCTCACTACTCTTCATTCTCACATACTCTGGATGCTAAAAACTAAACACTTTTTACTGTATTTTTCCTTAGGAATTCACCTCATGTTTACCAGACTAGCTTAGGACCAGGCCCAGACGGAATCTGCAGATTTTTTTCCCCAATGATTTTAGTGGGAATATGAATACTTCTGCTAACATATTAAAGTTAAAGTAAATGAAATATGGCTCAAATTCTGTGTAACTCTAGAGTTCTGTGAGTGCTGGACTTGTTTGGGCCTGGTTATAACCTCAAAAGCTGCTAAGGAAAAAAATAAAAATGCATCTTTTTATTTGGTAGAGTGTGGGAAACTGTACTTTCTTCAAACAGAAAGTGACGGACAACTCATTAATAAAAAATAAAAAAAAGCAAGAAAGCAAGGACAGAGGAAGCTTGAAGGAAGTGATTTAGCCTCCCACTATTGATCCTCTGTGGATAACAGAAGGTCTCATGCTTAAACAGGATTAAGAGCAAGTAAACAGCGGCGTCTTTTAGCAGGCGTCCATGCTTATCAGAGGCATTAGTTTCCCTCTGTTTGCTGCTTAATCCACACTGAGACGGCATGCCGCAGCGTATAAAGGTTGCTGTGTTTCAAGTCAGCCAGAACAGTAAGGAGGTTTCCTGCTTCTGAATGAAATAACACACATACATACACATTGAAAGACCAAATCCATCCCTGCCAAATTGCACCCATTTTTTTCTTCAGGACTGTTATGTTTGGAAGAAAAGAGGAATTAAGTCTCTAGACGGGACTCACACATAGTGAATATTTTCTTTGAGGGATTCTGGGAATAAAGCCTTAAGCTTAAACTTCATCTGTCAAGTTTGAAAGATGCTTGGTTTTTATGTTTTTCTTAAACTCATAATGTTTGGAGTATAAAATATGTGCCTAACTGAAGACAATATATATAATGGGAAAGTCAAGCTTCTGATATTTCTATTGTTGTGTCTCCCAATTTTGACTTTTTATTGAGTTTATTGATATTGACAAGTGGTGTGAAAAAGGTCCGATCTATCTCACATAAGAAAGGATTAACAGGCAGATTTTGCCTTGACTTCTGATAATTCTGATACAAACGAGTTAGAATAATGACTTTAAGGCCTTCAGAGCCATGAAGTTCTTGAAATTATCTATAATGGTCAAGATAGCATACTAACTTGTGATTGAGGTGAATATCACATTAACTACATTGGAAATAGATAGCAGACTTGTTGAAGGCCATAAACCAAGACCCAGATCTAGATTTAGAGCAAGGCTATGTGTTCGTGTGTCACGGTTTTCACAAATCAGCATATTAGAATGATATCTGAAGGATCATGGAACACTGAAGACTGGATTAAAGGCTGCTGAAAATTCAGCGCTGCCATCACATGAATAAATTACATTACCGACAATAGTTGTTTTAAATTAGAATATATATAATATACAAATATTACTATATATTATATATATATATAAATACATAAAGCATTACTGTATACACACTCAATATTTAATTAAAATGTATATTACTGATAATTCTCGCATGGAGTGGATTCCTATTGAAATGACAGAATTTCGCCAAACAATGATAAATGTGACTAGACCTTTAGTGTGAGGTTTCTATATTACAATTGACATTTCATAGTGTGTGTATGAATATTGTTTCTGTTCATTGACTCAGTCAGTAGACATCTAATGGAATAACATGTGTCAGCTGTGAATAGCCGTTCCAGCGGCTCTGTGTTAAACAGAGGGTGAAGAGGCTCAGTTTGCACCGTTCTGCTGTGTGTACTCCTCAGAGAGATGTGTCAGCGGTGAGCTGTGTGAATGGGGGTCTCGTTTCCCCCCCTCCTCCTTGCTGGAGAGGCAGTGAGGCAGAACGTTTCCAGGGTTGAGGCTTTGTCTCGGGGTCATGGGCTACGAGGAGGAGAGGGATTCCTATGCACTTAAGTCCTACTGAGAACCAGAAAGGGATGATTCTACACACAGAAAGGGATGATTGTGTTATTGACCTGGCTGACAGAAAGAGAGAGGAAATTAAAATCTACACAGAGGAAGTAAAGGTAAAAATAAAGAAAAGAAAAAGAACTGTTATCTACAGTAATGGCAAAAATAGTACATTGGTATTTCATGTTTTTTATACATATGTTGTAAAACGGTGATTTTTAGAAACCGTACTACCTCCAGAGTACCATGGTTTTGGACCCTTGCCATGGTAATGCCGTGATTATCTGAAGGACATTTCAGTGTAAATACCATGATTTAAGCAATTAACTTTTGTTCAGTTTTAAATTATATACAGATTTATTTGTTTATTTAATATCACCCTACCCTCTATACAAGGACTTTTGAGTACCATGTACATACCTTGACGATGTCACGATGTTTTGTAAGGACATGTTTTTTGCACATGTAAAATGGTAACACCATGATATTATTAAAGTACCATGGACATATAGTAAAAATAATATAGTACTGCTACTATGTCGTTTTGGACACGCACCATGATTTCTGATGGTAATACTCCGGTACTTTGAAATATACCCTAGTACTACAATTCAATAATTGTGGTAGTGTCATATTATCATCACATAAATACAATGATATATAAATTTTCAAGACCATACTACCTATAATGAATGCACCATGGTTTTACCATCTTATACTGTACCATTAAACTGCAATTGAACATCAATTTGGCAAACATTCTCTAAAAGGCTTCCACAGAGTTCCATTAGAGATGGTGAATCTTTGTTTCGGTTTGAAAGTTACAGAATTTGGATTCATATTGGATGTTCCAATTATCTCTCAGGCAAGGATTAGGTTTAATCCTCTTGGTTACTAACATATTCTCTCTTCAAAGCTGAAGTGCTCTGATCCTGCCTGTTTGGAAATTCGAGAATGGGATCCAGCAGCTTGTGAATTAGACTATGTATATTTCTCACAAGTGATTGATTTATTTATTTATAGTGAAAATATAGAATCCTCAGATAATTTCAGTGGATGCATTTCTAAAAGCTGTTTGAGAGGTTCGATTCTGTGATAAAGGTGTGGAAATATTTGACAAAAAATATGGCATACAACTGAAGAAAATCATCAATGCTGCTCAGAAAATTAATTGCTAAACTATTATTTTCAGTATTTCTATGTAAAAATATGTGTGCACGCATTTGGATGTATTCACTTTGTGTGCACTAATAAGGCGTTTGTGTGTTCTCAAGCATTGCATCACCCAATTTCTTGTGTTTTTTGCATGAATTTCATCACACCCTTACTACTGTAAGCCTGTGTGTGTGTGTGTGTGTGTACGAGCAGGTTTGCATAAGTGGATGTGAATGCCTCAAGCACAGATCCTATCAAAGCTGTCTCTCGTCTAGAAATCAAAAATGAACAAATGGGGAATGCTTTGTTTGTTGAGACGAGCACATGGGGAAAAGCTCTATAAGCTCTGAGATAAGAGAGACGGTTCACCCAAGGTCAAACACCCTGTTAGCAGACACGCAAACAAAAACTGTCATGCTTTTGCATCCTAATGAATGTGTGTTAGCTGTTGGCTTTAGCTTGACATCAGCCTAACCAAAACCTTTTGTAGTGAATATTTCTTTTTTACAAATAATTTTACACAGCAACAATTTGGACATGTGTTCATTTAATTTAATTTAAGCAAGTTATTTATTTTTAGTTATGGTGTTACAGTGCATTTATTTATTGTTACCTCCATATTACTTTTTTGTAAGGGTAGCAACAATTCTGATTTTTGCATGCAGCTCAGACCCCATCTGGCCTTGGTTCTTTGCACTAAAGATTGCTTTGAACCTCTTCTTTTTAATTTCTTTCAGCCCGCATCAGCAGAGCACTGCTCTTGATTGGTGTGTCGTGCTTCGGCCCTGAACCTCACATTAATTTCCTCATGTACAGCGCCCACATCATCTTCCAGGGAGGCCCTCGTCTTCAAATTACTTGGCTAAATACATTTCCCCGGTTCAGTTTGTTTAATGACCCCGATTAATTAGCAAGAGAACGCTTTCTAATTTATGTTGTTGTTTTTCTGAGTCTAGCTTTGACCCCTGAAAGCAGCGAGAGGCACTACAGATGCTTTGTTCTATTGTAATGGTTGTTTTTAATGGTTTGCTCCCTTGGTTTTCAATTTCAATGGATTTGTCATATTGGTGCAGCTTTACAGTTTACAGTGGAGTAGTTTTTGGCTGCTCAGTTGTATGCAAAACTCCTCATGCATTAATGCTAATACCATTTTTAATGTTAGTGTTGTTATGTTTGTGTGTTTCAACAGGTCAATGGAAAGGACTTGTCAAAGGCAACACATGACCAGGCCGTGGAGGCCTTCCGTATGGCTAAAGAGCCAATTATGGTCCAGGTTCTACGCCGGGCTCCCAGGCCCAAACCTACGGGCCCAAGTGGGGAAGCACAGGTAGTGGACATCAGCACCCAGACAGACATCACCTTCCAGCATATCATGGCCCTCAGCAAGCTGCCTACGTCCTCCCCGCCTGTGGATGTGCTTGAGCAGTACCTGCTGCCAGAGGGGTGAGTGACAGCTCCCTGGACCAGTCACAATGCAAATCACAGATTTCAGTTATGATTGACACCTAGCCAGTGCAGATTATGCTGGCAGAGAGAGTAAAACACGTTCTAGCAATTACGTGCCATTGCACATAATTCAAAAGTTGTTCTACCAGACCATCTAAACTTTAATATACTTGTAAAACTAACAATGTTTTGGCCCAAGGCACAAGATGAAATTAAGTTGCTTTCATTTATTTGGATTTGCATTTTCTCCTCTCACAATATCTGTCCTCTCACATCTCACTTCGTGTATCCTCAGGGTTTGTCTCTCACATGTTATTGACAGGAACTTAGTAACCAAGAGAGGAGGATTTAATTATTTTCATAACACACTAAAATTAAGCTTTCTAATATTTCATTTCTGCAGAAGCTTGTTTTTACCTTAAGTCTTATACTTTGTTAAAGAGTTATTAAATACATTATGACTTGCTCTGTACAAGAATAAAAAAAGATCACATATATTTATAAAAATTGGAGTCATATAAATTTATAAAATTGATAGTTGCAGCTCTGAAATTGCTTTTTCATTATATTTTTTTAAATCTGAAGATTATTTCAATTTAATAATAATAATAATAATAATAATTTAAAATATTTCGTATTAAATATTGCTGTCGTTTGTCATATAATTATTCTGTCATCAATAAGAAAAGCACAAATTTGAGTGATTATAAGAGTAAAAAATCTCACACACAGAAGCATATAAGATGTGATCAAATTGGCAGTTCAGCCAAACTGGTAACATTTCATAGAATGTATTAATCAGTCCTCTAAAGCTTGAATACAGCAGTCATTTGTCAAGCACTGTTCCTCTATAATGTTGTTCTTTATGGTATAATATGGTTTTGTTTTCATGTTTTCTAGACACTCTCCTGCTCATGAATACTTTGACCCCAATGATTTCCTAGAGGGCATGCAGCATGAGATAGAAAGAGAAGAGCTGGAATATGAGGTAATGCCACACAGAATCTCTCTCTTTTCTTCTGACTTCTGTCATCCCTGAAACGTGAATTAAAACATGCTGACGCCAGGCCTGATGCAAACTGTCTCCACTGATCTATTGGTGAATTGACCAACCACACCATCCATAACCTCACATAGGCACTGAAGCAATCAGCTGTACTGATATCAAGTAGCCTTTTTAGCCCTGTTCCCTTGAACAGATGCGAGACGAGGATATCATTATTTACTTTTGTCATTGACTTATATCGATGAAAAGAGATAATCGGATGGGTTGGAATTAGACTAGAAGTGGTGTGATGGATCTAAGTGTACAATAAGCATAGACAGATTGTGCTGTAATGATAGTGGTGGGCAGGGAGTCATGAGGGGTCAACAACGAGTCCATAAAGAGATGAAGTTCAGAGACTTATAGCAGCAGATGCTCTGCACGCAGCACTCTCGACGACCTCTCATTGGCCCCTGAGGGCCTCCAGGTGCCGCAGTGGGAGCCCTGCAGACAGAGATCAATGACCAGGATGGGGCCAATCTGAATGCCCAACAACTCCACCACCCTCCTGCCTTGTTTACCTTGATTAATGCTCTCCTTTTCACTTCAAGGACAAAGGAAAGAGAGTTTTAGATGCTGTAAGGTAGAAATGCACTAATATGCAGTGTTTTCTTACCGTAGTGCAATGTTGGCAGACATGTCGTAATCATATTATGTAAGGAACTAACCAGCTTATCAAATACTTCTTCAAGCATAAGCATAAGGTCATAAGCAAATTCACACTCAAAGAAAGGATCAAGGTCTGAGACATTTATGAAAATTACTGCTTGGATCAATCTCATGATAACTGCCAAGCATGTTAGCATTTATATTTCACCCCAACATCAAAGGAAATAATAAGCAATAGTATTTTTCAGTTATATGTAAAAACAGTTGATGTGTATGTTTAGGGTAATTTAGATGTTATACATTTGGACATCATTTTTGTCACAATTAGGCACATTTCCACCACCAGTTCTCTTTACCACAATACAAAACATCATCTCAAATCTCAATACTGTCATGCGAAAAAATGGCAAAAATATATTATTTAATCATGTAGTATTTGTTGTACTGCCTTGAATTTATGCTGATTAAAATAAAAAAGTATCACAGTTTTACAAAAAATATTATCCAGCACAACTGTCTTCAACTAAATATAAGAAATGTTACTTGAGTGCCAAATCAGCATAAAAGAATGATTTCTGAAGTGATACTGAAGACTTAAGATTGCTGAAAATTCAGATTTGCCATCACAGGAATAAATTATATTTTAAAATTGTAAACATAGATTAAAATAGAAAACAGTTATTTTCAAATTGTAATTGTTTTACAATATCACTGTTTAAACAGATCCTAACATTTTAAATAGTATATATATAATATTAAGTACTTCCTTACTTGGACATGTATTCATGATATTCGCCTGTTTATATTGACTAAGATTGATGGCAGAGCATTTGTTGGTTGTTTTAGATTATGCCAGGTTTTTCAGTAAACTGTTTGATTGTTCAATAACAGCTTCATTCGTGGCTTCTGTGATACCAGCCCCGTGAGAGCTGTGATCTCCATATGTATCTTGTAGATTACAGGTGTTGACAAGACCAAATGAGACTCGACTCATGTGTATGTTTGTGGCAGCGTGTAGCTCTGTCGCAGCACTCTTTAATCTGTGAAAATTATTCAAACATGTAGCTCAAGACAACCGATTGTGTACAATGTTATGATTAAGCTGCTGTGTTTGCACTGTTCAGCAAGTCTACTTACAAATGACTTCAGTCAGTGCTGTGCATTAAAATATCACACTCTTCTTTCAGGAAGTGGATTTATACAGAACTAATATCCAGGATAAACTGGGGTTAACTGTGTGCTACAGGACCGATGATGAAGATGAGACTGGGATCTATGTCAGTGAGGTGAGATTTATTATAAAAGTAGCCATTTTTGTGCATGCTAATGTCCGAGGTGTGTTCTTTAAAACCCTTGTGGTTTCAGTTATAATTTACAAGCCATTTAGATTCATTGTGTTTATTGTTGGTCACCAATTTTCCTCATTGTGCAGATTGATCCGAACAGCATTGCTGCAAAAGATGGACGAATTCGAGAGGGAGATCGAATCATCCAGGTTTGCTGCATATCAATGATGTCATTTGTCTTATTCTGTCACATTTAGGCATTTTTCTAAACAAATCTCTATTCCACATCTCAGATCAATGGCATTGAGATTCAGAACTGTGAAGAAGCAGTGGCTCTTTTAACGAGTGAAGAACACCCAAATGTGTGCCTGCTATTGGCTCGACCAGAGATACAGGTGAGAGACCCAAGCCACAATCACACCATTCATGCTGTTCACCTGCTTTGAAGAACAGCTGATAGCTTTTCTCCTTTTTTCACTGGTTGTTTTAGCTGGATGAAGGCTGGATGGATGATGACAGAAACGACTACCTGGATGACCTCCACATGGATATGTTAGAGCAACAACACCATCAGGCTATGCAGTTCACAGCAAGCATGCTCCAGCAGGTACAGCAAATCCATCAGAAAGTCACTCGTGGAGTCGGTCAGGAGGCATATCAGTCAGTCATAGCTCAGCCTGTCATGGCTTGACATCCTACACATCAATCATAAATTCTGTGTCCATCACTGAGCAGGAGGTAAAGCAGTCAAGATGGGACTTTAGTTTAAAAGAAAGCATGACTTGTTGAGGTCCCATTTGCATCTGGTATTAACATCCATTTCAGGTGATCAGATTTGAAGTGGACTGTGCAATGTACATGTGTAAACAGGGTCCAATGCTTCTTGGCATCTAATTGAACCAATTTGGAGGTGGTCAGATCTCATATGGCTGCTCTGAATTTGTAATATAAATGCTAATGTGTTCAGATTCGTCCTAGACGGTATTGAATAATTGCTTATTTATTCATTATGCCAAAGCTAGAAACTTTGCCATCTAGTTTTCAAAAACATCCTCTATGGGCTCATCCACACTAAGCCAGAGCTTTCCCATTCCAATCTTTTTTTTTCCTCATACTAAACACAAATTAAGTATCATCTCAAGGAATATCTGCGTACACACAAAACCACTGAACTCCGACTCAAAATGATGTAGTATTCATGCCAGACCAGTATGTGGCACTGTAATTCTGCCACAGAGATACACTAAAAATGGAGAAGACGACTTGGAGCATGTGCATAAACCTTATGTGCTGTATACAAACCCAACACAACAGCAAGACAACTTTTGCTTTTGTAAATCTAATAGGCTCAGTAGCTTCTGCACCATGAACACAAGCATGTAGTCCGCCATTGTTGTTGCTGTTACGTGATGTAGCAGTGTCTGACTAGGGTGGAGACGTGGGGTGATGACATCATCGTTTTACAAAATATACGGATTGGCTGTACACACAAAAACGCAAGGGTGTAGTTTTCAGATTTATCCACTCCGGAACCTGGCTTCAAGAAATAGCGGTTTCAGGCTCCCAAAACGCTGATACGATACAAAATTTTTACGTATACAGCTTAACGTGTCTCTGTGTCTCAGAGAAACTTTGGGAAAGCCTGTACAAATATCCACCTCCACACCCTTAAACCAATGCACCTACACACGTGAACTTGTGAGCTTGTGAGTGGCTTGCCTCCTAATCTAGTTGTCAAATAAACATAGCATTGTATATTAAGAATATTGTTGACTCCTTGACAAATTGCTATTGTTCCTCTTTTGTAAGTCAGTTGGATATGCTTTTTTTGACATTCACTGACTTATTTTGTTTTAGAAGAAGCACGAGGAGGATGGAGGTACAACAGACACTGCTACGCTGCTCTCCCACCACCATGAGAAGGACAGTGGAGTGGGCCGCACAGACGACAGCACTCGTAACGATGAGAGTTCTGAGCAGGAGAATCTTGCAGATGATCAGACCAGCGCCTCCACCACACTAGGCAGCCGGCGCAGACTCGCCTACAGTCAGGACACCCTAGGCAGTGGTGACCTCCCGTTCAGCAGCGAGTCCTTCATTTCTGCAGACTATGCGGATGCGGATTTCTTGGGTGACTTTCCTTCTGACGAATGCGAGCGGTTTCGTGAGCTTTTGGAGCTCAAGTGCCAGATGCGGAGCACGGGCAGCAGTTGTACCCCAGAGCAGAGCTTGTTCTGGCCAAGTGGCGGCGTAGGTGGTGGACAGGGCAGCGCTGGCGAGGAGGGCGTAGACAAAGAGCTGGAGCTTCTGAATGAGGAGCTCCGCAGCATTGAGCTTGAGTGCCTGAGCATAGTCCGAGCACACCGCATGCAGCAGTTGCGTGAGCAGTGCCGTGAACAGTCCTGGATGCTCCATAACAGCGGCTTCCGCAACTACAACACAAGTGTGGATGCAAGACGGCACGAGCTAGCAGACATCAGCGAACTCCCAGAAAAGTCAGACAAGGACAGCTCAAGCGCGTACAACACAGGCGAAAGTTGTCGTAGCACGCCGCTCACGCTAGAGCTCTCCCCAGACAACTCCTTGCGACGTGGAAATGAAAATCAGGCTGAAGCAGGGGCGAGTAGTGGTACCTCGGGTGCCTGCAGAATTCTCAAACCTCTGCTCTCTCCCGTCCAAGAGGCTTGCAGCCCTAACAGAGGTCTTCCGACCTTGTCAAAAGAGTCAGAGGCTGGAACCCAGCCTGAAATCCGAGAACGCAAAGCTGGTCGCCATGCCCAGCCCCAGTCGCCCTACAAACACGCCCACATCCCAGCCCATGCCCAGCACTACCAGAGCTATATGCAACTGATCCAGCAAAAGTCGGTGGAGTACGCCCAAAGCCAAATGAGCCTAGTCAGCATGTGCCGGGACCCCGTCGCTTCTGCTGACTTGGGACCCAAGATGGAATGGAAAGTGAAGATCCGCAGCGACGGTACGCGTTACATTACCAAGCGGCCTGTCCGGGACAAGCTCCTGAAAGAGCGAGCCCTACGGATCCGAGAGGAGCGCAGCGGGATGACTACAGACGACGATGCCATCAGCGAGATGAAGATGGGACGCTACTGGAGCAAAGAGGAGCGCAAGCAACACGCCGTCCGTGCCAAAGAACAGCGTCAGCGCAGGGAATTTATGAAGCAGAGCCGTATGGACTGTCTGAAGGAGCAAGTGGGCATCACTGAAGACAAGAAGGAGGTCAATATCATTGAACTGAGTCACAAAAAGATGATGAAGAAGCGGAACAAGAAAATCTTTGACAACTGGATGACTATCCAGGAACTGTTGACCCATGGTACAAAGTCCCCCGATGGGACACGAGTGTACAACTCCCTACTGTCAGTGACCACGGTGTAGGCTCTGTAATGTTCTGTATAGGACACTACCGATTGGGGTAGACAATCCTGCCTCGTTCAATGCGGCAACATTTGTAAATAGGAAATATGAATGCCTTGTCTGAAGGAACTTTGACATTTGCCAAGAGAAGGTACAATGAGAGTCTCAAAGATTGAATAGAATGGATTTATACATGTGATGAGAAGGTGTTTTCTTATTTGCTCTGTTCATTTCTATGTTGTGCTTGTGGTTTTGAATATTCTATTAAGTAAATGATGAATGACCAATCGGCCTCTTTACAAGGTTTTGGAAAAAAATACAAAGACCATCAAGCATCACAACCATCAGCATTTTTATTTTCTTTCAAGTAACTAACAGTCAGCAGTATTGTACTTTTTATGCATACATATTGCTTATTAAAGTAACAGATATTTAGCTTAATGGTCATCACACAGATGTTATTATATACTTTTCAGACAGGGTTTTACAACAAAAATAAATTTGCTTTACAGAATTTAAAGAAAAGGTGCTGTTTTTCCCTGAAGTTCATATTTCACACAGCTACTGTTACATTAGACATGCATCAAAGTGCAGCCATTTATTGAAATCTAAATCTGTTTGTATTATTGTTGATATTAATGTCTGTTGTAAACAAAAAACCTTTTGTATAGGTCTCCATTGTATTACAGCAAGATAATACAGTTTAACAAGTCATTAGCTAGAAACGCAATTTGATGTCTTGTAAAATGAGAGAAATAATAAATTATTGTTTTATATTTGATGAGCTTTCAAAATATTGTGGTGAGCTTTTATTTTCAGTACACTTTTACTAACAAGAGGTTTCAGTTTGCAACTGCAGTGGATGGGAATTTCTTCAAACCAATTTAAAAGCACAAAGGGTTCTGCAGGTATGTATCTGTTCCTGTCTAAGTCTGTTAGGGGTTGTGGGTGGATAGTGTCCACACTTCAGTGACCACTCGACCTCAGGGCCACTGACCCAGCCAGGCCCCTGTTTCTGCTTATCTATCCCCAGCTGTGTGTAGCTCTGAAACATAGAGCTCAGGTCAGTGAACCGACCTTTATCTCATTACAATCACACTGAAAGGTCTGCAATGCCACAGCTGCAATAAACGACGCAGCCAGCTGCATGCAGAAAAGACTTCTGTTCCCAGCACACACACTAGCACAGTATTATTCTGGCAAACTGCTTTGCATTTGATAACAGAACATCAAATCAAGAGCAAACAAATGATGCTAGAAATTTTTTCTTAGTAATTTTTGCAGTTTGTTTTAACCAACTGTTGTCTATTTTAGTGGTTCACACAGGTTTCTTAGCAGAGTAATCCCAGTTGCAGTTCATCATATGCAGTTCAGCAATATGTGACCCTGGAGCACAAACCAGTCATAAGTAGCACAGGTATATTTGTAACAATAGCCAACAATACATTGTATGGGTCAAAATTATCGATTTTTCTTTTATGCAAAAAATCATTTGAATATTAAGTAAAGATCATGTTCCATGAAGATATTTTGTAAATTTTCTACCGTAAATATATCAAAACTTAATTTTTTATTTTTTTGCACCCTCAAATTCCACATTTTCAAATAGTTGTATCTCTATTTGTTGTATATTGTCCTATCAAACTATACATCAAAAAGCTTATTTATTTAGCTTTCAGATGTATAAATCTCAATTTCACAAAATTGACCCTTATGACTGATTTTGTGGTCCAAGGTCACATATATGTTCTACAAGCTTTGACAACCAGATGGTGTCCAAATAGCCTTTTTTTCCCTCATTTATGTAGCAAATCTTTTTTTTTTCTTTTTTTTTGAAATATTTAGCTTGAAGGGTGTGCAATATTTCTTTAAAATAAATGCCGCTTGGTTTTATATTTTATTATCTAATGACCTTCATACATTTTTAAACATAAGGGTCCAGATATTTTGTGTGGTTTATGTAAATAAGCTTTTTGAGCATTTATCACTGTATGATCTAAAGACTTTTTCAGTACAAATATAACTATTTCACAAAGACCTGTTTAACACCTTGTCACCCCAAAAACGAAATAACCGCATTCATGGGGATATGAAGTAGGCTACCAAAGCTATCTGACACTTTATGTAAAAAATCTGAGAAAAAAAAAAAAAAGCTTTAACATTGTGTAGCTATGTGCAAATGTTAAGGGAATAATTGTTAATAACGGAGGAGAGGTAACATGCTGTCACCCTCCTCCTCTCTGTCTGCTTGTATGTAATTGATTGCTTTTCTGCTTGCCTGAAGGAGGACTGTTGTGTGATTTATGTCCACAGAGATCTCTTCACGCACACTCTTTTAATAGGAGATAACAGCGTTCCATGCAAAGGCAAACAAAAAGAAGCAACAGCAATCAATTCTGAGTTGTTCCTTTTCCGTGCGAGGAAGAGAGGCGAAGTGGAGATTGCTTTGATCACACTCTCAGGTTTATTTTTATATTGGTAATGAATGAAGGTGGTCAGCGTGTGATACGGCTGGCCATCCTCCAGTGTTAGTTTTGGAGCTCCTCTCATTTGTCTAAATGCCACAGCAGAAGAAAAGGAAAAGCTCTAGAGTAAATCGGCTGTTGACCGATAAGACCACTGTTTGCGTCCTTGGCTGTTGTGCAGCTTTGTGAGAGGAAATGGGCTGACAAGGGATGGTTTTATTGTTTAGAATGAGAATGAACTCCAGTGGGCCATCCTTGTAAGAGAAATGGGCAGTAGTGAGCATAGTTTTCAGTTGTTTTGTAATTATTACCCCATTGTACCATTTTTCTTATGGATCCTGTGTCAATTGATTCAGCATTTTTTAAAACGTAAAACCCCCTTAACTGGTAAAAGGCAGGTCTTTTGAGTGGCGTGAGCAATATGATGAAAGTCATCGTTGTGTATGCTATATATTTACATTTAGCAGACACTTTTATCCAAAGCGACTTACAAATGATGACAATAGAAGCAATCAATAATAAATTATATACTATACAATTACATAACTATATACAACAAAAAGTTCCAATAGTAAACCCATAAAAACATGTCCTCTACTGCAGCATCACGGAAGTCATGTAGGCCTAGTGTTCTGATTGGCTGTTTTATGATTGACTATGTGTGTAACGGCCAATTTTCGTGCTCAACGTAACGTGGATATAAACAACGCCTGAGGTGGATCTTATCACTTCGCGGTTGGTTATTTGCCAATTAACTTTGCAACTTGGCGCGTTAATATGTGACATGTGGAATGTTCCTCACAAGTTTGTTACTTCACAACAAATTCAGACATGGTTGGTCCTGTCAGATATGGGATTCAGAACTATTCGTTTATCAAAAGAAAAATATTCAGCTCTGAATAATTGGTAATTTTCCCATCACAATTAATATTTTAGGTTTCTTGTTTCACACTTCTCCAAGTCCCGAAAAGGTCACCGTACAAGATGAAAATGAGAAAACTTACTGAATGTTAATTAATTTAAGCCTAAATTACTCATTTTTTTATTTGCTATAGGCAACTGCACTTATGTCATGTTTGGTTTCTTGTCTTGTGTTGTTAATTAATTGACAAGTACTTTGCGTGCAAATACCATACAACATCATTCATAACACTGCATCAATTCCAGCATGAGCAGTCAGCTTGATTACTAAAAATCACAGATTGCATTCATGTGCGTTGTATGATTGCTGTCTCTTCGTTCAGCCATCTGCATGATGACCTGTTATTAAGTCATGTGTACATGTTGCATTTTAGTGTTTCAAACAGCATAAACTGAATTTAGTCTCCCAACAAGCTGCTATAAATACAGTGTGGTTCAGATTTTGAAATTTTGCTATGATAATATGGGAAACCTTGTTGCAATCCTTCATTCAAAATACTCGTTAAATGAAAACAGCACAGTGGACCAGCCACGGGGGTTGTTCTTACCATTTACTTTAAGAAATGTATGTCAGAATATATAAACCAGAATGTAAAACATGCACGCTTGTAAATACAAGCTGCAAAACTGACTGTATACATTTCTCATATTACACAGATGAAATGGCATCAGACATAACAATGACTGCAGGAAAATACACTCCTATCTGATCATCCACCATAAAAGACACCCACAGACCCTCCAACATGAAGACGTCAGGAAGAACATGAAGTATGCACCCAATTCAATTAAACCTCCTCTGCAAGGCTGTCCGTTTCCCAGACCCATGAATTCTGAATAGTGACATCTCATCATTTTTAAGATGGTATAGTTTATTAAAAAAAGCCCACTGTCAATGCACTGAAACACTTCAGTCAGTTGAAAAGTGGGACAGAGTTTATGTGCAATTTTCAGAGTGCGCTCAACTGCATAGCGTATAGCACTGCAGTGCATAGGCATGTAGACTCGCACAATTTCACAGTCTCAATTCAAAGGAACGTAGAATAATAGCAGGTCACACGTTCAGATTTCGATGTGAGCACCCATTCTTCCATAGTTTTAATAGTTTTCTAAAACGGATTTCTGTTTTGGTGTGCAAGGTGATAGAAAACAAAAATGTTTATTTGATCAAAACTGAAGAATAACCAAAAGCACTGAAAAGTCTCTGTAGAAAGCAAAGACTTTTAGTTTTTTACATTTTCTGAAAACAGCGTGAGTGGCCTTTGCTGGTGCAAAAGTAGTCCACATTGATATGATGGTGGCTATACAGTTGCTAGGGCTAGGGCTTACTGGCATTCAAGTAATATCTGAAATATTGTATTCATGAGTATCAACGGACATGATCGTCACTACAAAGTTATGAGTGGGAAACTGGATTTTCTTTAAGCACAGAGTTTCTGATTTGAGAGCATGTCAGTAAGAAAACATGTCAGGATATCATTGATCTAGCATCTGTATTATTTAAATTTGTTAATATGGATGTTAAATTTGTTAATATGAATAATTTTTTTTTAATCTATCTACAAAATACCATAGCATTGTACAATTACAATAGAATAACCTATAAAGATTCAATACAGCGCATTTGAATAAAAACATAAAAAGGCAAAAACAGCTATTATTCACTCCTTATTCATAAAAAATCTTGAGCTTCATGTTGGAAAGGTTGAAAATTACAACATCTCAAGAGGACTTGAATGCACCTTATGATTCTATTCTGGTTTCTAGATTCAAATGTTCTTGCACTGACAGATTCTACCAAACTGTGGAAATCTTTCAGTCTTCAAACACTGAGCTGTCACTGTCCCCTCATCTGAAAAAGCCCACACTTCAGTCACACTGACCTTTTCTTTATCCACACATCTCTCACAAAGCTTACACTGTTATCTTTCAGGCTCCGGGCCATAGATGCATTTGGACCAGTGAATTGAACTCTAGAAATGATCTGTGGAGGACAGCTGCACAGCAAAACATTCCACAAAAAGTGAGATCTATTGTTCTGTTTATGTTTTAATGTGAAAAGCTAATGACTATGATGACAGTCTTTGAAATAGATGATAGAGTTTTGGTAATTGAACCATTTTGATTCTCGTTACGAGGAAACATGCCTGCCATCTATTCATTCAGCTTTGTTTGAGACAAGTCCTTTTGGGAGTTCACTCAACAATGATGCATTGCATTTATTCAGTAATGTTTCAGCAGCTTGCTTGTCGCAGAGAACTTTCTCCCATTTGACTACACGAAATGAATGGCAGTGTTCAAGCATCACACTTCATATTTTCGCCTGGTTGATTATGGTTTTGTAGCAATATATTATCTCAAATGCTGTTGTGACTTTCACATCAGTCCTAAATTAAATAGAGGTTCTTTATTGATCCCTGCGGTGCAATTCAGGAAATTATACAAGTCAGAAAATATGCAATTCATGCATTTGTTTTGTGAACACACGAATGCTAAAGAATGGTCTTGACACTGTGCATGACCGCAAGTAAAATGTACCCCCACTAGTCATCTGACCCATGAACTTAGCACGGACTTGTTAGGTTCAAAGGTCTGTTAAGCCATGTTGTTTATGGCTTAGTATTGCAGTAACTCAAAGTGTGCTTTTCTCTTTAGCGCTGCAGAAGGGCTTTATTCCCATCATTTAAAAGGGACAGAATAAAAATAGGGAGGACATCACTGTTTAAAACAAAATCATGTTAGTTAAAATCATGAAAAACTTTAATACAATGTGCTTTTATGAGAAAACTAAAAATAAAAAAAAATGTCCTTCCCTTTTTACTGTAATGCATGTGAGTGAAAACTATGTAAATAATTTTTTTTAAGTTTTCAAACATGTTTAAAGTAAAAATATTTGTATTTTATGAATTTCATTTTTTGAATAATGAATATCACGAAGTTCTATTGGATTATTCTATTTGAACTGACCTTGCCAAATGAAAAACAAAATATTTATTTATTTATTTTTATTTATTTATTTTGGAAGACCGTGATATTTGTGGGGTTTGTGAGATACAATGTGATTCACCCCCAAAAGAAAATAAATTCAAAATCTAAAAGCATGTTCATCTTAAGTGTTTTTGTAGAACTTAAGAGATCAAACAATCAAACAAAAAGTCATGTCTTGTCTCTATGCTTAAATTCTCTTTGTGTCTTACTAAAATAGGCCTACTGTCTAAAAATGTAGAACTGCAGCATTATCTACATTTTCTCATTGCATTTACTTTTCCAAACCTGTAGGTCAAAGTCAAAATTTTGGAAGTGAGAACAGTGGTGAAAACAAGTGCTGTGCAATATAAACGGTACCCTGAACCACATGATATTTCAATCATGTTGGTTGCCGTAGGCACTGTTGTGTCGGAGCTGTCATTGAGGTGCAAGTCGCTCTGCTCTGCTCTCCTCTGGTACAGCATCGTTCCATTATGTTTTCCCTGAGCACCTTGAGGCATCCATCCAATATCTGTTTCTTCAGCATTCACCCTCTCTTTGAGAAGCTAAACATCATGTTGAACCTCAAAGGCACAGTGCTTTACATGTATTTCCTTTGTACTGCTATGCTGTTGTAAATACACTTCTGATTTTTTTTCCCCATTGAAAATGGCTTATGCACGCCTTGGTGGCTCATAATTGAGTTTCGATGAGCTATGCCAAAAAAACTGCCGGTTTTGTTAAGCAAGTCAGCAAGCCAACAGATTATATGATGATGAATCATAGACTTTAGTAATTATTTAACCGTTTAATTTAAGTTTAGTGATGAGCATAACGGAACTCTACTGAGATAAATGCGGCACTAAATTGATGATTTGATGGTGCCGGATACAAGTCGCTAGCATAACGTTTCCAAAATTGCCAAGTGTTTTAAATGGAACAGAACATTCTGAATGCTACAAATAAACGTAATCCTCCAATGTGACTTATGTTAAAAGGTCTTTGACAGTGTAACAATGCGGTGTAGCATCTCATTTAATTTACTGCCCCTCTTTTTATATGTTAGAGTGAAAGTGTTGTAGATTTACTGCCTTTCAGTGTGTTGGGAAAGCAGGACCAAAATGGAATTCTAAGGATTCCGTGGAATGTTGTGCCACTGAAAGAGCAAGATAAATAAATGACATAGATTTAGTTTGTTTTGCGGATATTTTATTTAAATTGAACTTAAATGACATTTATTTCTTAATTACATAAATAGAAATTGTATTAATCTGACAGATCAAAATATTTTACATTATTTAGCTAAATTGTTCCACTAAATTGTCCACCTTATTTATTTCATGTAAGAAATGTCTTTACAGTACAGCCTTACATTGGGTGGCCTACATCAGTCCTGTGTAGCTACAGTGAGTCACATATAATATGTCATGGGAGATTTGGTTTATTGACCATCAGAACTATTAATAGCTCCCTCGGGGGATGATGCAGAACTGATGGCAGAGCCCGCAGAGCAACACGCCAGTTCAAAGACCAGCTTAACGGCAGCACAAGTCCTAAATCCACAAGCTTTCGCAAAATCAATCCACTCACTGTATTTAGACGTTATTGATTTTATTGGTTTTCACTTGTCAGGTCCTTTAATACCCGTCAACCCCAATTATGAAGAATCGACTATTTTGCATAGTTATAATGGTGAAGATTACATCATATTTTAACCTCTGGTAATATGTAGCTTGTTTAGTCACCAGTATATGAGCTGCTATGCAGTCACACTGGGAAATTGATTAAGTGCATGACCACTAAGAGCCGTCCACATAATTGTGCACTCACTGCAATAATCAACACTAACTAGTGCACATGCTCAAATTGGATGTCAAGATTGACCTGTTCTGTACCTTGACGGTAAGGGATTTCATTTCTCCATTGCTAAATTACAACACACAGTACCCATTTTTTTCATACTGAATATTTTTCTGAAAGGTTTGCTGTTACGTTTAAGATATTAGACTTATAATTGTAAAACAGACTTATAGATGTGCATTGAAGGTGGGATGCAGAATATCAGTCATTTTTAGCACTTTTGACTTTGGCCAGGCAAGGGCCATTGAGAAAACCCTGCCAACCACCCAAAACACTGAACGTAGCTTTATAGTAGCATGTTGCACAAGCGTGCATCACATAGGCAGATGTGGTTTTTCCATACCAGTCAGCCATAAAATACCAGCCATAAAATTTATGTGTTGCAGAACCAAAACACAAAATGTTCCCCACCATTTCCCAAGTCCTTATCCTCAGGTAGTGAACATACACATGCAGACAGGCACCTTTTTTCCTGCTATATCAGGAGCAAAATCACTCAAATTGCCTCTTTATTAGTCTCCCATTTACACTTTTAACAGCCTCTTGCAAAAAGCAGCATTCCCTGCACAAAATGGCTGCTAAAAGCCTAGCTGTGTAGTAAACCAGGTCCTCAGCCGCTATTAGCCTGAGAGGCTGAGGGTACATCTATAAATGGAGCAATGATGGAACAGCCTCCACAAGAGTCAATTAAAGCACTTCATTAGACTGTAATACTCCAGCAGAGGCCACAGGCCCGCGAACCCTGTAATGATGCCAATCAATGTGTGTATTACTCAGAATTAGCCACCAACTCTCTGAAGCAGGACTAGATCTTAACAATGCTACGATGAATAATGAGTCAGAAAGTATGACAAAATATGAAATGAGTTTTTTGTTTGTTGAAACAGCAACTTTTTTCCAAAAAATCCCATTAAGCAGGTTGTCATTTTCAAAATTCCAAGCCATTACAAGAAGATCATAAAAAAGAGAACAGAATGCTGTCACAAAAAAAAAACAGAGAGAGAAGAAGAAAAGAACAACCAAAAATCCAACAAAAAGCATCAAACACTCTCACTCAAAGCGATTGATTATTGATTGATTGATTGATTGATTGCACTGCATTTCACCAACATTAAAATTATTTAAAACCAGGGTGCAAATTATGTTGGGTTTTGTGGAGGTCTGACCCCCTCACATTAAGGCTTGAACCCCTTAAAGCAAATGAAAACAACATTTATTTCTGAACATTTTAATGGTGTTTTCATAACAGATGTTCTATTACAAATGAAAGTGCGTATTTTCAGATGTTGCCAAATGGATATTAATGACAAGAAGTCCCATTCACCTGAAGGAACCATAGCAACAGTACACTGTGGACAATTTGCGTTGTGATCATTATCGGCCAGCACATCAACAAAACATCACAAGTCCTCTCAGTATTTCTCACATTTATATCATTATTAATACACATCACAAATGTATCACAGAAAATGTTGTATTGTATTCTGTAGCTCAAGCAGTAGGTAACATGTAACAACTGCATTATGGGTTTGGTTCTCAGGAAATGCATGAGTAGATCAAATGTATGCCTATAATGCAACACAAGTTGCTTTGGATAAAAACATCTGCCAAATATATATACATGTAAAATGTAGATAGCTGGCAATTAGATGTGTACTAGTGCCCTAAATGATAGATTGTGCCCCGAAAAATAACTAGAAAAGTCTGAAATGCTTTGTATAACACCGTTTCAAACCCTTGATATTGAACAGGTGCTGTACTGTATATAATCTCACATTTATTTTTACACTCGAGGGATGATTCAGTCCAATGGGTGAGATATTACACATAAATATAACAGGAGTCTTAAATTATTTTTCTGTCACTCTTTACCTGAACGTTTTAATGCAATCAGTTACGTAAAATCTTGACAATAGATTGTCAGAATAGGTTACTAGTTAACTGGCACTACAATTAAACTGTGTAACTTATTATTATCCACAAGAAAATAACGACAAAATATTTAAATGCCTCTTACACTTTTTTTTATTTAGTTAGAAAATATGGTCACTGAGGTCAACTTTTCTAAGGGTACTTTAGGACCATTCATAACAGGCAAGGGACTTTACATGACAGGCGTTTTGCCACCGTTTCCATTTCGTAACTACCCTGTAAAGAGTTGAGCCAAGAAAATGGGCTTGGCAGACTGCGCTCAATATGTTCCCTCACCTGTTTAGGCAGAGAAAACAGATGGCAAAAAGCAGATGTCGGATACATTTTGCATTTTCTTGTTACTTCATCTCTCGCCAAGCTTCGTTTTAAGTCTCAGTAGAAATTCCAAATCGCACACATGGGAGGATCTGTGAGTTATTTTCCCATTTAATGGTATATCTTTAGATACTGAAAGCTCATTCATAGGCAAAACAAGTGAACTGACTCTGCCTCATCCTTGAACATGAGGTCCTGGATGGTCTTGGTCAGTGTCTGTCTGACAAGTCAGTGGTAGTTCAAACAACATGAGCCTGGGAACAGTGTATGTTTTCCATCGCACTTCTTCAGCAGTCTGGCAATTCCAAGACTTCAAGCTTTTTTGGGGAACTCATCCCTCTACAGGGTATTCAAACAAATGTTTGATCATCGAGAGGTTTAAATCTTTAAAATAAAAACTAGAACTGCCCTATTCAAACGTCTTTCTCTCCACTTTCCTTGCGTCCTTGCCAGTTGTCATCCACGTGCTGAAAGCCCACTCTTTTGCCTTGACATTACACAAGAAACCCAGTTCATCCTTAACCCAGTTCATCTTGCATAAATGTAATGTAAAATTATAAATATGTTATTTAACATCTAATTGACCGTTCTGTGACTGGTCACTTTGCATGCAGCTCAAGCAGTTTCTTCCTGTAAATTGGGCAGTTTTTGACCAGGATAAATTGGAAAGTGGAACATACTTTAAGTAGTCTGGCTACATGACACTCAGTATCCTTTAACCAAGTTCAAAAAGTCATACGTTTTTAGAGTTTGTGATTGCTCTCTCATTTCAGCTTCCACATATTTTAAACGGCTCTTTAAAAGCTGAGAGCCACGTGGGAGTCTCAGCTGAAGGTTGCATTGGCCACGGTGCCCACAGCAGTTGAGCAGTCATCGAGACTTCATGCCAGGGAGAAGGATAAAGGGGAAGCAGAACAGAGGACGACAGCATCCCATATCTACAGCCCTGGGGCTGTCAGTCTGTGTCCTCGTTCTGGGGAGGGGTAAACCTGTTAGGCCTGGCTGGGAGACTAAACACTACCCTCTATTGGATGACACAGAGATTGTGCATGGTGAGGTTGACCCTCACTCGAACCACGTTAAGAGTTGCAGCAATGACCAAGCAGTGAACTTCCAATCCGATCCGAGTCAAGCCACGTCTAGAATGCAAATGTGATCATGCACATGAAGGACGTAAGCTACTTTTCATTTTGGAATGAAATGATATATTACTGGTTTAGAATTAGAAATTAGCTGCTTACATATCAGGTTTGTGTTCTGTGTTTTGAAATGCAGATTCTGAAGTCAGTGTGATTGCCATTTGCAACTCATTTTACTTTATTTGACATTTGTCAGAGAAACATGACATTCACCTTAATTTTATCCATCCTGAATCAAGAAAAGTTGGCATCTTATTCAAAACTGAATTTGAGTTTGCTAAAGCAATGCCTAAATATTTGGCTCCTGGTTATTTTTATTCAATAGATAATATTTTATATACATAGAAGTTATTTAGATCAGGTCTTTTTTATAGTAATTTAATTCTAAATAAAATAGTATTCAACTATACATATATTTTTTTTTTATACCGAGTCAATAGATAAGCTATGTCTACAAAATGACTAGCAATGTTACATTTTTATTAAAGATAATTAAGACAATATATTTTCTTTGCAATAGCATGCACTGATAAATTGTTCACAACAAGACCAAAACCTGCATTAAATAAGTAAATAGTCCATTTTTATTTCATGCAAACAACTGTGCTGTTAGATGTTGCAAACAACATCTAACAGCCCAGTGCATTCATGATCAACACACTTTTGCCTTTGTTATTTGGTCCTCGTGACAAGATAAAGACCTCCTCTTTAGAATAAGATCTGCAGGACCACTTCCCCACAGCAGCCAAACGTTTGAACACTTTTCATTAGTCTAAGTCTCAGACACTTTTAACACGTCCTCTGTTGGGAATAATATAAAATTAGACATGCGTTTTATGAAGTGGGCTTGTGGTAATTGCAAATTATGAATTGGCCTGATTGGTTATACAGAAGGAGTAAAGAGTCAATCCCCAATATCTGACCACTAATATCCTGTAACCCAGTGAATAACATTAAGACTGACATCTGTTTTGTCCTGAGCTTTGTAAATAACAGGCCACTCTCTGCTTTATTAAGTCTTATTTCGAGTTATGACATTGGGGCAGACCAACAATTAAGAGTGCAGGAAAACGTCAATAATGCTCACATTGTCAATGCATCAGCTTACCATAAGTGTGCTAACTTTGTGTTTCAGATCATGTTTACGACATGGCGATGTTTTCTCATGCAAATCTGACATTATTGTGCTTATTTACCCTCTTTATCCCAAAGTAATGAGTCCTTGGCAGTTGGCACACAATGTTTGATGAAATAATACAGCTTTTTGGCTGTAATGAACAATCGAGCAACCATATACTGTATGGGTGAATTTCATGAAACCCATGCCAAGGTCATATTTCACCACGAAAATAAAAGAAATAAGCAAACATATCAAAAAATGAATCCTACTTTTAGGTTGCTTATCCTCATTTTTGCATTTTGACAATTGAGCACATTTTATTGTTGTGCAGCTTTTAATGCTAAGAGTTCATTTAATTTTTACCGAGAAAAAATACTGCATAATGATAATAGATGAATTATTTGCGTTGTTACTGCAAAGAATAGTCTGAAAGATAGGCTTAATTTTCATTTTAAAGGAAAATATTTTTCTCTTGATTTAAAGATGACCTGAACATATTGGCATGATATTTTACCTATGTACAACATTTTTTTATATTTTAGATCCTGAGAAAGTATTCTTTTAGCTGAGCTACTTCTTAATAGTCACTCAACTTCATCACTATTAATAAGTACTTCAGTTCGCTGTCCCGTGGATCAAATTACAATTAATTTACTTAAGACTTGTTTCTATTCCCATAGCATGCAGGCTTATTTCCCAAGAGACGAGTGTTCAAAGACGACAGTTAAATGTAACCTCTTGCCACGCATCATGGCAGAAATCCACTTTTTATTTCCTCTGAGAGGGCTGGGTAAATTTCAGTAGATCATACTCATGCGACTCTGAAATTAGCCTGCCAGACAGGTGAAATAAAGCTTTCCTTTCTTGAAAGAACTTGCAGAAATCATTGTTCTGTGTCAGCAGGAGCCTGTTAGACATATGACTGGGACATAAGAAAAGGAAACTTGTATTTGGGAAATGAAGCAGAAAAATTTGTGCAAGAGCTTAATAACAGCAAAATGAATTAGTAGGCATGTATTAATTTGAGGAACATGATTAAGGATTATGAAAAGGCCCAGATGAAAGCATAAGAGACGTTATGTAACGATAATCCTCCTATGAATGACATCCTACAAGTTAGTGGTGCTCACCAAGCATTAAACTTTGGAGTAAAACTCATCCACAGCACAAACAGTGAACTTGAAAAACACATCAAATAGTGTGGCTTGTTGAGGATAGTTGTGTTATTACTTCTCGAAATGATCAGGCTTTTGATTTCAATAAAATAGGTAAAAATAATCCCACAGATTTAAAGACATCTAGAAACCTGAATATCATAAAGTCTTTGATCATGAAATCATAGGAACACCTTTACATAAAAATCAAGTTTACCTTAAACATGTCAATGGTAAATGAAATAAAAAAAACAGACAGAACAAGAAACAAACATTTTGGAATTTCAGCTGCAGAAATATGTTTGACAAATTAAAGGGTCTTCCAAACATTTAAAACAATAACATTTATTGCTTCGTCTGAATACTGTATTGAAATCACACGCATTCAGTAATACACCAAAAAAAAAGAAATTATACAATTATATATGGATGCACAAAAGGCAGTGAACACAATGCTCTACAAAACACTACTTTACAGAAATTTAAAAATTCTAAATATCAAAAACACACAGCTGCAAAACAGCAGCCAGCTGTTATCGGTGAGACAACTTGGGGTTGGACTGCCACAAATGACACTGTAATTGAGCTAGTCAGAGCAGTCAACAACCACCTGCCAAAACAACAACAACCAAAACTTCTCATAAAACAGGAGATTGAATTGCTGGTATAAATTAACGTGAGTCATGAAATCGGTATGAATCAAGAGGTAAATGTACCTGACATAAACCACTCACTTTCAATGCAGAGCAGACCGCACAAGAATACAAAAGTGAGAAGAGATTTTACATCCCGTCAGTTACACACAAACGACCAGAAAGAAACAATGTTACGCTAGGCTTGAATCATTTAACAGAACAAAGATAGCTATGGCTTGTATTTGCTTGGAACGTAACCTGAACAGCAGCCAGTTATGGGTCTTCAGAGAGAGCAGGACGATAAACTCCACTGCCCTGATGCTTGACACTAGGTGACTAAAATATTAATACACCAATGCAGAGCAGACACATCCTAGCTGACTCAAATCTAAGAACAAGACTGGATACAGATTAAAATCTCATGAACCAAGACTTAAATTTTAAAAGAAATATTCATGGTTAAATACAAGTTAAGATTTAACAACAGCCATGCTGTAAATTATGACAACATATTTTTGCTCTGAAATAAATTTATTATAAAAGTCTGAGTAAGCAACTTCCACTTTTGCTTTTTCTGAGTTGGAATTTCCTGTAGTAACCAAAGGAATGCTACAGCTGTGTAGTGTTTAACTTGTATTTAACTGTGAATATTTCTTTAATTAGCTTTTTAGTGATTTCAGTTGACAGTGTGATTACTAGACATCAAAAAACTTCAGTCAAACCGCTTTAAGTTGTGTGACAAAACAGACAAGCAGAAACCAATGACATGAATGCAATTAAGGGGAGAGAAAAAAAAACCTGTAAAAAAGACTCACTTCAGCAATAAAATCCTATGTACATCTGCATAAAGTGTCCGGTTGGGGAGGTTGGAGAAGTTAGGTTGACTATGGACCAAAAGGCGCATGGCGGTAGGTTGGATGTTGCTTCTGATGGCCTTTGTGGAAGGCCACTTAAATGTGTGTCGTCTTAATCTCCACAAAAGCACTCAGATATTGTTGAGTCTGCAGACTTCTAGTCCTGCTCCATTGGCTCCTCCTCTGCGCTCTCCGAGTCCAGGGCCCCTGACCCACAGTCGCCCTCTGTGGGTGACTCTACGCTACTGCTGCTGGATGTGGGTCCAGAGGCATTTTCATCAGTGCTACTGCTGCTGACCTGCTCGCTTGGCTCCTCCCCTTCTCTCACCTCAGGGCTAGAGGCCACGCCTGCTGGGGCTCTCTGCTCTGATTGGTCCATATCGCTGGGCTCTTCTGAAGAGTCATCAGAGCCACAGGGAACCTCTCGCTCAGTAAAAGCCTCTCTGGAATCTGCCACAGGACACTCGGACTGTGTGCTGGAAGGCTCTATGTTAGCAAAGAACAGATCATGTTAGTGCTTTATGTAGTGTGTAAACAACCTAAAAGAAGGGGGGGGGAGGATGATGATACCTTGGTCCTCAGAGCCTCCAGCTGATCCATGAGGTTTAATTTCCTCCTCTTCCTCACTCCCCTCCTGCAACATGGATGACGGTGATTCAGCATCTTCTGACTTATCTGAGGAGCTATTAGTTGATGTAGATCTCGGTCTCTCGACAACCTGCTGGTCTACTTCATCTTCATCCTCTTCATCATTGCCATCCTGGTTGAATTTCAGCCTTTTTACTTCATGTTCCTCTGCCTCCATCCCCTCATCTTCCTCGTCATCTAAGTGTTTGTTCTTTACAGAGCTGCCAAGAGGCCCGCCAACGCCTGATACAGATGCATCACTGGAAGACAAAGATATATTGAACGAATGATGCATTTATATAGATATGATACATGATACACACATCATGTGAAAGATAAGTGAACATGTTCATTGACATTGGCATTTCATTTTTGCTGTTTACCATCTCTGGTTTTGAGTGATGATCAGATGAGATGAGATACAATGGCAAATTTAGCCTACCTGGCCGATTTGCTGTGTCCTTGTGCTGTGTTTGTCTCTTTGTTTTCTGTACTGTCTGGAAGGCCATTTGTGGCCAGTGAACTGGACATGGAGTGTTTCTGTCTGTTTAATGGTCTGGGCGTTCCTGGACCATTTACTTTCCTGTAATATAGAGGGAAATCAAGTTTATGCTTATTGTTTTTAAATGACTAGTCCTGACCTCCATATACTTTCCTCACCTTTCTGTAAAGGCAGATGCATTCCCTGACAACATGACTCCATTCATTCTGTTGATACCACTGCAGCCATTCTTCCTACAAAGAGGCCAGCAATAGATTTAAGTTATCTAAGTGTTTAATTAATATGTAGCAACTTTACATTTTAATAGTAAAGAGTAATTACTTACTCAGATGTAGGATAAATGCAACTGACCACCATCACATTCTGATGAAGAGAGAAATCATTCAGTATCAATAACAAACAATGCAAATTAATTTACTACCTCCTATATGAGAAAATGTATGAGTGAATCTTTAAGTTGGACTAAAATGTGGGCCTTGATTTGTAATAAAATCACGCAAGCACATAAAACACATTGATGTGTCAAAGTTCCTCCAACACATGGTAATAAAACCCCTTCAGCAAACATTTGAAGACACAAGTGTGTAAAACACTGTAAACGATCCTCTAGATTTATAAATCACACCTGCAAAACAAATACAAGTGACCATAAATCAACAGGGTGCCTTTATGGAAGTCAAAGATAGCAAGTAATAATATTTCACATCTGACTTCGGATGGAACACATGGAATAAAAATACAAACTGAACATACTGGGAATAAGAACAGGGTGAAAAAGATTCCTCAAAGTATTTTATAGAAAGTGCACCACTACATTCAACTAAATAGCATCCATCTGGCCCGATTAGTTCTTAAACTGAATAATGCATCACATACTAACCTTCTCTACCCCTCTGAGAAATTTCTCTGTCCCTGTGTAGTTCCTCTTAGGTTCAGTGAGCAGCTCACACAAGCGCTGGATAGTGAATGGGATCCTGGATAAAGAAAATGTTTGAATTAGCTGCTGTATCCTCCACAACAGTGTAGGCTAGGTTATATTCAAAAGCCAGAAGATGGCACACTTGCTCTGGGGGTAAAGAGACCGGAACAAACACAGTGCTTTTCTGAAAGGAAAACTGGTGATAGCACCACACTACTCACCCATTGTATCCATTCACTATCTTAAGAATTCTATCCTTCATTTCTTCAAAAGGAACCGACTCTACATTGGGATTAGCCGGCCCTCGCTGTTCTGGGGCCGATGCTTGGAAATCCTCCATTACTTTCTCCAGTTTGAATATGAAGTAGCTTTTAAACTGACACCAGGACACCCTGAAAAGGCAACAATATTAAGCATTAGTAACTCCTAGACAGCTAAACTTTGTAAGGGACAACATTCGCCGGTCATGACATGGCTACCAACCAAATAAATGAGCACAGAATTTTTTTATTTGAAAATTGATTCAGTTAAAATTGTTTTATGCGTGAAGAGACCAGAGTGATGAGAGATATGAAACTAACAACTATGTAGGATCAAATAAACACTGCCACACAGTTCAGTGATCATTATGCAAAAATAATTGACCACAGAACTCTACTGACCAATCAGGAGCAGGTATTCCAGAGACATACAGGGATTCGATCTTCTGATATGCACCTGACTATGTATTCTCACAATTACTTCATGAAATGAGAACAGGTCGTCTAAAGCAGATCTAGTAGATCAGTACAAGGTTCAGTGTGTTTTGGAACAAAACCAAAAGTGCTGTGGTAGTGCAATAAACCACCTTGTGGTGTTACCTAGAAAAGTAGTTATGATTTTAAACAAACCACTGAAAAAGGGGTCACACAAAGGTAAAGGGGGTTCCAATGCCCCTCTTAGATCACCCACTGATATCTGGAGGTACTTACAAGGTTTCCCCGGTTTTCGCAATATGGCACAAAAACTGATCCAACACCAGAGATGACTCTTTCTTCACCTTCTTGTCGAAATCTGCAACAAACATAATAATAAGATCGCATTATGGTTTCATATAAACATCTGTACTGGATGCAGTCCAAGCAACTACAAACTTTAAAATACCCTCCATTCGAAATCTAGTTAGTCCATTCTAGCATTTTTTAACTATATCTCACATTTTAAATGAGAACAACTGCAGTGCACCTAGGTTAAGGTCATATTCAAGCTCCAAAATCAGCATTTTATTTTCTACAACTATTTAGACAACTAGTCTATAAACTAATCTATAATCGCTCTTGGAATAATATGCATGCTTTTATTAAAGTTAGAACATATAAAATTAGAACATATAACTGAGTAGTACAACTTCAATCAAGGTGTAAATGCCCCCAAAAAAATCACGTTATAAAGAAAACTTATCAAGAAAATCGGACTTTATTATTCACTAATTTAGAGTTAACACTGAATAACCAGTTGTGTAATATACTCAAATCAACTCTAGATCATCCCAAACCACTAACTAGTTATCTCAATCAACAATAGTCTTTACTCTTATTTATTAACGAATTACTTAACTAACCCGTCGTTTTGGCCAAAAAAGTGATAGAAGTCATAAAATAGGAAAAGAGACCTGTTCATCTGCTCTTAACACACAACAGACCTCGAAAAACAGGAAAAGCCATTTAGCTACAGGCCATGCTAACATTAGCTAACTCACTATCAGCTTATAAGCACATATAACTCCTCTCTAAACTCACGCAGACCACCTCAACACACAACCGGGTACCTTTAAGAGCTTCCAGAAGAGTGTCTATCTCCATGTCTGCGTTGTTGTCCCTGTCTCCAGTCGGAAAGCGAGAGCTGATGGCTGCTGTTGAGCTCAGTGAAGAAGAGGAGGAGAGGAGAAACATTTCAATATGGCGGCGTCTGCGACGTCACTGCCGGCCGTGTCTTTTCTGGAGTGCTGACTGTTGCGCAATAGCATGGCTGTGTCTCAAACCTTGTCAGCTGCTTACCTACCAAGACATCATTTTTGGGGCGTTGTAGGCGTAAAGAGTTTTGGAAATGTGCCTCAAAATCTAGTGAGCTGCCTATGTAGACAGCACAATAGCTGGAGTTTCGAACAAATGTATGCCCATAAATGCTGTTTTGGCAGATTCAATAGGTTTTGAATTTCGTGTGCAGTCTGGCTGGATTTATTAGCCTATTTATCATCTTCACGTTTATTTAAAAGCAAGTATGAGTCATCTCAATTTTAACCTACTTAGTGTAAAATGTCTGCTCTGTTGTTTTCTCCACCTACAAAATTTACTGTAGCAACCAGACCAAAATACCAAACTAATATTATAATGTATAACAATGTTTGTAATTTAGAGTATTAAAACATTCTTAATGAAACTAATTATGAAGAGTTGCTTGGGAAAATACTGTCTGAAGATCATGAGGTTGTATTATGGAAATATATGTTTATAATAGATACAGTGGCGGCCAAAATGATTAAACACTAGTATTTTCACCAGCTAAAAATGGTTTTAAGTCTGTTATTTCTATAATTTGCTGTTGCGTGTCCATAGGAAATACAAGTTTACATTTCAAAACATTCATTTTGCCATTAACTGTAATAATCCAGTGAGATTTTTGATTGCACAAGGAGTTTGACAACAGCCAGTGCTCCACACAGAGATCTCATGGGCCAGTTGCATAAACTTAGCCACCATGTGAAGACTGTGCCTTAAGAACTAGTTTGACCAACTAGCAGTTGCCAAGGGGTAATCAGTCTTACTTTTCCCAATACAAATAAGACCAATCTACCTTTTCATAACTGAATTTAAAAAGTTATGCCCAGTCTTGAAGAAAAAAAACATTAGGTGACTAACTTTTTAAGACTAGTCTAAACCGTTTATGCAACCGGCCCCTGATCTCATCATCCAGTCTGTCTGGAATGACATGAAAAAAACGGAGACAGACTAAATCCAGACGAACTGTGGCAATGTCTCCTTTTGGCCACCACTGTAAATATAATGCAAAAATAATTGTGAGACAAAGCTAAATCAATATTAAATGCATATTTATTACATTTCTGACATCCACACTTTTGTATAAAAAGGACAACAATACATACATTGTAAGACATTCAGAAAGACAGAAAAGCAGACTGGATACAATGAACATCGCTGGTGCATCTCTTCACACAGAGATAACATGAGATGTATAAGAGTCTCCAGTTAATTGTTCTCAAACTCAATTCCTGGAGGGCCACAGCTCTGCACAGTTTAGCTCCAACCCTAATCAAACACACCTGATCCAGCTAATCAAGCTCTTCAGGATCACTAGAAACTTCTGAGCGGGTGTGATTTGGAGCTGGTTGGTGCTAAACTGTGCAGAGCTGCGGCCCTCCAGGAATTGAGTTTGAGACCGCGGAGTTAAAGAAATGTCATCACTGATCCCAGACCAGTGACAGCAGGCTGGAAACCGGTCACACATATAATTAAGCACATTGTGCTAATGAACACATCAAATCACACATCACAACACACTCTTGCTTTCTATATGGCGTCCATACTTTCACACAGAAGCAGTCAACAAATTAACAGGTGGTGGTTACACAAAATTAAAAATGATTTCAGACTTTTTTTTTTAAGAAATGGGTAAACTGATCATACTTTGCATTTATTACAAAGTGCACTTAACTGTACATGTGTATGGTTTTATAGTTTTGTTTTTATGTATATCATACTGTTATGATGTATAAACCTTTCTAATCAGCACATATGATTTATTTTAAATGATCATATTAGTTCAATCCCACTATGGCAGAAAATCAAACTCCTAACAAACAGGGTAAAACAACAAAATGTTTTCTTTGAACTTGACTGGACTGAATATTGCTAAAAATACTTGAACACTTGGACCTTTTGCGTAGCTCTCACAAACTGTTGCAGATTACCTTAAAAAAAACATTCCACCACAAATTCAACATCAATTTCATTATGTCCATCAGAATAGGCTTGTCGTATCAATATACAGGACAACAGACTTAATTGTAATTCTCACAAAAGGCCAAAGGTTTCCTCGTGAAATTCTCTATACATATATTAAAATTCAAATCCCAATGACAACATTCCAACATCAGGCCCCTTTCTATTCTTACTAACAAGACATCTTCAATGTAAACAGTGTGAACATCCACCATTAGGACTGTGCTTAAACTGAATATATATCTTACTGAGCTCTACAGGCTAGTTCTCTTTGGTTGTTTCTGCGTGCTACATTCATTTTTGTGGCTTGAAAGCAAAGCCTTACCTCATGCTATTAAGCAGCAGAATGCACAAACAAATTGGTGCAGCCACTTAAATACAAGAATTAGATAAAGTGAGACACAAATGCTCCAATTGCGTAATGAACTAGATGCTGTAAAATGGTACAACACAGTTGTAAATAAACAGCTCTGAATCCATCTTTTTGGATTGGCTAAAAACAGCTTTGCCAACGAGTCTCTCATGTTCTTTCAGGAACATTCAAGTGGTTGGTTACCCACAGTTGGAGACACTCAATGCATATGCTCACTACTCTCTCTCAAGAGTGTTGATGGTTTCGCTAGTGTTGCATTCATCCTGCATTGCTGTTTCCATCCAGCAGACCAAAACGTCTGCTCAAAAAAAAAAAAATTGTTCCAGCTTGAATCTCCAACTCATACTGAATCTCATACTGTGCCTAATGGACCAAATGTAGCTTGCTTCTGGCATTGCTCGTCTTTGATGAAAAAGATCGCTCTGATCCAAGCAGCAGGCCGAGATTCTTCCTTGTGATACTGAAACGCAGTCGAGGCTCATTACTCGCGTGGCAGTCGGACATGGCGCACCACTTTTTTCTCATAAACTGCCCTCATGGTCTTCTCGATCTGTTTGAGGAACACTTGTGGTATCCTTCCACAAAGGGTGTTAACTGTGTCTAGGAACTTA